>NC_047125.1:2454009-3054009 GCF_902500255.1 Thalassophryne amazonica
CACACACACAGCGCCGAGCGTGAATAATGATGGTGCGGTGATGTGAGTGCTGAGCTCTGACGCGGTCCACAGTCACAGATCCTGGTCTCACCTCTGAGCTCTGGTCTGGATCGAGGGTCCCTCCTCTGTGTCCTCACCTTCACACAGACACAACAACATGCTGTCACACAGGAGTTCCCAGCATTCCTCTGGGTCACATGACAAACTACACTGACAGTTTGATGTGTCGCCATTTTTACCCAAGACTAAAATATGGCCATCAGGTATTGTGAACACTTGGCGCTTCTGTCAAACCATTTGTGCACACAACACTGCTCAGAGTAACAGCGACACCTGGTGGCTCATGTGAGAACTGTCAAACACGTCACATGACAGTCGTCTGCAAAACTGTGGCCAAAAGTGGAGGAAGCTCCTCCTTTTGACGTAGTGGAGCTCTTGAGTGTTCCATCAAGTGGTGGTACATGATAGCCGCTGTTTTTGAGGTAAGACTCCGACGTTTTGTCGACAAACATAAACTTAGCCTCCTCTGTATCAGGATAAAAACTTTTAAGTCGGGTAATGTGAAACTTTAGCAACTAAGCGCTTTGTGCAACAACTAATGACAAAAAAATTAGTCAACTAAACGAGATTAGACTGCTTCATGAAACCGGGTGCAGGAAGTGCTCCTGTGCAAATATTTTAAGGATTTAAAGTATTTCCAGACTCCGTCTTCCAAAACAAGGCCGTCTCATGTGGACAACAGTTTTACGCTAAAAGGATTCAACAGGTGACATTAAAACTTTTTATTTCCTCTGAGTGCTGCGTCATAAAGGTGATACATCGATTAGCTCCTCACACCGGTAATTTATTTATGTGGAAGCGTTACAGCGCCATATACAGACCTGGAATATGTACTACAACATTTTCAGTGCGGTTTCGCTCTGTTTTGTGTGGACGGAGATATTTCCTGAAACGGTGTCGTGTTTATGAACATTTTTTGAAAACAACAAAGAAAAAGACTGTATAGGGAAGGTTTCATTTCTGTGTGAACAAGAACTCATAATGCTTGAAACATTTTCATTTATAAGCAATGAGTCTAGAATGTATAATAATTACAATTACTGACAAAAACTACTGAACTTTTTCACCAGCACACGCTGCGAACCCTAACCTTAAAAATCTATCTATGTAATGATCTTCATGACTAAATCAAAGGTTACCAAATTAAAAAGACAGAGACATTAACAGCTGAGTGACCTCATTAATTAATAATGTGAATTATGAGCTAAATATACAGTTAGAGTGTGCAGTGTCGGCACAGACCATCCAGAGGATGGGGGTGTCAGCAGAAACCATTTTTAACCAGCACAATGGATCTGCTGGACCCACCCCGGAACTTGTTGCTTGTATGTGCAGCTTGTCTTGCCGCTCCAATGAAATAGCTACAAAGATCTGTGGAGATATATCTCGTTTCTTGCTTATTTGAATTATACTTAAGATTTTGCTTCCTTTCTAGTCGTCCTTGCATTTTTTCTTCTTTTTGTTTTGCAATTCTTACTTTATATTTCTCTGTATTTTCACAACACTTTATTGTATAAAAGTGTTGAAGGATATATTAGTCATATGCGCATAGTAATCAACAGTTATCGATGCTTATCAATCATGTAAATCGATAGCTAAGGTTAATTACGCGGTATCTATTACTTGTTCAAATACGTTTGAGCTATGTGTCCAAATATTTTTGAGCTGTGTATTCTTGTGTGACTTTTTGACTGTTGCCATGCAAAGCCAGATCGAACAGGATGTGAAACTCGACGGTTGCCATGCAAAGCCGGTTAGAACAGGATGTGAAACTGCCGCGCGGGTATGTTTAGACTTCTCTGTTTGGAGGATGTGCAACTTTGAAATGTCAAAAGTATCTGTGGTGTAACTGCGGGGATGAGACTTACTGACAGTTAGTGACAGAAGACTGCGCTGTGCACTGGACAAGAAGTGGACCAGTCAAGAAAGAATACAACATCTTAGTGTAGTGACGCAATGTTTAGACAGAAACTCAGATAGTATATGGGTGATTCTTTAACTACGGGCACTATTGGCCTTGTAAATGTAATTTCCACCACACCATTGCCTTACAATATAAAGCGCCTTGGGGCAACTGTTTGTTGTGATTTGGTGCTATATACATGTGCTCTGATGTTACTGTTTATCTCCATAGAAACTACCCACACAACCTTTCATACAAACTTTTTAGAGGGACATTATTGTTGTGGTGGAAATTACGGCAATAATGTGGGACAACTACATTTCGTTTAAAAAAAATCAACAGTTGTATGACATTGAATACCCCAATTATGTTTTGATTATTTTACTGATATTTTATTCAGAGATATCTTAAAACATTAGAAAAAACGTTTGTTTACTATTCATTTTTATCATTGAAGATCATAAGTCTGGGTGTGGGACAAGCACAAAACGGCAATATTTGCATATAATGATGCTGAAAAAAGGTGAAAAAGTCATCATAGACTACTAGGACAAATTTCTTAAAACACTTTCATTGTAAAGATAACTATGAAAGTGTGAAATTTCCCCTTTTTTCTTTTTTTCATAAAATATGATCAAGGGACATAAAAGTGCCCGTAGTCTAAGAATCACCCATATATGGGTTCAGGGAGAGGCAGACGGGTTCCTGCTCACAGGGCCTGACAGCTCCCCAGACACCCGTCTGATCGGACAAACTGAGCACGAACCCAGAGACTCTGTTACTGTTACTTTGGCTCATTCTCTGTATTAAATGATGAGGTCAACTGAGAAACAGGCTGAATCCTGGTCATCCTTCTTCCATCCACGATCACGCGGGGAAACTGAAAGCTATCTTCTGATTCATTGATCTACATATACAAGTGGTACTTCCATGGTAACATTTTTACAGGACACAACAGGGGTTTCTCCAACAAGTGTATAGTCCCTGTGAGAAGATGTATGTTTATCTATATTCTGTTAGATTGTGTTCAATTAAAAAAAAAAAAGCTTGTCTTGCTGATGGCCACAAGTTTCAGGAAAGAAGGACCATGACTGTGACTCCTTGAGAGAGACAAACTGAGTGCCACAAACGTATGTTAATTCATATTACAAAGGCATTTTCACAATGAGGGAGGTATTTTTATTATTATTATATTATTATTTTCGGCCGTATCATAGTCTCCACCTTCGCTGACACCTTGATCCGACACTGAACATTCAACCCGTGCGTTAGTCTCACCCGATGCACGACGGAAACACGCGAAAAAACACGAGGAAACAAACTACAAAGATTAAAAAAAAAAAAAAAAACTTTATTTACCTGATAACCAGCGACCAACAACAGAGACACAAAGACGCAGCAGAAGACAATCTAAAAAAGAAAAGAAAAGAAAAAGTCACTCGTCCCTCCTCCGCGCACGCGGAAAAGCAGACGTTCCTCCATTTCATTGGCTGAGAGCGCTTGCAATGAGCGCGTCTGATTGGCTCATACAGACGTAAGTCAGGCTGGTTCCCGCCTCCTAGATTGTATGACTTTGCTCCTCTGTTCTGTATTCATTTATTATTTTGCGCCCCCTTATCTTATAAGTTGTAGTTATGACATCCTCAACGAGAGTTTGTACATTGTTCTCTGTTAATTAAAAAAAACTGTGTCCACGGTGTGACTGTGACTCTGAACACCAGGGGGCAGCACTGCACCGTTTGTCTCATTTCCGGGTTGGGGAGTCGGAGGTGGATGTCAGAGTTCGACTGAATTCTGTCTCTTTTGTCTTTTGGACTGACGTCTGCGTCTCTTTGTCTCTGCTGTCGGCCGCTGGTCATCAGGTAAAGGTTGTTTTTATCTTGTCAATGACGTCATTAAGTGTTAAATGTATTTTCCGTCTGTTCGCCGTCGGTCTTCAGATTCGCTCAGAGATATTATGACGCCGACAAACTTTAGATTTATGAGTGAAGAAAACGCCCTGATGAAGACTTTGAGTTAAAACTCTTTGTCGTCGTCTTGTTTGAACTCATCTTAATAACTTGTTGGCCGCGTGCGCAGACTGAACTGTGTGTCGGAATCCTGAAGCTCGTGTCGAGTCCTGCAGCGAGTCGAAGCTCCTGCTGGTTCCCAGAAATCACGTGACCGACAGGCGCCAGGAGGCGTGCAGACTGTTGATTTTATTTTTATTCCAACATTTTTATTTGGCATTTCGAGATACAAAAATGAACACACATATAAATGCAGACAATTGATCCAAAATAGAACATAAACATCAAGTGTAGGTTGTTTTTTTGTTTTTTTCTTTTCCATTTTCGGAACTTTTATGTACATTAAATTCTAACATATCCAGACAAATTCTGTGAACTGACAAATTAAAAAATAAATTGAAATAAATTTATCTAGAAGCCACATTATTCATCACAAAAGTCAAACTAGATGTTCTCAGTAGATTTGGAACCAATAGTCAATATATATTGCATTTTTACTGTGTCCCTTCACTTTTGGTCTCAGCTGTAACTTTCGAGGCCAAGCTTTGCTTCATCTTAAGCTTCTGCTCAGCTCTTCTGTTTCTGGAGTTCCTTAAAAACCTGAACAGAAAAGGCCTTCTTGTCCAGCCAGCGATTAGTGGCCCGTCTGTAGTTCTCTGGAGGGAAGGTGTAGGTGATGCCAAGCTGCTCACAAACCTTCTCAAAGGCTTCATAGTGAACCAATCTCAGTTTTTTCAAAAGCTTTTTCCTGTGGTCCACAGCCAACAGCATCTTCCTCTTATTAGCTTTGTCCTTGTGATGCTTTTGTAGGTGTTCACGGCAGTTTTGGATCATTGCTGTCAACTTTGCCACCCTGACTTCCACTGAGTCACGATCGGTACAATCCCTCTGGACTTTCACTATGAGCTGTTCTTTTTTAACCTCAACTTTATCCGTCTTACTTGCCAACTCCAATGAAAGAAGTCGCTTGACAGTATCATCAGTGGTTGCAGCGAGTGGAACAGCTGAATATTCCTTCTTCAGTATAGTGGGAGGAATGTCTCTCAGTTGGCTTTCCGGCACCGTCTGTTGTTTTCGTGGTCGAGCAAAGTGTCTCACTGGTGGATGGACAGCAAAACATCTAGACCCACAGCTGAGTCTCCACATTAACGCAAAGCTGCATGTAGGAGAACAGGATGAGGGAAACAAAACGCCTACTGACGACTTCAGAACACTTCACAAGGCTAAACCTGACAGCATGTTGAAAAATACCAAACAATAACCAAACAATATGAATGTCTGCACGTGTGACTAATTTAGATTTGGTCCTTTTTTAGTGGGTGTGGCCACAGTTGTTCTGATCCGGATCTGCGTGTTGATTTGGCACAAGTTTTACACTGCCTCTCTGATGCAGCTCCACATGACATGGACAGCTGTTAAGATCATCACAATGTGGACAAATTCTACAACTAGATCAGAAAAAAGTCCAACATTCAGTCTGGAGCTGTGTGAAGTAAAAGGTGTAAATCATGTCTCACTCAATGCTTCATCAAAAAAAATGTGTGGACCTTAAATTAAACTTTTCTTCACAGTATGAGTGAATGTTGAGGAGCAGTGATCTGTCTGATCTTCTCCAGTTCTTCTTCAGTCTGCAGGCTGATTCCACAGTCAGAGTTCAGCAGCCAAATCACTGACAGACAGAACAAAACATTTCTTGGACCACAAGAATCCAACCTCAGGAGACCCACCACAGAGTTCTGAGAGGGAAAACAAAAAACCATGAAGAGGACGAGGGGGGAGTGTCCCTCAGAGTCTGAAGGACATGAAGACACCAAGAAGTTGATGAAGGGTCGTGGTAAGTGTCAAATAAATAAATGGACCTGCATTTATATAGCGCTTTTCTATCTGCATCAGACGCTCAAAGCACTTTACAATAATGCCTCACATTCACCCCAATGTCAGGCTGCTGCCATACAAGGTGCTCACTACACACCAAGAGCAACTTGGAGATTAAGGACCTTGCCCAAGGGCCCTCAGTGATTTTCTGGTCAGGCTGGGATTTGAACCGAGGATCCTCTGGTGTCAGGCCCAACACTTAACCACTAGACTTCCCCTAAAGTGTCAAAAATAATCACAATTATTTCACTTCCTGTGAAAATTGCGTCATCCCAGTTTTATTTTGGGCATAATAAATTCATTTTGTTGTCAAATTATTTACTTTAACTGTATGTTTAGCTCATAATTCACATTATTAATTAATGAGGTCACTCAGCTGTTAATGTCTCTGTCTTTTAATTTGGTAACCTTTGATTTAGTCATGAAGATCATTATATAGATAGATTTTTAAGGTTAGGGTTCGCAGTGTGCTGGTGAAAAAGTTCAGTAGTTTTTGTCAGTAATTGTAAATATATATTCTAGACCTCATTTCTTGTAAATGAAAATGTTTCAAGCATTTTGAGTTCTTGTTCACACAGAAATGAAACCTTCCCTATACAGTCTTCTTCTTTGTTGTTTTCAAAAAGTGTTCATAAACACGGCACCGTTTCAGGAAATATTTCTGTCCACACAAAACAGAGCGAAACCGCACTGAAAATGCTGTAGTACATATTCCAGGGCTGTATGTGGCGCTGTAATGCTTCCACATAAATAAATAACCAGTGTGAGGAGCTAATCGATGTAGCACTTTTATGACGCAGCACTCAAAGGAAATAAAAGGTTTTAAATCCTCTAAACCGTGACAAATCCAGGGTTGGGACCAGAAACAGAGTTGTAGTCTTACACACCTCTCTGCAGCTTCTCTCCCCCTGCCATCCCCTCATTACCCCATCCCTGTAGAGACGGTGCCTGCTCCCAGACCACCAACAACCAGTAAAAATCTATTTAAGCATAAAAATTCAAAAAGAAAAAAATAATATAGCACCTTCAACTGCACCACAGACTAAAACAGTTAAATGTGGTCTATTAAACATTAGATCTCTCTCTTCTACGTCCCTGTTAGTAAATGATATAATAATTGATCAACATATTGATTTATTCTGCCTTACAGAAACCTGGTTACGGCAGGATGAATATGTTAGTTTAAATGAGTCAACCACCCCCGAGTCACACTAACTGCCAGAACGCTCATAGCACGGGCCGAGTCGGAGGATTAGCAGCAATCTTCCACTCCAGCTTATTAATGATTCAAAAACCCAGACAGAGCTTTAATTTATTTGAAAGCTTGTCTCTTAGTCTTGTCCATCCAAATTGGAAGTCCCAAAAACCAGTTTTATTTGTTGTTATCTATCGTCTTCCTGGTTGTTACTGTGAGTTTCTCTGTGAATTTTCGGACCTTTTGTCTGACTTAGTGCTTAGCTCAGATAAGATAATTATAGTGGGCGATTTTAACATCCACACAGATGCTGAGAATGACAGCCTCAACACTGCATTTAATCTATTGTTAGACTCGATTGGCTTTGCTCAAAATGTAAATGAGTCCACCCACCACTTTAATCATACCTTAGATCTTGTTCTGACTTATGGTATGGAAATTGAAGACTTAACAGTATTCCCTGAAAACCCCCTTCTGTCTAATCATTCTTAATAACATTTACATTTACTCTGATGGACTACCCAGCAGTGGGGAATAAGTTTCATTACAGTAGAAGTCTTTCAGAAAGCGCTGTAACTAGGTTTAAGGATATGATTCCTTCTTTGTTATGTTCTCCAATGCCATATACCAACACAGTGCAGAGTAGCTACCTAAACTCTGTGAGTGAGATAGAGTATCTCGTCAATAGTTTTACATCCTCATTGAGGACAACTTTGGATGCTGTAGCTCCTCTGAAAAAGAGAGCCTTAAATCAGAAGTGCCTGACTCCGTGGTATAACTCTCAAACTCGCAGCTTAAAGCAGATAACCCGTAAGTTGGAGAGGAAATGGCGTCTCACTAATTTAGAAGATCTTCACTTAGCCTGGAAAAAGAGTCTTTTGCTCTATAAAAAAGCCCTCCGTAAAGCTAGGACTTCTTACTACTCATCACTAATTGAAGAAAATAGGAACAACCCCAGGTTTCTTTTCAGCACTGTAGCCAGGCTGACAAAGAGTCAGAGCTCTATTGAGCGTAGTATTCCTTTAACTTTAACTAGTAATGACTTCATGACTTTCTTTGCTAATAAAATGTTAACTATTAGAGAATAAATTATTCATAACCATCCCAAAGTCATATCGTTCTCTTTGGCTGCTTTCAGTGATGCCGGTATTGGTTAGACGCTTTCTCTCTGATTGTTCTGTCTGAGTTATTTTCATTAGTTACTTCCTCCAAACCATCAACATGTCTGTTAGACCCCATTCCTACCAGGCTGCTCAAGGAAGCCCTACCATTAATTAATGCTTCGATCTTAAATATGATCAAGCTGTCTTATTAGTGGCTATGTACCACAGGCTTTTAAGGTGGCAGTAATTAAACCATTACTTAAAAAGCCATCACTTGACCCAGCTATCTTAGCTAATTATAGGCCAATCTCCAACCTTCCTTTTCTCTCAAAATTCTTGAAAGGGTAGTTGTAAAACAGCTAACTGATCATCTGCAGAGGAATGGTCTATTTGAAGAGTTTCAGATCAGGGTTTAGAATTCATCATAGTACAGAAACAGCATTAGTGAAGGTTACAAATGATCTTCTTATGGCCTCAGACAGTGGACTCATCTCTGTGCTTGTTCTGTTAGACCTCAGTGCTGCTTTTGATGCTGTTGACCATAAAATTTTATTACAGAGATTAGAGCGTGCCATTAGGTATTAAAGGCACTGCGCTGCAGTGGTTTGAATCATATTTATCTAATAGATTACAATTTGTTCATGTAAATGGGGAATCTTCTTCACAGACTAAGGTTAATTATGGAGTTCCACAAGGTTCTGTGCTAAGACCAATTTTATTCACTTTATACATGCTTCCCTTAGGCAGTATTATTAGACAGCATTGCTTAAATTTTCATTGTTACGCAGATGATACTCAGCTTTATCTGTCCATGAAGCCAGAGGACACACACCAATGAGCTAAACTGCAGGATTGTCTTACAGACATAAAGACATGGATCACCTCTAATTTCCTGCTTTTAAACTCAGATAAAACTGAAGTTATTGTACTTGGCCCCACAAATCTTAGAAACATGGTGTCTAAACCGATCCTTACTCTGGATGGCATTACCCTGACCTCTAGTAATACTGTGAGAAATCTTGGAGTCATTTTTGATCAGGATATGTCATTCAATGCGCATATAAACAAATAAGGTAGGACTCTTTTTGCATTTGCGCAATATCTCTAAAATTAGAAAGGTCTTGTCTCAGAGTGATGCTGAAAAACTAATTCATGCATTTATTTCCTCTAGGCTGGACTATTGTAATTCATTATTATCAGGTTGTACTAAAGTTCCCTGAAAGCCTTCAGTTAATTCAAAATGCTGCAGCTAGAGTACTGACAGGGACTAGAAGGAGAGAGCATATCTCACCCATATTGGCCTCTCTTCATTGGCTTCCTGTTAATTCTAGAATAGAATTTAAAATTCTTCTTCTTACTTACAAGGTTTGAATAATCAGGTCCCATCTTATCTTAGGGACCTCATAGTACCATATCACCCCAATAGAGCGCTTTGCTCTCAGACTGCAGGCTTACTTGTAGTTCCTAGGGTTTGTAAGAGTAGAATGGGAGGCAGAGCCTTCAGCTTTCAGGCTCCTCTCCTGTGGAACCAGCTCCCAATTCGGATCAGGGAGACAGACACCCTCTCTACTTTAAGATTAGGCTTAAAACTTTCCTTTTTGCTAAAGCTTATAGTTAGGGCTGGATCAGGTGACCCTGAACCATCCCTTAGTTATGCTGCTATAGACTTAGACTGCTGGGGGGTTCCCATGATGCACTGAGTGTTTCTTCTCTTTTGCTCTGTATGCACCACTCTGCATTTAATCATTAGTGATTGATCTCTGCTCCCCTCCACAGCATGTCTTTTTCCTGGTTCTCTCCCTCAAGCCCCAACCAGTCCCAGCAGAAGACTGCCCCTCCCTGAGCCTGGTTCTGTTGGAGGTTTCTTCCTGTTAAAAGGGAGTTTTCCCTTCCCACTGTCGCCAAGTGCTTGCTCACAGGGGGTCGTTTTGACAGTTGGGGTTTTTCTGTAATTATTGTATGGCTTTGCCTTGCAATATGAAGCGCCTTGGGGCAACTGTTTGTTGTGATTTGGCACTATATAAATGAAATTGATTTGATTTGATTTAGTTGTTGCACAAAGCGCTTAGTTGCTAAAGTTTCACATTACCCCAACTTAAAGTTTTTATCCTGATACAGAGGAGGCTAAGTTTATGTTGTCAACAAACATCAGTGTCTTACCTCAAAAACAGCGGCTATCATGTACCACCACTTGATGGAACACTCAAGAGCTCCACTACGTTGCTCGTAATCCTCCAAAAGAGGAGCTTCCTCCACTTTTGGCCAGTTTAGCAGATGACTGTCATGTGACATGTTTGACAGTTCTCACATGAGCCACCAGGTGTCACTGTTACTCTGAGCAGCGTTGTGTGCACAGATGGTTTTGACAGAAGCGCCAAGTGTTCACAATACCCTGATGGCCATATTTTAGTCTCGGGTAAAAATGGCGACACATCAGGTGTGGGTGTAGTTTGTCATGTGACCCAGAGGAATGCTGGAACTCCTGTGTGACAGCATGTTGTTGTGTCTGTGTGAAGGTGAGGACATAGAGGACGGCCCCTCGATCCAGACCAGAGCTCGAGTTGAGACCAGGATCTGTGACTGTGGACCGCGTCAGAGCTCAGCGATCACATCGCCGCACCATCATTATTCATGCTCGGTGCTGGGTGTGTGTTCCAGGTCACAGCGGGGCCGAGCACGTGGACCTGAACCCAGCTACGTGTCCATGAAGAGTGACAGTTCAAAGGACATTTGGACTGATTTTAAAACGGAGGTATTTATATGATGGACATGAAACTGTGACCTGCTGTAAAGATATTTGCAGTTATTTGTCCTTCAAACATTATTTATGATCATGTTTTCTGATCTTTAATAAACACTTGGTGCTGTTTGTCACACTGTGTGATCCTCACTGTGGCCAAGCACCTTTGACCCCAAACTCCAGCTGGTTTGACTCGTGTTGAGGGCTCTGTGCTGAACCTGGTCCACTTACAGAGGACCTCCAGGGATCGGTTCCGTTGGACTCGGCCACTGGACACATGTAGTGTAACGACTGCCTGTGAACAAGGACAGTCCTCAGACATCTGACATGACTTCATTGAACAGTTCCATTAAATATTTGTCCTCCTTGGACCCGACAGTCTTCACTTCATTCAGGAGCGTTTACAGATGAGGTCAAAATGATCCGCCCCCCCAAAATCCACATGTGCTGTTTGAACAGAGCAAAGAATTTTCAACTCAGCGTTTCTAAACATCCTGCTTTGATTTTGGATGCTGACGTTATTTTACTTGTTGCTTCCCAGTGTTTTCCCGTGATTTCCCGTGACTCGAGTGTCTCCTGTTGGTCCTCTGAACCACCATTTTCTCCTCCCACAATCCTCTGGAAGTCTGTGAACCTTCTGGCCCGTTTGTCTGTGTCCCTGTTTGTACCTCCGTAAATTATGCATTCCTTCCCATTGTCCACTTCAATCTTGATCCCTAAAATGTCGTGTAAACACGATGGACTTGAATCCAGATCAGGCACTGAAATAGGACTTACCACAGTTGTCCCCTGAACCTTGAGGAATGAGACGGTTGTTCCTGACTCTGTCATACAAAGTCGCCTCAAATGACCAGTTTCTCATCATCTCTGGGGTGATTGTGGAATTCATCGTCATGAAAGAGTAGAGAAGCTTGAATTCTTCGACTGGACTGGGGTTGCTTGACATGAAGTCGAAGATTCAAGCTTCTCTACTATGGAAACCACCTGGACAACTGAGAGCCTACACAGAAACGTCATGAAAGAGTGAAAAAATGTTGGGTGATGTTAGGGTCCAACATTGACTTTGACCTGCATATTCAAAGGCAACCGAGATGGGACTGTCTTCATGTCCACAGCATTTAAAGGACTCGACCTGGTGATGACCAATGGTCCCCACACTGATTCATGACTGTAATCTGTTATATTGTGGTCTGATCCATAAAGTAGATGATGTTCAGAAGACGACAACCAGGTTTGAACCAGACTGAGGGACGTTGGTCGCATCTCTCCCTCAGTCGTCTTCTTGTAACTACAGAGATTAGATTCTCGGGTTTTGTTTGACATCAGATGCTGAGTTAGGGGACAGAACTTGTTAAAACTTTGTGACCCTCATGTGTCTTCTCAGGATACTTTATAATTTAAGTTGTTTAAACGGGTAGAAGACAAACGATTTGACTGATTAACATTTTGAGAAAAGCTTCCAGTTGGACACAATATATCAACTTCAACAGAAAGGACAGAATTTATATCTGGAAGCTGTGAGGAAACTTTCCAGCCTCAGTGTGGAAAAGTCACAGTTTAGACTTCAGGTTCTTGAACCTTGTTGGATTCTTTGGACCTGGTGGTTGTCAAAGTCCACAGCTGGTTTGCTACTTTCAGGACCATCTGATCTGGACAGAAAGAGACAACTTTGAGGAAATCGTGTTTCCGTTTACAGCGTACAGAGATTTCCCGACCTGCTGGAGAACGGACTCGGTGAGAGCGACTTAGAATCCTGTAGAGGGAGGAGGTTCATTGGTACCAGCGAGTTGTGAGGAGACAAAACAGGACATGGACATCTGTAAAATAACAGCAGCTGTATGAACGGATCCTGAGTTCCTGATCATTCAGTTTGATCCTCACTGCAGACACCAGAAACACAGACAGGAAGTCAACATTTAACATCTTCAGTCAGGATCAAAGCTCTTCATTTAGTGGTGCTGATGGAGGAGCCGTCACTGTTTCTGGCACGGCGGGCCGTCCTGCCAAGACTGTGGAAGGGAAACACAACCAACAAGGTCAGTGTGAGGTCCTGTGTGGACGGACAGTCAAGCCCACTGTGGGACTCTCAGGGGGACCAACAAGACGACCATGAAAACCAGTTTGAGAGTTCAGACCAATGATTCAGGTTGATGTGAACTATAAGCTGTTTGTGTTCAGACATCATGTGAGTAAACTGTTTCTGATTGGTCCACAGAGTGAAGCAGCAGAGCTCAGAGGTTCTCAGGGTTCCATCTGCTCAGCAGCATCAAAGACGGCTGAACCACATGTTTACGGTCTGTTGACGTCCATCTGATGTCCTCATTGGACAGTTTGTTCATAATGTCTCCATGCTGCAGCAACAAACACTTGGATGATGTTTATGTTCATCAGTCCATCATTCATGGATTCATCAACAGGGACACACTGACTGTTATTGTCGTTGTTTTATGTTGAGAATTTTTTGGTTTTGTATATAAATTCAGAAAAATGATGATCTCAAGGGTTTAACTTTTCAGTCTGTTTTTATTGAACTGAATTTTCTGAACAAAATCCAGAGAATCTCACACAGTGAAACATATAATGTGGAGACAGAATCCAAACTTGTAACAAAGTGATGAGTTTCTTCGTCCATGTTGATGTTCTGCTACAGAACATCGAGGAGAACATGGGGATGGTTATGAAACATGAGCTGAAGATGATCCAGAAGTTTCTCCTGACAAATGATGCAGAATACTATGGAAGAGTCAGAGTGAGGATGAGGAGCAGAGGAGCATCCGACTGGTTTTCCGGACCTCACGTGGCCTTCATGAGGAGCCTGAATTATGATGAGCTGGCTGACTGTCTGCAGAGCAGTAAGAGGACTTCAGTCCACATTTAACACAGACGCTAAAGTGACAATGATGTTTGTCCATTTGAAATATATTCATGTGTGAATTCTGTCAGGGAAACAGGAAGTGATGTCATCATTCAGTAACTGATCTGTGCTGTTTGTTCTTTCAGGAACTCGTGCTGAAGTTTGTCATAAATTCAAATCTAAGGTGAAGCAGAAGTTTGAGCGTGTGTTTGAGGGGATCTCTAAAGCAGGAAAGACGACTCTTCTGAAGGAGATCTACACAGAGCTCTACATCACAGAGGGCGGGGCTTCAGAGGTCAACCAGGAGCATGAGGTCAGACACATTGAAGCAGCATCCAGGAAAACAGACACACCACAAAGAACCATCACATGTGAAGACATCTTTAAAGCCTCAGCTGACACTCAGCCACCAATCAGAACAGTGCTGACAAAGGGCGTGGTCGGCATCGGGAAAACTGTCTTAACACAGAAGTGGACTCTGGACTGGGCTGAAGGACGAACCAACCAGGACTTCCACTTCATATTTCCATTCACTTTCAGAGAGGTGAATGTGCTGAAAGAGAAGAAGTTCAGTTTGGTGGAACTTGTTCATTCACTTCTTTCCTGAAACCAAAGAAGCAGGAATCTGCAGCTTCCAGCACTTCCAGGTCTTGATCATCTTGGACGGTCTGGATGAGTGTCGCCTCCCTCTGGACTTCCACAGCAATGACATCCTGACTGATGTCACAGAGTCAAGCTCAGTGGATGTTCTGCTGACAAACCTCATCAGGAGGAACCTGTTTCCTTCTGCTCGCCTCTGGATCACCACACGGCCTGCAGCAGCCAATCAGATCCCTCCTGAGTGTGTGGACATGGTGACAGAGGTCAGAGGCTTCACTCACCCTCAGAAGGAGGAGTACTTCAGGAAGAGATTCAGAGATGAGGAGCAGTCCAGAAGAATCATCTCCCACGTGAAGACATCACGAAGCCTCCACATCATGTGTCACATCCCAGTCTTCTGCTGGATCACTGCTACAGTTCTGGAGGACGTGTTGGATCACTAGAAACACCTAGAGCTGCCAGAGACCCTGACTGAGATGTACATCTACTTCCTGGTGGTTCAGTCCAGAGTGAAGAAGGTCAAGTATGATGGAGGAGCTGAGACAGATCCACTGTGGAATCCAGAGAACAGGGAGATGATTGTGTCTCTGGGAAAACTGGCTTTTGGGGAACCTGATTTTCTATGAAGAGGACCTGACAGAGTGTGGCATCGATATCAGAGCAGCCTCAGTGTACTCAGGAGTCTTCACACAGATCTTTAAAGAGGAGAGAGGACTCTACCAGGACAAGGTCTTCTGCTTCATCCATCTGAGTCTTCAGGAGTTTCTGGTCTTTATGTCCATCTGACCTTCATCCAGTCTGGAGTCAACCTGCTGTACAAAGAACAAACAAGATCCAGAAGGTCTGAGATGTCTGAAGAATTTGACAAAGCACTTTTCTTTGACAGCGATATGTCAGAAGATCAAGATGAACCTGAACGAAGACGCCACTTCGGAAGACTGCCTTCCTTCCAGTCTGGAGTCAATCTGCAGTCCAAAGAACAAACATCATCCAGAAGATCAAAGACATCTGAAGATGAACCTGAACTAGCATGTCTCCATCAGAGTGCTGTGGACGAGGCCTTACAGAGTCCAAATGGACACCTGGACTTGTTCCTGCGCTTCCTTCTGGGTCTTTCCCTGCAGACCAATCAGACTCTCCTACAAGGCCTGATGACACAGACAGACAGAATCTCAGGGACCAATCATGAAACAGTCGAGTACATCAAGAAGAAGCTCAATAAGAATCTGTTTGCAGAGAGAAACATCAATCTGATCCACTGTCTGAATGAACTGAAGGATCGTTCTTTACTGGATAAGATCCAAGATTTCCTGAACTCTGGACGTCTCTCTGAATGTGGTCTGTTTGGTTTTTATTTATCAGCTCTGGCCTTCATCTTACTGTCCTCAGATCAACACCTGGACGTGTTTGACCTGAAAAAATATGAACCTTCACATGAGGCTCTTCTGTTGCTGCTGCCAGTGATCAAAGAATCTAAAAAAGTTTTGTAAGTACAGAGACACTTTGACATTTGAACTCTGGGTATAACAGATCACAGAACTCACAGATCAGATCAAGACTTAAAGTCACGGTTTGGATCATTTTCATATCACAAAAAAAAGATTATGGGGAGACAAAAATAACTGAGTTCTAACTGAACAATGAAAACAGTTTGTAAAGAAGAATTTGAAACCGTTTGTTACATTAAATTACAACATGAACAGTGATGGTGAATAAAAATCACCTTTGACAACATCATAAAAACAGACCAGAGTTTCTAACTTCAAATTCTTTTTCAACGTGAGGACGTCTCCATCATCTGGTTAGAAGGTAAAAATCGGAATAATAACTTTATTTCTGCTGCTCTTTCAGGATAAACACCAGTCAGGAACAGTTTTTTTTTTTTTTTTTTTTTTTGCTGATGACGTCACGGCTCACACTCACTGATCTGAACCATATCAGTGAGATCAGCGCTCACATTCCATCCTCAACTTCCTGATGGTTCAGTGTTTTTGTCACGTTTGGAGCTTCAGTCTGCCTGCTGCCGACCACAAGGGGGCAGATTCTGTCTGCTTTGAACTCACTCCGTGCACGTGAACCCACAAAAGCTTTTTCTGCTCACACTTTGATTTCACTGAAACTCTGCATCAAGATTTACTCAGTTATTCCTTTAAAAACAACTTACAGGGACAATAAATCTGTATTTCACACTGTGATGGAAACTTTGGAGTTAAATCACAGTTCATATGTGATCTGAACGGTGGGGGGGGAGGTCATCTGTGATCTGTTCCATCACTAATTTGAACAGAGACTTAATTTCTGTGATTTAAAAGTGAAAATCTTTCTTGTTTTGAATCGTCTCTGCAGGTTATCTGGCTGTAATCTGTCAGAGAAGCTGTGAAGTTCTGTCTTCAGTTCTCTGCTCTGTCCTCCAGTCTGACAGAACTGGACCTGACTAAGAACCGGCTGCAGGATTCAGGAGTGACGCTGCTGTCTGCTGGACTGGAGAGTCCACACTGTCACCTGGAGACTCTCAGGTCAGGATTTAGTTTCTGCTTCAAACGGTTCAAAACGTCTCTCTCATCCATGTGTGCAGCAGCTCCATAAATCAGAGTGAAGCTGCAGCTTTGCTCCCTGTCATGTTGTGTGTGTGTTGATGGATCTCAGTGTTTGAACCACAGTCATGAGCTCATCCTGCAGCAGAATCAGGTGTCCGTGCTGCTGCAAGTGGGAACGTCCTGACACTGTCCTCACATTGTGTCTGCTGGTTTGTGTGTCTGCAGGCTGTCTGATCACACATGAAGGCTGTGCTTTTCTGGCCTCAGCTCTGACCTCCAACCCCTCCATCTCAGAGAAACCCTAACCTTAAAATCTATCTATGTAATGATCTTCATGACTAAATCAAAGGTTACCAAATTAAAAAGACAGAGACATTAACAGCTGAGTGACCTCATTAATTAATAATGTGAATTATGAGCTAAATATACAGTTAGAGTGTGCAGTGTCGGCACAGACCATCCAGAGGATGGGGGTGTCAGCAGAAACCATTTTTAACCAGCACAATGGATCTGCTGGACCCACCCCGGAACTTGTTGCTTGTATGTGCAGCTTGTCTTGCCGCTCCAATGAAATAGCTACAAAGATCTGTGGAGATATATCTCGTTTCTTTGCTATTTGAATTATACTTAAGATTTTGCTTCCTTTCTAGTCGTCCTTGCATTTTTTCTTCTTTTGTTTTGCAATTCTTACTTTATATTTCTGTATTTTCACAACACTTTATTGTATAAAAGTGAAGGATATATTAGTCATATGCGCATAGTAATCAACAGTTATCGATGCTTATCAATCATGTAAATCGATAGCTAAGGTTAATTACGCGGTATCTATTACTTGTTCAAATACGTTTGAGCTATGTGTCCAAATATTTTGAGCTGTGTATTCTTGTGTGACTTTTTGACTGTTGCCATGCAAAGCCAGATCGAACAGGATGTGAAACTCGACGGTTGCCATGCAAAGCCGGTTAGAACAGGATGTGAAACTGCCGCGCGGGTATGTTTAGACTTCTCTGTTTGGAGGATGTGCAACTTTGAAATGTCAAAAGTATCTGTGGTGTAACTGCGGGGATGAGACTTACTGACAGTTAGTGACAGAAGACTGCGCTGTGCACTGGACAAGAAGTGGACCAGTCAAGAAAGAATACAACATCTTAGTGTAGTGACGCAATGTTTAGACAGAAACTCAGATAGTATATGGGTGATTCTTTAACTACGGGCACTATTGGCCTTGTAAATGTAATTTCCACCACACCATTGCCTTACAATATAAAGCGCCTTGGGGCAACTGTTTTGTTGTGATTTGGTGCTATATACATGTGCTCTGATGTTACTGTTTATCTCCATAGAAACTACCCACACACCTTTCATACAAACTTTTAGAGGGACATTATTGTTGTGGTGGAAATTACGGCAATAATGTGGGACAACTACATTTCGTTTAAAAAAAATCAACAGTTGTATGACATTGAATACCCCAATTATGTTTTGATTATTTTACTGATATTTTATTCAGAGATATCTTAAAACATTAGAAAAAACGTTTGTTTACTATTCATTTTTCATTGAAGATCATAAGTCTGGGTGTGGGACAAGCACAAAACGGCAATATTTGCATATAATGATGCTGAAAAAAGGTGAAAAAGTCATCATAGACTACTAGGACAAATTTCTTAAAACACTTTCATTGTAAAGATAACTATGAAAGTGTGAAATTTCCCCTTTTTTCTTTTTTTCATAAAATATGATCAAGGGACATAAAAGTGCCCGTAGTCTAAGAATCACCCATATATGGGTTCAGGAGAGGCAGACGGGTTCCTGCTCACAGGGCCTGACAGCTCCCCAGACACCCGTCTGATCGGACAAACTGAGCACGAACCCAGAGACTCTGTTACTGTTACTTTGGCTCATTCTCTGTATTAAATGATGAGGTCAACTGAGAAACAGGCTGAATCCTGGTCATCCTTCTTCCATCCACGATCACGCGGGGAAACTGAAAGCTATCTTCTGATTCATTGATCTACATATACAAGTGGTACTTCCATGGTAACATTTTTACAGGACACAACAGGGGTTTCTCCAACAAGTGTATAGTCCCTGTGAGAAGATGTATGTTTATCTATATTCTTAGATTGTGTTCAATTAAAAAAAAAAAACTTGTCTTGCTGATGGCCACAAGTTTCAGGAAAGAAGGACCATGACTGTGACTCCTTGAGAGAGACAAACTGAGTGCCACAAACGTATGTTAATTCATATTACAAAGGCATTTTCACAATGAGGGAGGTATTTTTATTATATTATTATTATTTCGGCGGCCGTATCATAGTCTCCACCTTCGCTGACACCTTGATCCGACACTGAACATTCAACCCGTGCGTTAGTCTCACCCGATGCACGACGGAAACACGCGAAAAAACACGAGGAAACAAACTACAAAGATTAAAAAAAAAAAAAAACTTTATTACCTGATAACCAGCGACCACAACACAGAGACACAAAGACGCAGCAGAAGACAATCTAAAAAAGAAAAGAAAAGAAAAAGTCACTCGTCCCTCCTCCGCGCACGCGGAAAAGCAGACGTTCCTCCATTTCATTGGCTGAGAGCGCTTGCAATGAGCGCGTCTGATTGGCTCATACAGACGTAAGTCAGGCTGGTTCCCGCCTCCTAGATTGTATGACTTTGCTCCTCTGTTCTGTATTCATTTATTATTTTGCGCCCCCTTATCTTATAAGTTGTAGTTATGACATCCTCAACGAGAGTTTGTACATTGTTCTCTGTTAATTAAAAAAAACTGTGTCCACGGTGTGACTGTGACTCTGAACACCAGGGGCAGCACTGCACCGTTTGTCTCATTTCCGGGTTGGGGAGTCGGAGGTGGATGTCAGAGTTCGACTGAATTCTGTCTCTTTTGTCTTTTGGACTGACGTCTGCGTCTCTTTGTCTCTGCTGTCGGCCGCTGGTCATCAGGTAAAGGTTGTTTTATCTTGTCAATGACGTCATTAAGTGTTAAATGTATTTTCCGTCTGTTCGCCGTCGGTCTTCAGATTCGCTCAGAGATATTATGACGCCGACAAACTTTAGATTTATGAGTGAAGAAAACGCCCTGATGAAGACTTTGAGTTAAAACTCTTTGTCGTCGTCTTGTTTGAACTCATCTTAATAACTTGTTGGCCGCGTGCGCAGACTGAACTGTGTGTCGGAATCCTGAAGCTCGTGTCGAGTCCTGCAGCGAGTCGAAGCTCCTGCTGGTTCCCAGAAATCACGTGACCGACAGGCGCCAGGAGGCGTGCAGACTGTTGATTTTATTTTTATTCCAACATTTTTATTTGGCATTTCGAGATACAAAAATGAACACACTATAAATGCAGACAATTGATCCAAAATAGAACATAAACATCAAGTGTAGGTTGTTTTTTTGTTTTTTTCTTTTCCATTTTCGGAACTTTTATGTACATTAAATTCTAACATATCCAGACAAATTCTGTGAACTGACAAATTAAAAAATAAATTGAAATAAATTTATCTAGAAGCCACATTATTCATCACAAAAGTCAAACTAGATGTTCTCAGTAGATTTGGAACCAATAGTCAATAATATTGCATTTTTACTGTGTCCCTTCACTTTTGGTCTCAGCTGTAACTTTCGAGGCCAAGCTTTGCTTCATCTTAAGCTTCTGCTCAGCTCTTCTGTTTCTGGAGTTCCTTAAAAACCTGAACAGAAAAGGCCTTCTTGTCCAGCCAGCGATTAGTGGCCCGTCTGTAGTTCTCTGGAGGGAAGGTGTAGGTGATGCCAAGCTGCTCACAAACCTTCTCAAAGGCTTCATAGTGAACCAATCTCAGTTTTTTCAAAAGCTTTTTCCTGTGGTCCACAGCCAACAGCATCTTCCTCTTATTAGCTTTGTCCTTGTGATGCTTTTGTAGGTGTTCACGGCAGTTTTGGATCATTGCTGTCAACTTTGCCACCCTGACTTCCACTGAGTCACGATCGGTACAATCCCTCTGGACTTTCACTATGAGCTGTTCTTTTTTAACCTCAACTTTATCCGTCTTACTTGCCAACTCCAATGAAAGAAGTCGCTTGACAGTATCATCAGTGGTTGCAGCGAGTGGAACAGCTGAATATTCCTTCTTCAGTATAGTGGGAGGAATGTCTCTCAGTTGGCTTTCCGGCACCGTCTGTTGTTTTCGTGGTCGAGCAAAGTGTCTCACTGGTGGATGGACAGCAAAACATCTAGACCCACAGCTGAGTCTCCACATTAACGCAAAGCTGCATGTAGGAGAACAGGATGAGGGAAACAAAACGCCTACTGACGACTTCAGAACACTTCACAAGGCTAAACCTGACAGCATGTTTGAAAAATACCAAACAATAACCAAACAATATGAATGTCTGCACGTGTGACTAATTTAGATTTGGTCCTTTTTTTAGTGGGTGTGGCCACAGTTGTTCTGATCCGGATCTGCGTGTTGATTTGGCACAAGTTTTACACTGCCTCTCTGATGCAGCTCCACATGACATGGACAGCTGTTAAGATCATCACAATGTGGACAAATTCTACAACTAGATCAGAAAAAAGTCCAACATTCAGTCTGGAGCTGTGTGAAGTAAAAGGTGTAAATCATGTCTCACTCAATGCTTCATCAAAAAAAATGTGTGGACCTTAAATTAAACTTTTCTTCACAGTATGAGTGAATGTTGAGGAGCAGTGATCTGTCTGATCTTCTCCAGTTCTTCTTCAGTCTGCAGGCTGATTTCCACAGTCAGAGTTCAGCAGCCAAATCACTGACAGACAGAACAAAACATTTCTTGGACCACAAGAATCCAACCTCAGGAGACCCACCACAGAGTTCTGAGAGGGAAAACAAAAACCATGAAGAGGACGAGGGGGGAGTGTCCCTCAGAGTCTGAAGGACATGAAGACACCAAGAAGTTGATGAAGGGTCGTGGTAAGTGTCAAATAAATAAATGGACTGCATTTATATAGCGCTTTTCTATCTGCATCAGACGCTCAAAGCACTTTACAATAATGCCTCACATTCACCCCAATGTCAGGCTGCTGCCATACAAGGTGCTCACTACACACCAAGAGCAACTTGGAGATTAAGGACCTTGCCCAAGGGCCCTCAGTGATTTTCTGGTCAGGCTGGGATTTGAACCGAGGATCCTCTGGTGTCAGGCCCAACACTTAACCACTAGACTTCCCCTAAAGTGTCAAAAATAATCACAATTATTTCACTTCCTGTGAAAATTGCGTCATCCCAGTTTTATTTTGGGCATAATAAATTCATTTTGTTGTCAAATTATTTACTTTAACTGTATGTTTAGCTCATAATTCACATTATTAATTAATGAGGTCACTCAGCTGTTAATGTCTCTGTCTTTTTAATTTGGTAACCTTTGATTTAGTCATGAAGATCATTATATAGATAGATTTTTAAGGTTAGGGTTCGCAGTGTGCTGGTGAAAAAGTTCAGTAGTTTTTGTCAGTAATTGTAAATATATATTCTAGACTCATTTCTTGTAAATGAAAATGTTTCAAGCATTTTGAGTTCTTGTTCACACAGAAATGAAACCTTCCCTATACAGTCTTCTTCTTTGTTGTTTTCAAAAAGTGTTCATAAACACGGCACCGTTTCAGGAAATATTTCTGTCCACACAAAACAGAGCGAAACCGCACTGAAAATGCTGTAGTACATATTCCAGGGCTGTATGTGGCGCTGTAATGCTTCCACATAAATAAATAACCAGTGTGAGGAGCTAATCGATGTAGCACTTTTATGACGCAGCACTCAAAGGAAATAAAAGGTTTTAAATCCTCTAAACCGTGACAAATCCAGGGTTGGGACCAGGAAACAGAGTTGTAGTCTTACACACCTCTCTGCAGCTTCTCTCCCCCTGCCATCCCCTCATTACCCCATCCCTGTAGAGACGGTGCCTGCTCCCAGACCACCAACAACCAGTAAAAATCTATTTAAGCATAAAAATTCAAAAAGAAAAAATAATATAGCACCTTCAACTGCACCACAGACTAAAACAGTTAAATGTGGTCTATTAAACATTAGATCTCTCTCTTCTAAGTCCCTGTTAGTAAATGATATAATAATTGATCAACATATTGATTTATTCTGCCTTACAGAAACCTGGTTACGGCAGGATGAATATGTTAGTTTAAATGAGTCAACACCCCCGAGTCACACTAACTGCCAGAACGCTCATAGCACGGGCCGAGTCGGAGGATTAGCAGCAATCTTCCACTCCAGCTTATTAATTATTCAAAAACCCAGACAGAGCTTTAATTTATTTGAAAGCTTGTCTCTTAGTCTTGTCCATCCAAATTGGAAGTCCCAAAAACCAGTTTTATTTGTTGTTATCTATCGTCTTCCTGGTTGTTACTGTGAGTTTCTCTGTGAATTTTCGGACCTTTTGTCTGACTTAGTGCTTAGCTCAGATAAGATAATTATAGTGGGCGATTTTAACATCCACACAGATGCTGAGAATGACAGCCTCAACACTGCATTTAATCTATTGTTAGACTCGATTGGCTTTGCTCAAAATGTAAATGAGTCCACCCACCACTTTAATCATACCTTAGATCTTGTTCTGACTTATGGTATGGAAATTGAAGACTTAACAGTATTCCCTGAAAACCCCCTTCTGTCTAATCATTTCTTAATAACATTTACATTTACTCTGATGGACTACCCAGCAGTGGGGAATAAGTTTCATTACAGTAGAAGTCTTTCAGAAAGCGCTGTAACTAGGTTTAAGGATATGATTCCTTCTTTGTTATGTTCTCCAATGCCATATACCAACACAGTGCAGAGTAGCTACCTAAACTCTGTGAGTGAGATAGAGTATCTCGTCAATAGTTTTACATCCTCATTGAGGACAACTTTGGATGCTGTAGCTCCTCTGAAAAAGAGAGCCTTAAATCAGAAGTGCCTGACTCCGTGGTATAACTCTCAAACTCGCAGCTTAAAGCAGATAACCCGTAAGTTGGAGAGGAAATGGCGTCTCACTAATTTAGAAGATCTTCACTTAGCCTGGAAAAAGAGTCTTTTGCTCTATAAAAAAGCCCTCCGTAAAGCTAGGACTTCTTACTACTCATCACTAATTGAAGAAAATAGGAACAACCCCAGGTTTCTTTTCAGCACTGTAGCCAGGCTGACAAAGAGTCAGAGCTCTATTGAGCGTAGTATTCCTTTAACTTTAACTAGTAATGACTTCATGACTTTCTTTGCTAATAAAATGTTAACTATTAGAGAATAAATTATTCATAACCATCCCAAAGTCATATCGTTCTCTTTGGCTGCTTTCAGTGATGCCGGTATTTGGTTAGACGCTTTCTCTCTGATTGTTCTGTCTGAGTTATTTTCATTAGTTACTTCCTCCAAACCATCAACATGTCTGTTAGACCCCATTCCTACCAGGCTGCTCAAGGAAGCCCTACCATTAATTAATGCTTCGATCTTAAATATGATCAAGCTGTCTTTATTAGTTGGCTATGTACCACAGGCTTTTAAGGTGGCAGTAATTAAACCATTACTTAAAAGCCATCACTTGACCCAGCTATCTTAGCTAATTATAGGCCAATCTCCAACCTTCCTTTTCTCTCAAAAATTCTTGAAAGGGTAGTTGTAAAACAGCTAACTGATCATCTGCAGAGGAATGGTCTATTTGAAGAGTTTCAGTCAGGGTTTAGAATTCATCATAGTACAGAAACAGCATTAGTGAAGGTTACAAATGATCTTCTATGGCCTCAGACAGTGGACTCATCTCTGTGCTTGTTCTGTTAGACCTCAGTGCTGCTTTTGATGCTGTTGACCATAAAATTTTATTACAGAGATTAGAGCGTGCCATTAGGTATTAAAGGCACTGCGCTGCAGTGGTTTGAATCATATTTATCTAATAGATTACAATTTGTTCATGTAAATGGGGAATCTTCTTCACAGACTAAGGTTAATTATGGAGTTCCACAAGGTTCTGTGCTAACCAATTTTATTCACTTTATACATGCTTCCCTTAGGCAGTATTATTAGACAGCATTGCTTAAATTTTCATTGTTACGCAGATGATACCAGCTTTATCTGTCCATGAAGCCGAGGACACACCCAATGAGCTAAACTGCAGGATTGTCTTACAGACATAAAGACATGGATCACCTCTAATTTCCTGCTTTTAAACTCAGATAAAACTGAAGTTATTGTACTTGGCCCCACAAATCTTAGAAACATGGTGTCTAACCAGATCCTTACTCTGGATGGCATTACCCTGACCTCTAGTAATACTGTGAGAAATCTTGGAGTCATTTTTGATCAGGATATGTCATTCAATGCGCATATTAAACAAATATGTAGGACTCTTTTTTGCATTTGCGCAATATCTCTAAAATTAGAAAGGTCTTGTCTCAGAGTGATGCTGAAAAAACTAATTCATGCATTTATTTCCTCTAGGCTGACTATTGTAATTCATTATTATCAGGTTGTACTAAAAGTTCCCTGAAAAGCCTTCAGTTAATTCAAAATGCTGGCAGCTAGGAGTACTGACAGGGACTAGAAGGAGAGAGCATATCTCACCCATATTGGCCTCTCTTCATTGGCTTCCTGTTAATTCTAGAATAGAATTTAAAATTCTTCTTCTTACTTACAAGGTTTTGAATAATCAGGTCCCATCTTATTCTTAGGGACCTCATAGTACCATATCACCCCAATAGAGCGCTTTGCTCCTCAGACTGCAGGCTTACTTGTAGTTCCTAGGGTTTGTAAGAGTAGAATGAGGTGCAGAGCCTTCAGCTTTCAGGCTCCTCTCCTGTGGAACCAGCTCCCAATTCGGATCAGGGAGACAGACACCCTCTCTACTTTAAGATTAGGCTTAAAACTTTCCTTTTTTGCTAAAGCTTATAGTTAGGGCTGGATCAGGTGACCCTGAACCATCCCTTAGTTATGCTGCTATAGACTTAGACTGCTGGGGGGTTCCCATGATGCACTGAGTGTTTCTTTCTCTTTTTGCTCTGTATGCACCACTCTGCATTTAATCATTAGTGATTGATCTCTGCTCCCCTCCACAGCATGTCTTTTTCCTGGTTCTCTCCCTCAGCCCCAACCAGTCCCAGCAGAAGACTGCCCCTCCCTGAGCCTGGTTCTGTTGGAGGTTTCTTCCTGTTAAAAGGGAGTTTTCCCTTCCCACTGTCGCCAAGTGCTTGCTCACAGGGGGTCGTTTTGACAGTTGGGGTTTTTCTGTAATTATTGTATGGCTTTGCCTTGCAATATGAAGCGCCTTGGGGCAACTGTTTGTTGTGATTTGGCACTATATAAATGAAATTGATTTGATTTGATTTAGTTGTTGCACAAAGCGCTTAGTTGGCTAAAGTTTCACATTACCCCAACTTAAAGTTTTTATCCTGATACAGAGGAGGCTAAGTTTATGTTTGTCAACAAAACATCAGTGTCCTTACCTCAAAACAGCGGCTATCATGTACCCACCACTTGATGGAACACTCAAGAGCTCCACTACGTTGCTCGTAATCCTCCAAAAGGAGGAGCTTCCTCCACTTTTGGCCAGTTTAGCAGATGACTGTCATGTGACATGTTTGACAGTTCTCACATGAGCCACCAGGTGTCACTGTTACTCTGAGCAGCGTTGTGTGCACAGATGGTTTGACAGAAGCGCCAAGTGTTCACAATACCTGATGGCCATATTTAGTCTCGGGGTAAAAATGGCGACACATCAAGGTGTGGGTGTAGTTTGTCATGTGACCCAGAGGAATGCTGGGAACCTCCTGTGTGACAGCATGTTGTTGTGTCTGTGTGAAGGTGAGGACATAGAGGAGGGACCCTCGATCCAGACCAGAGCTCAGAGTTGAGACCAGGATCTGTGACTGTGGACCGCGTCAGAGCTCAGCGCTCACATCGCCGCACCATCATTATTCATGCTCGGTGCTGTGTGTGTGTTCCAGGTCACAGCGGGGCCGAGCACGTGGACCTGAACCCAGCTACGTGTCCATGAAGAGTGACAGTTCAAAGGACATTTGGACTGATTTTAAACGGAGGTATTTATATGATGGACATGAAACTGTGACCTGCTGTAAAGATATTTGCAGTTATTTGTCCTTCAAACATTATTTATGATCATGTTTTCTGATCTTTAATAAACACTTGGTGCTGTTTGTCACACTGTGTGATCCTCACTGTGGCCAAGCACCTTGACCCCAAACTCCAGCTGGTTTGACTCGTGTTGAGGGCTCTGTGCTGAACCTGGTCCACTTACAGAGGACCTCCAGGGATCGGTTCCGTTGGACTCGGCCACTGGACACATGTAGTGTAACGACTGCCTGTGAACAAGGACAGTCCTCAGACATCTGACATGACTTCATTGAACAGTTCCATTAAATATTGTCCTCCTTGGACCCCGACAGTCTTCACTTCATTCAGGAGCGTTTACAGATGAGGTCAAAATGATCCGCCCCCAAAATCCCATGTGCTGTTTGAACAGAGCAAAGAATTTTCAGACTCAGCGTTTCTAAACATCCTGCTTTGATTTTGGATGCTGACGTTATTTTACTTGTTGCTTCCCAGTGTTTTCCCGTGATTTCCCGTGACTCGAGTGTCTCCTGTTGGTCCTCTGAACCACCATTTTCTCCTCCCACAATCCTCTGGAAGTCTGTGAACCTTCTGGCCCGTTGTCTGTGTCCCTGTTGTACCTCTCCGTAAATTATGCATTCCTTCCCATTGTCCACTTCAATCTTGATCCCTAAAATGTCGTGTAAACACGATGGACTTGAATCCAGATCAGGCACTGAAATAGGACTTACCACAGTTGTCCCCTGAACCTTGAGGAATGAGACGGTTGTTCCTGACTCTGTCATACAAAGTCGCCTCAAATGACCAGTTCTCATCATCTCTGGGTGATTGTGGAATTCATCGTCATGAAAGAGTAGAGAAGCTTGAATCTTCGACTGGACTGGGTTGCTTGACATGAAGTCGAAGATTCAAGCTTCTCTACTATGGAAACCACCTGGACAACTGAGAGCCTACACAGAAACGTCATGAAAGAGTGAAAAATGTTGGTGTGATTTTAGGTCCAACATTGACTTTGGACCTGCATATTCAAAAGGCAACCGAGATGGACTGTCTTCATGTCCACAGCATTTAAAGGACTCGACCTGGTGATGACCAATGGTCCCACACTGATTCATGACTGTAATCTGTTATATTGTGGTCTGATCCATAAAAGTAGATGATGTTCAGAAGACGACAACCAGGTTTGAACCAGACTGAGGACGTTTGGTCGCATCTCTCCCTCAGTCGTCTTCTTGTAACTACAGGATTAGATTCTCGGGTTTTGTTTGACATCAGATGCTGAGTTAGGGACAGAACTTGTTAAACTTTGTGACCCTCATGTGTCTTCTCAGGATACTTTATAATTTAAGTTGTTTAAACGGGTAGAAGACAAACGATTTGACTGATTAACATTTTGAGAAAAGCTTCCAGTTGGACACAATATATCAACTTCAACAGAAAGGACAGAATTTATATCTGGAAGCTGTGAGGAAACTTTCCAGCCTCAGTGTGGAAAAGTCACAGTTTAGACTTCAGGTTCTTGAACCTTGTTGGATTCTTTGGACCTGGTGGTGTCAAAGTCCACAGCTGGTTTGCTACTTTCAGGACCATCTGATCTGGACAGAAAGAGACAACTTTGAGGAAAATCGTGTTTCCGTTTACAGCGTACAGAGATTTCCCGACCTGCTGGAGAACGGACTCGGTGAGAGCGACTTAGAATCCTGTAGAGGGAGGAGGTTCATTGGTACCAGCGAGTTGTGAGGAGACAAACAGGACATGGACATCTGTAAAATAACAGCAGCTGTATGAACGGATCCTGAGTTCCTGATCATTCAGTTTGATCCTCACTGCAGACACCAGAAACACAGACAGGAAGTCAACATTTAACATCTTCAGTCAGGATCAAAGCTCTTCATTTAGTGGTGCTGATGGAGGAGCCGTCACTGTTTCTGGCACGGCGGGCCGTCCTGCCAAGACTGTGGAAGGGAAACACAACCAACAAGGTCAGTGTGAGGTCCTGTGTGGACGGACAGTCAAGCCCACTGTGGGACTCTCAGGGGGACCAACAGACGACCATGAAAACCAGTTGAGAGTTCAGACCAAGATGATTCAGGTTGATGTGAACTATAAGCTGTTTGTGTTCAGACATCATGTGAGTAAACTGTTTCTGATTGGTCCACAGAGTGAAGCAGCAGAGCTCAGAGGTTCTCAGGGTTCCATCTGCTCAGCAGCATCAAAGACGGCTGAACCACATGTTTACGGTCTGTTGACGTCCATCTGATGTCCTCATTGGACAGTTTGTTCATAATGTCTCCATGCTGCAGCAACAAACACTTGGATGATGTTTATGTTCATCAGTCCATCATTCATGGATTCATCAACAGGGACACACTGACTGTTATTGTCGTTGTTTTAATGTGAGAATTTTTTTGTTTTTTATATAAATTCAGAAAAATGATGATCTCAAGGGTTTAACTTTTCAGTCTGTTTTTAATTGAACTGAATTTTCTGAACAAAATCCAGAGAATCTCACACAGTGAAACATATAATGTGGAGACAGAATCCAAACTTGTAACAAAGTGATGAGTTTCTTCGTCCATGTTGATGTTCTGCTACAGAACATCGAGGAGAACATGGGGATGTTTATGAAACATGAGCTGAAGATGATCCAGAAGTTTCTCCTGACAAATGATGCAGAATACTTGGAGAGTCAGAGTGAGGATGAGGAGCAGAGGAGCATCCGACTGGTTTTCCTGGACCTCACAGTGGCCTTCATGAGGAGCATGAATTATGATGAGCTGGCTGACTGTCTGCAGAGCAGTAAGAGGACTTCAGTCCACATTTAACACAGACGCTAAATGACATGATGTTTGTCCATTTGAAATATATTCATGTGTGAATTCTGTCAGGGAAACAGGAAGTGATGTCATCATTCAGTAACTGATCTGTGCTGTTTGTTCTTTCAGGAACTCGTGCTGAAGTTTGTCATAAATTCAAATCTAAGGTGAAGCAGAAGTTTGAGCGTGTGTTTGAGGGGATCTCTAAGCAGGAAAGACGACTCTTCTGAAGGAGATACACAGAGCTCTACATCACAGAGGGCGGGGCTTCAGAGGTCAACCAGGAGCATGAGGTCAGACACATTGAAGCAGCATCCAGGAAAACAGACACACCACAAAGAACCATCACATGTGAAGACATCTTTAAAGCCTCAGCTGACACTCAGCCACCAATCAGAACAGTGCTGACAAAGGGCGTGGTCGGCATCGGGAAAACTGTCTTAACACAGAAGTGGACTCTGGACTGGGCTGAAGGACGAACCAACCAGGACTTCCACTTCATATTTCCATTCACTTTCAGAGAGGTGAATGTGCTGAAAGAGAAGAAGTTCAGTTTGGTGGAACTTGTTCATCACTTCTTTCCTGAAACCAAAGAAGCAGGAATCTGCAGCTTCCAGCACTTCCAGGTCTTGATCATCTTGGACGGTCTGGATGAGTGTCGCCTCCCTCTGGACTTCCACAGCAATGACATCCTGACTGATGTCACAGAGTCAAGCTCAGTGGATGTTCTGCTGACAAACCTCATCAGGAGGAACCTGTTTCCTTCTGCTCGCCTCTGGATCACCACACGGCCTGCAGCAGCCAATCAGATCCCTCCTGAGTGTGTGGACATGGTGACAGAGGTCAGAGGCTTCACTCACCCTCAGAAGGAGGAGTACTTCAGGAAGAGATTCAGAGATGAGGAGCAGTCCAGAAGAATCATCTCCCACGTGAAGACATCACGAAGCCTCCACATCATGTGTCACATCCCAGTCTTCTGCTGGATCACTGCTACAGTTCTGGAGGACGTGTTGGACACTAGAAACACACTAGAGCTGCCAGAGACCCTGACTGAGATGTACATCTACTTCCTGGTGGTTCAGTCCAGAGTGAAGAAGGTCAAGTATGATGGAGGAGCTGAGACAGATCCACTGTGGAATCCAGAGAACAGGGAGATGATTGTGTCTCTGGGAAAACTGGCTTTTGGGGAACCTGATTTTCTATGAAGAGGACCTGACAGAGTGTGGCATCGATATCAGAGCAGCCTCAGTGTACTCAGGAGTCTTCACACAGATCTTTAAAGAGGAGAGAGGACTCTACCAGGACAAGGTCTTCTGCTTCATCCATCTGAGTCTTCAGGAGTTTCTGGCTGGTCTTTATGTCCATCTGACCTTCATCCAGTCTGGAGTCAACCTGCTGTACAAGAACAAACAAGATCCAGAAGGTCTGAGATGTCTGAAGAATTTGACAAAGCACTTTTCTTGACAGCGATATGTCAGAAGATCAAGATGAACCTGAACGAAGACGCCACTTCGGAAGACTGCCTTCCTTCCAGTCTGGAGTCAATCTGCAGTCCAAAGAACAAACATCATCCAGAAGATCAAAGACATCTGAAGATGAACCTGAACTAGCATGTCTCCATCAGAGTGCTGTGGACGAGGCCTTACAGAGTCCAAATGGACACCTGGACTTGTTCCTGCGCTTCCTTCTGGGTCTTTCCCTGCAGACCAATCAGACTCTCCTACAAGGCCTGATGACACAGACAGACAGAATCTCAGGGACCAATCATGAAACAGTCGAGTACATCAAGAAGAAGCTCAATAAGAATCTGTTTGCAGAGAGAAACATCAATCTGATCCACTGTCTGAATGAACTGAAGGATCGTTCTTTACTGGATAAGATCCAAGATTTCCTGAACTCTGGACGTCTCTCTGAATGTGGTCTGTTTGGTTTTTATTTATCAGCTCTGGCCTTCATCTTACTGTCCTCAGATCAACACCTGGACGTGTTTGACCTGAAAAAATATGAACCTTCACATGAGGCTCTTCTGTTGCTGCTGCCAGTGATCAAAGAATCTAAAAAAGTTTTGTAAGTACAGAGACACTTTGACATTTGAACTCTGGGTATAACAGATCACAGAACTCACAGATCAGATCAAGACTTAAAGTCACGGTTGGATCATTTTCATATCACAAAAAAAAGATTATGGGGAGACAAAAATAACTGAGTTCTAACTGAACAATGAAAACAGTTTGTAAAGAAGAATTTGAAACCGTTTGTTACATTAAATTACAACATGAACAGTGATGGTGAATAAAAATCACCTTTGACAACATCATAAAAAACAGACCAGAGTTTCTAACTTCAAATTCTTTTTCAACGTGAGGACGTCTCCATCATCTGGTTAGAAGGTAAAAATCGGAATAATAACTTTATTTCTGCTGCTCTTTCAGGATAAACACCAGTCAGGAACAGTTTTTTTTTTTTTTTTTTTTTTGCTGATGACGTCACGGCTCACACTCACTGATCTGAACCATATCAGTGAGATCAGCGCTCACATTCCATCCTCAACTTCCTGATGGTTCAGTGTTTTTGTCACGTTTGGAGCTTCAGTCTGCCTGCTGCCGACCACAAGGGGGCAGATTCTGTCTGCTTTGAACTCACTCCGTGCACGTGAACCCACAAAAGCTTTTTCTGCTCACACTTTGATTTCACTGAAACTCTGCATCAAGATTTACTCAGTTATTCCTTTAAAAACAACTTACAGGGACAATAAATCTGTATTTCACACTGTGATGGAAACTTTGGAGTTAAATCACAGTTCATATGTGATCTGAACGGTGGGGGGGGAGGTCATCTGTGATCTGTTCCATCACTAATTTGAACAGAGACTTAATTTCTGTGATTTAAAAGTGAAAATCTTTCTTGTTTTGAATCGTCTCTGCAGGTTATCTGGCTGTAATCTGTCAGAGAAGCTGTGAAGTTCTGTCTTCAGTTCTCTGCTCTGTCCTCCAGTCTGACAGAACTGGACCTGACTAAGAACCGGCTGCAGGATTCAGGAGTGACGCTGCTGTCTGCTGGACTGGAGAGTCCACACTGTCACCTGGAGACTCTCAGGTCAGGATTTAGTTTCTGCTTCAAACGGTTCAAAACGTCTCTCTCATCCATGTGTGCAGCAGCTCCATAAATCAGAGTGAAGCTGCAGCTTTGCTCCCTGTCATGTTGTGTGTGTGTTGATGGATCTCAGTGTTTGAACCACAGTCATGAGCTCATCCTGCAGCAGACATCAGTGTGTCCGTGCTGCTGCAAAGTGGGAACGTCCTGACACTGTCCTCACATTGTGTCTGCTGGTTTGTGTGTCTGCAGGCTGTCTGATCACACATGAAGGCTGTGCTTTTCTGGCCTCAGCTCTGACCTCCAACCCCTCCCATCTCAGAGAGCTGGACCTGAGCTACAACCATCCAGGAGACTCAGTCAAGCTGCTGGATCCACTCCGGACTCTGGACTCTCTCAGGTATGGACTGGGTCTGGTGGAGGAGCTCCGTGTGGTTCCTGTGGACCTGACACACCGAGCTGACCTCAAACACCTCACACTGACAAACAGCGACTCAGCAAACTCTCTGTGCTGACTCATTGTTCCTGTTTGACATGAACACGTGACAGAGATCCAGCTGATGGTCAGCTGACCTCTAACATATGTGTGTGTATGTTCTGCTCACGTGTTTGAGGAAATCATTTGTTAGTCGTTCACACATTCTGGTCCAAAGACAAACAAAAACAGTCGTCGATCATTTTCACTGTCAGTCTGTTCAGAGTCACATGTTTCAAAGAGGAACGGAGACAAAAAGCTTAATTTCTCTGAAGCAGGAGTCACCAACCTGATCCTGGAGATCACCTGCTGCCTGCATGTTCTCCCTGTGGACCTGCTGCAGCCACAGCTAATCAAATCAATTTTATTTATATAGCACAAAATCACAACAAATAGTTGCCCCAAGGCGCTTTATATTGTAAGGCAAAAGCCATACAATAATTACAGAAAAACCCCAACGGTCAAAACGACCCCCTGTGAGCAAGCACTTGGCGACAGTGGGAAGGAAAAACTCCCTTTTAACAGGAAGAAAACTTCAGCAGAACCAGGATCAGGGAGGGGCAGTCTTCTGCTGGGACTGGTTGGGGCTGAGGGGAGAGAATCAGGAAAAAGACATGCTGTGGAAGAGAGCAGAGATCAATCACCAATGATTAAATGCAGAGTGGTGCATACAGAGCAAAAAGAGAAAGAAACACAGTGCATCATGGGAATCCCCCAGCAGTCTAAGTCTATAGCAGCAGGGTGTCTGTCTCCCTGATCCGAATTGGGAGCTGATTCCACGGGAGAGGAGCCTGAAGGCTCTGCCTCCCATACTACTCTTAAAAACCCTAGGAACTACAAGTAAGCCTGCAGTCTGAGAGCGAAGCATTCTATTGGGGTGATATGGTACTATGAGGTCCCTAAGATAAGATGGGACCTGATTATTCAAAACCTTATAAGTAAGAAGAAGAATTTTAAATTCTATTCTAGAATTAACAGGAAGCCAATGAAGAGAGGCCAATATGGGTGAAATATGCTTTCTCCTTCTAGTCCCCGTCAGTACTCTAGCTGCAGCATTTTGAATTAACTGAAGGCTTTTTAGGGAACTTTTAGGACAACCTGATAATAATGAATTACAATAGTCCAGCCTAGAGGAAATAAATAAATAAATAATAGCACAGAACCTTGTGGAACTCCATAATTAACCTTAGTCTGTGAAGAATACTCCCCATTTACATGAACAAATTGTAATCTATTAGATAAATATGATTCAAAACCACCGCAGCGCAGTGCCTTTAATACCTATGGCATGCTCTAATCTCTGTAATAAAATTTTATGGTCAACAGTATCAAAAGCAGCACTGAGGTCTGACAGGACAAGCACAGAGATGAGTCCACTGTCTGAGGCCATAAGAAGATCATTTGTAACCTTCACTAATGCTGTTTCTGTACTATGATGAATTCTAAAACCTGACTGAAACTCTTCAAATAGACCATTCCTCTGCAGATGATCAGTTAGCTGTTTTACAGCTACCCTTTCAAGAATTTTTGAGAGAAAAGGAAGGTTGGAGATTGGCCTATAATTAGCTAAGATAGCTGGGTCAAGTGATGGCTTTTTAAGTAATGGTTTAATTACTGCCACCTTAAAAGCCTGTGATACATAGCCAACTAACAAAGATAGATTGATCATATTTAAGATCGAAGCATTAATTAATGGTAGGGCTTCCTTGAGCAGCCTGGTAGGAATGGGGTCTAATATGTTGATGGTTTGGAGGAAGTAACTAATGAAAATAACTCAGAACAATCAGAGAGAAAGAGTCTAACCAAATACCAGCATTACTGAAAGCAGCCAAAGATAACGATATGAGTAATTTTTTCTCTAATAGTTAAAATTTTATTAGCAAAGAAAGTCATGAAGTCATTACTAGTTAAAGGAATACTCGGCTCAATAGAGCTCTGACTCTTTGTCAGCCTGGCTACAGTGCTGAAAAGAAACCTGGGGTTCTTATTTTCTTCAATTAGTGATGAGTAGTAAGATGTCCTAGCTTTACAGAGGGCTTTTTTATAGAGCAACAGACTCTTTTTCCAGGCTAAGTGAAGATCTTCTAAATTAGTGAGATGCCATTTCCTCTCCAACTTACGGGTTATCTGCTTTAAGCTGCGAGTTTGTGAGTTATACCACGGAGTCAGGCACTTCTGATTTAAGGCTCTCTTTTTCAGAGGAGCTACAGCATCCAAAATTGTGCTCAGTGAGGGTGTAAAACTATTGACGAGATAATCTATCTCACTCACAGGGTTTAGGTAGCTACTCTGCACTGTGTTGGTATATGGCATTGGAGAACATAACAAAGAAGGAATCATATCCTTAAACCTAGTTACAGCCCTTTCCGAAAGACTTCTACTGTAATGAAACTTATTCCCAACTGCTGGGTAGTCCATTAAAGTAAATGTAAATGTTTTTAAGAAATGATCAGACAGAAGGGGGTTTTCAGGGAATACTGTTAAGTCTTCAATTTCCATACCATAAGTCAGAACAAGATCTAAAGTATGGTTAAAGTGGTGGCTGGACTCATTTACATTTTGAGCGAAGCCAATTGAGTCTAATAATAGATTAAATGCAGTGTTGAGGCTGTCATTCTCAGCATTTATGTGGATGTTAAAATCGCCCACTATAATTATCTGAGCTAAGCACTAAGTCAGACAAAAGGTCTGAAAATTCACAGAGAAACTCACAGTAACGACCAGGTGGATGATAGATAACAACAAATAAAACTGGTTTTTGGGACTTCCAATTTGGATGGACTAAGAGTCAAGCTTTCAAATGAATTAAAGCTCTGTCCGGGTTTTTGATTAATTAAAGTGGAAGTGGAAGGAGTGGAAGATTGCTGCTAATCCTCCCTCTCGGCCCGTGCTACGAGCATTCTGACAGTTAGTGTGACTCGGGGGTGTTGACTCATTTAAACGAACATATTCATCCTGCTGTAACCAGGTTTCTGTAAGGCAGAATAAATCAATATGTTGATCAATTATTATATCATTTACTAACAGGGACTTAGAAGAGAGAGACCTAATGTTTAATAAACCACATTTAACTGTTTTAGTCTGTGGTGCAGTTGAAGGTGCTATATTATTTTTTCTTTTTGAATTTTTATGCTTAAATAGATTTTTCTGGTTGTTGGTGGTCTGGGAGCAGGCACCGTCTCTACGGGGATGGGGTATTGGGGGGATGGCAGGGGGAGAGAAGCTGCAGAGAGGTGTGTAAGACTACAACTCTGCTTCCTGGTCCAAACCCTGGATAGTCACGGTTTGGAGGGTTTAATAAAATTGGCCAGATTTCTAGAAATGAGAGCTGCTCCATCCAAAGTGGGATGGATGCCGTCTCTCCTAATAAGACCAGGTTTTCCCCAGAAGTTTTGCCAATTATCTATGAAGCCCACTTCATTTTTTGGACACCACTCAGACAGCCAGCAATTCAAGGAGAACATGCCTCTAAACATGTCACTCCCGGTCCGATTGGGGAGGGGCCCAGAGAAAACTACAGAGTCCGACATTGTTTTTGCAAAGTTACACACTGATTCAATGTTAATTTTAGTGACCTCCGATTGGCGTAACCGGGTGTTATTACTGCCAACATGAATTACAGTCTTACCAAATTTACGCTTAGCCTTAGCCAGCAGTTTCAAATTTCCTTCAATGTCGCCTGCTGTGGCCCCCGGAAGACAATTGACTATGGTTGCTGGTGTTGCTAACTTCACATTTCTCAAAACAGAGTCCCCAATAACCAGAGTTTGTTCCTCGGCGGGTGTGTCGCCAAGTGGGGAAAAACGGTTAGAGATGTTAATGGGTTGGTGGTGTACAGGGGGCTTCTGTTTAGGACTACACTTCCTCCTCACAGTCACCCAGCCGGCCTGCTGTCCCAGCTGCTCGGGATCGGCTGGGGGACAGCTAACGGCGGCTAAGCTACCTTGGTCCGCACCAACTTCAGGGGCCTGGCTAGCTGTAGGATTTTCCAAGGTGCGGAGCTGAGTCTCCAATTCACCCAGCCTGGCCTCCAAAGCTACGAATAAGCTACACTTATTACAAGTGCCATTACTGCTATAGGAGGCCGAGGAATAACTAAACATTTCACACCCAGAGCAGAGAAGTGCGGGAGAGACAGAAGCTGCCATGCTAAACCGGCTAAGAGCTAGTAGCTGCGCTAAGCTAGCGGATTCCTAAGAACACACAAAGTGAATAATGTGTAAATAATTTAGAGGTGATTCAGCAGAGGGAGTGCTTTAGTTAAGGCACATGACGATTACACTGGGAAACAAATTGTTATCTAGTTCAATCTAACTGCGCAGATTAAACAGCGAACAGATACAGCAAAACACCGCTGTGCTCCGGAACAGGAAGTGATACAATACCGCAGTGAGAGCCAAAGTGAGAGCTGACGAGTCCAGTCTGGTGTTTCCTCACAGGCGTCACATGAAAGAGCTTCAGAAAAGCTTCTTCATGGAACATCTCTGAACTCCAACAAAACTTTGAGTTTTTAGTGTGAAGAATTCAAAGTTTGAGGTTTGTGTCTCCGAATTCCTGCAGTTTTTCAGCTTCTGGACCATTAAAGGTTCACTTGTTCTGGATGATAGAAAATCTTAAAGTACCATCAGTGGTTCTGCAGTAAATCATTAGTTTCACAGCCAGTTTTCTTTGGAGATGAACACATGAACATTTTCTCGGACTTCATTTCCATCAATCCTTCAGAAATCCAAACAGTCTGATACTGTGGAGTAAATCTGTGTGCAGCAGGCAGCTCTCAAAAACTGAGTGACTGAGAGTGAGGGAAGCCACCAAGACACCCAGACAACTCTGAAGGACTTATAGGCTTCTGTGGCTGTGATTGGAGAAACTGCAGAGTGAAACATTTTTCTGAGACAAAATCTGATCTGGTTCATCTGTGGACTTGTGGACACCGCCATCTTACGAAGGGATCACTCACTAATACTGCATGCTGATTGGTCCAAATCAGTGTGGACGTCATTCTGCACCAACTGGAACGAAAAGGCACCAAATTTAAAACAGGATTTTTAAATAAAAACTGCAGGAAATAAATTTTTCAAACATAAAACTTAAATTTAGTTCTTGATGATCTTGGAAACATGTAGTTTTAGTTCTGGAGGATCTGCTCCAATATGAGGGGACATGTAACACCTGCAGCTGATTGGCTGAGCACACCTGACTTAATGAGCAGTGGGTGGAGCCTGCAGAGTCAGGTGACCTCCAGCAGCAGGGTCGGTGAGCCCTGATAGGTTAAATCAACTTCAGCAGATTTTCACCAGAATCTTCAAACCTGAAAAAGCCAAAAGTTGTTGTTTGCTGCTGATCAGCACACAGTTAGAGGTGATCGATAATCAGTGATCCATTTGGAGCGATGAGTGTGTTAGAAGAGAAGAACTAAAGTGTGTGGATGAGATCAATGTCATGTTGATGTTTCCATGATTAAAGACCATGTGTTGCTCCGCCCCCCTCCTCCTTTCAGGGTGGATCCTGTTGGAGTCCGATGGCTGAGACCAGGTCTGAGGAAGTGTAAGTGTCTTTGTACTTTGATCCATCTGTTTCCATAGAAACCACCCTCTGTGACATCACTCATTCAAGTCCTACTGACACTGAAGCAGAGTTCAACATGAAGGCTGCTACAAACCATCAATTGATAACTCTGTGTTGTGGTGTTGATCAATGAACTGATCGACTGATAACTGTGTCGATCAATGAACTGATCGACTGAGAACTGCCGTGGTGTTGATTGATGAACTGATCGATTGAGAACTGTGTTGTTTTGTTTCATCAGATTTCTCTGAACTCTCTCTGGATCCAAACTCAGCGAACAGAAAACTCAAACTGTCCAAAACAACACAAAGGTGGAACATGTGGACGAGGATCAATCATATCCTGATCATCCAGACAGATTTGACCTTTGCCCTCAGGTCCTGTCTTCAACTGGTCTGACTGGTCGCTGTTACTGGGAGCTTGAGTGGAGAGGACACATTTATATATCAGTGACTTACAGAAAAATCAGAAGGAAAGGAGACAGTGTGGACTGTGAGTTTGGACTTAATGATCAGTCCTGGAGACTGATCTGCTCTGATGATCATTATTGTTACTCTGTTGGTCACAATAACAGACTAACACTCCTTCCTCGCTCCTCTTCATCCTCTCACAGAGTCTCAGTGTTTGTGGACTGTCCTGCTGGCACTCTGTCCTTCTATGAAGTCTCCTCTGACTCTCTGATCCACCTCCACACCTTCTGCTGCACGTTCACTGAACCTCTGTGTGCTGGGTTCAGGTTCTGTTCTGGTTCCTCTGTGTCTCTGTGTGGACTGTAGGACAGAGTGTCTCCTCCTGTGGACACAAACACTCGATCATGAGTGTTTGGACAGTAAATGTCCAGCTGGTTTGACTTCAGGGGTCGAAATAGTATGTGCATGTGCTCGTTTGTGCACGTATTATTCGAGCGGTGCACGTAATTTTATACTGCACTTGCACTGGTGCAAGTAACTTTATCCAAGTTTAATCAACTGTAATCACCAGTAGAATGAACCAATAAAGGAATAAATAAGGAAAAACAGTTTCCAGTGTGTTGTCTTTGTCTTCCTGTGTTTTATGACTCTAACACAGTTGCTGTGCTCTATTTGTTGTGGAAAGCTGACAAACGTCGCCCGCGGCGCCGTCCCTGGGTTCACAACATCCTCATGAGACGTTCCCAATTCAGGGAGTTTCATTATTTGCTGCAGCAGCTGCAGGAGCTCCAGTTTGAGGACCTCCTGTTCGCGTGCGCACATGTAAAGTACGGAGCTCTGGAAGTGTAATCGCAGAATGTTTTGCATGTGGAGAGAATGTGTGCACGTTATATTGGGTGCACATTTTATTAGAAATGGATCTGGTCAGAGTGTATCATCATGGTTTGGGCGCAGAAGGACATACAGAGTGCTCCAGCATGACATCAGCTGGAGTTTAAGCACATTACAAAGGATGCTGAGGTTGAAGCGTCTCCCCGTCGTGAGGATGACAGTTTAGGTCTTATTATGAAGTTTATTTTGAACGAAAGGAAAACATGCACGTTTTATTATAATTCGAAGTCTCAATAAAAGGAAATTATCATGGCCAGAAAAAAAAAAATCACTTTAAGTGACCTCTCCCGGGTTCCATACATTCACCCGCACATGCACATGTGGGGGTGGGAAAAAAAAAAAACTGTCTGCTGCTGCTGTTCTCCCCTCAAACTCTCCCCAGAGAGGAAGAGTCTAACACATCAGAGGAGGAGTTTTAAGGTTGATACAAGACTGACTTTTGGTTGTGCAAGTAACTTTTTTTTTTTTTTTTGGTGCAAGTAATTTTTTTGTTACTAGCACCAGTGCAAGTAGGTTAAAAAAATGTATTTTGACCCCTGGACTTTGACGTCTCAGTGGTTGGAAACATGATTTTTGGCGCCCCCTTGGCTGACGTATGATTCAGACACCGGCGTGTTTTTGGTTCTGTCAGTGACATTGTGCCTTTAAAACACAACTACTCTGTGCAGTGTTACCACACAGTCCAGACCAACATCTGGACATCGGCAGAATCCACACTGCCAAAACCCAGTTTGCTGGACTTGGACTTCTTCAAACAACTGAACTGAGTTAATTCCAGCTGACAAGAGACGGCAGCTCCGGATACACGTGAGCGATGGAGCCAATGGACCTAGTCACAGAATGTCCAAAAAGGAGAAGGGAAAAAAGAGGCGGGCTAAAGGCTAGAGCTACCAGACCACAGCTGCCTCGTTTCTTACCAGCTGATGTCCACTCCTCGGCTAAAGCTAAATAATTACATTTTAGCTGCAGAATCAATCACTGTCGAGCTGAGTGTTTGACCTATTTTTGTGTTTTACAGTTTTTTAACCAAGTAATCAAAGAAAATAGAACAGTGCTGTTTCATGTTTTTTCAATATTTTAAGAAATATATTTCTTGACCCACATCAGAAACATAATTTGTTGAATGAACAAATCTTCCATTACTACATTAAACATTACTTTTCATGTTATTTTATTTGTCTAAAAATAGTTTTCTAATGTAAGAAAAGTTGTTTTTTTTACTTCAAAATGTACAGTAATCAGAAATTAATGCTGAATTAAAAACATTTGTAAGGATTTTAAGGTGGCCAAGAATTTGAAAACAGAGATCAATAATTAAAAAAAACTAGGAAAACTCAGGAGTGAAGGTTGAACAAGTTGATGCATTAATGTGTGATAAATACTCCTTTTGTTTCATTTGAATCGACACTGAGAATCATTATTTTTGAGTTCTTTGAATTGTCATTTCTTTTGCAGTGTAGTTTTCTGAACCACAATGTGTGTGTGTATATATATATATATATTATATATTTTTTTATTAAAGGCTGGTAGCACAATAGAAGTTGTGTGAAAAGACTGTGGTTGAAAAATTGACCTGACCAAAAAAAAAAAAAAATTACATTTTTGGAGATTTTTTGGGTGGGTAAATAGACCTGAAAATGCAGGGTTTTTTTTCCACATGGCTCACTGAGGCATTGATGTGTGAAGCATCTGATGCAGATATACCGTAAATGCAATGAGCTATATAAATGCAGTCCATACACCCTGGCTCTTGGAGTGCAACATAACGGAAGACAAAACTAACCAAAAGGTTAAACAAATTTATTGTTGCAAATATCTAGGGGAATTAACAACAAACAATGAGGGTAAAAAGAAGAAAAAGATTCAAGCTGCTGCCATCTTGTTGCCAGGTGGAGTGTGAGCAACCAAGGGCAGGTTCAAGGCGGGCTTTTATATGCTCCAGGACTCTGCAGGCTGGAAAACCTGGAAACTGGAACAAACAATTACTCTCCCCATTATTTGTTATCTATCGTCCACCTGGTCATTACTGTGAGTTTCTCTGTGAATTTTCGGACCTTTTGTCTGACTTAGTGCTTAGCTCAGATAAGATAATTATAGTGGGCGATTTTAACATCCACACACATGCTGAGAATGACAGCCTCAACACTGCATTTAATCTATTATTAGACTCAATTGGCTTTGCTCAAAATGTAAATGAGTCCACCCACCACTTTAATCATATCTTAGATCTTGTTCTGACTTATGGTATGGAAATTTTAAGACTTAACAGTATTCCCTGAAAACCCCCTTCTGTCTGATCATTTCTTAACATTTACATTTACTCTGATGGACTACCCAGCAGTGGGGAATAAGTTTTATTACACTAGAAGTCTTTCAGAAAGCGCTGTAACTAGGTTTAAGGATATGATTCCTTCTTTATGTTCTCTAATGTCATATACCAACACAGAGCAGAGTAGCTACCTAAACTCTGTAAGTGAGATAGAGTATCTCGTCAATAGTTTTACATCCTCATTGAGGACAACTTTGGATGCTGTAGTTCCTCTGAAAAAGAGAGCCTTAAATCAGAAGTGCCTGACTCCGTGGTATAACTCACAGACTCGCAGCTTAAAGCAGATAACCCATAAGTTGGAGAGGAAATGGCATCTCACTAATTTAGAAGATCTTCACTTAGCCTGGAAAAAGAGTCTGTTGCTCTATAAAAAAGCCCTCCGTAAAGCTAGGACATCTTACTACTCATCACTTATTGAAGAAAATAAGAACAACCCCAGGTTTCTTTTCAGCACTGTAGCCAGGCTGACAAAGAGTCAGAGCTCTATTGAGCCGAGTATTCCTTTAATTTTAACTAGTAATGACTTCATGACTTTCTTTGCTAATAAAATTTTAACTATTAGAGAAAAAATTACTCATAACCATCCCAAAGACGTATCGTTATCTTTGGCTGCTTTCAGTGATGCCGGTATTTGGTTAGCCTCTTTCTCTCCGATTGTTCTGAGTTATTTTCATTAAAATAATGTTAATTAAAACATGTTTATTAGACCCCATTCCTACCAAGCTGCTCAAGGAAGCCCTACCATTAATTAATGCTTCGATCTTAAATATGATCAATCTATCTTTATTAGTTGGCTATGTACCACAGGCTTTTAAGGTGGCAGTAATTAAACCATTACTTAAAAAGCCATCACTTGACCCAGCTATCTTAGCTAATTACAGGCCAATCTCCAACCTTCCTTTTCTCTCAAAAATTCTTGAAAGGGTAGCTGTAAAACAGCTAACTGATCATCTGCATAGGAATGGTCTATTTGAAGAGTTTCAGTCAGGTTTTAGAATTCATCATAGTACAGAAACATTAGTGAAGGTTACAAATGATCTTCTTTTGGCCTCAGACAGTGGACTCATCTCTGTGCTTGTCCTGTTAGACCTCAGTGCTGCTTTTGATACTGTTGACCATAAAATTTTATTACAGAGATTAGAGCATGCCATAGGTATTAAAGGCACTGCGCTGCGGTGGTTTGAATCATATTTATCTAATAGATTACAATTTGTTCATGTAAATGGGGAATCTTCTTCACAGACTAAGGTTAATTATGGAGTTCCACAAGGTTCTGTGCTAGGACCAATTTTATTCACTTTATACATGCTTCCCTTAGGCAGTATTATTAGAAAGCATTGCTTAAATTTTCATTGTTACGCAGATGATACCCAGCTTTATCTATCCATGAAGCCAGAGGACACACACCAATTAGCTAAACTGCAGGATTGTCTTACAGACATAAAGACATGGATGACCTCTAATTTCCTGCTTTTAAACTCAGATAAAACTGAAGTTATTGTACTTGGCCCCACAAATCTTAGAAACATGGTGTCTAACCAGATCCTTACTCTGGATGGCATTACCCTGACCTCTAGTAATACTGTGAGAAATCTTGGAGTCATTTTTGATCAGGATATGTCCTTCAATGCGCATATTAAGCAAATATGTAGGACTACTTTTTTGCATTTGCGCAATATCTCTAAAATTAGAAAGGTCTTGTCTCAGAGTGATGCTGAAAAACTAATTCATGCATTTATTTCCTCTAGGCTGGACTATTGTAATTCATTATTATCAGGTTGTCATAAAAGTTCCCTGAAAAGCCTTCAGTTAATTCAAAATGCTGCCGCTAGAGTACTGACGGGGACTAGAAGGAGAGAGCATATCTCACCCATATTGGCCTCTCTTCATTGGCTTCCTGTTAATTCTAGAATAGAATTTAAAATTCTTCTTCTTACTTATAAGGTTTTGAATAATCAGGTCCCATCTTATCTTAGGGACCTCATAGTACCATATCACCCCAATAGAGCGCTTCGCTCTCAGACTGCAGGCTTACTTGTAGTTCCTAGGGTTTTTAAGAGTAGAATGGGAGGCAGAGCCTTCAGCTTTCAGGCTCCTCTCCTGTGGAACCAGCTCCCAATTCGGAGCAGGGAGACAGACACCCTCTCTACTTTTAAGATTAGGCTTAAAACTTTCCTTTTTGCTAAAGCTTATAGTTAAGGCTGGATCAGGTGACCCTGAACCATCCCTTAGTTATGCTGCTATAGACTTAGACTGCTGGGGGGTTCCCATGATGCACTGAGTGTTTCTCTTTTTGCTCTGTATGCACCACTCTGCATTTAATCATTAGTGATTGATCTCTGCTCCCCTCCACAGCATGTCTTTTTCCTGATTCTCTCCCTCAGCCCCAACCAGTCCCAGCAGAAGACTGCCCCTCCCTGAGCCTGGTTCTGCTGCAGGTTTCTTCCTGTTAAAAGGGAGTTTTTCCTTCCCACTGTCGCCAAGTGCTTGCTCACAGGGGGTCGTTTCGACCGTTGGGGTTTTTACATAATTATTGTATGGCTTTGCCTTACAATATAAAGTGCCTTGGGGCAACTGTTTGTTGTGATTTGGCGCTATATAAATAAAATTGATTGATTGATTGATTAGTCTGTTGAGGATGAGTGCTGAGAGGCTTTCTCCAGTGGTTTCTTCTGCCTCCAGAAACCCCAAAAAATGTTCCTTTATTTGCGGAGTGCCTTCTACTGTTACTATTCTTATTATCACTGACATTTGCTCCTTGTGGCTTAGATCTGGAGTACAGTCCAAAATAATGGAATAATATTTGCTTACTTTAATTTCTGCCACAATGGAGTCCAAAATTTGTTCACCTATGCAATTTATTAGTTCATTCTGAATAGTTTTTCCGAGGTGTGTTGTGCGGCTTGCTCCTCTATCCACCTTTTCAATATGCTCTTTGAGTACAGCTTCCAGTTATTGAAGCCTTCTCTGCCTCATTTGAATATTTTTTGTGAGAACAGTTTGAAACAGAAGCAGTATAAACTCATTTTTGGTGGAGTATATGAGCCATGTTCTCTTCATCTTCTCCCCATTCATCAGGTGCCTAAAGAAATAGTGATGGTGGAAACTTCTCCCATCCTCATTTTTTGGAAATGTGAAGTCCGAATTGATAACAGGAGGCCCTCGGGTGACTAGCTCGGTCCTTACACCATCAGTCAGGTTGAGCCAATCAGCTGGGTCAATGGGCTCACAAACAGCTGCTGAAGTGGCTGGTGTTTCTCCAGACTGATGGATATTAAGTCTACTGGTACTGGCTCCTTCCTCTGTAAAAAGAAACATACACATTGCAGCAATAATTAATTTCTAAAAAATAGTAGCCTGAGCATCCATGTGGAGAGATGTGCATACAGTTTTTCTGTGGACAATATATAGACGTGAAGAGCTGCTGTTTGTACCAAATGCATGAAACACTCACCTGGATCTTGAAGGACAAGTTGTGTCTCACTAACAGCACTGATGGTTGGAGTTTGACTTTCTGCTGATTCAGCTGTGCACAAAACACAAACCACCTATTATTCTTTGAGTGTGTGTTTTTACAGTATTATGACAAAAACAAAACGTTAGCTTTCATAATTAAATCATGCATATGCACTTACATTCTTCAGCTTGTGAAGTTGACGCCAAGGGATTCTCTGCTGCAGCTTCAACAGGTGCTTGTTGTGACTGCAGATACTTTCTCAGAGCATCTATACAAAAAAGTAGGTTTACATATATTTTTATAGTTTACACTAGCCCACAATTCTAATCTTGCATAAATTAACGTGGTTATGTGAAACTAAGGTTGAGTGTATATATATTTACAGGTATCTGTACATTCTGTAGTTTGTAGTTTGGCCCACTGTTGTGTAGGAGGGTGATTCTTTAACTACGGGCACTATTGGCCTTGTAAATGTAATTTCCACCACACCATTGCCTTACAATATAAAGCGCCTTGGGGCAACTGTTTGTTGTGATTTGGTGCTATATACATGTGCTCTGATGTTACTGTTTATCTCCATAGAAACTACCCACACAACCTTTCATACAAACTTTTTAAAGGGACATTATTGTTGTGGTGGAAATTACGGCAATAGTGTGGGACAACTACATTTCGTTTAAAAAAAATCACAACAGTTGTATGACATACCCCAATTATGTTTTGATTATTTTACTGACATTTTATTCAGAGATATTTTAAACCATTACAAAAAACGTTTGTTTACTATTCATTTTTATCATTGAAGATCATAAGTCTGGGTGTGGGACAAGCACAAAATGGCAATATTTGCATATAATGATGCTGAAAAAAGGTGAAAAAGCTATCATAGACTACTAGGACAAATTTCTTAAAACACTTTCATTGTAAAGATAACTATAAAAGTGTGAAATTTCCCTTTTTTCATAAAATATGATCAAGGGACATAAAAGTGCCCGTAGTCTAAGAATCACCCAGGAGCGTCATGGACTGATGGATATAATGAGGAGTCAACAAGCTAAGAAGCTTAGAGCAGTACCCGAGGGCTTTGACCTTTTCATTGTTAGTTTTTTATGTCTTAATCAACAACACCTCTGTGAGTGACGTCCACGCTGCCCCCCTCCCCCCACCTTTCACTGTAAACAGCAGATTCAGACGAGGAGTCAAAATAATTTGTATATTATTATATGTAACACATTGAAATGTATTTTATACATAACAATATTATCTTTATTTTATGATTATGATTTTTTTTTTTTTTTTTTTTTTTTTTTGGAAAGGGTTGCAGTTTGGCGCCCCGCCCACTACATGGCGCCCCGGGCGACCGCCCGGTTCACCCGTGCCCAGGGCCGGGCCTGAATGTGCTTTTGTAAAATATTCCATTTTTTATTTGTAAAAACAGGCATTTTTATGGAGCCCTGGAAGTGTCATCGCAAAATGTTTTGCATGTGGAGAGAATGTGTGCTCATTTTATTAGTGCCGTGCTCACGTTTGATGATGATGTAAAATGTGCACTCAATACTGTCTTGACACATAAATGTTGGCTTTACACTGTGCGAGTTTTGGCCCTTTTTCAGATGATTTTTCATTCGTGCAATAATTTTTTGGACCGAGTTTCAGGTTAATCACGCGTCCTGCATCGTGTAGTGTACATGGAGTAACAAGCTGCGTTTAACATCTCACGACCACGTCCTGAGCGCCGATCATATGGTCGAATGAAAATCAAACCTGTTTGATATTATTCTGGTCGGCCGTTGTGAGGTTATCCTGCTGCTGAGGGGCTACAAGCGTCCAACCGCTCGCACTTTGCCTGTGCAAACACCGCAGAGCTGTCTTGTAATGTTATTTTTTGTTGTTATTTTGTTTTTAAACTTAATTTGTAAAAAAAAAAAAAAAAAAAAAAAAGCCATTTGCAAAGCCAAAAAGTTGATTTGACAACCATCTGATATAACCGGAGTAAAAATAAATAGAACACTGCCATCTACTGCTTAGCAAAGGGCAAATACTGCCATGAACACTACTGGCCAGTAGATGGCAGTAGAGGCCTGAAAAACTTGCCAAAACAAAATCCCAGATAATCCATGTTTGCTACATTTAAGATGCGTGGAATTTAACGAATGCAAATACAGTGGTCCCTCGCTAAAATGCGCTTCACCTTTCGTGGCCTCGCAGTTTCACAGATTTTTTTCATGCAATTTTGCATGCTTTTTTTTAACAGTGCATTGTGTTCTGCATCTTTATCAGGGGGGCCGGTCGCGGCACTGGTCGGCATCACCGCGATTGCTCTCACTGCATCTGATGTGCTTTCTGCGGGTTTGGTAAATGCAGCAGCAGGCCACTCACACCGCCCTCCTGTCTGCTGCGCGGAGCTGCGCCAAATCTGCCAACAGGTCCAGAGACTACGCTTGCTGTTTTGATGCGGATGTTGGCCCGCAGTCCCAGAGCTCCGTAGCCACTGAGAGAGGACTTGGATTCTTTGTGGGTCCCGCATCCGTACCTCCGGAGGCAGTGAGCGAAGGGAGAGCACGCACATTGTGTTCTGCGTGTGTCTGTTTATAATCTTCTCGCACAGAAGAAAAAAGAGTGTTTACACAGGAGGCAAAAGTGAGAAAATGTTAATGCCTGTTTGAGAAAAGTGTATAAAGTGTGTAGTGAGGGGTTTTTACAGCCTTAAAACATCTATAATAATTGCAAAAAATAGCGCTGACTACTTCGCGGATTGCGTATATCGCGGGTTATTTTTACAACGTAACTCCAGCGATAAACAAGGGACCACTGTACAACAACGTCTATAAACCCAGAGAATATATTCAGTTCAGAGATATTCAGAGAGTTTTAGGCACTAGAGTTTAATGCTGTTGTCCGTGGAGCCTGAACAGAGTGTCTGAAATGCATTTACCTTATCCTACCCATAATGCACTGCTGGGCACAGCATGTGCTCACTAAAACCTTAAAATTAGCACATTACTTTAAAACTAAAACATATATCTGATATTTTCACTTTATGAAACATCAGACATGACAGTAATTTTAAATAACTTGTCCAAAATTAGTTTGGTTAAAATTTGAACCATAAATTAAAAATGTATACCTCTGGATGACTTGGGTGATATTGCCAGAGTATCAGTATGGTGTTAAAGAAAATGATTTTTTTTTTTTTTGTGAGATCAGTTCTCTTTTGTCTGCAGAGGATAGAGTGGTTTCTGCTGGAAGCAGCTGTCTTATGTTTGCAGATGATAAAACTATGCATCTGTTAGGAAACTTTTAACAGGTAGGTGCTCAACTAATTTTAAAAATGTTTATCACTGTGCATCTTTGTTTACTACGTTACTGGTCTAAAAGTTAACAGACAAAAACGTATCGGAAGATAATTAGTCTGATAATGGTTTTTAAAGTTATCTAAAAAGATAATCCGATAATGAAAACATTATCTTCCATAATTATCTATTATCGGAACTTTGCCCACCTCTGCAAATTTCTGAAAAAAATCCCCAACTTTGTTCACATTGTCATTATGGGGTATTATCAAAGTTGGGTAGGATTACTTTGAAATGTAATCCAAATGTAATCAGATTACAAGTAATCCAAATGTATGTACATACATACATGTAATCCACATGTATTCTTTCAAAGTAATCCTACCCAAGGTTGGGTAGGATTACTTTGGGTAGGATTATGTGTAGAATTTTGAGGGAAAAAAACAAAACAGTTTCAACCATTTTAAAATAACACGCGGGCCTATACTGGACCTTGGCCTAAATGTAAAATTAAATTATGTTCGTTCACGTGTACGTTCTTGCCTTTTATCTCAATGAGGGGAAAGTAATACTGTATCTGTAGTTCCAGTTGAAAAACACTAATGCTGCATGTGCATTTCTGTCGTTTGTGTGTTAGACTGACTGTGCGTGTATTTGTGCTTGTGTGTGAACTCCCACCCACCTTTGCATCCGGTTGTCTTACGATGAAATTTTAATCTTCCTTAACCAATCACCATCATTTATGCGGTTGTCCCAGCCCTCCCTCCGCCCTCACCAAAGGAAAAAACAAACAACCTCGCTGTTCGTGTTGCTGAGAGTCTGTGGATGAAAATGGCTTCAGTGAGCTTAATAAGAGTAAAGCCTCACATTTTATTTCATGTGCACACACACACACACACACACACACAAAACAAATCCCCTGCGCTGTAAACCATCTGACGTGATTTATTTTTTTTCGCTGCACTGAGGAAACACTTTTTTTTTTGTAGTACACACGCGTCTCGTTGAATAGTTTGTTCCAGGTTTCACCTCATGAAATATTTGTACCATTGAACTTATAAACATTCATTATTTGGATGCTATTTGTTTGAAACCGGTGCCGTCGACCAAAAAGTCCCCCTCAAAAATCGGTCCACCCTGCCTTCACTGCGCAGGCGTCATTTTGGGGCGTTGGCAGTATTTCACTGATTATCGTCTCATTTCTACTTCAAACTGCACTCTAGCCATCATCTATCTCAGCGACAGATATCCGAAGCTTCTGTTCAACAATCATTTACACATAAATTTAGCATTATTTCAAAATAAAAGACAGAGCAAGCATGGCGAGCGACTCCTGCTGCATTCACTGCACCTCCATCATTTCAAAGCATCACAAATTACCACCTCATTTCTGCTTAAAACTGACTTTAGACAGATTTGTAGGTTTGTCATCTGATGGTTAATAATCCCATTATTCCCTTTGATTGCTTTGGGAGCTGTTGTGGTCCCAAATGACATATGCACAGTGGAGGCAGGGCAGACCAAGTTTTAGGGGGGGACTGTTGGGTCTGCGACACTGACCCAACCCATCATGTCCTAACGGGCCAGGTTTGAGTATCCACACTCTAGTCTGCATCATAATGACAAAATAATTCAGTGTCAGAAATACTGACAAACTAAAATTGCAGGAAAATCACATCTTTTTATTCATGTTTTGCGTTCATCTGAGTCTTCTCAGTAGGAAATGGAATCAAAACAAACAGGTTTAATCTACATTTCTTCATGGTTCGCTGTCTGTACTAACATACAAACATAACTGGTGGTTTGAATGGGAGCCCAAGTCGAGCGACATTGACATTTGTTTGTACGTCTGAACACCACACGCAAAATAACCATTGTCTCACTTCAGCACGAACTGACGCTTCACGGCTCACCGGTGTTACAGTCTGATCAAGCCCCCTGCCTTCACTGCGTATGCATCATTTCAGAGCATCAGCAGCAATTAAGAGATTATCGCCTTGTTTCTGCTTAAAACTGCACTTTTGAATGATTTAAAAGGTTTTACTTTGTCTGATGGTTAATAATCACATTATTCCCTTTGATCGGTTTGGGTGGAGAGAGTCAGACTCAGACGCACCAGTATTGCAGTCTGATTGGTCCCCCTGTCTTTTATTATCCTCCTGACTACCAAGTAAATATATAAATATATAATATATATTATCAGCATTGTTTCATAGAATTTATGTGGAAGTGATTGTTGTCCAAAAGCTTCAGAGATCTGTTGCTGAGATGGATGATGACTGGAGTGCAGTTTTAAGCAGAAAAAAGGTGATGTTAATCACTGCTGACGCAGCGAAATGACGCATGCGCAGTGAAGGAAGGGGGGGGGGGGGGGGGGGGGACCAATCAGACTGCAACACCAGTGCTCACTCTATGTTTACTTTGTCTGCCTCACAAAATGGCAAGGAATCATGGGTAAACACACCCAGAACAGACAGGGGTCTATTATTGAAAGTATAGTGTCAGATAATATCTGTGCTAATTCTTTATTTTATGTTAGTTATCAAGTATTTGTGTTGTTTGTTTGGACGTTCTGAGAAATATAAGTTAAGTTTTACTTCATGTGTCCAAGTTTCAGACACCGGGAGAGCTCCCCCTGTTGGTGAGAGCCAGTAACATTAGAAATGTGCGATGACACCACACCCATTGTTAACACCCACAAGGTATAAAAAGTGCTGTATGACTCATTTTAGGGACCTTTCACCAGATGGACACTGTCTGTGAGCGTCCCAGGCCTGGTTTCTAACGTGACCTTGAATAAACTCAAAATGAGGAATACAATGCTTTGGATTTTGGTAAGGGGCAGAATTTTACATAAAAGAACCAGGTAGAAAAAACAATAGAATGAAACCCTTCTTTGTCAACTGTAGTTTTTGGGAACCCTTTTTAGTCATTACTTAATTTCTCCTGACAATCCAAGTCCATTTAGTAAAGCTTTAGGTTCTTAATTTGTGTCAGGCCACAGAGTCAAACAGTTCTACGTAAAAAATTAAATAATAGGATAAAACATATCACCTGTATGTAATTTCAGGTCCTTGAAGCAGGAAAAATCAAATAAAAATAAAATCCATATGACATTGGGGCCGTGTTAGCCTGTTACACCTAGCTTAGCAATTCACTTTACACAGTGAGCTAAATCAAATCAAATCAATTTTATTTATATAGCGCCAAATCACAACAAACAGTTGCCCCAAGGCGCTTCCTATTGCAAGGCAAAGCCATACAATAATCGCAGAAAAACCCCAAATGTCAAAACGACCCCCTGTGAGCAAGCACTTGGCAACAGTGGGAAGGAAAAACTCCCTTTTAACAGGAAGAAACCTCCAGCAGAACCAGGCTCAGGGAGGGGCAGTCTTCTGCTGGGACTGGTTGGGGCTGAGGGAGAGAACCAGGAAAAAGACATGCTGTGGAGGGGAGCAGAGATCGATCACTAATGATTAAATGCAGGCAGAGTGGTGCATACAGAGCAAAAAGAGAAAGAAACACTCAGTGCATCATGGGAACCCCCCAGCAGTCTAAGTCTATAGCAGCATAACTAAGGGATGGTTCAGGGTCACCTGATCCAGCCCTAACTATAAGCTTTAGCAAAAAGGAAAGTTTTAAGCCTAATCTTAAAAATAGAGAGGGTGTCTGTCTCCCTGATCCGAATTGGGAGCTGAGAAAAATAAATAAATAAATAAATAAATCTAAAACCGAGGCCTGTTTTCTTTTCATTTTTTTGGGTAATAATCACCATTAAAACTTTCTCTAGCATTCTTCTTGTTTGTGTGTGGCTTTTGTGCTGATTAGCTGGTAGCCCAGCCCCCATCTATCTATGAGCCAATTAAAACTCTTATCTGTTCTGGAATGTTATATTCTGGAACATAACTGCATTTATATCAAAAATCCCTCAGACTAACAACAGCTTCTTCTCACCAGTAATAATTGTTAGTATTAAGATGAAACAATTTCAGTTGTCAGTATGTTTGTTTCTTCAGGAAATGTAACAAAGTTGAGTTTAACCAATCAGAACCTTCAATTTGTGGACCCGCCTTTTCACACCAAAATCTGTTAATTTGACATAAACGAGGGGAGGCTGTGAACACATGAAAACAAAACCTTTAAAATGGGTTAAAATAATTTCAGGAAACTTCTTTATTTACATGGTGTTGTCTTTATTATTAAAATAAAAATCAGCACAAAGCAGGAAAAAAGTCATAAGAGCTTATTATACTTATTATTGATGCTCTGTAGGCCTGGTTGATTTCAGTGAGACCCAGACCGCCTTCTCTGCAAGGGAGATATATTCTGTCCATGCACTGATTTCTGTATGTGACTGTGGAGGGTGAGCATGTTCAACTTATAAAGTTCACACTGTGGCCAGTCTGCTATGCCAAACCCATAGGTCACCACTGGTATTAAAACCCCTGGCAATAATTATGGAATCACCGGCCTCGGAGGATGTTCATTCAGTTTAATTTTGTAGAAAAAAAGCAGATCACAGACATGACACAAAACTAAAGTCATTTCAAATGGCAACTTTCTGGCTTTAAGAAACATTATAAGAAATCAAGAAAAAAAAAGATTGTGGCAGTCAGTAACGGTTACTTTTTTAGACAAAGCAGAAGAAAAAAATATAGACTCACTCAATTCTGAGGAATAAATTATTGAATCACCCTGTAAATTTTCATCCCCAAAACTAACACCCGCATCAAATCAGATCTGCTCGTTAGTCTGCATCTAAAAAGGAGTGATCACACCTTGGAGAGCTGTTGCACCAAGTGGACTGACATGAATCATAGCTCCAACACGAGAAATGTCAATTAAAACAAAGGAGAGGATTATCAAACTCTTAAAAGAGGGTAAATCATCACACAATGTTGCAAAAGATGTTGGTTGTTCACAGTCAGCTGTGTCTAAACTCTGGACCAAATACAAACAACATGGGAAGGTTGTTAAAGGCAAACATACTGGTAGACCAAGCGTCAAGACAGAAAACTTAAAGCAATATGTCTCAAAAATCGAAAATGCACAACAAAACAAATGAGGAACGAATGGGAGGAAACTGGAGTCAACGTCTGTGACCGAACTATAAGAAACCGCCTAAAGGAAATGGGATTTACATACAGAAAAGCTAAACAAAAGGCATCATTAACACCTAAACAGAAAAAAAAAACAAGGTTACAATGGGCTAAGGAAAAGCAATCGTGGACTGTGGATGACTGGATGAAAGTCATATTCAGTGATGAATCTCGAATCTGCATTGGGCAAGGTGATGATGCTGCAACTTTTATTTGGTGCCGTTCCAATGAGATTTATAAAGATGACTGCCTGAAGAGAACATGTAAATTTCCACAGTCATTGATGATATGGGGCTGCATGTCAGGTAAAGGCACTGGGGAGATGGCTGTCATTACATCATCAATAAATGCACAAGTTTACGTTGATATTTTGGACACTTTTCTTATCCCATCAACTGAAAGGATGTTTGGGGATGACGAAATCATTTTTCAAGATGATAATGCATCTTGCCATAGAGCAAAAACTGTGAAAACATTCCTTGCAAAAAGACACACAGGGTCAATGTCAACGAGCAGATCTGATTTGATGCAGGTGTTAGTTTTGGGGATGAAAATTTACAGGGTGATTCCATAATTTATTCCTCAGAATTGAGTGAGTCCATATTTTTTTCCTCTGCTTGGTCTAAAAAAGTAACCTTTACTGACTGTCACAATCTTTTTTTTTTTTTTTTTCTTATAGTGTTTCTTAAAGCCAGAAAGTTGCCATTTGAAATTTTTTTAGTTTTGTGTCATGTCTGTGATCTGCTTTTTTCTACAAAATTAAACAACTGAATGAACATCCTCCGAGGCCGGTGATTCCATACTTTTTGCCAGGGGTTGTACAAACTGGTTTATGGCTGTGATCTTGTTCTTTGGTGACAACTCTGTTTGCTGATCTTTTATAAGCAGTTTAGGTATTCTTGTGTTGTTTTCATTCTCATTTGCTCGATTGAAGTATTTTGTTCAATTCCCATGTATTTGTATATGGAGTCTACAGCCAGATCTTCAATGTAGCTCCCTTCATCCAACTGTATGTTTTCGGTTTTTGTCTTTTTACCTTTTGTGATTGTGCATTCTGAGCATTTATCCAGTCCAAATTCCATACCAATGTCTTTGGAGAACTTATGGACAGTTTCCATGAGCTGACTGAGTCCCTTTTTTGGCATAGAATTATTCTATAAAAAGGGGCAGAGTGGGCTCTATTTTCTGAGAAGGCTGGGGTCCTTTAAAATCTGCAGTAAACTCCTACTGATGTTTTATCAGTCTGTTATCACCAGCGTTCTCTTCTATGCTGTGGTATGCTGGGGCGGCAGTGCAAAGAGGAGGGACACTGGACATATTAACAGAATGGTGAGGAAAGCGAGCTCTGTGGTTGGCATTGAGCTGGAGTCCTTAGCATTGGTAGCTGAGAAAAGGACCCTCAGCAAACTCCTATCAATCATGGATAATAAGTGCCACCCCTTACACAGCACACTAAACAGGCAGAAAAGCCTGTTCAGTGGTAGATTGCTCTCTGTCTTGTTCAACAGACAGGTTGAGGAAATCCTTGGTTCCCCGGGCCATTCAGCTTTTTAACCTTTCCCTGAAGCACCGGGGAAATATGGATTAATATGGATTATTGGGTTTGAGTTCCTGACTTTTTAAATATATATTTATTTATTAGAATTTTTAATGCATTGGATAGTGTTTTTAAGATTCACAGGACATAAGATTCATAGTATGGACACACTGACCCACTCTTTACACTGCTCCCCTATTGATGCACTTGCATGTACAGTGACTGAATGTGGAGTGTACCCTCACCATGAATGTCCACTCTATTTGTGTTGTTTTTTTTTTTTGCAGTCCTCAAGGATAATAGCTTTGTCTATCAGTAACTGGTGTTTAGCTCCTAATCTTTTTCTGGAACAACCTATTTGTTCATTTTCCAGGTAGCCACCAGTGTCCAGATGTTCATAAATGGCATCAGCTATGATTCCTGTCAGCCAATTGTATGTTGTTGTTACACAGCAGATGGGTCTGTACTTGTTGGGAAGGTGTGTTTCCTTGGTCTTTGGAAGTAGGCTTGTGTTCCCAGTCGTTAGCCAGTCTGGTGTGTCCTCTTCTCTTCTCAATATTTTAGTAAAAGCCATGACATCATGGTGTTGCAATGCTGTCAGTCTTTTCAGCCAAACATTTGTCAATGCCAATCAATCAATCAATCAATCAATTTTATTTATATAGCGCCAAATCACAACAAACAGTTGCCCCAAGGCGCTTTATATTGTAAGGCAAGGCCATACAATAATTACGTAAAAACCCCAACGGTCAAAACGACCCCCTGTGAGCAAGCACTTGGCGACAGTGGGAAGGGGAAAAACTCCCTTTTAACAGGAAGAAACCTCCAGCAGAACCAGGCTCAGGGAGGGGCAGTCTTCTGCTGGGACTGGGGAGAGAACCAGGAAAAAGACATGCTGTGGAGGGGAGCAGAGATCAATCACTAATGATTAAATGCAGAGTTGTGCATACTGAGCAAAAAGAGAAAGAAACACTCAGTGCATCATGGGAACCCCCCAGCAGTCTAAGTCTATAGCAGCATAACTAGGGGATGGTTCAGGGTCACCTGATCCAGCCCTAACTATAAGCTTTAGTAAAAAGGAAAGTTTTAAGCCTAATCTTAAAAGTAGAGAGGGTGTCTGTCTCCCTGATCTGAATTGGGAGCTGGTTCCACAGGAGAGGAGCCTGAAAGCTGAAGGCTCTGCCTCCCATTCTACTCTTACAAACCCTAGGAACTACAAGTAAGCCTGCAGTCTAAGAGCGAAGCGCTCTATTGGGGTGATATGGTACTATGAGGTCCCTAAGATAAGATGGGACCTGATTATTCAAAAACTTATAAGTAAGAAGAAGAATTTTAAATTCTATTCTAGAATTAACAGGAAGCCAATGAAAAGAGGCCAATATGGGTGAGATATGCTCTCTCCTTCTAGTCTCCGTTAGTACTCTAGCTGCAGCATTTTGAATTAACTGAAGGCTTTTCAGGGAACTTTTAGGACAACCTGATAATAATGAATTACAATAGTCCAGCCTAGAGGAAATAAATGCATGAATTAGTTTTTCAGCATCACTCTGAGACAAGACCTTTCTGATTTTAGAGATACTGCAAAAAAGCAGTCCTACATATTTGTTTAATATGCGCTTTGAATGACATATCCTGATCAAAAATGACTCCAAGATTTCTCACAGTATTACTAGAGGTCAGGGTAATGCCATCCAGAGTAAGGATCTGGTTAGACACCATGTTTCTAAGATTTGTGGGGCCAAGTACAATAACTTCAGTTTTATCTGAGTTTAAAAGCAGGAAATTAGAGGTCATCCATGTCTTTATGTCTGTAAGACAATCCTGAAGTTTAGCTAATTGGTGTGTGTCCTCTGGCTTCATGAATAGATAAAGCTGAGTATCATCTGCGTAACAATGAAAATTTAAGCAATGCTGTCTAATAATACTGCCTAAGGGAAGCATGTATAAAGTGAATAAAATTGGTCCTAGCACAGAACCTTGTGGAACTCCATAATTAACCTTAGTCTGTGAAGAAGATTCCCCATTTACATGAACAAATTGTAATCTATTAGATAAATATGATTCAAACCACCGCAGCGCAGTGCCTTTAATACCTATAGCATGCTCCAATCTCTGTAATAAAATTTTATGGTCAACAGTATCAAAAGCAGCACTGAGGTCTAACAGAACAAGCACAGAGTCCACTGTCTGAGGCCATAAGAAGATCATTTGTAACCTTCACTAATGCTGATGCCAGAAAGTAGTTAGCTGGAGACGCTGGAAAGTCTTCGCTGAATGGATCAAACTACACTCTGTGATCCTTGAATATGTTTTTCGAAAAGCTCTGTATGAATTATCATGTGTTTGTTCAGGTTGCTCTTTAGTCCAAATCTTCGACCACACTTGGAACAGACAAATTCTTTTTGACTTTTGGTTTTTCATTTATCTTTGATGTCTTTTTAGTAGAATGCAATGGGCCCCAAACCTGGGGTCTAAAGTTGCACCCTCCTGGGGGTCTAAAGTTTGACCTGTATGAATTATCATGTGTGTTTGCAGGTGGCCCTTTAGTCAAAATCTTCTACCACACTCAGAACAGCCAAATGCTTTTTGTCTTTTTTTTTCTCATTTGCCTTGAATTTCCTTCTACAAGAGTGCAGTGGGCCCATTTGTTCAAACCTTTGACCACACTCAGAACAAACAAATGCTTTTTGGCTTTTCATTTATCTTTGATGTCTTTTTAGTAGAATGCAATGGGCCCCAAACCTGGGGTCTAAAGTTGCATCCTAGGTTCTATAGTTATCTTAACCAGATCTGGCATTGTATCCGAGGGCTCTCTTCAAGATGGTGACCGTTCCCTTAATCGCAGACAACTGCACCTCATGTGCACTTGGGTGACCGGGGATTGCCTCAAGGTATTTCTTCAGGTTCTTCTTCATCAGGCCTGTTGCTCCCACCACAACTGGAATGATATCGATGTCTTTCAATGACCATGTTGTTCTTAGGTCATTTTTCAGGTCTTGGTATTTCGAGATCTTTCCCCTTTCAGCTCGATTCAGGCCGTAATCATTGGGGACTGTCACATCAATGATTTTGGCTGTTTTCTCTTGCTTGTTCCAGATGACAATATCAGGTTTGATTGCACCTCCTTCAATGTGTCTTCCTGCTGGGATCTCTTTGTCGTAGAAGATCGTTACTTTTCCGTTGGATGAGACTGGTGTTGGCTCGTGCTCCCAGACATGTTCTTTGACTTCCATCTCCAGTTCCTTGCAGATCTTCCAGTGGAGATATTGACAGATCTTGTTATGTCTGGATGTATAATGCCCATCTGCCATGAGGATCTGGCATGCTGAAGTTAGATGGTTTACACTCTCAACAGCTGTATGACAGAATCGGCATTTATCATTTTGTGAGATCCCTGCCATTTTTTTGAAGCCATTAGTTAGGAGTCCCTGATCTTGTGCTCCAATCAGAATTCTTTCTCCATCAAAACCAAGTTTTCCATTTTTTAGCCACTCTTTTGTGTTGGTTCCATCTTTCCACTCGATGCTTTCCTTCTCTTTTGCAGTATTGTTCTCTGGTCTGTCTTGCAAGTTTTGTTGCAGGCATGAGACTGTTGCTTTTTCTCTCTTGTAGAAGCTCTCCGCCAAAGTTTTTTTGCCAGTTTAGTGATTGAGGTCCGTTCAGTTATGGCTTCGTGATGTTGTGTGACCGTTTTTATGATTTCTTCTTCAGAGCTCTTTAAGTACTGTTCAATACTTATTATCATTGTGGCCAGTTCACTATGCCAAACCCATAGGTCACCACTGGTATTGCAAACTGGTTTATGGCTGTGATCTTATTTTTTGGTGTCAGCTGTGTTTTGCAGATCTTTTTTAAGCGGTTTAGGTATTCTTTTGTTGTTTTTGTTCTCATTTTCTTGTGCTCAATTGTATTTGTTCAATTCCCAAGTATTTGTATGTGGAGTCTGCAGCCAGGTCTTCAATGTAGCTCCCTTCATCCAATTGTATGTTTTCGGTTTTTGTCTTTTTTCCTTTTGTCACTGTGCATTTTGAGCATTTATCCAGTCCAAATTCCATGCCAATGTCTTTTGAAAACTTATGGACAGTTTCCACGAGCTGAGGGAGTCCGTTTTTTGTGTTGGCACAGATTTTCAAATCGTCCATGAACAACAGATGGTTCACAAGTTTTGGTTTTCCTTTCCTTTGTCTTTACTTAAGTCATATCTGATGTCATGCTCCTTCAGGACCTTGCTGAGCGGGTCCATGATTAAGCAGAATAAGAGAGGCGAAAGGCTGTCTCCCTGAAGTATCCCTCTCTGAACTCATACATCTGGGATTGTTATTTGTCCCTCTGTGTGATTGAGGGTGATGGTGGTGTTCCACTTGTTCATTTGTGCTCTCAGGAAAGATCTTATTTTCTCATTGATGTTGTAGAGTTCTAAGCACCTCATGATCCAGGAGTGTGGTACACTGTCAAATGCCTTTTTGTAGTCAATCCAACACATGCTGAGGTTCCTCTGCCTTGTTTTGCAGTCCTCCAGGATAACTTTGTCTGTCAGTAACTGGTCTTTAGCTCCTAATCTTCTTTTGGAACATCCTTTCTGTTCATTTTCCAGGTAGCTACCAGTGTCCAGATGTTCATAAATGGCATCAGCTATGATTCCTGTCAGCCATTTGTACGTTATTGTTAGGCAGCAGATGGGTCTGTACTTGTTGGGAAGCTGTGTTTCCTTGGTCTTTGGTAGTAGGCTTGTGTTCCCTGTCGTTAGCCAGTCTGGTGTGTCTTCTTCTCCGTTCAATATTTTTGTGAAAGTCACAGCATAATGGTGGTGTAATGCTGTCAGTCTTTTCAGCCAAAAATTTGGGATTTTGTCGATGCCAGGTGCCTTGAAGTTACTGTATTCACTCATTTTCTTTCTGATGTCCTCTTCAGTGATTACAATTGTTGACATTTGTTGTTTGTCTTTGTTTTTCTGTTGTATTTTTTCAATGCACTCAGCCTCTTGGTGTTGTTTTGGGTCTTCAAAGAGTGGTCTCCAGAATTTTTCAATTTCCTCTCTCTCAGGTGGCTGTTGTACTTCTATTGTGTCGTTTGCCAGCTTTCTGTACACTAGTCTGTACACTAGTTTGCTTATCTGTTTTGCTTGTATTTTCTTGTCTTTGTTCCTAATTTGTGCTGCAAAATCTTTTACTAAGGCTTGATGTTCAGCCAGCCTTCCACCTAGCAGTTTGTCTTCAACATTGTATTTTCTTTTAATGCAATTTACTTTTTTAAGAAGATTCTTTTTGTGGTTCTTGTTTCCCAAAAATGTGGCCATTTGGGAGATCTCTGCTCTTAGGTGGCTGATTTGTTGTTGTAATTTCTTTTTCCATCGTGGCACAGTATTCTTTTTCTTATTTGTGGTGCCGTTTCTCTCCAAATCTTGTGGGGCTAATTTACTTTGTATGTACCATGCTGCTCCATAATTTACAGAGTTTAACTCTGTCAATGTGGCTCCTTCTGGGACCAGTTTGGTCAGTCCTATGTTAACTTTTTGAAGGATATTTTTGGATTTTTTACTCTCCTTTAGTTTAGTCAGTTTTGGATGCTCTTTCATGTCCACTTTTCTTGTTTCTTCAATCTTATTTGCCAATTCCTCTTCTAGTTCCTGCTGTTCTGGGTCTGTGTGCACCTGTATATTATTTTGTAGATGAGCTAGTGAACTGTTCATTTTTTCGGGGAGCAGTGAGTTGCTCATTTTTTCGGGGGGCAGTGAGTTGCTCATTTTTTTCGGGGGGGGGGGGGGGGGGGGCAGTGAATTGCTCGTTTTTTCGGACGGCAGTGAGTTGTTCGTTTTGTCTTTTGGTTTTTCATTTATCTTTGATGTCTTTTTAGTAGAATGCAATGGGCCCCAAACCTGGGATCTAAAGTTGCACCCTAGGCTCTATAGTTATCCTAACCAGATCTGGCATTGTATCCGAGGGCTCTCTTCAAGATGGTGATCGTTCCCTTAATCGCAGACAACTGCACCTCATGTGCACTTGGGTGACCGGGGATTGCCTCAAGGTATTTCTTCAGGTTCTTCTTCATCAGGCCTGTTGCTCCCACCACAACTGGGATGATATCGATGTCTTTCAATGACCATGTTGTTCTTAGGTCATTTTTCAGGTCTTGGTATTTCGAGATCTATCCTCTTTCAGCTCGATTCAGGCCGTAGTCATTGGGGACTGTCACATCAATGATTTTTGTCTTGTATGAATTATCATGTGTTTGTTCAGCTTGTCCTTTCGTCCAAACCTTTGACCACACTCAGAACAGACAAATGCTTTTTTCCCTGTATGAATTATCATGTGTCTTTTCAGGTTGCTCTTATGTCCAAACCTTTGACCACACTCAGAACAGACAAATGCTTTTTGTCCTGTATGAATTATCATGTGTCTTTTCAGGTGGCCCTTTAATCCAAATCTTCGACCACACTCAGAACAGACAAATGCTTTTTGTCCTGTCTGAATTCTAATGTGTTTGTTCAGAGTGCACTTCTGTTTCTGTCCTTTACTCCCATCTGAACAGCTAAATGGTTTTCTTCTTGCTTTCCTCCCCGTTTGTTGCTCTGAGTTGTTCATGTGACCAGATGCTTTTCCATATTTAGAGGCTTTAAATTGTTTTTCATCAGTGTTGTCTGAACGATCAATATTGGTATTTTTCCAACAGTTAAAACTTGACTGAAGTTCTCTGGTCTGTTTCCAGTCATCGCTGTCATCAGTCTCAGTTCCAGAACTGTCTGAACTCCTGCCACTGGTATCTACTTGTAAATGACAGTTTGGACCTGAGTTGCTGGCAGGTTGTGGTCCTCCATCGTCCTCTCCATCAGTTTCTGCTGTCAGTGTTCTGTGTACAGATGAGCTGCTGGTTACAGGCTCAGCCTCTGTGCTCTCATCACTTTGGCTTTGATGAAGCTGTGATGACTCTGGTTTTTCATCATCATTTTCACTCTTCACAGGGACGGCAGTGAAACCAAACTTGGTGAGATCTGCCTCCTCCAGCTGCTGAAGCTGCTCTCCCTGCTGACTTATCCACAGCTTCTCTTCTTCTTTAATGTCCTCCTGGTCAACACTCAGATTCCATTCCTGGTGTTCAGGGAGAGTTTCTTCTTTAATCACCAACAACGGCTGCATGTCTGCAAAGAATACAATTAATTCAACAATAAATGTTAGAACAACACTCACTAAAATAAAGTATCAGTGGTGAGTTTGACCTGATGACTAAGTTATTGCACTGATGGAACTGATAAAGTGGAAATGTACATCAGCATTTGTTTTAAATTTTGCAAATTGTAATTCACGTCCTTGTCTTCCACAATTGACTATTGCAGTGTTTTATTTTCTGGATTGCTATAAAATAGTGTAGGATGTCTACAGATGGTACAGAATTACTGTTGCTCGAGTTTTGATGAAAACCAGGTTTGATCACAGACTCTTCTGGCTTCCCTTCACCGACTCGAGGACTAGATTTCAAGATTTTATTAGACATTTCAGGCTCTAAATGGTCATGAACTCAACAATCTTGCTGAACGTGTTCAGCCTTATGTGTCACCTTGTGCCCTGTGGTCCTTGGATGCAGACTTGCTCTGTCTCAAGGGTTAAAAAGAGGTCAGCAGTCTTCAGAGCTTTTTTTGCCGTGGTCGTATCTTGTGGAACAGGCTGCCTGTTGGCATTTGAAATGTGACTAATGCTAATTTTTAAAAGATATTTTCTGTCGTCTGCAATTAGTTTGAAGGTTTTTCATCTTTTTATTATTTTTTCTTGTGTTTCATTCTTTTCTGTTTTTCTTTTTATTTTAGGATATTGGGATCTTTGTTTCATGTTAATCTGCAAATATGTTCAGCACTGAGTTTTTTTTTCCTTTATTCAAAATGCTTTACAAATGTATTATTACTACTTAGAGCTAGAGCCCGACCGATATGGATTTTTTTTTTTTTTTAGGCCGATGCTGATAATATCTGAATTAAAAAAATGCTGATAATCGATAAATCGGCTGATTTGCCGATAGCCGATAAATCAGCCGGTATTATTATTATTTTTTTTTTATGAAGAAAAATGTTCTTTTCTGGACCCTCAACAATAAAAGTATGAGCTAAAAGCTGAAGCTTTGTCTTCATATTGATTAACTTTATAACAGAGAAGAATTTTCAAGTTCAATAGATGCAAAAATGTAATTGGAGCAGTTAGGGCGCTATTCAAACGGGCCAACTAGTAAGATATCACTCCTGAAAATGATCTTTGTCATATCACGTGAGGTAAATCTGCCCTACGATTGGATTTTGGAAAACCATGTGACGGAGAACCAATTCCGATTGGACACTCACATTGCACACGTCATCACACATCTTCTATGAGGAGTACCAAGATGGCCGACTGTGGATCGAAAGTCCGCAGAGTTAACTTTTCAGCAAAAAAAAAAAAAAAAAAAAAAAAAAAAAAAAAGTACATTTCTATCTCATATCATTAAAAAGTTCTTTACAATTTAGTGAAGTTTGCTCCTAAAATTTTGGCCGATAGCGAGTACTTTGAAAAGGGCTTATATCGGCTGGCCGATATAACGGTCGGGATCTACTTAGGGCAGCACGGTGGATTTGTGGTTCGCACTGTTGCCTCACAGCAAAAAGGTCATGGGATCGATTCCCAGCTGTAGCTTTTCTGTGTGGAGTTTGCATGTTCTCCCCGTGTTTGTGTGGGTTCTCTCCGGGTGCTGTAGCTTGGTGTGTTTGTGTGTATGTATGAGAACATGGGTGCTGGTGAGAAAAATTTTTCTGATTGAAAATTTTTTGGCTGTGGAGTTTGTGCTGCGAAGCTGCTAGTGATGTGAATCGTACAACAACTCACGATTCAATTCGATTCCGATTCTTGGGGTAACGATTCAATTCAGAATCAATTTTCGAATCAAAGAGCTCTGAGAAAGTTATATTACTTATAAAATGTTTATGTTTGAGAAAATGCAGCTTTACAAGGTTAATCAAGTGATTCTAGATGTAAATTTACTTATCTGCTTTGCTCGTTCAGAGTTGGCTGGCAGTTTAGCGAAGCGCTGGTCAGTAGTTGGCAGAGACCGCTGCTCTGCTCCTTTTAGCTCTGGGTGATGGCGTAGCATGTGGGCTTGCAGATTTGAAGTGTTTCCAAAGTACTTGACTTTAATTTTGTAGATTTTGCACACTGCATAAGTCATGTCAAGCTCCTCCTTACGCAGCAAATAATAAAATCCAAAATGTGCGAAAACATTTGCCTTTAGCAAAGACGGTGCTGGCTGAATTAGCTCTTCATCCGCCATGCTAAGCGGCAGCTCACGAATGTTTGAAGCATGCCGGACCCTCCCCTTGCAGGGATGTTGCAGTATGGAAGCCGTTGCCTGACAAACAATACACACAGCGAGTAAGCAAGAAAATGTTTAAAAAATGCTTTTTAAAAAATCGATTCTTGGACATTTTGGATCGATTCAGAATCATAATAAATAAGAATTGCGATTTGGACGTGAATCGATTTTTTCCTGACACCCCTAGAAGCCGCACAATCCGAGCGCTGCAAGCATGAAGTGTACTGGGGAGGTCCGGGGCATGCCCCCGTGAAAAAAAAAAAATATATATATATATATGTATTAAAAAAAAAGATGGATTTTGGTGCATTCTGGGGAATTCTGGACAGACAATTCTTAATTAGAAAAGTACTTTTTCATCAGTGATTTTTCTAAATAAAAAAGTGTATCTCTGACTGCAAAAAAAAAAAAATTGTACACTATGATACTTATCAATTTTTCACTGGCACTATAACCCAATATATAATACCAAAATAAGACATCCAAATAAATCTGCTTATAAAATTTTATGTCATAATAAAACCTCAGATCAACCATCATTCTCCTCAAAATATGTGATCAAGGAAAAGTTAACTACAGTATATGTTCATATTTTCCTTTTTCTGCCAATGATGCATTCTTGGAATACTAGTAACTTCTGTTAGCATTGTTCCAGATGATTCAGTTTCTTGTGATTTTTAATATCTAATGAATTTTAATTAAAATAAATTAGCAACATGAATACTACAGGATTAAATTGAGTCTTTAAAACTTATGATCATCTGACTTCAGTTCTCTTTGATATCAAATTCAATGTTTATTCACAGTTTTCAGAGTTTTTCCCATTTATCTGAACCTTTAAACCACTTGTGAAGTGTTTGATTTGATGGTGAAATGGCTGCAAATTTTGTCTGTTGGATTACCAGCAGAACATAAAAGAACCTTCTTCAAAAACAAAGAAGATGTTCCTCTCTACCATGAAGCTTGGAAATATAATGCAACAAACAAACCTCGCCCTGTGCAGTGAAAATCTTAAAAATTCAATGTGGTTAAGCCTGATGTGTTTTATCATAACAAAATTAAGTGCACAAAAACGTTTTCTATGCTGTAGACAACTTAATTTGTTTTGCTCTTTTTGCAAATGATTTTAGGAAATTTCACCTCATAATGCGACGTACGTATTTTGTCAAATGCTGTAAGAGTTTATTGACCATTATCTTTATCTTACAGACAGGTTCACTGGAAGTCAGTCAGTTCCCTCTATTTAATTCACCTCACACTTAAAGATCAATACCATTAATATCACATTAGCCAGCATTTTACACACAGAGTCAAGACTGCAAACATTAATATCAAATGTAAAACGTGAACAGCAAAAGTTTAGCCTCATTTACAGGCCTGTGAAATGAAAATTGTGAAATCTGAGGAAAATTTGCAGGAGGTCTGGGGGGCATAGGCCCCAGGAGCTGAGGTCTCATGCCCCATGGGATCCCAGAAACCAAATTATTATTTTTTTTTATCTATTGATACATTTTCAGCATCTCCTGAAACAAAAAAAATCTCAAAATTAGTACATATGATCCTGCATTCAGCCTTTCATTTGAACACTCATTGATCATGTTCAAATAACAGAATATAACGTGGAAGTAGGACCTGGAAGGATTTTCCTTCTAATTATAAACCAAATAATGCATTAACTCAGAACAATTAAACAAGATGAAATTCGTGAAAACTGAAAAGACTGTTTAAGCATTTCAAAAACCACAGCTAAAGCTTGAAGAATATTTTGAAAATCATGGTAAAATATCAATAACATACCTTATAGTAAAAAAGTCACATTCTTGTGTAAATTCCTGTAAATCCACTCAAAGCCAGTGTCTTTTCCCATGAAAATTCTACATGAATAAAAACTCATTTACATTGTGTAAATTCATGTAAATACCTGAAAGCGACAGTCTTTGTTTCCAATGAAAGAAAGTTAAGATTAATGAAAAAGCACAGTGACACATTAACACCTCCTCCTTTTGATATTATTAGAAGGGACGTCCCGAGCCGACACTCAGTATCATAATCGGATGCCGATAGGGCTATTTTGCGAGAATCGGTTACTATTGGATTTGGAAACGGCATCGGGCGGATTCAAGTTACTTTTCAGACTCGTCGTGCTTGAGAAGAGCGGGAGAACAGTCGTGTGTAAATTGTGTACAGGAGTGGACATAGTACACAGCCCTGGGGTGCACGGGGCAGTTAGTTAGAAAGTCCAATACCCAACTGCACAGTGTGTTGTTTAATCCAAGGTTTCTCAGTTTCAACAGGAATAGTGTTTAATGCCGAGCTAAAAATCAATAAAAAGCACTCTCGCGTAGGTGTTTTTGTGTTCCAGATGTTCCAATAGAGTGTGAAGCACAGTAGCGACAGCGTCCTCTGTTGATCTGTTTTCCCTGTATGCAAATTGGTGCTGGTCCAGAGCCAGCGGAATGGCTGTCTTATTGCATTTCAGTATCAGTCGCTCAAGGCACTTGGCGAGGATGGAAGTGGGAGCCACAGGCCAGTAATCATTCAGGCAGTTGACGTTGGCCATTTTAGGTACAGGAATAATTGTGGCCGCTCGATAGCCGAGTCTCTGGAATGTTGGAATCCAGCCAGGTTTCCATAAATACCCTGCGGCAGCAGTTGGTTTTACCCCTCTGGGCTGCCAGTCGTAGCCTGATTTTGTCCATCTTATGACAGATTGAGCGGGCGTTTAAGAGAAGGATGGAAGGCAGAGGGGGCCTAAGTAGGTTAGCCTTTAACCTGGCCTGCACTCTTCCCTGCTTGCCTCTCGGTCGCTGCTGTGCGTAACACCTTCCCCGTCTCACATCAGAGTCTGATGGTCTGATGATCTCCGGAGGTATTACATTGTCTGCGAATGAAAGGTAAGTGCCCCCGGTGCTGAGTGCGAGTAGCTCGGCATGACTGTACTGTAGAGACTCGGCCAGATCGAAGTAGAAAAGAATGCACAAGAAGTATGAGAGAGCTCAGGGTTGCTGCGTCTATGTGCGCCGCCATCTTTCTTTAACTTGTCCAGAATTAGTTTGGTTGAAATTTAAACCATAAGTTAAACTGTATGCCTGAAGATGACCTGGGTGATATGCCGGCAAGTCAGTATGGTGTAAAGAGAAATTATCTTTTTTAACTCTCTCTGCTTTGTCTTCTGTAACCAGCTCTCCTCTGTCTGCAGAGAATAGAGCTGTCCGTCTGCTACAAAACATTTAGCAGGCAGGCACTAAAATCTTTGATTTCAGACATCACAAATGTTTTTAACTGTTAAGCTTTATTCATTATGCCTGCAAAAATATGTTAGTGGTCTAAACGTTATCAGACCTAAATTTATCAGAAGCTAACAGTTCCGCTGATGGTTGTCAAAATTATCTGAAAAGCTAATCTGATAATGAAAACATCAGCTTTGATAATTAGCAGAACTGCGCCCACCACTGTGTGTTATTAATAAATTAACTCCGCCCCGCTCGATTTATAGTCTGCAGCCAATAACAGTAACAACAGTCACAGTTATGTCCACATGTTGTTTAATTTATTTAACTTTTTTCCTCCTCTACTCCCCCCCGCTTGATTTACTTTCTGCTTCTAGCAACAATAACAATGAATTTAATCTTTGTATTATCTATTGTTTACTTTTGTGTTCTGAGGAGGTCAGTATTATCGTACCTCTGGTGGTATCCAGAGGCATACATGTTTGGATTTCTCCCGCTCAGGGACTTGCACCTGGTCAATATTGGTTACTGATTATTCGGTCTCACACTAACTGATGTCCTGCTACCTGCAGGGATTAATTCCACTAATTCAACCAAATCTTCCCCTGATGTGTATATCAACCCGAAAGAGCAGTTTTAGACACACAGAAAACACACTCATTGACCTGAAAATCTCCAACACAGTTAAAAATGACTCAATTTCTAACATAAAGAGGAAATATCCTTCTTCTTCTCTGGCAACAACCTAGACACCCCTGATCATTTCAGAGCCAGATCAGGCCTTGGCATCCTTCATTTCAGTGTCAGGAGTCTCCTCCATAAGATTGATCTAGTACAATTCTGGGTACGAACAACGGAAGCCAATATCCTCATATTGTCCGAGACTCACTCATCACTCACTCATCTTCAACTGCTTTTCCGGTTTTGGGTCACGGTGGCAACAGCTTTAGCAGGGGACCCCAGATTTCCCTTTCCCGTGCCGCATTGACCACCTCTGACTGGGGGGATCCCAAGGCATTCCCAGGCCAGTGTGGAGATATAATCTCTCCACCTAGTCCTGGGTCTTTCCCGGGGTCTCCTCCAAGATGGACGTGACTGGAACACCTCCCTCAGGAGGCGCCCAGGAGGCATCCTGACCAGATGCCGAAACCACCTCTACTCCAAGCTCCCCACGGATAACTGAACTTCTCACCCTATCTCTAAGGGAGACACCAACCACCCCCCTGAGGAAGCCTATTTCGGCCGTTTGTACCCGCGATCAAGTTCTTTCAGTCAAGACCCAACCCTCATGACCATAGGTGAGAGGAGGAACGAAGATTGACTAGTAGATCGAGAGCTTTGCCTTTTGGGTAAGCTCCCTTTTTGTCACAACAGTACGGTAGAGCGCCCCTGCTCCACCAATTCTCCGGCCAATCTCGTGTTCCACTGTCCCTTCACTCATGAACAAGACCCCAAGGTACTTGAACTCCTTCACTTGGGGCAAGACCGTATTCCCTACCTGGAGTAGGCAATCTGTCAGTTTCCTGCTGAGAACCACGGCCTCAGATTTAGAGGTGCTGATCCTCATCCCATCCGCTTCACACTCTGCTGCGAACCGATCCACTCAGTGTTCGAGGTCACTGGCTGATGAAGCCAACAGGACCACATCATCTGCAAAAAGCAGTGATGGGACCCTGAGCCCACCAGACCAGAAACCCTCCTCCCTCCGATATATTGTCCGAGACATGGCTGAGTAATCAATCTAGAATTCTGACATTGCTATCAACAACTGCAATGTTTTTCCATTGTGATTATCCCAGGAAAGGCGGAGGTGTAGCCATTTATGTAAAGAAGAGGATTAATGTGACTCTCTTCTCTGTTTCGATTTTCAAACGATTTGAACTTCTGGCATTGAAACCTGGCTGTTCCAGGCCCCCTCAACCTGCTGCGAGGATCTAAGCTCACGAAATAATTGTATCTCAGGGCTAAACCCTGGTGAGCTTGTGTTCGTGGGGGAGCTCAACCTTGACTGGTTGTTTTCAGCCTCAGACAGCCTAAAATCTTTCTGTGATTCACTGAATCTAAGGGCGTGGTCCCACTGGGGAGAGGATTAATTGTGCATGAATTGAGTACACAAATTACGGGCGTTCACTGTCATCGGCAACAAAAATGGTCAAAAAATGACAAACGTCCAAGTATGAATTATGGATATATTAATAATATATAGCGAATATATGATGAACAATCATGGTTGCATAACGCATGTAGCGAGGAAACGGAGCCGACGCATTGCAATTATCACGGCAGTATTACAGGTGTATTATGAATGCATTGCGCACGTGTTGTGCGTGCACGGCATGTGCTTTGCGGTCATAAAAGAAGCGCACTCGGGCCGTCAACATCACTATTCACACCAACAATACAGCCTCTGGAGCATTTGCTGGACTTGGACAAGTTGATTGGAGTAAACAAGCAGTGAACAGGGCGAGTGGTGACGTCAGCAGATCGCATCAGAACGCAGCTCATCTGAACGATTATAACAAGAAGTTAAATCTGTTATAAACACAGGAATAAATATTGTAACAGCTGCAGACAAGAAGGAAAAAACACAACTGTTTTATCAAGCCTTGACAAACAAGTCAAATAATTTCCTTTTTAGACGGCTCAAAATGCTTTCTGCAGCTTGTTAGCCGTTCGCGCATGCGTGAACGGCCCAGCTGCAGCTTCCTCTGTGTGTGTCAGGAGATGATTAGAGCCATTTTCAACAGCCAATTTGCAGATTAAAATGACTAATCCACCATGAAAGAATTATTTTATATATGCAGCATGCAGCACAGAGCGCGTGGCAGCCAGTAGAACAACAGCTGTTAAAATGTACATATATTTGTGGTAGACAGGTCTGGAATACCGCAGTCATCTGGACAAAGTAAAAAAAAACAAAACAGTCCGATTGCGTTAACAGCACTTGCAACATCTGGACACTCATTTTTTTTGTTTGTTTGTTAACCCACTGCTGTAATCACCAAACAAATGTTTTTTTCTCGTCTCTTCTCGACAAGCACCTCAATTTCTGTTTCAGGAAATTTTTACTTGCACTTCATCTCAGTTGTCAAAGTCAGTAAACGTTTATCTGCCTGAAACATTTGAGGTGTTTTGCATTGACTATTTATGGCTGAATTTGGTCGTTTAGAGGGTGGAATATGTGGCTGATCCAGGTGTGCACAATTCTAGAGCGTGATTTATAAAGAACATTGTTTCCAGGTGTGTGTCTACATGTTTTTATAAAACTGATTTTTTTTTGCACACTTTCAGCTTTTATGTGCATGAGTCCTCGGCTCGGTTTTATAAAGGAGACTCTTGTCCTTCAATGTGTTCTAACGGCAAATCAGAGCTTTTACATAATGAAATTTTTACAATTGTTTCAATTTTTTCATAAAATCATTCTCATCCTACTGCACAAGTATTTGCAACATTATTGGTTGAATACCTGATTAGGAAAATATTTGACAGTCATAACAGCCTGTTATGGGCTAAAAGTAATTTAATGTTAATTGAACAAACCTGCTTTGTACAAGCGAACTCGTGGATTAAAAGCAGCTTCCAGAACTTTCCGTCCTTTGTTCTCTTCTTTTAAACGATTAATTTCTTCTTCATAGTTTGCGGTCACTCCTGCTAACAATTCAAACAGTTCTTCATCAGCAGCTGCTGGCAGTTGTTTCAGCCTGTCCCTCAGCTGTTGGGCTTTAGACATGTTTGTAGAAAACCTTTAAGAAGGACACAAAAACAGTTACTGACCAAGTGAATTGATGAATCAGTGAATTATTAGGGGGAGAACACGTGAAGAGATTGAGTGACAATTGTAATTCCTCTCAGTTCTTTATGTAATATACTGCCCCCTACAAAAAAACAAATCAATATATTCCTCAGTTTGAATTTATTGAAAGTCACGTTGAAACCAGACCCGGGTCCCCAAAAACAGAGCCCACAGACGGACTCCTTTTTGTGAAAAGACCACGAACCTGGATGACACAATATCTTTATACAAGACAATGTGAGCGTTACAGTGGGTGGGTTTTAGTCTCACAAACCTAATCTTACTGGTTCCCCACAGACTGAGGGGAAGCTCTACCCCTTGTCTTCAACCAAGTTGTTTGATACATGATGGAACCTAATTCCTTTCTTTCTGATCAGATAAAACCAGTTTAGACCAGTTGACATACATACTCAAGCAGATGAACAAAAACGTAACCATTTAAGCAGAGCAAATACTTGATATCCAACATGAAATCATAGAATAAGGAATTAACACAGATTATCTAACACAGGGTTCTCCCCAGACAATGGAACAATGGCCTTGCACCATTATACAGCCATCTAATGCCACTATACTGAGTGGCGTCATCTTGTGATGTCTTGTGACACAAGTCATGACAAAACGCAAATGATACACAAAGCTCGATGATCTCTGCATTTTTTTGTTTCATCTTGGTGAGGACCAGAGCCTGTGTGGGGCGTTAAATCATCTCGACTTCTTGGCATTGTTATAGATGATAAACGTGGATGGTGTGAACATATTGATCAGTGTCAAGAAGATTAGAAGTGGGATATATGCGCCTTAACATGAGTAAGAATTCTCTTTCCATTTTAAACAGGAAAATGTTCTAGTTTAATTCATTTACATCTGCTCTATGACAGTGTGCTTTGGAGAATGGCACATAAAAAAAATACTTAAAGACTGTACGTTAAGAACATGACTGTGTTCTTGCTCTGGGGGTTGATAAGGTTAGACCTGACTTGTGTGAAGCACCTTGAGGCAACTTTGTTGTGATTTGGCACTATATAAATGAAAATATATTGAAATTTAAGAACATGCTCCAGTGTGCCATCGTGGTGCAGCTTAGTTAAAATTTCCATAACAATCGTTCAGTTTGTGATAAAAGCATAAAATTTAGCACACATATTCTAAATTAACTTATTTTTATTTTCAGATATGGAGACATCCTGGAGCTGACCTCTAATGAGCTGCAGGGGTCAAAATATAAAATGCTCTAATCATGTTGAAAAACATACATTATTTGTCTGATCATTAAGATTCTGAAAAAGTATAGTTTGGACTGTCTATGACTGAATGTGCTGGAGTTAAGGGGTAAAAACTGCAAAAATGGTGACAAAGGTCAGCTTCATTTTGTACAGGGGTCAAAAGTTAAAGCTGCTCCAATTTTGGTAAAAAATGATGGAAACTATTTTTTGGGTTGATAGAGTTCTAATAAGGAATAGTTTGCACCATCTGTCATGCTTAGTTATCATGTTACGGGGAGGTGATGGTCTTGCGGTTAAGAGCCAGTTTTTATAAGTATCAGGCAGATTCAGGCAGGGGTGATTCATGACCCCTTCAGAATCATCCCAAAATTTTTTATTGATAGATAAAAGTTGGAAATGGACAAAATTGCCCTTCTGATCCTTTGTGGGATCTGCTCTTTTTTTTTTTTTTTTTTTTTTTTTTTTTTTTTTTTTAAATGGACCCCTGGGGGGTAAGGGTCCAAACAGGCAAAACTGACAAAATGAGGTGCACCCTAAGTCAGCCAAATGGATTTTCATTTGTGTTAAGTCTATAAGGTATGAACTTTCAAAAATGCGAGAATATTGATAGCTGACTTCGGGGGCAGCGCAAAGGTGGCACTGCAAATCACTAAATTTCGTAAAAATGAACACTTTCCCAGGGGTCGTGTGGCTTGCGTCCTAAGTCAGCCAAGGTGTTTTGTGCCTCAGGCTTTGATTTGGATGAAAAAAAAAAAAAACAGTGACTGACTTAGGGCGCGGAAGTATAGGGGGTGCTTTTTGCAGCCAAAATGTGTCTCCAGACATCTGAGCTGATGTATGGAGAGACTTTCATGCCAACAATGTCTGAAATGCTTTTGACAAAAACTACAGATTTTGTTCATTTCTATAGATGTCCAGAGATCAAAGATCCACCATGTAGATTTTCTTTAAAGTAGACCTGCATTGAAATAAATGCAGTCAGATCTTTGGACAAAAAAATGACTTATATTTACACATAAGATCCTTCTGAATGTAGTAAAGTAAATCTGCAAGCCCAGATCTGTCATTCAACGGAGAAATCTTCATTTAAAATGACAAATTTACAGCTAAAATTTAGCCCTCCGCAAAACTGTCAGCACATCCGGGACGCTGCCGAGACGTCAGGGATAAGACCCCATCCCAGCATGCATTGCGCACGCCAAGTGTAATTTGTGGATTTACGTCAGTTTGTATCTGCACCTTTTTCTTGTCTTATACGGAAGGATCTACTTTTTTAAAATTTCATATTGTCTTGCAGTACGCCTGGTGAGTACACATTTCTTTTATTTGTGCTTGAAAATTATTTTTGGGGACTTTTTCATACGCCCGTTTGAATACGTTTGATTGAGTGGTGTCGCATTGAAAATCTACTGTCTTTCGCCTCCGTCGCGGGGTATGGAGGCGGGACCTGCAAAGAATCCAAGTCATTTAAAAGATATAAACCTCTCTCAGCGGCCACGGAGCTCTGCGGCTCCGATTACCGAGACGTGCGGCGCTGTGGATTTTGACACAAGAAGTCTGTCCTTGCGAACAACAGGTGTCACCGGGCGCTACGCATCAAAACGGTGAGCGTAGTCTCTGGACTTGTGCCAAGTTGGCTGCACCTCCATTCAGTAGACAGAGCCGTGTCTGCGGCTGCACAGCAGACACGGGGGTGTGAGTGGCCCGCGGTGGAATTTAACGAGCGCATGCATTCGGTAAGCGCATCGGAGGCAGTGAGAGCGAGGCGTCGGGGAAGAACGTCGCCCGCTGTCGATGTCGCTGCTGATCTGAGCATGCAGAGCTGTATCTCACATTCATTGCAGCTTACTTTTGGATGTTGAAGCCAGGATGTGTATAACAGTAACATTACTAACAGATAAAATCAATTTCAATGCAGGATCGGACTGAAGGCGGGAGCGCGTCGTCTTGTCCCTGATGTCATGGAAATGATCCGGATGTAGCGGGCTAAATTTTAGCTGCAAATGTCATTTTTAAACTAAGATTTCGCCGCTGAATTACAAATTTGGGCTTACAGATTTACTTTACTGCATTCACAAGGGTCTTATAAATACGTATCAGCTATTTCTTTCTGAAATCTGACCACATTTATTTCAATGCAGGTCTACTTTAAGTCCAGAGATCAAGGATCCAGTGACCAATTTCATATTTACTTACTTTGATTCAATAAAATGTTGTTGACATAGAAAACCTGTAAAGCCTACTTTTAATACACAGAAAATTAACAGGAGGTATCGATAAAGAATCGGATCGATAATGATAGATAAAATCTTATCAATACCCATCCCTACAAGTGCATTTGTCACTTTATGTGTGTTACCCTATATTTTAGTGTATTCTTGTTTTTACATTATTATAGAACTCAAATGGAATCCCCTCTCACTATCGCACGGCGTTCTGGCCTGGAGATCGTGGTAGAAGTTCCCCGCCGCCTCGGAGGACGAAGCTCAGGACTGAAAGCTTCGTCTTTAGGCGGCGGAGCTAAACTAATGCTAACAGGCCCGCTAGCCGACCAGACACTAAGCTGGTCTGGAGTGTCCGTGATATCTAACTCCACTGAACTCAGAAGCTGCTCTACCTTACGGACACGGCTCTCTCAGAGGGCCACCCTGTCTGACAACATCACACAAGTTATTTTAAAGTGTTGAGCACCAAGAAAAGAACAAGCGAGGAGCGACAGCTAACACAAGCTAAGTGCTAACGAGAAGCTAACCACTGCTAGGACTCACACAGCAGAAAATTAATGAGCTGAACTTCGTAGCTGTTGCATTTAAAGACTAACAAAAGTAATGCACAGTTACATAAGATAAAAGAAACAATTCCAACCTTGTAGTCAGTAGAAGAGCGGAGATAAGTCCAGGCGCCGAGGAGTCAGTCCGTTCACAGGGGCGGGAGCGGCCGCCTCTGATTGGCCACACTGTGTGCTTCTCCAATTGTCATTGGCTGTTGCTTATGTCAATCATTGTGCTGGCTGTAAGCCACCGTTGTATGATCAAACGGAAACAAAACTGAAACCTAGTATAAAACTGCACCGTGTATGAAAAACTACAGAGCTTTTATTTTGACAAGTTCAGGAAGTGGTTCTACAGCTGCGCCGATTAAATGCTGTAACTTCACCGATCACGGACTTTCCTCGTGTTGACATCAGCACAGCAGCGCGCACGCGCGCGTAGTTAAACGGTAAATATTCCTGAGAATTGTCAAATTGAAAAGCGTGGACATACTTTTCACTGTTACAGCACAAGTAACGTGTTGCTTTCAGTGTGTTTGTGGACTGATTGATTGATTGATTGATTGACTGATTGAGTTTATTTTGTAAAATCAATATAAACATACAGAGGTGAATATATCAATGATATACGGGTAACAATAAACGATTATTTCCATTGTAGTCTTCGTGAAACTATCACGTGACAAAATAGAGGGGTTTGATTGTACATGTACAACTTGTAAATAAGACAATAGGACCTTAATAATCAATGAAAATAACTATATATATAGTTTGCACTGGAATACCAATTAAACAAGTCCAAATTATAAAGAAAACAATAAGATCTTAACAGTTAATGTAAATGGTAACTGTATACTTATAGATATGTAAACACAGCTGATCACTGATCACTGTGTTGTGAATATTTTTACTTCAAATAAAAAGATCATTTGGAATGTTTTTGGTCTCCAGTCACTTTAAATAAATAGGAGAATATTATTAAAGATTATTAAAATGATTCAGGTGGTAAAGTAGTACAGAACTCGGGTAAAGGCCTCACAGTGACGGTGAGAACAAGTCCAGGGTCACACCTACAACATCATGGTGATGAACCCATGTTGGAGGGCCCCCTTCTGAACTTTTGTTAAGGGCCCCTACAGACTCCAGAATTCCCACTGTTCTCCTGGTGTCTGAGTTTCCTCTGGGCACTCCAACATCTCCACATCTGCAGTTTGTCCCTGTGCTCTGGACTGTGGCTGCACACAGCTCATCCTGGTTGGATTGTGTCTCACTGGAATTAAGATGGTTAAATGCAGAGGATATATTTCATTATATGGATCCATGTACTGACACTGAAGACTTTTACTCTTGTTCTGTGTTACCTGTTTTGTACACAGAAATGTTGGCATCTCATAAAATATCTGGACGAACCTGTGTGGAAGATTTGATGGTGGTTCTGCTAGATTTTTTTTTTTCTTTTAGTCTTTTAAAAATTGATTTTACTTATGTGGAAATTTCATAATTTTTAATCAACATTAATTTTGGAAATGAAGCTATGTATGAGAAACTTAGTTTCCCAGAACTCATAGTTTTTCTCATCTCCATCGAAACATAACCTGTTCCATCAGCTTCCAAACTCCTTCCTCGGTCCATAACCTGTTGATGTTGCATCATAAAAGCACTGGAATACTGTGTCTCCCCCTCTAGCTGCCACCTTATCGTGGTGGGGGAGTTTGCGTACCCGGATGATCCTAGGAGCTATGTTGTCGGGGGCTTTGTGCTCCCTGTAGGGTCTCCCAAGGCAAACAGGTCCTAGGTGACGGGTCAGACTAAGGGCAGTTCAGAACCTCCATGACCAGTAAAAGATCAAGGATCGAGACGTCGCCCGGTATGGCGGAGCTGGGGTCCCACCCTGGAGCCTGGCCTGGGGTTGGGGCTCGCGCGCGAGTGCCTGGTGGTCGGGCCTTAGCCCATGGGGCCCGTGCAGGCTCAGCCCGAAAGAGTGACGTGGGCCCGCCCTCCTGTGGGTTCACCACCTGCAGAGGGGGGCCATGGGGGTCGGGTGCAGAGAGGATTGGGTGGCAGTCGAGGGCGAGTAGCACCGGTGGCCCGGTCCATGCTCACAGCCCCTGGCTGTTGGGACGTGGAATGTCACCTCGCTAGGCGGGAAGGAGCCTGAGCTTGTGCGGGAGGTTGAGAGATACCAGCTAGAGATAGTCGGGCTCACCTCCACGCACAGCTTGGGCTCTGGTACCCAACTCCTGGAGAGGGGCTGGATGCTTCATTTTTCTGGCGTTGCCCACGGGGAGAGGCGGAGAGCTGGGGTCGCATTGCTTATTGCTCCCCAGCTCAGTCGCCAAGTGTTGGAGTTCACTCCGGTGAACGAGAGGGTCACGTCCCTACGCCTTCGGGTTGGGGACAGGTCTCTCACCGTTGTCTCAGCCTACGGGCCGAGCAGCATTGCAGAGTACCCGACCTTCCTGGAGTCCCTGGGAGGGGTACTAGATAGCGCTCTGACTGGGGACTCCATTGTTCTCCTGGGGGATTTCAACACGCACGTGGGCGGCGACAGTGAGACCTGGAGGGGGGTGATCGGGAAGCATGGCCTCCCTGATCTGAACCCGAGTGGTGTTCAGTTGTTGGACTTCTGTGCTAGTCACAGTTTGTCCATCACGAACACCATGTTCGAGCACAAGGGTGTCCATAAGTGCACGTGGCACCAGGACACCCTGAGCCGGAGGTCGATGATCGACTTTGTAGTCGTATCATCTGATCTTTGGCCACGTGTCTCGGACACTCAAGTGAAGAGAGGGGCAGAGCTGTCGACTGATCACCACCTGGTGGTGAGTTGGATCCGCTGGGAGGGTAGGAAGCCGGTCAGACCTGGCAGGCCCAAACGTATCGTGAATGTCTGCTGGGAACGACTGGCAGAACCCTCTGTCAGCAAGGTCTTCAACTCCCACGTCCGGGAGAGCTTCTCCCAGATCCCGGGGGAGGTTGGAGACATGGAGTCCGAGTGGACCATGTTCTCCACCTCCACTGTCGATGCGGCTGCTCGTAGCTGTGGTCGCAAGGTCTCTGGTGCCTGTCGCTGCGGCAATCCCCAAACCCGGTGGTTGACACCGGAAGTAAGGGATGCCGTCAAGCTGAAGAAGGAGTCCTACTTATCTTTGTTGGTAGGTGGGACCCCAGAGGCAGCTGACAGGTACCAGCAGGCCAAGCGTGCCACAGCCCATGCGGTTGCAGAGGCAAAAACTCGGGTCTGGGAGGAGTTCGGGGAGGCTATGGAGGAGGACTATCGGTCGGCCCCAAAGAGATTCTGGCAAACTGTCCAATGCCTCAGGAGGCAGAGGCAGCTCTCCACCAGCACTGTTTACGGTGCGGGTGGGGAGCTGTTGACCCTGACTGGGGATGTTGTCGGGTGGTGGAAGGAGTACTTCGAGGATCTCCTCAATCCCATTGTCACGTCTTCCGAAGAGGAAGCAGAGACTGGGGACTCAGAGGTGGATTCATCCATTACCCAGGCCGAAGTCACCGAGGTGGTTAGAAAGCTCCTCGGTGGCAAGGCTCCTGGGGTGGATGAAATCCGTCCTGAGTACCTTAAGTCTCTGCATGTTGTGGGGCTGTCTTGGCTGACACACCTCTGCAACATCGCGTGGCGATCGGGGACAGTGCCTCTGGATTGGCAGACCGGGGTGGTGGTCCCTCTGTTTAAGAAGGGGGACCGGAGGGTGTGTTCCAACTATAGGGGGATCACACTCCTCAGCCTCCCCGGTAAGGTCTATTCCAGAGTACTGGAGAGGAGAATTCAACCGATAGTCGAACCTCGGATTCAGGAGTAGCAGTGTGGTTTTCGTCCTAGTCGCGGCACACTGGACCAGCTGTACACGCTCCGTCGGGTGCTCGAGGGTTCATGGGAGTTCGCCCAACCAGTCCACATGTGTTTTGTGTATCTGGAGAAGGCGTTCAACCGTGTCCCTCGGGGCACCCTGTGGGGAGTGCTCCGGGAGTACGGGGTCCAGGGTCCTTTGCTAAGGGCTATCCGGTCACTGTACGACCACAGCAGGAGCTTGGTTCGCATTGCCGGTAGTAAGTCAAACCTGTTTCCAGTGCACATTGGCCTCCACCAGAGCTGCCCTTTGTCACCGGTTCTGTTCATTATTTTTATGGACAGAATTTCTAGGCGCAGCCAGGGTGTAGAGGGGGTCTGGTTTGGGAACCACAGAATCTCGTCTCTGCTGTTTGTGGACAATGTGGTTCTGTTGGCTTCGTCAAATCAGGACCTTCAGCGTGCACTGGGGCGGTTTGCAGCCGAGTGTGAAGCGTCCGGGATGAAAATCAGCACCTCCAAATCCGAGGCCATGGTTCTCGACCGGAAAAAGGTGCTTTTCCCTCTTCAGGTCGGTGGAGTGTCCTTGCCTCAAGTGGAGGAGTTTAAGTATCTTGGGGTCTTATTCACGAGTGAGGGATGGATGGAGCATGAGATCAATAGACGGATCGGTGCAGCTTCTGCAGTGATGCGGCCGCTGTATCGGACCGTCGTGGTGAAGAGAGAGCTGAGTAGGGGGGCAAAGCTCTCGATTTACCGATCGATCTACGTTCCGATCCTCACCTATGGTCATGAGATTTTGCTCATGACCGAAAGAACGAGATTGTAAGTACAAGCGGCCGAGATGAGTTTCCTCCACAGGGTGGCCGGGCGCTCCCTTAGAGATAGGGTGAGGAGCTCTGTCACTCGGGAGGAGCTCGGAGTTGAGCTGCTGTTCCTCCACGTCGAAAGGAGTCAGTTGAGGTGGCTCGGGCATCTTTTCCGGATGCCCCCTGGACGCCTCGCTGGAGAGGTGTTCCGAGCACGTCCCACTGGGAGGAGGCCCCGGGGAAGACCCAGGACACGCTGGAGGGACTACATCTCTTGGCTGGCTTGGGAACGCCTTGGGGTTCCCCCGGAGGAGCTGGGGGAGGTGTGTGTGGATCGGGAGGGCTGTGCGGCTTTGCTTGAGCTGCTGCCCCCGCAACCCGACTCCGGATAAAGCGGAAGAAAATGGATGGATGGATGGAATACTGTGTCTTAACATAATGGAGGAACAAACTCACACACAGCCTTCAGTTCGTTTGACTGGCAGGAAAACTGCTCACAGGAGCAAAGTCACAGTCATTTATTGATTATCTGCTGCACTCTGACAATGACAGCAGTGTGAAGAGCACATTGAAGAACACAACAGTTCAACATCTTTGAATTACAGGACTGATGGAGAAAATATAGCTTTTTTCATTCTTTTTCTTTCGTCTCTGCGAGTCACTTGTCCATACTCCAGTCCAGTAGGTGGCGGTAATGCAACGATAAGTTCGACAGCGTCATTAGACTCCAACGAAGAAGAACTGTTTCCTGTCGTCGTCCGAGGCTAAAGCTAGTTAGCTGGATACCCTGAAACTCTTCTCTGAAGAGATCATACTTCACTTTGTGATCGTGGAATATGTTTTTTGATGAGCTCCAGAAGCACAAAGGTTGATAGTAATCCGGAAGAAGAAGAAAGAAGAAAAGGTGAAGTTAGTGTGAAAAGGTGGAAGAGCTGAGAAGGTTGTTGAAACAGCGGCTAACTGCTGCTAATGCTGAGATATTTGAGTTGGTAGAAACAAACATCGCAGAGCAGCAAGAAGAAACGAGTGGATTTAAAGAAGAGAAGAAACTAGTCAACGTGCTGGAAGCTGTTTTCAAGCCTGAAGTTCTCTGATCCAGAGCAGGTTTGTCCACTAAACTTTATTTCAGACCAACTCCACCACATCCAAATGATAGCTGTTAGTTTGTGTTGGAGTTCTGATTATAGACTGAACACCAAATATCATCAAAAATAAATAAGACAAACTGATGATAAATGAAGGACAGTTCAGCTTGGTGATGGACTGGTGAAGCTGATCAATCGATACTATTGATTACAGTTTTTCCTCATTTTATATACACAAAAAGGGAACAATGCACACAGTTCATAAAATCTGAAGGTCATGAATCAACATCATGACTCCAAACTGCTGAACTTTGAGCACACTAACTCCCACGCTGCCCACAATAACCATATTAGAAGAAAATAAAATTGAAGATCTATCCAGATAAGATGACTTTAAAAACCTCTTTAACACTGAGGGTGAATTATGGCTCCTGATAGTGTTGATAATATCACACATACAAATGATTTCTGAAAGTGGAAGAGTTCTTGGACATGTGAGCAGCTGCCGACATGTTACAACCCCAATTTCAATGAAGTTGGGACGTTGTGTAAAATGTAAATAAAAACAAAATACAATGATTTGCAACTCCTCTTCAACCTATATTCAATTGAATACACCACAAAGACAATATATTTTATGTTCAAACTGATAAACTTTGCTGTTTTTGTGCAAATATTTGCTCATTTTGAAATGGATACCTGCAACACTAGACCTCTTCAAATTAGACCTTTTTCATCAAACTTATGCAAACTGATATTATTCCCATTCTCCAAGGTCTAAATTAACTAAATATACCAGTTACTTTGATCTTGGACCTTGGCTATGCCTGCCTCAAGAGCCATGTAGTTTTTTCAAAAATGCTGACCTTGGAGCATGGGAATAATATCAGTTTGCATAAGTTTGTTGAAAATGTTTTAATTTGAAGAGGTCTACTGCAACACATTTCAAAAAAGCTGGGACAATGGTATGTTTACCACTGTGTTACATCACCTTTCCTTCTAACAACACTCAATAAGTGTTTGGGAACTGAGGACACTAATTGTTGAAGCTTTGTAGGTGGAATTCTTTGCCATTCTTGATTGATGTACGACTTCAATTGTTCAACAGTCTGAGGTCTCTGTTGTTGTATTTTGTGCTTCATAATGCACCACACATTTTCAGTGGGCGACAGGTCTGGACTGCGGGCAGGCCAGTCTAGTGCCTGCACTCTTTTACTACGAAGCCACGCTGTTGTAACACGTGCAGAATGTGACTTGACATTGTCTTGCTGAAATAAGCAGGGACGTCCCTGAAAAAGCCGTTGCTCGGATGGCAGCATGTGTTGCTCCAAAACCTGGATGTACCTTTCAGCATTGTTGGTGCCATCACAGATGTGTAAGTTGTCCATGCCATGGGCACTAACACACCCCCATACCATCACAGATGCTGGCTTTTCAACTTTGCTCTGGTAACAGTCTGGATGGTCTTTTTCCTCTTGTCAAGAAGACACAATGTCCATGACTTCCAAAAACAATTTGAAATGTGGACTCATCAGACCACAGCACACTTTTCCACTTTGCGTCTGTCCATTTCAAATGAGCTCGGCCCAGAGAAGGTGGTTGCGCTTTTGGATGTTGTTGATGTATGGCTTTCGCTTTGCATGGTAGAGGTTTAACTTGCACTTGTAGATGTGGCGACAAACTGTGTTAACTGACAATGGTTTTTTGAAGTGTTCCTGAGCCCACACGGTAAGATCCTTTACACAATGATGGGTCATTCCATGTCAATTCAACGAAGGCCTCACACACTTTGTCTCAGATTTTCTTCAAATTTTAATCAAATATTCCCAGACTATTCAGAACAACAGATCTGAAGTTTGAGGCCTGTAGGCCAAGTCATTTCTGTGATATGACCAATTTAGTGTGCATGGGGTCTGCTATTTTTAGGCAAAAATTATGGCTGTCATTTCTGGAGCCATGTTAAAGGTAGAATATCTCAGCAATTAATGGACTTAGATGCCTAAAATTTTCTGTGGCAGTTGTCATGGACACCCAGACTTGGACTATAGTCAAACAACAGACATTGACACTAAACTGTGAAGATTATTGTTACAAAATTGTGAATATACTTATCAATTTATAATGTCTTTATTCCGTTTTTCATATATACATATTGAGTGTCTGTGTGATTCTGCTTGCCTTTACTTTTCAAATTAACTACTGAACACTTCACATGGTAAAATGACCTCTTGCTGCCTTGGAATGTGTGAGAGCGTAAATCTTGTTTACTGAGCACAGTAGTACATTTTAATTAGCAGATCGGCCTTGAGCAGGAACGCTGCGCCCCGTTCACACCAGCTCAGACTGGTCCTGTTTTGTCTCTGTTTTAGGATCTCATAATATCAATATTATATCTATATGAGAACAGACTGTGTGACTCCAAGATGTTTTTGTGTTATGTCGCTGCATCTGCCTGTATTCATTTTTGCTTCAATAAAACGCAGGAGGAGGGGGGGCCTCCAGAGCTGACTGGTGAGTGACGGAGTGAGGAGGTCTCGCCGTCCGTTCTCTCCTGCACAGGAAAAGAATTACAGTGTTTCTGTGTGGTCATTCTCTGTCATAAATTGAGTTGTCTTTTTCAGCAGATTCAACTCTGACATTTATAGTGAGGAAAATAAGTATTTGAACACTCTGCAATTTTGCAAGTTCTCCCACTTAGAAATCATGGAGGGATCTGAAATGTTCATCTTAGGTGCATGTCCACTGTGAGAGACATAATCTAAAAAAAAAAAATCCGGAAATCACAATGTATGATTTTTTTTTAAATAATTTATTTGTATGTTACCACTGCAATTGACCGCTGTATTTGAACATCTGTGAAAATCAATGTTAATATTCGGTACAGTAGCCTTTGTTTGCAATTACAGAGGTCAAACTTTTCCTGTAGTTCTTGACCAAGTTTGCACACACTGCAGCAGAGATTTTGGTCCACTCCTCCATACAGATCTTCTCCAAATCTTTCAGGTTTAGAGTTTCTGCTCCCTCCAAAGATTTTCTATTGAGTTCAGGTCTGGAGACTGGCCAGGCCACTCCAGGACCTTGAAATGCTTCTTACGGAGCCCCTCCTTAGTTGCCCTGGCTGTGTGTTTGGGGGCATTGTCATGCTGGAAGACCCAGCCATGACCTATCTTCAATGCCCTTACTGAGGGAAGGAGGTTGTTTGCCAAAATCTCACAATACATGACCCCATCCATCCTCCCTTCAATAGTAGTAGTCGTTCTGTCCCCTTTGCAGAAGAGCACCCCCAGAGTATGATGTTTTCACCCCCATGCTTCACGGTTGGGATGGTTTTCTTGGGGTTGTTCTCATCCTCTAAACATGGTAAGTGGAGATGATTCCAAAAAGCTATATTTTGGTCTCATCTGACCACATGACCTTCTCCCGTGCCTCCTCTGGATCATCCAGATGGTTACTGGTGAACTTCAAATGGGCCTGGACATGTGCTGGCTTGAGCAGGGGGACCTTGCTGCAATGCAGGATTTTAAACCATGACAGCATCATGTGTTACTAATGTAATCTTTGTGACTGTGGTCCCAGCTCTCTTCAGGTCATTGACCAGATCCTCCTGACTTTCAGCTGGTGTCAATAGAGAAATGAGGAGCTGCATTTAAGCCAGCGATGATGAGTGCTGGCTGCCGGAGAATTCAACTTTTCACAGCTCAAAACAACGTTGTGTCGACCGTTTGGGGACGCTGAGGGTCGCTCCAGAGCCTGACCGTACGTCTGTGAAGGAGGATGAGGGTGAGAGGCAAATGCTGTCAGCACACGTCAGAGGTGACTTTCTTTGAATGTTTATCTATGAAAATAATATGGCAATTGTGCGTAGCTAAATTTAAATACTAAAAGTCAGTGTCTTGTTTGCTCCTCACGGCAGTGGCGTGCGGAGTGATAATCCTTCACCGGCTGCGAGCAGCTGTTCTTTTAAATAACGCTGAGATCAAACTGAACGTGTTGCTGATAAGTAAGCCTCTAATAGTTTCTGATATTTATATTGAAGGATATTACCTTTGTTTCCTCCTCACAGAGTATAGTCCGGGAAAGGCCACCTGGGGGGGGGGGGGGGGGGGGGGTGTCGGCGGAGATCCTGAGTCCTGAACGTTCGGGCTCCGGTCAGTCCAGGCGCAGAGAGAGCGCGCCGCCTGTTTAGCCACCACCAGTTGTATTTTATTTTGACATTTTTGTACAGCACGACAGGGTGATTAAAGAAAAATGAACAGGTCTGTGTGAGCCAGAATTCTTGCTGGTTGGTAGGTGTTCAAATACTTATTTGCAGCAGTAACATACAAATAAATTATTTAAAAAAAATTATACATTGTAATTTCCGGATTTTTTTTTATTTTTTATTTTTAGATTATGTCTCTCACAGTAGACATGTACCTAAGATGAAAATTTCAGACCCCTCCATGATTTCTAAGTGGGAGAACTTGCAAAACTGCAGGGTGTTCAAATACTTATTTTCCTCACTGTATGTATGCTCAAACTATGGAAAATATGAAATTGACTATGTGAGCATCCATGTTTGAGACTATGTGAGCATCCATGTTTGAGACACTCAAAGAAGCCTTTCCATTTCTTGGCTTTTTAATGCCAGCTATACTGGCTATGAAATATGTAAATTTGGCATATCTGTGGTAAACAGTTATTGTGGGAGAAACCTCTGAAATCTGAAAAAAACATTTTGTGGTCGAATTTCATCTGAAGAAAACCTCATGTGGGCAGTAAATCAAACCAAAAAAAATTTGAAGGTATTAACATCCATTTTATGTGCTGTAAATATGGTCTTCTTTATGAAAGTCCTTCCTGGTTAATTTAAGCATTCAATTATGGCTATTTTGTCCACTCGCAAATGTATTTTTAGTGGTCCAGATGAACATTTTGTGCACACACTACATTCCAAATACAAGCAAGTTCAGGTAAGTATAGCCTGCCATTTTTGATAGTAGGAGCAGATAGGAGGCACAGAATGGACTGAAGGGGCACCCAGCGCACAATCTCTTTTGTAGGCCACTTGAAGGACTGAGCTGGTCCATGGAGGTGCATGAAGCACACCAGAACATCATGCTCCTCATCCTATCCCTTACTATGCCTACCCACCATTTCTCATCATACATACAGCATACAAACTTGCCAGTGTCACACTGTTGCAGAGTTAGTTGTGTTCTGGGAGTTGCAGTAATCGCTGGTGCTGGATTGGCAACAGATGATGCTGCAGGTGCTGGCTCTTTGATAATATCAACATCAACACCATCTTCATCCCCTGACACCCATTTCATCAGCAGTTTCCTCCCAATGCATGGAATATAGCAATGATGGCTACGGGTACCAGGCACAGATTTGGCACTGACGAACCTCTCTTGCTTTGAATCCTCATGGGCAGCAACATCTTTACTCACAAAGAAGAACAAGGTTCGATGAGGAGCATGATGTTCTGGTGTGCTTCATGTACCCCCATGGACCAGCTCAGTCCTTCAAGTGGCCTACAAGAGAGGATGTGTGCTGGGTGCCCCTGCAGTCCATTCTGTGCCTCCTATCTGCCCCTACTACCAAAAATGGCAGTTTATGCCACCTGGAGCAAGAGGACAAGGATGCTATTAAGAAACTTGCCTGAATTTGCTTGTATTTGGAATGTAGTGTGTGCACAAAATGTTCATCTGGACCACTAAAAATACAATACATTCGCGACTGCACAAAATAGCCATAATTGAATGCTTAAATTAACCAGGAAGGCGTTTCATAAAGAAGACCATATTTACAGCACATAAAATGGATGTTAATACCTTCAAAAAAATTTTGTTTGATTTACTGCCCACATGAGGTTTACTTCTGATGAAATTTGACTACAAAATATTTATTTCAGATTTAAGAGGTTTCTCCCACAATAACTGTTTACCACAGAAATGCCAAATTTACATATTTCATAGCCAGTATAGCTGGCATTAAAGAGCCAAGAAATGGAAAGGCTTCTTTGAGTGTAATGGTATGCTTCAGTGTCTCAAACATGGATGCTCACAATTGTCAATTTAATATTTTCCATAGTTTGAGCATACATACTCGTAAACGTCACAGTTTAGTGTCAATGTCTGTTGTTTGAGTATAGTCTGAGTCTGGGTGTCCATGACAACTGCCACAGAAAATTTCAGGCCTCTAAGTCCATTATTTGCTGAGATATTCTACCTTGAACATGGCTCCAGAAATGATGGCTGTAATGTTTGCCCAAAAAAACAATGGCAGACCCCATGCACACTAAATTGGCCATATCACAGAAACTACTTGGCCTACAGACCTCAAACTTCAGATCTGTTGTTCTGAATAGTCTGGGAATATTTTATTACAATTTGAAGAAAATATGAGACAAAGTGCATCAGGCCGCTCAAATATTCATTGAATTGACATGGAATGACCCTGATGTCGGTTTTTAATGCAGTGCCGCCTGAGGGATCGAAAGTCACGGGCATTCAATGTTGGTTTTCGGCCTGGCCACTTACATGTGGCCTTGATCCAAAAAAGAGGAACTGCTGGATTGAGAGGCGCCACAACCTCCTTGGGTTGAATGATGAACTCTTCATGTTGAAATGGGAGCAAATTTTAAATAAATGCTCCCTTGATTTGATGCTTTTGATAATTGAGAAGACTAAATCTGAACAAGAGAAACTGAAAATGGATGTGCTGCGGGTGGAAGAAGAAATGAAGAGCAAGGTCAATGTTGATGTGTTTGCTGAGGTTATAGAGAAATCCTCCATCTCCTTGTCATCCTTTGTAAAAGATCTACAGGCATACAAGATAAGGAAGTATGAACGGGACACTAAAGATTATGTGGGTGGATCAGTTTATGAGTGGCATGGCAAAAAGAGGAAGTTTTTTATGAATAAACATCCGCTCCTCCTCAAGACGCACAGGGACACGCCTCTTTCTACGGTGAGTGAGAGAGACTGTTCTGATGAACTGAGTGACGTCGGAGGTCGTGGCGCCTCTCAACCCAGCAGTTCCTCTTTTTTGGATCAAGGCCCCACTCGTCGAGGAGTAAGACGCGGCGGGGCTTGAGGGGGAAGAAGAAGAGAATCCCCGCTGCCCACTCACTGGTCCTTGCGGATGCATCCAAGGAGACTGTGATTAACATCTCTGATGAAAAGTAAATGAGTCCACCCACCACTTTAATCATATCTTAGATCTTGTTCTGACTTATGGTATGGAAATAGAAGACTTAACAGTATTCCCTGAAAACTCCCTTCTGTCTGATCATTTCTTAATAACATTTACATTTACTCTGATGGACTACCCAGCAGTAGGGAATAAGTTTCATTACACTAGAAGTCTTTCAGAAAGCGCTGTAACTAGGTTTAAGGATATGATTCCTTCTTTATGTTCTCTAATGCCATATAACAACACAGTGCAGAGTAGCTACCTAAACTCTGTAAGGGAGATAGAGTATCTCGTCAATAGTTTTACATCCTCATTGAAGACAACTTTGGATGCTGTAGCTCCTCTGAAAAAGAGAGCTTTAAATCAGAAGTGTCTGACTCCGTGGTATAACTCACAAACTCGTAGCTTAAAGCAGATAACCCGTAAGTTGGAGAGGAAATGGCGTCTCACTAATTTAGAAGATCTTCACTTAGCCTGGAAAAAGAGTCTGTTGCTCTATAAAAAAGCCCTCCGTAAAGCTAGGACATCTTTCTACTCATCACTAATTGAAGAAAATAAGAACAACCCCAGGTTTCTTTTCAGCACTGTAGCCAGGCTGACAAAGAGTCAGAGCTCTATTGAGCTGAGTATTCCATTAACTTTAACTAGTAATGACTTCATGACTTTCTTTGCTAACAAAATTTTAACTATTAGAGAAAAAATTACTCATAACCATCCCAAAGACGTATCGTTATCTTTGGCTGCTTTCAGTGATGCCGGTATTTGGTTAGACTCTTTCTCTCCGATTGTTCTGTCTGAGTTATTTTCATTAGTTACTTTATCCAAACCATCAACATGTTTATTAGACCCCATTCCTACCAGGCTGCTCAAGGAAGCCCTACCATTATTTAATGCTTCGATCTTAAATATGATCAATCTATCTTTGTTAGTTGGCTATGTACCACAGGCTTTTAAGGTGGCAGTAATTAAACCATTACTTAAAAAGCCATCACTTGACCCAGCTATCTTAGCTAATTATAGGCCAATCTCCAACCTTCCTTTTCTCTCAAAAATTCTTGAAAGGGTAGTTGTAAAACAGCTAACTGATCATCTGCAGAGGAATGGTCTATTTGAAGAGTTTCAGTCAGGTTTTAGAATTCATCATAGTACAGAAACAGCATTAGTGAAGGTTACAAATGATCTTCTTATGGCCTCGGACAGTGGACTCATCTCTGTGCTTGTTCTGTTAGACCTCAGTGCTGCTTTTGATACTGTTGACCATAAAATTTTATTACAGAGATTAGAGCATGCCATAGGTATTAAAGGCACTGCGCTGCGGTGGTTTGAATCATATTTGTCTAATAGATTACAATTTGTTCATGTAAATGGGGAATCTTCTTCACAGACTAAAGTTAATTATGGAGTTCCACAAGGTTCTGTGCTAGGACCAATTTTATTCACTTTATATATGCTTCCCTTAGGCAGTATTATTAGACGGTATTGCTTAAATTTTCATTGTTACGCAGATGATACCCAGCTTTATCTATCCATGAAGCCAGAGGACACACACCAATTAGCTAAACTGCAGGATTGTCTTACAGACATAAAGACATGGATGCCCTCTAATTTCCTGCTTTTAAACTCAGATAAAACTGAAGTTATTGTACTTGGCCCCACAAATCTTAGAAACATGGTGTCTAACCAGATCCTTACTCTGGATGGCATTACCCTGACCTCTAGTAATACTGTGAGAAATCTTGGAGTCATTTTTGATCAGGATATGTCATTCAAAGCGCATATTAAACAAATATGTAGGACTGCTTTTTTGCATTTACGCAATATCTCTAAAATCAGAAAGGTCTTGTCTCAGAGTGATGCTGAAAAACTAATTCATGCATTTATTTCCTCTAGGCTGGACTATTGTAATTCATTATTATCAGGTTGTCCTAAAAGTTCCCTAAAAAGCCTTCAGTTAATTCAAAATGCTGCAGCTAGAGTACTGACGGGGACTAGAAGGAGAGAGCATATCTCACCCATATTGGCCTCTCTTCATTGGCTTCCTGTTAATTCTAGAATAGAATTTAAAATTCTTCTTCTTACTTATAAGGTTTTGAATAATCAGGTCCCATCTTATCTTAGGGACCTCGTAGTACCATATCACCCCAATAGAGCGCTTCGCTCTCAGACTGCAGGCTTACTTGTAGTTCCTAGGGTTTGTAAGAGTAGAATGGGAGGCAGAGCCTTCAGCTTTCAGGCTCCTCTCCTGTGGAACCAGCTCCCAATTCAGATCAGGGAGACAGACACCCTCTCTACGTTTAAGATTAGGCTTAAAACTTTCCTTTTTGCTAAAGTTTATAGTTAGGGCTGGATCAGGTGACCCTGAACCATCCCTTAGTTATGCTGCTATAGACGTAGACTGCTGGGGGGTTCCCATGATGCACTGTTTCTTTCTCTTTTTGCTCTGTATGCACCACTCTGCATTTAATCATTAGTGATCGATCTCTGCTCCCCTCCACAGCATGTCTTTTTCCTGGTTCTCTCCCTCAGCCCCAACCAGTCCCAGCAGAAGACTGCCCCTCCCTGAGCCTGGTTCTGCTGGAGGTTTCTTCCTGTTAAAAGGGAGTTTTTCCTTCCCACTGTAGCCAAGTGCTTGCTCACAGGGGGTCGTTTTGACCGTTGGGGTTTTACATAATTATTGTATGGCCTTGCCTTACAATATAAAGCGCCTTGGGGCAACTGTTTGTTGTGATTTGGCGCTATATAAAAAAATTGATTGATTGATTGATTGATTCTGTCCTTACAGCTACTGAGACAGCGGTTCTTCAGAAAGGACTCTCCTTTGCCCCTTCTAACCACCTTGACTCTTTTTCTCTTATAGTTGGTTCTTTCAAATTCTACAGACAGCTGCATTTGAAATATTTTTTTTTCCAAATCTAATAATGAGTCTAATAATAAAAGGGATTTGGATTCTAATATAAGTGAGCCTCTAAGAGAAGTTACTTCTTTCAAAAAGAAATCAAGTTTTTTTGCTGTCTTCAAATTTAAATCCTACTATAGTGACTGTTAGCCAGGTAGTTGAGCGGGAATTTGCTAAATTAGGGGCTGTATGTCCATCTAAAATTAAGAATATGACAAAGAGTGAATTGGATGTATTACTGAGGGAAATGGTGATATTGTGTATGTGGAAAAAGTTTTAGATCTTTGAGTTCATCTCATACAAAATGGGAGCAAAACCAAAAGTGTTGCATTTATATTTTTGCTGAGTGTAATATTAATAGTATGATTCATGAATTTATTGTCTCATCTCATAAGAAGGGCTGGATAACAGAAAAAGAGATGGCCTTCCTTTTAAGTGAATACCCTCATTGTCCAGTATTTTATGGTATGCTGTACCCAAAATTCACAAACAATTGGATGACCCTCCATTACGGCCTATTGTATCTGGAATAAGGAGTCTTACTGAGCCCCTTTCACAATTTGTTGACTTCTTTCTGGCAAAGTTTGTCCATAAATTAACTTCGTATCTTGAGGATACCACTGATGTTCTAAATCATCAATAATTGGAATTGTGCAAGTGATGATATCCTTGTGTCTTTGGATGTACAAAGTCTATATATGTGCATACCTCACCATGCAGGCTTAAATCAAATCATATCAGTTTTATTTATATAGCACCAAATCACACAAACAGTTGCCCCAAGGTGCTTTATATTGTAAGGCAAAGTCATACAATAATTACGGAAAAACCCCAACGGTCAAAACGACCCCCTGTGTGCAAGCACTTGGCGACAGTGGGAAGGAAAAACTCCCTTTTAACAGGAAGAAACCTCCAGCAGAACCAGGCTCAGGGAGGGGCAGTCTTCTGCTGGGACTGGTTGGGGCTGAGGGAGAGAATCAAGAAAAAGACATGCTGTGGAAGAGAGCAGAGATCAATCACTAATGATTAAATGCAGAGTTGTGCATACAGAGCAAAAAGAGAAAGAAACACTCAGTGCATCATGGGAACCCCCCAGCAGTCTAAGTCTATAGCAGCATAACTAAGGGATGGTTCAGGGTCACCAGATCCAGCCCTAACTACAAGCTTTAGCAAAAAGGAAAGTTTTAAGCCTAATCTTAAAAGTAGAGAGGGTGTCTGTCTCCCTGATCCGAATTAGATTGCTTAGAAGCCATTTCCTTCTATCTTGCTGAATGTCCTATTGATGTGCTGCCACTTTCAGATTTTTTGATTAAACTGGTTGAGATTGTCTTATCGAATAATTTTTTTAAATACTCAGACAAATATTATCGACAACTACAGGGGACTACTATGGGGAGTGCTTTTGCTCCATCATACGCCTGTTTAGTGATGGGTTTTTGGGAAGAGAAACATATCTTTAGTACTGAAAATAACCCCTTTCACTCAAAAATATCATTATGGCGCAGATACATTGATGATGTCCTCTTAATTTGGAGGGGCACATATGATGAGTTACATCAATTTTTGAATTATATTAATTCCACCACGGATTATTTATCTTTTACTATGAACTACAGTCCCCATTCCATAGAGTTTTTGGATCTCACTATTTATAAGGATGTTAATAATTTTTTGCAATCAACTATTTACCGTAAACCTCTTAGCAGAAACACTTTATTGAGAGCTGATAGTAATCATCCGCCACATTTAGTTCGTAACATACCAGTGGGTCAGTTTTTGCAAGTTAGAATAAATTGTAGTTCTATCACAGACTTCATGTCAAAAGCAGCCCATTTAGCAACTCTGTTTGAACAAAGTGGTTATAGTAGAACTAACATAGGTAAAGCATGGGACAGACCTCTAAATACTGATCGTGCCTCTTTACTTAAGAAAAAATCTAAATCTTCTTCAACATCTAAATTGTTTTTTTTCTACCTGCTATACTCAATTTGCGGGAAGAATAAAAAACATAATTTATAAATATTGGCACATTCTGAAGAGTGATCCCACACTTAAAGACATCTGTGCTGAACCGCCTAAATTCATATTTGGTTGTGCCCGAAATATTCGTGATAGACTTGTCCATTCAGATATGATTATTCCCGTCTGAACTGCCTGGCCCTCCAGCCCACCAAAAGGTTTTTTTACATGTGGTAATTGTGCACATTGTTCAAATTCCACTAATGCTTCATGTTTCTCTCATCCTCGCACTGGTAAGCAATATCCTATTTCTTCATTTATCAATTGTAATACTACTCATGTAGTATATATTTTAAAACGCCCTTGTGGATTGGCATATGTTGGCCAAACAAAACGTCGACTCAAATTACGGATAGCTGAACATAAAACAGCAATCCGTACTCAGAATTTAACCTATGCCATGGCAAGGCACTACAAACAGGCTGCTCATGGCTCTCCAGCAAACTTAAAATTTGGGGGGATTGAGAGAATCATAGCTCCACCCAGAGGTGGTGATATTATTAAAAACTCTTATGCAGAGAAGCATTTTGGATTTGCACTTTAGGCACCTTGGAACCTTTTGGTCTGAATGAAAATCTAAAATCTACTTGCTTTCTCTAATAATTGCTTTTTAGTCTGGTTTTAGCTTTGTGTGTTTTGGGACAGTGTGTTTCTAATCATGAATTGATTACTAATTGAGTGAGTGTTGTGTTTGATGGATGGTCATGCCCCTTTGGAAGCATTAGGACACCTGCTTCTTATTAGTATTTAAGCTGAACCATCTCTGTCTTTGCAGGACTCTGAGGAAGATGTGACTTTCACATCGAAACGTTAGTCCCATTGTACATTTTTTGCTTTCAGCACCTTATTAAATTTTCTAGCACTTATTTCTGTGTTGCACCAGTTATTTTTCTCTTTTATTAAATATCTTGTCTTTGTGGTGTATTCAGTTGAATATAGGTTGAAGAGACGTTTATGTTGAAATTAATCTTATAAATTTGTTGCTACAAAAATGAGTGAATATCCCATTGTAAATGAAATTGTCCCATTGCTTTTCTACAAAATGTGGACATTGTCTCATTTTCTTCTTTTCCTTTCCTGACCACTGACAGTGTCAGTTCAGAACACTTCATTTTATTTTAACAGCATCTTAGTTTCATTTAAACAAACATCTAATGGACATTTTTGTCATCTCTCTCTAATCAGCTGGTTGCAGCAGGTATGTCAGGAAAATGTGCACGTCAGGGGATCTCTGGGATCAGGGTTGGTGACATGGGAAGTTTTGCTATACTCAACAAAAATATAAACGCAACACTTTTGGTTTTGCTCCCATTTTGTATGAGATGAACTCAAAGATCTAAAACTTTTTCCACATACACAATATCACCATTTCCCTCAAATATTGTTCACAAACCAGCGAATCTGTGATAGTGAGCACTTCTCCTTTGCTGAGATAATCCATCCCACCTCACAGGTGTGCCATACCAAGATGCTGATTAGACACCATGATTAGTGCACAGGTGTGCCTTAGACTGCCCACAATAAAAGGCCACTCTGAAAGGTGCAGTTTTGTTTTATTGGGGGGGATACCAGTCAGTATCTGGTGTGACCACCATTTGCCTCATGCAGTGCAACACATCTCCTTCGCATCATCCGTGAAGAGAACACCTCTCCAACGTGCCAAACGCCAGCGAATGTGACGCATTTGCCCACTCAAGTCTGTTACGATGACGAACTGGAGTCAGGTCAAGACCCCGATGAGGACGACGAGCATGCAGATGAGCTTCCCTGAGACGGTTTCTGACAGTTTGTGCAGAATTCTTTGGTTATGCAAAACGATTGTTTCAGCAGCTGTCCGAGTGGCTGGTCTCAGACGATCTTGGAGGTGAACATGCTGGATGTGGAGGTCTGGCTGGTGTGGTTACACGTGGTCTGCGGTTGTGAGGCTGGTTGGATGTACTGGCCAAATTCTCTGAAACGCCTTTGGAGACGGCTTATGGTAGAGAAATGAACATTCAATACACGAGCAACAGCTCTGGTTGACATTCCTGCTGTCAGCATGCCAACTGCACGCTCCCTCAAATCTTGCGACATCTGTGGCATTGTGCTGTGTGATAAAACTGCACTTTCAGAGTGGCCTTTTATTGTGGGCCAGTCTAAGGCACACCTGTGCACTAATATGGTGTCTAATCAGATTTGATATGGCACCCACTGTGAGGTGGGATGGATTATCTCAGCAAAGGAGAAGTGCTCACTATCACAGATTTAGACTGGTTTGTGAACAATATTTGAGGGAAATGGTGATATTGTGTATGTGGAAAAAGTTTTAGATCTTTGAGTTCATCTCATACAAATGGGAGCAAAACCAAAGGTTTGCATTTATATTTTGTTGAGTGTATAAGGATGGACAGAAGGACAGCAACTTCGCTTGACAAGCACAACTTACTGTTGTGAATCAAACTGTCCCATGACTTTGCAACAAAATGGGGACAGTATCTCAATCAATCAATGAATTTTATTTATATAGCGCCAAATCACAACAAACAGTTGCCCCGAGGCGCTTTATATTGTAAGGCAAAGGCCATATAATAATTACAGAAAAAACCCCAACGGTCAAAACGACCCCCTGTGAGCAAGCACTTGGCGACAGTGGGAAGGAAAAACTCCCTTTTAACAGGAAGAAACCTCCAGCAGAACCAGGCTCAGGGAGGGGCAGTCTTCTGCTGGGACTGGTTGGGGCTGAGGGGAGAGAATCAGGAAAAAGACATGCTGTGGAGGGGAGCAGAGATCAATCACTAATGATTAAATGCAGAGTGGTGCATACAGAGCAAAAAGAGAAAGAAACACTCAGTGCATCATGGGAACCCCCCAGCAGTCTAAGTCTATAGCAGCATAACTAAGGGATGGTTCAGGGTAGGGATGGGTATTGATAAGATTTTATCGATATCGATGCCATTATCGATTCTGCTTATCGATCCCATTCCTTATTGATTCGCTTATCAATACCTCGTGAATTTTGTACTAAAAGTAGGCTTTACAGGTTTTCTATGTATTTCATTGAGTATTAATGTAAATAAATATGAAATTGGTCACTGTACCCTTGATCTCTGGACATAAATAAAAATAAACAAAATGGTGTTTCACTTTGAAGTTATTAATTCCGACGGGACTCTATCGTTTTAATTTGACTTGGCAGAGAGCCCGCGCAGCGTTTGAAGCTGTGTGAACAGAACGGAGGACGATTCTCGTTTCTTTCTCGCAGCAAGACAGGAGCCCCAGTAGTAACTTATCGCACAAACGTGACTCACGATTGACATATTCAGCGATGAATGGGTGAAAAACAAAAAAGCTGAAACGCAAAATTACCCCCCCCCCCCCCCCCCCACAACACCACTCGCACGAATATGTTTGAATTGTAGAAGCTCTGAATATGTGACTATTCCAGACGATAAACTGGAGTGAGTGCAGCATCCATTTAGGTGAGAAAAAAAACAACAACTTTCCTTATTCAAATTTATTCCAGTAGTATTCTGCTCTTACTAGGATGCAGGAGTTTTCTAGCTTGGCAGATCGCTCTGGAGGAAATCACTGAAGAAATTAACACATTAAAAACATGGTTTGACCGAAACAAACCGTCACTAAACTTAAATGTGTAAGAGTCACTAGATGTTCACAGGAAACATTTATTTCTGTATGTATGTATTTATTTATTTATGTATGTTCATTGTTAGTTGCTTTATATTTTCTGTTGTTTCTATCAGGTTCTTTTTTCTCTTTCTCGTCTTCTTCTTCTTTGTCTTTCGGCTGTTCCCGTTAGGGGTCGCCACAGCAGATCAATCGTGTCCATCTCACCCTGTCCTCTGTATCTTCCTCTGTCACACCAACCAACCTGCATATCCTCTCTCAGCACATCCATGAACCTCCTCTTTGGTCTCCCTCTTCTCCTCCTGCCTGGTGGCTCCAGCCTCAGCATCCTTCTCCCTATATACCCTGGGTCCTCCTCTGCACATGTCCAAACCATCTCAATCTCGCCTCTCTGACTTGTCTCCAAACCGTCCCACCTGAGCTGTCCCTCTGATATGTTCATTCCTAATCTTGTCCATTCTTGTCACTCCCAAAGAGAATCTCAACATCTTCAGCTCTGCCTCCTGTCTTTTGTTAGTGCCACTGTCTCTAAAACCATATAACATAGCTGGTCTCACTAACTGTTTTGTAAACTTTTCCCCTTCACTCTTGCTGATATCTTCAGTCACAAATTACTCCTGCCACCTTTCTCCACCCACTCCAACCTTGCCTGCACTCTCTTCTTCACCTCTCTACCACACTCTCCATTACTTTGAACAGTTGACCCCAAATATTTAAAACTCATCTACTTTCACCACTTCTGCTCCTTGTAACTGCACTATTCCTCTGGGCTCCCTCTCATTCACACACATGTACTCAGTCTTGCTTCTACTGACTTTCATTCCTCTTCTCTCCAAAGCATATCTCCACTTCTCCAGACTAGACTCAACTTGCTCTCTACTCTCACTACAGATCACAATGTCATCTGCAAACATCATAGTCCTGGGATCCTGTCTGATCTCATCTGTCAACCTGTCCATCACCACTGCAAACAAGAAAGGACTCAGAGCTGATCCTTGGTGTAATCCCACCTCCAACTTGAATGAGTCTGTCGTTCCGACTGCGCATCTCACCGCTGTCACACTATTCTTGTACATGTCCGGCACTACCCCTAACGTACTTCTCTGCCACTCCAGACTTCCTCATACAATGCCACAACTCTTCTCTTGGCACCCTATCATAAGCTTTTCTAAGTCCACAAACACCAATGTAACTCTTTCTGTCCTTCTCTGTACTTTTCCAACAGTATTCTCAGAGCAAACATTGCATCTGTAGTGCTCTTCTCGGCATGAACCATATTGCTGCTCACAGATCTTCACCTGTTTTCTAAGCCTAGCTTCTACTACTCGTTCCCAATAACTTCATGCTGTGGCTGATCAGCTTTATGCCTCTGTAGTTACTGCAGCTCTGCACATCACCCTTGTTCTTGAAAATAGTAACCAGCACACTTCGTCTCCACTCCTCAGGCATCCTCTCACTTTCCAAGATTTTATTAAACAATCTGGTTAGAAACTCTACTGCCATCTCTCCTAGACATTTCCATGCCTCCATTGGAATGTCATCTGGACCAACTGCCTTTCCACTCTTCATCCTCTTCATAGCAGCCCTCACTTCATCCTTGCTAATCTCTTTTACTTCCTGATTTACTCTCACCACATCATCCAGCCTTTTCTCTCGGCTCATTTTCTTTATTCATCAACTCTTCAAAATATTCCCTCCACCTTCTCAGCACACACTCCTCACTTGTCAGCACATTACCATGTGCATCTTTTACCACCCTAACCTGCTGCACATCCTTTCCAGCTCTGTCCCTTTGTCTGGCCAATCGGTACAAGTCTTTTTCTCCTTCCTTACTATTCAACGTCTTGTACAGCTCGCAATATGCCTGTTCCTTTGCTTTTGCCACTTCTCTCCTTACGCCGCATCTCCTTGTACTCCTGTCTACTTTCTTCATCTCTCCGACTATCCCAAAACTTTTTCGCCAACCTCTTTCTCCTTATGCTTTCCTGGACCTCTTCATTCCACCACCAAGTCTCCTTGTCTTCCTTCCACTGTCCAGATGTCATACCCAGTACTGCCCTAGCTGTCTCCCTCACCACATCTGCAGTACTTTTCCAGTTGTCCAAAATTGCTTCCCCTCCAACCAGTGCTTCTCTCACCTGCTCGCTAAATTTCACACAACAGTCTTCCTCCTTCAGCTTCCACCATCTGATCCTTTGTTGAGCTCTCACTCTCTTCTTCTTCTTTACCTCTAAAGTCATCTACAAACAACCATCCTATGCTGTCTAGTGACACTCTCTCCGCTACCACCTTACAGTCTGGTGATTTCTTTTAGCTTGCATCGCCTATAAAGAATGTAGTCCCCCTGTGTGCACCTTCCTCCACTCTTATAGTTACCCTGTGCTCCTCCCTTTTCTTAAAGTAGGTATTCTCCACAGCCATTTCCCTCCTTTTTGCAAAATCAACTACCATCTGTCCTTCCCCATTCATATCCTTGATACCATTATCTACCCATACTTCCTCAATCACCTCTGTTCCCTTCACCACATGCCCATTGAAGTCTGCTCCTATCACCACTCTTTCATGCTTGGGCACACTCTCCACCACCTCATCTAACACACTCCAGAAATCTTCTTTCTCTTTCATCTCACAACCTACCCGTGGGGCATATGCACTGATGATATTCATCATCACCCCTTCAATTTCCAACTTCACACTCATCACCCTGTCAGACACTCGCTTAACCTCCAACACACTTTTAACATACTCTTCCTTTAAAATGACCCCAACACCATTTCTCTTCTTGTCTTCACCATGGTACAACAACTTGTACCCACCGCCGATGCTCCTGCTCTTACTTCCCTTCCACTTGGTCTCTTGCACACACAATATGCAGGAGAGAGCATATCTCACCCGTGTTGGCCTCTCTTCATTGGCTTCCTGTTAATTCTAGAATAGAATTTAAAATTCTTCTTCTTACTTATAAGGTTTTGAATAATCAGGTCCCATCTTATCTTAGGGACCTCGTCGTACCATATTACCCCATTAGAGCGCTTCGCTCTCAGACTGCAGGCTTACTTGTAGTTCCTAGGGTTTGTAAGAGTAGAATGGGAGGCAGAGCCTTCAGCTTTCAGGCTCCTCTCCTGTGGAACCAGCTCACAATTCAGATCAGGGAGACAGATACCCTCTCTACTTTTAAGATTAGGCTTAAAACTTTCCTTTTCGCTAAGGCTTATAGTTAGGGCCTGGATCAGGTGACCCTGGACCATCCCTTGGTTATGTTGCTTTAGACGTAGACTGCTGGGGGGTTCCCATGATGCAGTGTTTCTTTCTCTTTTTGCTCTGTATGCATCACTCTGCATTTAATCATTAGTGATCGATACTCTGCCCCCCTCCACAGCATGTCTTTTTCCTGGTTCTTTCCCTCAGCCCCCACCAGTCTCAGCAGAAGACTGCCCCTCCCTGAGCCTGGTTCTGCTGGAGGTTTCTTCCTGTTAAAAGGGAGTTTTTCCTTCCCACTGTAGCCAAGTGCTTGCTCACAGGGGGTCGTTTTGACCGTTGGGGTTTTTCATAATTATTGTAGGGCCTTGCCCTACAATATAAAGCGCCTTGGGGCAACTGTTTGTTGTGATTTGGCGCTATATAAAAAAAAAAGTTGATTGATTGAATATGTCTACCTTTCTCCTCTCCATCATATCAGCCAGCTCTCTCCCTTTACCAGTCATACTACCAACCATTCAAAGTCCCCACTCTCATTTCCACCCTTCTAGTTTTCTTCTTCTCCCGCTGTTCGTGGCAACGTTTTCCTCCTCTTCTTCGTCGTCCTTCGCCCAGCAGTAGAACAATTTCCACCGGCACCCTGTTGGGCAATAGCACCGGTGGTGGACGTTGTTAACCCCGGGCCGCGACCGAATCGGTATGGGAATTCGATTCTGAGTCTCGCATAGTTGGGTTTGGCTTGTTTTACGCCGGATGCCCCTTCTGACGCAACCCTCCTCATTTATCCGGGCCTTGGGACCCGGCACTAGAATGTACTGGCCTGCACACCCCCATGTGGCTGAGTTTTTTCTTTTTTTCCTCTTTCTCTAAAATTGTATATAATAATCATTAGATTATTAACATATAAATAAAAATAAATTTAAGAAATATTACAATTTGAAAACAAATGCAACTGCATAATGCTAACTTTTAACATTGAAAATGCAATAGACATGCTAACATGTTAGCATCGCTCCTGTTTTTCAGTTATAAAATACATCTATCAACTGTTTCAGAAGACCATAACAGGTCGGTTTAACATAGAAAAGGTAAATAATACTCACAGATGTATGCTCTTTAGGGTTTTAGCGGGGAAAAATTAAGTGAAAGAAAGAGAATAAATGAAGCAACAGATCGAAGCATTGCTTCAATCTGCGAACCACTGCTTTAATTGGTTCAAGGTTCAGAGCAAAGCCGCGCTGCAGAAAAGTTGATCACGGACCCGCTGCAGGGTCTGTAATCAATGTAGAGAAATTGTCATTTTCCTGACAAACACCCCCCAAAACAACTGCCACTCTGAAGGATGATAACATAATTGTTAAGCACAAAGCTTATTGATGTCGGTGGATCGAATAATTTCTTAACGATACCTGAAAGGAACCGGTTCTCGATACCCATCCCTAGTTCAGGGTCACCTGATCCAGCCCCTAACTATAAGCTTTAGCAAAAAAGAAAGTTTTAAGCCTAATCTTAAAAGTAGAGAGGGTGTCTGTTTCCCTGATCCGAATTGGGAGCTGGTTCCACAGGAGAGGAGCCTGAAAGCTGAGGCTCTGCCTCCCATTCTACTCTTACAAACCCTAGGAACTATCAAGTAAGCCTGCAATCTGAGAGCGAAGCGCTCCTATTGGGGTGATATGGTACTATGAGGTCCCTAAGATAAGATGGGACTGATTATTCAGAACCTATAAGTAAGAAGAAGAATTTTAATTCTATTCTAGAATTAACAGGAAGCCAATGAAGAAGGCCAATATGGGTGAAATATGCTCTCTCATGCTAGTCCCCGTCAGTACTCTAGCCGGCAGCCATTTTGAATTAACTGGAAGGCTTTTCAGGGAACTTTTAGGACAACCTGATAATAATGAATTACAATAGTCCAGCCTAGAGGAAATAAATGCATGAATTAGCTTTTCAGCATCACTCTGAGACAAGACCTTTCTAATTTTAGAGATATTGCGCAAATGCAAAAAAGCAGTCCTACACTATTTGCTTAATATTGAAGGACATATCCTGATCAAAAATGACTCCAAGATTTCTTACAGTATTACTAGAGGTCAGGGTAATGCCATCCAGAGTAAGGATCTGGTTAGACACCATGTTTCTAAGATTCGTGGGGCCAAGTACAATAACTTCAGTTTATCTGAATTTAAAAGCAGGAAATTAGAGGTCATCCATGTCTTTATGTCTGTACGACATTCCTGCAGTTTAACTAATTGGTGTGTGTCCTCTGGCTTCATGGATAGATAAAGCTGGGTATCATCTGCGTAACAATGAAAATTTAAGCAATGCTTTCTAATAATACTGCCTAAGGGAAGCATGTGTAAAGTGAATAAAATTGGTCCTAGCACAGAACCTGTGGAACTCCATAATTAACCTTAGTCTGAAGGAGACTCCCCCATTTACATGAACAAATTGTAATCTATTAGAGAAATATGATTCAAACCACTACAGCGCAGTGCCTTTAATACCTATGGCATGCTCTAATCTCTGTAATAAATTTTATGGTCAACAGTATCAAAAGCAGCCACTGAGGTCTAACAGGACAAGCACAGAGATGAGTCCACTGTCTGAGGCCATAAGAAGATAATTTGTAACCTTCACTAATGCTGTTTCTGTACTATGATGAATTCTAAAACTGACTGAAACTCTTCAAATAGACCATTCCTCTGCAGATGATCAGTTAGCTGGTTTACAACTACCCTTTCAAGAATTTTTGAGAGAAAAGGAAGGTTGGAGATTGGCCTATAATTAGCTAAGATAGCTGGGTCAAGTGATGGCTTTTTAAGTAATGGTTTAATTACTGCCACCTTAAAATCCTGTGGTACATAGCAACTAATAAAGATAGATTGATCATATTTAAGATCGAAGCATTAATTAATGGTAGGGCTTCCTTGAGCAGCCTGGTAGGAATGGGGTCTAATAGACATGTTGATGGTTTGGAGGAAGTAACTAATGAAAATAACTCGACAGAACAATCGGAGAGAAAGAGTCTAACAAATACCAGCATTGCTGAAAGCAGCAAAAGATAACGATATGTCTTTGGGATGGTTATGAGTAATTTTTCCTCTAATAGTTAAAATTTTATTAACAAAGAAAGTCATGAAGTCATTACTAGTTAAAGTTAAAGGAATACCTAGCTCAATAGAGCTCTGACTCTTTGTCAGCCTGGCTACAGTGCTGAAAAAGAAACCTGGGGTTGTTCTTATTTTCTTCCATTAGTGATGAGAGTATTAGATGTCCTAGCTTTACGGAGGGCTTTTTTTATAGAGCAACAGACTCTTTTTCCAGGCTAAGTGAAATCTTCTAAATTAGTAAGACGCCATTTCCTCTCCAACTTATGGGTTATCTGCTTTAAGCTGCGAGTTTGTGAGTTATACCACAGAGTCAGGCACTTCTGATTTAAGGCTCTCTTTTTCAGAGGAGCTACAGCATCCAAAGTTGTGCTCAATGATGATGTAAAACTATTGACAAGATAATCTATCTCACTCACAGAGTTTAGGTAGCTACTCTGCACTGTGTTGGTATATGGCATTAGAGAACATAACAAAGAAGGAATCATATCCTTAAACCTAGTTACAGCACTTTCCGAAAGACTTCTGCTGTAATGAAACTTATTCCCCACTGCTGGGTAGTCCATTAAAGTAAATGTAAATGTTATTAAGAAATGATCAGACAGAAGGGGGTTCTCAGGGAATACTGTTAAGTCTTCAATTTCCATACCATAAGCCAGAACAAGATCTAAAGTATGGTTAAAGTGGTGGGTGGACTCATTTACATTTTGTGCGAAGCCAATTGAGTCTAATAATAGATTAAATAGGGGAAAAGTTTTAAAGAGGGGGAAAAGTACAAACCAAGGAGGTGAAAGTCTGGACTGCTGATTCTGAGTTCTGCTATGAATGTTTTAACTGTACTGGCAGGGACATGTTGAAGCTGTCCTCTGATAATTTGGGTGAACTCACTGATGTCATATGCTCTTATGTCACATTTTGTAGAGACATGATTGTTCCCTGTAAGAGTTACAATTTATCCCAACAATTGACCCTGGGTCACTAAATCAACGAAGTCTTGTATAAAGAAAAAGAAAGATGCCTTTAAAAAGGGAGTAGATTCAGACCTCCTTTTATTCTCCAAGCAACTTAAATTCTTAAAGCAAAACAGAGCTATAAGTCAGAGCTGGAGATGAAGATGGCTGCTCATAACCTTGGGTCAGCTTGGTCTAGTATGAAGGTCATTGTGGGCCTCCAAAATATGGAAAATAGCACAAACATCACTTTAAATAGTTTCAACTCAGATACTGAACTAGTTAATGCTCTTAATTGTTTTTATAATCATTTTAACACATCCGAATTTAGCAAGAAAACCCTGGAACTTGGTCTCAGGCTCCGTCACCCCCGGCATTTTTCCTTTAACCAGTGGGATGTTGAAAAAGTCTTCCTAAGCACAAAAGTACACAAGAGTTATGGTCCAGACAATATCTGCGGCCACTTACTAAAATCTGGTGCTAAACAGCTGAGCCCAGTGGGTTTTTTTTTTTTAAATCATATTTTTAACCAGTCTTTGGAATTCAGCATGTTCCCAAAGTGTGGAAAGATCCTGTTGTGGTCCCAGTTCCTATATCCAGTGATAACACAACTTTGAATGATTTTAGGCCTGTTGCCCAAACACCAATTATGATGTAAAGCTTTGAGAAATTGGTACGGTCCTGAAATGCTAAAAGTACTATGTGTGCACTTGATCCGTTAGTTTGCTTACAGACCTAACAGGGTGATTCTTAGACTACGGGCACTTTATGTCCCTTGATCATATTTTATGAAAAAAAAGAAAAAAGGGGAAATTTCACACTTTTATAGTTATCTTTACAATGAAAGTGTTTTAAGATATTTGTCCTAGTAGTCTATGATGACTTTTTCACCTTTTTTCAGCATCATTATATGCAAATATTGCCATTTTGTGCTTGTCCCACACCCAGACTTATGATCTTCAATGACAAAAATGAATAGTAAACAAACATTTTTTCTAATGTTTTAAAATATCTCTGAATAAAATATCAGTAAAATAATCAAAACATAATTGGGGTATTCAATGTCATACAACTGTTGTGATTTTTTTAAACAAAATGTAGTTGTCCCACACTATTGCCGTAATTTCCACTACAACAATAATGTCCCTTTAAAAAGTTTGTATGAAAGGTTGTGTGGGTAGTTTCTATGGAGATAACAGTAACCATCAGAGCACATGTATATAGCACCAATCACAACCAAACAGTTGCCCCAAGGCTTTATATTGTAAGGCAATGGTGTGGTGGAAATTACATTTACAAGGCCAATAGTGCCCGTAGTTAAAGAATCACCCACAGAGGAGTGGAGGACGCCACACTCACTCTGCTTAATCTGGTTTTTAGACATCTGAGGGAAGTGGGTGTCACACCCGGCTTTTATTTATTGACTTCTCCTCAGCTTTTAACACAGTTCAACCTTGTATTTAACCCAAAGGATTTTAGAACATTTTAAACTAAGCAACAATGTTGTGGGCTGGATTTTAGACTTTTTAAACAAAACAGAACACAGGAAGTCAGATGAACGGGCTTTTATCAAACACTGTGTTCTTCTCCTGGCTCACCACAAGGGTGTGTGCGCTCACCTTTATTATTCTGTTACACCCGTATGTGTCAGAGCACTTTTATAAACAGGTCATTTAAAATACGCAGATGATACAGTTGATTGTCAGTCTGCTGCGGGACAGTGAGATCAGCCACTGCCTTTTGTCAGAATTTTATCTGGTAAAAGAGACAGCTCAAATTATTACAGAGAATGACCACGCAGGAAACTGAGTTTCTTTCCTGATCAGGGAGAGTCGGCCTGACCCTTCGTCACTGTCCGTCAGTCCACTCTGAAGGGTCCGCCCACTCTGCTCCTGGATTTATTCGAAGCAAGTTGCACACAGACATATTACAAAAACAATATTCAAAAGCACAGCTGTTTCTTCAGTCAATTGATATTTGTATCACTTTGCACCTGAAGGCACCTTGTGGTCTGCTCAGACAGATAGTAATTGTTCTTCAAATTGAAACATTACAGCGCCAGCCTTGAGCTCGTGTACAGGCTGTGTTGTTCTCTGCTCAAGGCTGACTCGTTAATTAAAATGTACATCTGTGCTCAGCAAAAACAAGGCTTACATTCATAGTTTTCATGTAAGCAAAAGGTCATTCTACAGTTGTGAACAGTTCAGTGATTACTAAGAAAGTAATATTTAGATGAAATCACACATATATATGTATTAAAAACAGAATCAAAGACATTAATCATTGATAAGTATCTTTAAAATTAAAATTCTTTAACATTGTAGTTGACCATTTTGGTTAAATGGTGTGAGGACTCATAATCTTAAGCCTCAATACATTAAAAACCAAAGATATGGTCATTGATTTTAGGAAGCCTGTCAGCACACCTGACAACACAATAAATAATGGTCAACCAGTTGAAATTGTGCAAACTTATAAATACCTTGGGACGATCATTGATAATTTGCTAAAGTGTGAGGACAAAGTGTGCAGGAAGGGCCACCAGCGTTTGTTCTGCCTCAGGAAGCTTTCTGCTTCCGTATCGGCCAACCATGTTAATGCTATTTTATCGTGTTTTATTGAATCTATTTTGTTTCTCTTTGGTGGCCTGGTTTGGCAAGTCTGACACTGAAGGACAGGAACAGACTGGGTCAGATTATTAAATGGTCCAGTCGGCTGATTGGTGAGTCTCAGCTGAGTTTAGAGTCCCTGTACACCAAACAATTACAGCGCATAAACCAGCTGCATCACAATTGATGACTACCACCCTCTGGCTAACGAATTTCAGCTCCTACTTTTTGGATGTAGGTTCAAAGTCCAAGGTGTACGACCAACATTACAGGAGTAGTTTTGTTCCAGCGGCAATTGTACATTTGAACAAATCTTAGCAGGATTTGACAAATTTCTATATTTATTTGCCTTTTGCACATCAATTTTTAAGTTCACCATCTTTTAGTGGTTTACTCCTGATGCTTGTTTTTAGTAGTTTAGTGAGCTTGTGAGTGCCCGGTTGTGTTTGTGTTATACTTTTGTTTTGCATATGTTCTTCGTTAGTGTTTTCATTGTATTGTTGTGCCTGACTAACCATGGACGCCCTTTTCTGTTTGCTGGAAGTCAATCTAGCTATGGGTTACAAATAAAGTCACCTGAACCTGTTATATAAATGTGGTCGTAATGGTTTAGGAGCCGTGCTGTGCCTGACACAGCCTGCTTGGAACAGATCAGATCCGTGTAACTTTTCAACACTAATATCTTGGAATGTGTGGGTGTCAGAGTAAGTTTAATACTTCCTCACATGAATTAATAATAAATTTTACTGGCTCGATATCGAGGTCAGAATGGCATTTTAACGCATTTTGTGAGCGTTTTCTCAGTGTGTTCAGTCTCGAATCCCCATTGAAATATACTAGAGGTGATTCTTAGACTACGGGCACTTTTATGTCCCTTGATAATATTTTATGGAAAAAAAGAAGAAAAAAGGGGAAATTTCACACTTTTATAGTTATCTTTACAATGAAAGTGTTTTAAGAAATTTGTCCTAGTAGTCTATGATGACTTTCACCTTTTTTCAGCATCATTATATGCAAATATTGCCGTTTTGTGTTTGTCCCACACCCAGACTTATGATCTTCAATGATAAAAATGAATAGTAAACAAACATTTTTTCTAATGTTTTAAAATATCTCTGAATAAAATATCAGTAAAATAATCAAAACATAATTGGGGTATTCAATGTCATACAACTGTTGTGATTTTTTAAACAAAATGTAGTTGTCCCACACTATTGCCGTAATTTCCACCACAACAATAATGTCCCTTTAAAAAGTTTGTATGAAAGGTTGTGTGGGTAGTTTCTATGGAGATAAACAGTAACATCAGAGCACATGTATATAGTGCCAAATCACAACAAACAGTTGCCCCAAGGCGCTTTATATTGTAAGGCAATGGTGTGGTGGAAATTACATTTACAAGGCCAATAGTGCCCGTAGTTAAAGAATCACCCACTAACATCTGGGAACTTCAATATTTTTCCTGGTTAGGAGGCGTCATGTCCATGAAGGAACGTTCATGTTTAGTGGGCAGCATTGAGAGTGTGGACTCTCAATACGTTCTCATAACGTCACTGTAGATATGTTCATATCATATTTGATGACTTCTGGCATCTTGTTCGAGTGCCATGTAAGTAGTAATAATCATCCATCTTCTATACCCGCTTCCAATTAAGGGTCACAAGGGGTCGTAGTCCATTCCAGCTGTCACGGAGCATGAGGCGGGATACACCCTGGACAGGACGGCGATCTGTCACAGGGCCACATATAGACAAACAAACACACACACACACCAAGGGTCAGTTTAAAGTTTTCAGTTCACCTAACATGCAGGTCTTTGGATGTGGGAGGAAGCTGCAGCACCCGGAGAGAACCCACACAAACACAGAGAGAACATGCAAACTCCACACAGAAAGGCCACAGGTGGGAATCGATGCCATGACCTTCTTCCTGTGAGGCAACAGTGCGAACCACTAATCCACCGTGCTGCCCTAAGTAATAATAATACATTTGTAAAGCATCTTAAATAAAGGAAAAAAAACTGAAAGTGCTGAACATAGCTGGAGATGAACATGAAACAAAGATCCCCATATCCCAAAATAAAAACAGAAACGGAAAAGAATTAAATACAAGAAAAAATAATGAAATGATATCTGTGCTCAAACCTCCTGGTTTTCATTAAACTCAAGCAACAGTAATTCTGTGACATCTGTAGACATCCTACACTATTTTATAGCAATCCAGAAAATAAAACACTGCAATAGTCAGTTGTGGAAGACAAGGACGTGAATTACAATTTGTGAAATTTAAAACAAATGCTGATGTACATTTCTACTTTATCAGTTCCATCAGTGCAAAAAACCTACTGTCATCAGGTCAAACACCACTGATACTTTATTTTAGTGAGTGTTGTTCTCACATTTATTGTTAATTTTTTTACAGACATGCAGCCGTTGTTGGTGATTAAAGAAAGAAACTCTCCCTGAACACCAGGAATGGAATCTGAGTGTTGACCAGGAGGACATTAAAGAAGAAGAGAAGCTGTGGATAAGTCAGCAGGGAGAGCAGCTTCAGCAGCTGGAGGAGGCAGATCTCAGCAAGTTTGGTTTCACTGCCGTCCCTGTGAAGAGTGAAAATGATGATGAAAAACCAGATTCATCACAGCTTCATCAAAGCCGAAGTGATGAGAGCACGGAGGCTGAGCCTGTAGCCAGCAGCTCATCTGTACACAGAACACTGACAGCAGAAGCTAATAAAGAGGACAATGGAGGACCACAACCAGCAAGCAACTCAGGTCCAAACAGTCATTTACAATCAGATACCAGTGGCAGGAGTTCAGACAATTCTGGAACTGAGACTGACGACAGTGATGACTGGAAACAGACCAGAGAACTTCAGTCAAGTTTTAACTGTCAGAAAAATACCAATATTGTTCGTTCAGGGAACACTGATGAAAAACAATTTAAAGGCTCTAAATATGAAAAAGCATCTGGTCACATGAACAATTCAGAGCAACAAACGGGGAGGAAAGCAAGAAGAAAACCATTTAGCTGTTCTGATCAGAGTAAAAGACAGAAACAGAAGGGCACTCAGAACAACACATTAGAATTCAGACAGGACAAAAAACATTGTCTGTTCTGAGTGTGGGTCAAAGCGTTTGGACGCAAGGGCCACCCCTGAAAACACACATGATCATTCACACAGGACAAAAAGCATTTGTCTGTCTGAGTGTGGTCAAAGATTTGGACACAAGAGCACTTTGTACAGACACATGATAATTCATACAGGACAAAAAGCATTGTCTGTTCTGAGTGTGGTCAAAGGTTTGGACAAAAGGGCAACCTGAAAACCCACATGATAATTCATCAGGACAAAAAGCATTTGTCTTGTTCTGAGTGTGGTCAAAGGTTTGGACACAAGGGCACTCTGTACACACACATGATAATTCATACAGGACAAAAACCATTTGTCTGTTCTGAGTTGGTAAAAGGTTTGGACGAAAAGAGCGACCTGAAAACACACATGATAATTGATACAGGACAAAAACCATTTGTCTGTTCTGAGTGTGGTCAAAGGTTTTGGACACAAGAGCACTCTGTACAGACACATGATAATTCATACAGACAAAAACCATTTGTCTGTTCTGAGTGTGGTAAAGGTTTTGGACAAAGAGTGACCTGAAAACACATGTGATAATTCATACAGGACACAAAGCATTTGTCTGTTCTGAGTGTGGTCAAAGATTTGGACGAAAGGGCAACCTGAAAACACACATGATAATTCATACAGGACAAAATCATTTGTCTGTTCTGAGTGTGGTCAAAGGTTTGGACGAAAGGTCACCCTGAACAGACACATGATGATTCATACCAGACACACCATTTAGCTGTTCGTGATCTGAGAAAAAGACAGAAACAGAAGGGCACTATGAACAAACACATGATAAGTCATTAGTCATTCACTGCCTCCAAAAAATGAGCCATTCACCAGCTCATCTACAAAACAATATACAGTGTGCACACAAACCCAGCAACATTAGGAACTAGAAGAGGAATTGGCAAAAAAGTTTGAAGAAACAAGAAAAATGGACATGAAAGAATGCCAAAACTGAGAATAAAATTATAAAATTAAGAGAATAAAAAAAATTCAAAACTATCCTGCAAAAAGTTAACCTGGGACTGACTAAACTGGTCCCAGAAGGAACCACATTGACAGGTTTTAAAGTGTAAATTATGGAGCAGCATTGTACATACAAAGTAAATTAGCCCCACAAGATTTGGAGAAAAAAAGGAACCACAATTACGAAAAAGAATACTGTGCCACAATGGAAAAGAAATTGCAACAAAAATCAGCCGCCTAAGAGCAGAGATCTCCCATATGGCCACATTTTAGGGAGGTTAAAACCATAAAAGGATCTCTTTAAAAAAGTAAATCGCAATAATTAAAAGAAAAATACAAGGTTGAAGATAAACAGCTGGGTTGGAAGGCTGAACATCAAGCCTTAGTGAATAGATTTCGTGGCACAGATTAGGAACAAAGAACAAGAAAATACAAGCAAAACAGATATAACAATTTGCAAAAAAAAACAAACAAAACAAAAAACAGGCTTGTTGTACAGGAAGTTGGCCAATGACACAATAGAGTACAACAGCCACTCCTGAGAGAGAAAGAAAGTGAAAAATTCTAGAGACCACTCTTTGAAGACCCAAAACAACACCAAGAGGCTGAGTGGATTGAAAAATAAATAACAGAAAAACAAAGACAACAGCAAATGCCAGCAATTGTAATCAATGCAAGAGGAAATCAGAAAGAAAATGAGTGAATACAGTACTTCAAGGCATCTGGCCATCAACAAAATCACAAATTTTTGGCTGAAAAGACTCTGACAGCATAACACCACCATTATGTCGTGGCTTTCACAAAATATTGAACAGAAGAGGACACACCATGACTGGCCTAACGACTGGAAACACAAGCCTACTACCCAAGACCAAGGAAACACAGCTTCCCAACAAGTACAGACCCATACTGCTGCCAAACACAACGTACAAATGGCCTGACAGCGAATCATAACTGCTGCCATTTATGAACATCTGGACACTGGTGGCTACCTGGAAAATTAACAGAAAGGTTGTTCCAGACAGACAGATTAGGAGCTAAAGATCCAGTTACTGACAGACAAATCTATCCTGGAGGACTGCAAAAAAAAAAAAAACAAAAACGGAGAGTAGGAACCTCAGCATGTCTTGGATTGATTACAAAAAGGCATTTTACAGACGTGCCACACTCCTGGATCATGACGGTGCTTATGAACTCTACAACATCAATGAGGAAATAAGATCTTTCCTGAGAGCACAAAATGAAACAAGTGGAACACCACCATCACCCTCAATCACACAGAGGGACAAATAACAATCCCAGACGTACGAGTTCAAAGAGGCATTTTCAGGGAGACAGACTCTCCACCACTTTATTCTGTTTAATCATAGACCCACTTCAGCAAGATCCTGAGGAGCATGACATCGGGTAGGACTTAAGTAGAGACCGAGGAAGGAAATATCAAAAACTTGAACTATCTGCTGTTCAGGGATGATTTGAAAATTTATGCCAACACAAAAAAGGGACTCAGTCAGCTCATGGAAACTGTCCAATAAGTTCTCCAAACCATTGGTAGGGAATTTGAACTGGATAAATGCACATCAAAAAGTAAAAAAGACAAAAACAGAAAACATACAATTGGATGAAGGGAACTACATTGAAGATATATTGGGATACTTTCTGTTTTTGGCATGACATCTTTGCATGCGCAATTAATATCTGCGCATGTGAAATAATATAATACGCCTGAACGCTTTTTTTTTTTTATTATTATAAACATGAGAGTGGTTTTGGCACTGATCTGATGCCATATATGTTTCTCTGAGAGTAATAATGTCTTAATGTTGGAATTCTAAGTTTTTAGGAAAATATGGACTTTTGAGGGTGAAAACTGAAATTCACCCAAATTTTTTCCTTCAGTTCTTGATGGATTTTGATGATTGTTTCATCTTAACACTGATTTACAATCCTTCCTCACACAATATTGAACTTTTGAATTGTTTTGGAAATTGTAGAAATGTTTTTAATGGTGAAAATAGTGAAATTCACCAAAACACTGTTTTTCCTCTTTCAGTTTCTGATATATTTTAATTCTGTTGGTTTTGTTTGATTCTTCTAAACACTGTTTATAATTCATCCCTGTGGATATATGAAATAATAAATTTTAGTAACATGGATTTCATTAAGGTGAAATTCCTGCAAAAGTTTATGTAGATTCATACTAGATTGATTCATTTAAACACTGTTCTCAGTTCTTCACAAAATTATGATTTTGTGGAAAACAAATGTGTGTTTGGAAAACAATAAAATTTACTAAACTGGTGAATTTGGTTTTGTTTGAAGTTCTGTTCTTCCCTGTTGAATTTTGAATGACAACTTTTGGTCATGAAAAACCATGAAATTCACCCACAGTTGTTGTACAAGTTCCCAAATTGCATGAGAGAGACAAGTCACCACAAGATGACATTCAAGGAATTTTAACATTGAATTTTTGGAGGAGAATCTCAACTTCCAGCAAAAATATTTCCATTAAATTTCTGTCCTCTGATCCAGTCGACACACTGCTGTCAACATTTCAGCTGCTGCTTCAGGTTTCATTCAAAAGTCTATTTACACAATAGTGTAAACACTAAATGACTTACAGAATTTACAGCTGTTGGTAAAGAATTTTATTTGGGGTGTGTCATCATTTTCCTCACCTGCATAGTGCAGGGAAATAATTAGGAGAATAAACCCAGGTGAGCTCTGGTTATTAACTAGAACTGGTTCATGATGTCTGCTGCTGTACCTGTAAGGTCAGAGGTCGATGGTGGAGGTGGAACGAGGAGTGTCTTAAAGAGGAACAACATTTTTCCTGAATCAGCGGCGTTTCTGATTCTGTCATGAAGACAATTTGGCAGCAGAAATGCTGGAAGATCAACATGACAGAAGAGACGGACATGAACTGAGGACAACAGAGTGTCCAGATTTACAACGCTGCTGTTCAGCTGCTCTGATCAGGTTTCTGACAGCTTCAGTCAGCTGGATGTTGGCGGTAAGAGGGCGGAGCTTATCAAGGCTGGAGGTCAACCAGGACAAAGTGCTGTGAGGAGACGTCACAGCTGAGAGAAGTGAGCAGGTGATGGACTGAAGGTCGTGTCCAAAGTGATTGTTTCAAGAAGATTTTGTAGATTTTCCTGCAGAGAAACTGAATTAAAGAAAACAGTCTGAAAAACAGAGCGACCGCTGTGTCGTCGGTAAAACAACTGAGTCATCATGAGGTCAAGTTGTTTGTCGGCTTTGTCAGACAGCCGGCAGCAAAATCAGGGATGAGATCAAAGTGTGCGCTTAAAGAGCCCAGAGACGCCACTCGAGTGACCTTCAGTCCTCATCTCAGTCTCAGTTCAGACTGGTGAAAATCTGATCCGGTTTGAATCAGAGCCAAACTCAGCCACGTGTGAATGTTACTGAACTCCAAAATCAAACACTTTGTGTTCACTCAGAGTCACACAGTCTGAGTTTGAGCAGATAATTTCAGGAATGAGAATTTTCCACAGATCTGTGGATTTCAGAGTTTTTCTGGATTTCTGGGTCATTTCTGAGATCAGTGTAAATCCTTTGAGAAAATGTTTGGGTGTTGGTGCAGCGCGGGTCATCGGTGTCAGTTAAATCTTTCCTCATATACATGTGAACCAGAATAGCGCTGCTGAAACTCCAAACTAAAATGCTCAATGTCGTTGGTTACTTTTTTTTTTTTTACAACAGCTAACTTTCATCCAATCAGAATCTCTGTAATATCTCGTCACTGAAAGTATCCGGATGTGGACATTTTGAGATTCTGCAAGTTTGGTTTATTGAGCTGCATCTGTAACATGGTCAAAATTACAGAGAGAAGGAAGACCGCATTAAAGACATTGATGGTGGTGTTAAAAACAAAAGTGGACATGAACAGAGGGTGATTTACAAATATTCCTCGATTTGTACACGTGCTTTGGTGTCACAAACACCAAAGCATTTGCAAAACTGAAAATTCTGTTTGTGAAGTGTGATTCAGCATTTGTAGGTCTCCGATTACATGCATTCATCGTGTTGCTCACTTACACAATATTGAGACATTCTCAGCGCAAAACCTAAGTTGAGATCCACAAATATATTTTTAGATATCTTTCATTTTTGTGGCATTATGAGCAGAAAATAGTTGGCTTTCGATGTATAACCTTTCTGTAGTCATGAAAATGTTATTAAAAAAAGTACTGATATATAGTGAAAATCGCATGAAACTGCTGTTTTTTTTTTTCGTTGAAAATTTTGGACAGTGCCACCTACTTTGCCCTGTTATACATTTTCGATTTATATAGGCACCCAAAAAGTTTGCATGCAACTCACAAACTATATTTGAAATGTCAAAACTCCACTTTTTATGTATTCCATTACAGTTTGTCTAAGAAAATCATTGCCAAATGACAAACAAGCAAAGTTCAAAATCACAACAAAATTTAGACATTGGAGCCAAAAGCGTAAATTCTAATACTTGTCTACTCTAAATTATTCATGGTAAAATTCTGATATTTCACACAAACATTGTGAACATAATATGCAATCAAAACAGAAATGAAACAATTTTGCTGTTCTCTTTGGAAATTAAGATTTAACAGCAATTTTAGCATTAACACACACACACACACACACACACACACACACAGTGTTTGTTGAGAAAGTGTGTTTCTGCTCTGCTCTTGAAAAAAGTTCAGGCATTTCTCAACACAGATAAAGAAACCATTTGGCTGTTTACCTCTTAAAATATCTTGTGATGGAGAAATTCGAGGATGCCAACACAAGCACACACCCCAACACACATATGCACAAATGCAAGCACGCGTCCGTGCGCACACACACACAAACACACCCTGTTTATGTTGCGAAACCATGTCTCTGCTGTCTGTCTGTTTCTCTCAAACACACACACACAGTATGTGGAGAAACCATTTCACTGGTTGCTTAATAACGCTGGACGGAAGCACTTTGTGTCATCAAAACAGAAATGAAACCATTTTGCTGTTCTCTTTGGAAAATATTAAGATAAAACAGCAATTACAGCAATGACCAAAGGTGGTTGCATTAAAACACACACACACACAGTATGTGGAGAAAACATGTCTCTGCTGTCTGTCTCTCTCTCTCTCTCAAACACACAGTATGTGGAGAAACCATTTCACTGGTTGCTTTATAACAAAGTTGGACGAAAGCACTTTGTGTCATCAAAACAGCAATGAAACCATTTTGCTGTTCTCTTTGGAAATTATTTGGATTTTCTCTCTTACACACACACACACACAGTTTCTGCTCTGCTCCTGAAAAAAATGTAGACAATTGTCAAAACAGAAAAGAAACCATTTGGCTGTTTTCATCTTTGAAAACTATTGCCATGAAAGAGAAATTTGAGGATGAACACAGACAGACAGAGCCATGCACACACACACCCTGTTTATGTTGAGACACCATGTTTCTGCTCTGCTCCTGAAAAAATGAAACCATTTTGCTGTCGTCTTTGGAAATTATTTGGATTCTCTCTCTCTTTCTCTCTCACGTGTTTGTTGAGAAAGTGTTTCTGCTCTGCTCCTGAAAAAAGTTCAGGCATTTCTCAACACAAATAAAGAAACCATTTGGCTGTTTACCTCTTAAAATATCTTGTGATGGAGAAATTTGAGGATGCCAACACACATATGCACAAATGCAAGCACACACACCCTGTTTATGATGAGAAACCATATCTCTGCTCTCTCTCTCTCAAACACACACACACAGTATGTGGAGAAACCATTTCATTAGTTGCTTAATAACAACGCAGGACGAAAGCACTTTGTGTCATCAAAACAGCAATGAAACCATTTTGCTGTTTTCTTTGCAAATTATTTGGATTTCCTCTCTCTCTCTCACACACACACACACCGTTTCTGCTCTGCTCCTGAAAAAAATGCAATTGTCAAAACAGAAAAGAAACCATTTGGCTGTTTTCGTCTTTGAAAACTATTGCCATGAAAGAGAAATTTGAGGATGAACACAGACAGACAGACAGACAGCCATGCATGTGCACACACACAGTTTATGTTGAGACACCATGTTTCTCCTCTGCTCCTGAAGAAAATTAAACCATTTGCTGTCCTCTTTGGAAATTATTTGGATTCTCTCAGGTTGATAAATATGCAGACAGTCAACAGTATAGTTTATAATATTTATTTACACTCAAAATAAATGGATCACATTCCTGCTTCAGCTGCACCACCCTGAGGACACTTTGTGAACAACCCAATCACAAACACACCAGTGTCAACCACAGCAAACCGCAGACGGATCAGTGCACCGCATTACATCACAGCACTTCAGAGGATTGGGCGACAAAAAGTTTACCTCGGCAGTGTAGGTTTAGGGAAGTGACCAGGCAATAAAATTAAAATAAACTAGTTAGTCCGTCCTTACAAACACTAATTCATACAACAGGCTAAAATTTAGACGGACCAACTAGGAAAAAAAAACAAAAACAACTATAAGGACAGCAGAAGACAGTGTATCACTATAAAAGAAAAACATAAATCAATATTTAAACCCCAACTACTTTAATAAAACTAATCCAGTAAAACAGATGTACCTGTGCATCGAATTCCCACACACACACACGTCTGTTCTCACGGCATCTGTTGTTCAGCCCACACAAAGCGTCGAACTAAATGCAACCCTGCCATAAAACAATAAAAACATTTACTTCTGCGCTAATTTAAACCATAAAACAATAAAAACTCAAACAATTCATTGCATCAGCATGAGACATGGACCCAGGTAACGCCCGGCCTCTGACAGAAAAGCATGCATTTGCCACCCCACTTACTCTTCTTATAGTAGTCTGTGGGGCAACAGCGACACCCCATGGTTTCATCCGCAACATAAGGGTTACCTAACTGTCACTAAGCCTTGAAGTCCATAAAAGGGCAGCAGGTGGGGCTAGTTCTTCAGTTTGCAGCAGTTTGTTGAAGAGGAAAGATGTATATTGATCTTCACTGAGAAGAAATTTGTTTATTGACATCTTCAGCAGCAGCAGCAAGTTCATGATGGGTTCTGGGGCCTGTACTATGAAGCGGGGTTAACTTACTCAGATGTAACCCGGGGTCAACCTCTTAAACTGGGGTTGACAAAACCTGGTTCCCTCAAGTGGTGTTAATCGGTACTACGACGCTGAATATGATGTTGATTTGTTGAACCTGTGTTAACCTAATTGGAGCTTGTGCGCGTTCACATAAAAGGGGCGGGTTGCAGCACACGCCACCATTTTTCAATGATGGCGCGGTCACCTTACTTTACCGGAGAAGAATGCACGATTATTATGGGGAGCTACGAGGATTTAAATTAACATTAAGGGGGAAATCAAACACATCATCTGCCAATAAAACAAGACAGGCTTGTTGGCAACGTATTGCTGATCGGGTAAATGCGTAATTGTTCTCCAAATCTGTTACAGATGATTAACCTGTGGAATGTCTGATATGTGTTAAAAAAAAATGCCCCTCTTCCATTAATTACGCCCAGATGCAACACGATTAAGAAGTGGGCATAGGCCTCCTAATAAATGTTAGGTTAATTTAATGTTTCCTAAATAGGCTACTTTGACTGTATGATTGCTATTCCTAATCCTGTCAATATGTCAGATGCAACAGCAGTGCCAAACGCACCTGGCAGCAGGTGAAGATGAAATATAAAAACATCCTTCAGAACGGTAGGTTTATATTCATAGCTTGATAAGCCCCACTTCGCCTAATTAATGGACATGCGTTAGACCTATTTTGATATTAGTAATTACCCGCGATTGCATAGAACCCTTCTTTGATTTACATTGCGGATAAATGGCCAGGGAAAACGACAAATGCAGCCAACAGTTTAGATAGAGCAAGTACTACCTTGCGAATCTCAGATGTTCAGCATCACCGATGGAATACATAAATTGTCCACTGGCAAAATATCTAAGCGCAAGGTACATTATCTGCTTGATCGTCGGGGCATTGCACTGTAAAAAATGACTTCTTTTTACAGGAAAACGCTGGCAGCTGTGGTTACCAGGGAATTCCTGTAAATCATACAGCAGCACAGTAGATAACATTACAGACATAATATGTATATGGATTTACAGTGAATGAACCACGGCTGACTCACATTAAAGGAACCAGGGCCGCTGCTAAGGTTTGGAGGCCCTAAGCATAACTGGTCAGGGAGGGAGCCCCCCCCACACACACACAACAAAGTTCTACTCAAACGCGTTACTATTTATTAAAGCGTTTAAGTTTAGCGTTAATGCTACATCAAATCAGCAAAGCCAACGCAACCTAGCTTAAGCAGCACCACTGAACATTAAGTAATCAAAACAATTTAAACCTTTAACACATACTTACCAGCAAGGGATGCACGGGCATCATCTTTTTGTTTTGTTTTAACTGTTTTGATCTCTGCTCTTAGGCGGCTGATTTTTTGTTGTAATTTCTTTTTCCATCGTGGCATGGTATTCTTTTTCTTATTTGTGGTGCCGTTTCTCTCCAAATCTAGTGGGGCTAATTACTTTGTATGTACCATGCCGCTCCATAATTTACAAAGTTTAACTCGCGTTAATGTGGCTCTTTTGGGACCAGTTTGGTTAGTCCTATGTTAACTTTTGCAGAATATTGTTGAATTTGTATTCTCTTTTAGTTAGTCAGCTTTGGGCACTCTTTCATGTCCATTTTTCTTGTTTCTTCAATCTTATTTGCCAATTCCTCTTCCAGTTCCTGCTGTTCTGGGTCTGTGTGCACCTGTATATTGTTTTTGTAGATGAGCTGGTGAATGGCTCATTTTTTCGGGGGGCAGTGAATAGTTCGTTTTATCGGGGGGGCAGTGGATGGTTCGTTTTATCGGGGGGCAGTGGATGGTTCGTTTTTGACATTTTTGAATTTTTTTATTCTCCTTTAGTTTAGTCAGCTTTGGACGCTCTTTCATGTCCATTTTTCTTGTTTCTTCAATCTTATTTGCCAATTCCTCTTCTAGTTCCTGCTGTTCTGGGTCTGTGTGCACCTGTATATTATTTTGTAGATGAGCTGGTGATCCACTCTTCCTCCCTCTTCCACTGACTCCTTTTAAACTGGAGTTGCTTCCCTTTATCCAGCAACTGATAGTCTTTTATCGCTTCCTTCTTTATTTTTTTTATTTCCTCAGTTGTCAGATATTTTGCGATCTGTGAGGCGATCGATTCCAGTTTTGCGGTTGTGGTGGCTTCTTTCTTTTGTGTAGGTAAATCGGCTTTTTGCCTTTTGGTTTTTCATTTATCTTTGATGTCTTTTTAGTAGAATGCAATGGGCCCCAAACCTGGGGTCTAAAGTTGCATCCTAGGTTCTATAGTTATCTTAACCAGATCTGGCATTGTATCCGAGGGCTCTCTTCAAGATGGTGATCGTTCCCTTAATCGCAGACAACTGCACCTCATGTGCACTTGGGTGACCGGGGATTGCCTCAAGGTATTTCTTCAGGTTCTTCTTCATCAGGCCTGTTGCTCCCACCACAACTGGAATGATATCGATGTCTTTCAATGACCATGTTGTTCTTAGGTCATTTTTCAGGTCTTGGTATTTCGAGATCTTTCCCCTTTCAGCTTGATTCAGGCCGTAATCATTGGGGACTGTCACATCAATGATTTTGGCTGTTTTCTCTTGCTTGTTCCAGATGACAATATCAGGTTTGATTGCACCTCCTTCAATGTGTCTTCCTGCTGGGATCTCTTTGTCGTAGAAGATCGTTACTTTTCCGTTGGATGAGACTGGTGTTGGCTCGTGCTCCCAGACATGTTCTTTGACTTCGATCTCCATTCCTTGCAGATCTTCCAGTGGAGATATTGACAGATCTTGTTATGTCTGGATGTATAATGCCCATCTGCCATGAGGATCTGGCATGCTGATGTTAGATGGTTTACACTCAACAGCTGTATGACAGAATCGGCATTTATCATTTTGTGAGATCCCTGCCATTTTTTTGAAGCCATTAGTTAGAAGTCCCTGATCTTGTGCTCCAATCAGAATTCTTTCTCCATCAAAACCAAGTTTTCCATTTTTTAGCCACTGCATTGATCCAACTTTGTCGATGTATTCCTTTTCGAGTTCTACTTGGAAACGTCCGGCTCTTTTGTGTTGTTTCCATCTTTCCACTCGATGTTTTCCTTCTCTTTTGCAGTATTGTTCTCTGGTCTGTCTTGCAAGTTTTGTTGCAGGCACGAGACTGTTGCTTTTTCTCTCTTGTAGAAGTTCTCCGCCAACGTTTTTTGCCAGTTTAGTGATTGAGGTCCGTTCAGTTATGGCCTCGTGGTGTTGTGTGACCGTTTTTATGATTTCTTCTTCAGAGCTCTTTAAGTACTGGCCAATACTTATTATCGATGCTCTGTAGGCCTGGTTGATTCAGTAAGACCCATACCGCCTTCTCTGCGAGGTAGGTATATTATGTCCATGCACTGATTTCTGTATGTGATTTTGTGGAGGGTGAGCATTTTCTGGTTTTTGTGTCCAATTTGTTAAGCTCGCATTGTGGCCAGTTCACTATGCCAAATCCATAGGTCACCACTGGTATTGCAAACTGGTTTATGGCTGTGATTTTATTTTTGGTGTCAGCTGTGTTTTGCAGATCTTTTTTAAGCGGTTTAGGTATTCTTTTGTTGTTTTTGTTCTCATTTTCTTGTGTTCAATTGAATTACTTTGTTCAATTCCCAAGTATTTGTATGTGGAGTCTGCAGCTAGGTCTTCAATGTAGCTCCCTTCATCCAATTGTCTGTTTTCGGTTTTTGTCTTTTTTCCTTTTGTCATTGTGCATTTTGAGCATTTATCCAGTCCAAATTCCATGCCAATGTCTTTTGAGAACTTATGGACAGTTTCCACGAGTTGAGTGAGTCTGTTTTTTGTGTTGGCATACATTTTCAAATCGTCCATGAACAACAGATGGTCCACAAGTTTTTGGTTTTCCTTTCCTTTGTCTTTACTTAAGTCATATCCGATGTCTTGCTCCTTCAGGATCTTGCTGAGCGGGTCCATGATTAAGCAGAATAAGAGAGGTGAAAGGCTGTCTCCTTGAAGTATCCCTCTCTGAACTCGTACGTCTGGGATTGTTATTTGTCCCTCTGTGTGATTGAGGGTGATGGTGGTGTTCCAATTGTTCATTTGTGCTTTCAGGAAGGTTCTTATTTTCTCATTGATGTTGTATAGTTCTAAGCACCTCAAGATCCAGGAGTGTGGTACACTGTCAAATGCCTTTTTGTAATCAATCCAAGCCATGCTGAGGTTCCTCTGCCTTGTTTTGCAGTCCTCCAGGATAGCTTTGTCTGTCAGTAACTGGTCTTTAGCTCCTAATCTTCTTTTGGAACATCCTTTCTGTTCATTTCCAGGTAGCCACCATTGTCAAGATGTTCATAAATGGCATCAGTTATGATTCCTGTCAGCCATTTGTATGTTGTTGTTAGGCAGCAGATGGGTCTGTACTTGTTGGGAAGCTGTGTATCCTTGGTCTTTGGAATTAGGCTTGTGTTCCCTGTCGTTAGCCAGTCTGGTGTGTCCTCTTCTCCGTTCAACATTTTTGTGAAAGCCACAGCATAATGTTGGTGTAATGCTGTCAGTCTTTTCAGGCCAAAAATTTGGGATTTTGTCGATGCCAGGTGCCTTGAAGTTACTGTATTCACTCATTTTCTTTCTGATCTCTTCTTCATTGATTACAATTGCTGGCATTTGTTGTTTGTCTTTGTTTTTCTGTTGTATTTTTCAATCCACTCAGCCTCTTGGTGTTGTTTGTGTCTTCAAAGAGTGGTCTCCAAAATTTTTCAATTTCCTTTCTCCAGGTGGTTGTTGTACTTCTATTGTGTCATTTGCCAGCTTCTGTACAGCTAGTCTGGGTTTGTTGCAAATAGTTTGTTTATCTGTTTATGCTTGTATTTTCTTGTCTTGATTCCTAATTGTGCTGCGAGAGAGCTTTTACTAAGGCTTGATGTTCAGCCAGGCCATCCACCTAGCAGTCTGTCTTCAACATGTATTTTCTTTAATGCGATTTTTTTTTTTAGAGATTCTTTTGTGGTTCTTGTTTCCCAAAAATGTGGCCATTTGGGAGATCTCTGCTCTTAGGCAGGCTGATTTTTTGTTGTAATTTCTTTTTCCATTACGTGGCATGGTATTCTTTTTCTTATTTGTGGTACTGTTTCTCGCCAAATCTTGTGGGGCTAATTTACTTTGTATGTACCATGCCGCTCCATAATTTACAGAGTTTACTGTCAATGGTGGCTCCTATTGGGACCGTTGGTCATCCTATGTGACTTTTTGAAGGATATTTTTGTAATTTTTATTCTCTTTTAGTTAGTCAGCTTTGGGCGCTCTTTCATGTCCATTTTCTTGTTTCTTCAATCTTATTGCCAATTCCTCTTCTAGTTCCTGCTGTTCTGTGTCTGTGTGCACCTGGAATTATTTGTAGATGAGCTGGTGAGTTGCTCCTTTTTCGGGGGCAATGAGTTTGTTCGTTTTTTCGGTGGGGGCAGTGAGTTGTTCGTTTTTTCGGGAGGCAGTGAATGGTTCGTTTTTTCGGGAGGCAGTGAGTTGTTCGTTTTTTCGGGAGGCAGTGAGTTGTTCGTTTTTGGGAGGCAGTGAGTGTCGTTCGGGAGGCGGGAGTTTCGTTTCGGGAGGCAGTGAGTTGTTCGTTTTTCGGGAGGCAGGGAGTTGTTCGTTTTTTCGGGAGGCAGTGAGTTGTTCGTTTTTTCGGGAGGCAGTGAGAGTTGTGGCGTTTTGTTTGTCGGGAGGCAGTGAGTTGTTCGTGTTTTTTTCGGGAGGCAGTGAGTTGTGTTCGTTTTTTTCTTCGGGAGGCAGTGAAGTGTGCGTTTTTTTCCGGAGGCAGTGAGTTGTTTCGTTTTTCTGAGAGGCAGTGAGTTGTTCGGTTTTTTTCGGTGAGGCAGTGAGGTTGTTCGGTTTTTTCGGGAGGGCAGTGAGTTGTTCGTGTTTTTCGGGGAAGGCAGTGAAGTTGTTTCGTTTTTTTCGGGAGGCAGTGGAGTTGCTCGGGTTTTTTCGGGAGGGCAGTGGTTGGTTCGGGTTTTTATCGGGAGGCAGTGAGTTGTTCGGGTTTTTCGGGAGGCAGTGATTGTTGCGGGTTTTTCGGGAGCAGTGAGGTTGTTGCTGTTTTCGGGAGTGGCAGTGAGTTGTGTCGTGTTTTTCCGGGAGGCAGTGAGATTGTTCGTGTTTTCGGGGAGGCAGTAAATGGTTCGTTTTTCGGGAGGCAGTGATGGTGTCGTTTTTTTCGTGTGGTAAGGTGAGTTGCTCGTGGTTTTGGGGGGCAATGACTTGTTCATTTTATGAATTATCATGTGTGTTTTTAGGTGGCCCCTTTCGTCCAAACCTTTGACCACACTCAGAACAGGTCAATAATGCTTTCTCTGTCCTGTCTGAATTCTAATGTGTTTTTTTCAGAGTTGCCCTTCGTGTTCTGTCCTTTACTCCCATCAGAACAGCTAAATGGGTTTTCTTCTTGCATTTCCTCCCCTTTTGTTGCTCTGAGTTGTGCATAGTGACCAGATGCGTTTCCATATTTAGAGCCTTTAAAATGTTTTCTCATCAGTGTTGCCTGAACGAACAATATTGGTATGATGTTTTTCCAACAAACTTGACTGAAGTTCTCTGGTCTGTTTCCAGTCATCACTGTTCATCAGTCTCAGTTCCAGAAAAGGATTGTAAAAGACTGTTTGGACCTGAGTTGCTGGCTGGTTGTGTCCTCCATCGTCATTCTCCATCAGCTTCTGCTGTCATGTTCTGTGTATAGATGAGCTGCTGGCTACAGGCTCAGCCTCTGTGCTCTCATCACTTTGGCTTTGATGAAGCTGTGATGACTCTGGTTTTTCATCATCATTTTCACTCTTCACAGTTGAAAACCAAATTTGCTGAGATCTGCCTCCTCCAGCTGCTGAAGCTGCTCTCCCTGCTGATTATCCACAGCTTCTCTTCTCTTTGATGTCTCCTGGTCAACACTCAGATTCCATTCCTGGTGTTCAGGGAGAGTTTCTTCTTTAATCACCAACAACGGCTGCATGTCTGTAAAGAAACAATACAATTAATTTAACAATAAATGTTATGAACAACACTCAGTAAAATAAAGTATCAGTGGTGAGTTTGACCTGATGACAGTAAGTTATTGCAATGATGGAACTGACAGAGTGGCAATGTACATCAGCATTTGTTTTAAAATTTCACAAATTGTAATTCACATCCTTGTCTTCCACAACTGAATATGCAGTGTTTGATTTTCTGGATTGCTATAAAAATAGTGTAGGATGTCTACAGATGGTAAAAAATTACTGTTGCTCGAGTTTTGATGAAAACTGGCTTCCCTTCACCGACTTGAGGACTAGATTTCAAGATGTTGTTAGACCATTTCGGATCTCTAACGGTCATGAACTCAATGGCAGTCCTTAAAGCGACAGTAACACTCCATAATCTCTCATCAGCCCTTAAAATCACCGAAACACCGTCTGAATTTCTCGAATGGCGTCCCACGTCGGATCTGCCTCACAGTTTCTTAAAAAAATTTTGATAAGCAAAGCGCAGTCTCTCAGCAAGTTGTCAGACAAAGGAAGTCCGACATCGGGTTTGGACCAGTGCTCACTCAAGCCTGCCCACAGGCGAATGACGCAACCGACAGCCGTGAAAAAACTCACGCATGCGCACGAGGGTTCAGCTTGGCTGATGTAATCGCACTGCGATTTCAAATCCATATAGTTTCTAAAAAAATAAAAAGGTCTTTTCTCACAGACCTCGTATGGTGCTAACTTAAAACTTGAAAGAGTGTGAAGGGCATGCAAAAGAAATTTTATAACGTTTCGCTTTTTCATAACTGCTGGGTAGACTGGAAAATGCTGCTTTCAGAGTCTGCTGGCTTGCTGCTGCAGGACGTCTGGCTGGAAGCTCTGCTCTTCCCTTCAAAGCAAAAAAAAATCCAAAATGTAGCTACACTTTAGATTTAAATGTGATGGTGGAGGTTTTATCCCTGTGTCATTTCACGAGGTGTCCGCCATTATCCACTTTCAATTTAAGTTTATTATTTTCCCCCCGCAGATGGATGTGACATTGCGTTGCCAAAGCAGTAACTTTTTCCAACCTGGCTGATAAAAGTAGTCAAAAATGAGGCATTCAAATTTAAAAAAATATCAATATTTTTGTTAAAAAAATGCAATACTTATGTGAATTTATTTTCCCCTCCCACCCCTAATATATATACACCACAACAAACACATTTACATACATTTTAACATAGCTTCACTTAACATAGCTTCTTTCACACAAACTGGGAGATATTAATGTTCCAGTCACACCAGAGGGTCATGGGCTGCCCAACGGAAAACTGCACGTTAACGAGAAACTAATAATAACTGGTCAATGTGAAATGTCAGACATGGGTCCTGTTCTTTAATAAGCAGACAGGTGAGTTATGATCGACACCTTTAAATGGCTTTAACAGAGGTTGATTAATACATTTTGGACACTGCTTCAATTAAAATAATAAATAATAATACTAAAATCATCCCACTCATTATCCTCTCAGGCTCAGACACACACGGGCATGACAAATGAGTATGATGAGTAGATTCAGCAGGGTTTTGTCAATTACCAGCTCACACCTGAAAATAACTTCTACAACACATTTGAATAGATGGACATGCAGGATGTCCCCAAGCAATCCCAGCGTGCACCGCACCAAATCCAAAATGAAGCTATCCGTTGGGCTACAATGGAAACAAGTGCATTGGGTTGGTATCGAGATCCAGTTCTTTTCGGGTATTGTTAAGAAATTATTCGATCCGGTGACATCATTAGCCTTTTTGGCTTAACGATTCCCTTATTGGTCCTTCAGAGCGGCTGTTGTTTTGAGGGTGTTTGTCAGGAAATGATCACTTCTCTACGTTGATTACAGACACTGCAGCGGTCTGTAATCAACCGTTTCTGCAGCACCACTTTACTTTGAACCTTGAACCAAGGAAGCAATGCACTGCTTCATTGGAACTTTGCTTCACGTCCTCTTCAGAAGCAGCAACTCCGCATTAACCCCTCTCAAAGCCATTAAAATATGTCAATTGTAAGTCAGTTTGTGTGGATTAAAGTGACTAACTGGGACTCCTGTCTTGTTGCGAGAAAGAAACAAGAATCTTTCCTCAGTTCCGTTGCTCGACACGCTGCGCCGCACGGAATTAACAACTTCAAAGCAAATCGCCGTTTAAATCAAAATGACAACCCACTTTCCAAACACTGTATACAAACAATAAACTGCAATCGATCAAACATTTTTCTTTTTCCTCCCAAACTGAGATGTCCTGCTCTGACGTGCAGCAGCCAAAGACTGTATGGCTGCAGACCTGCAGACTCCAGCAGACAGCTGAGCTCAGCTCAGATGTATGGAGAGACTTTCATGCCAAAAATATCTTTAATGCTTTTGACAAAAACTACAGATTTTGTTCATTTCTATTTATGTCCAGAGATCAAGGATCCAGTGACCAATTTCATATTTACTTACTTTGACTCAATAAAATGTTGACGTAGAAAACCTGTAAAGCCTACTTTTAATACACAGAAAATTCAAAGGAGGTATCGATAAGGAATTGGATCGATAATGGTATCGATAAAAACTTATCAATACCCATCTCTACAAGTGCATTTGTCGCTTTATGTGTGTTACCCTGTATCTTAGTGTATTCTTGTTTTTACATTATTATAGAACTCAAATGGAATCCCCTCTCACTATCGCACGGCGTTCTGGCCTGGAGATCGGGGTAGAAGTTCCCCGCGGCCTCGGAGGACGAAGCTCAGGACTGAAAGCTTCGTCTTTAGACGGCGGAGCTAAAACTAATGCTAACAGGCCCGCTAGCCGACCAGACACTAAGCTGGTCTGGAGTGTCCGTGATATCTAACTCCACTGAACTCAGAAGCTGCTCTACCTTACGGACACGGCTCTCTCAGAGGGCCACCCTGTCTGACAACATCACACAAGTTATTTTAAAGTGTTGAGCACCAAGAAAAGAACAAGCGAGGAGCGACAGCTAGCACAAGCTAAGTGCTAACGAGAAGCTAACCACTGCTAGGACTCACACAACAGCAAATTAATGAGCTAAAGTCCGTAGCTGTTGCATTTAAAGACTAACAAAAGTAATGCACAATTAATTAAGATAAAAGAAACAATTCCAACCTTGTATTCAAAAGAAGAGCGGAGAGAAGTCCAGGCGCCGACGAGTCAGTCCATTCACAGGCGTGGGAGTGGCCCATCTGCTCTTCCTGCAATCTGATTGGCCACCTGTGTGCTTCTCCCATTGTCATTGGCTGTTGCTTATGTCAATCATTGTGCAAGATGTAAGCCACCGTTGCTATGATCAAACGGAAACAAAACTGAAACCTAGTATAAGACTGCACCGTGTATGAAACTCTACAGAGCTTTTATTTTGACAAGTTCAGGAAGTGGTTCTGCATCTGCGCCGATTAAATGCTGTAACTTCACCGATCATGGTGCGCGCTTGGAGTTAAACGGTGACCCGTAGAACACTGTATTAAATATTCCTGAGAATTGTCAAATTGAAAAGCGTGGACATGCTTTTCACTGTTGCAGCACAAGTAATGTGTTGCTTCCAGTGTGTTTGTGCACTGATTGATTGACTGATTGAGTTTATTTTGTAAAATCAATATAAACATACAGAGGTGAATATATCAGTGATATACTGATAACAATAAACAATAAACGATTATTTCCATTGTGGTTTTTGTGAAACTATCACGTGACAAAATAGGGGGGCTTGAATGAACATGTACAACTTGTAAATAAGACAGTAGTACCTTAACAATTAATGTAAATAACTATATATATAGTTTGCACTGGAATACCAATTAAACAAGTCCAAATTATAAAGAAAACAATAAGATCTTAACAGTTAATGTAAATGGTAACTGTATACCTATAGATATGTACGACACAACAACACTGATCACTGTATTGTGAATATTTTTACTTCAATCATCATTTGGAATGTTTTTGGTCTTCAGTCACTTTAGTTTGTCCCTGTGCTCTGGACTGTGGCTGCACACAGCTCATCCTGGTTGGATTGTGTCTCAATGGAATTAAGATGGTTAAATGCAGAGGATATATTTCATTATATGGATCCATGTACTGACACTGAAGACTTTTACTCTTGTTCTGTGTTACCTGTTTTGTAGACAGAAATTTTGGCATCTCATAAAATAACGGGACTAACCTGTGTGGACAATTTGATGGTGGTTCTACTAGAATTTTTTTTTTCTTTTTGTCTTTTAAAAATTAACTTTACTTATCTGGAAATTTCGTAATTTTTTATCAACATTAATTTTGGAAATGAAGCTGTGTGTGAGAAACTTCGTTCCCATAACTCATAGTTTTTCTCATCTCCATCAAAACATAACCTGTTCCATCAGCTTCCAGTCTCCTTCCTGGGTCCATAACCTGTTGATGTTGCATCATAAAAGCACTGGAATACTGTGTCTTAACATAATGGAGGAACAAACTCACACACACTTCAGTTTGTTTGACTGGCAGGAAACTGCTCACAGGAGCGAAGTCACAGTCATTTATTGATTATCTGCTGCACTCTGAAAATGACAGCAGAGAGAAGAGCACATTGAAGAACACAACAGTTCAACATCTCTGAATTACAGGATTGATGGAGAAAATATAGCTTTTTTCATTTTTTCTTTCGTCTCTGCCAGTCACTGTCCAGTAGGTGGCGGTAATGCAACGCTAAGTTCGTCACTTCAATAGACTCCATCGAAGAAGAACTATTTCCTGTTGTCGTCCGAGTCTAAAGCTAATTAGCTGGAAACGCTGGAAACTCTTCTCTGAACAGAACAAACTTCACTCTGTGATCCTCGAATATGTTTTTTGAAGAGCTCCAGAAGCACAAAGTTCGACAATAAACCGGAAGAAGAAGAAGAAAAGGTGAAGTTAGCGCGAAAAGGTGGAAGAGCTGAGAAGGTTGTTGAAACAGCGGCTAACTGCTGCTAATGTTGAGATATTTGAGTTGGTAGAAACAAACAGATCGCAGAGCAGCAAGAAGAAACGAGTGGATTTAAAGAAGAGAAGAAACTAGTCAACGTGCTGGAAGCTGTTTTCAAGCCTGAAGTTCGCTGATCCAGAGCAGGTTTGTCCACTAAACTTTATTTCAGACCAACTCCACCACATCCAAATGATAGCTGTTAGTTTGTGTTGGAGTTCTTATTATAGACTGAACACTAAATATCAGCAAAAATAAACAAGACAAACTGATAAATGAAGGACAGTTAAGCTTGGTGATGGACTGATGAAGCTGATCCATCGATACTATTGATTACAGTTTTTCCTCATTTTTGTACACACAAAATCCACAAAAAGGAACTATGTAAACAATTCATAAAATCTGAAGCTCATGAATCAGCATCATGACTCCAAACTGCTGAACTCTGAGCACACTAAACACCACGCTGCCCACAATAACCATATTAGAAGAAAATAAAATTGAAGATCTGTCTGGATAAGACAACTTTAAAAACCTCTTTGAGGGTGAGTTATGGCTCCTGATAGTGTTGATAAAATCACACATACAAATGATTTATTGCACATTCTGAGTGTGGAAGAGTTCTTGGACATGTGAGCAGCTGCAGACATGTTATTATTGGACATTTGAGGAGCATAAAAAGAAGGACTGATGAGACGCAGTGAGACAGGGAGGGGACAGCTGTTATGTTAATGAGTGTCAGAGGGAGGAGTTGTACTTTATACTTTATTTTGTGATTTCTCATGGACTATCTGCAGTACCTTCGTGGCCCACACTTTGGTTGTCACTGCCATCATTGTTTTTTAACAGGGTTTTTACTCTTCTCTTAAGGTTTTACAGGGTTTACATTTTCTATTTTATGGAACTGAAGGCCGTAATGATCAAAATCAAATAAATAAATAAGACTGAAACATTCTAATTTCTATGCACCGAAACTATAAAATGTAAAATTTTCATTCTCTGCAATACCTGACAAAAAATACTGAACTTTTTCCATGATGATCTAATTTTCTGAGATGCTCCTGTAAATATAGTCCAGTTCCCATTTAAAGAGTCTGGTGATCCTGAGAAAGGTCCGCTGAGGCCCTCGAGTTTCACTGACACCCATGGGACAGCGCACCCGACACCAGCGGTTCCCCGTGCAGGTGGTGAGCTCACAGGGTGGAGATGGTAAGTCCATGTTGCTTTATTGTTTTAGGCTGTGCCCGACTGGGCTCTGTGGCAAGTCCAGCCACCAGGTGCTGGCTGACGGGACCTTCATCCAGGTCTGGCTCCAGATGAGGCTGGGTCACATTTCATCTGCCTCGTTCTGTCATGGTGTCTTGTGAATCATTCTTAGTCTGGCCTCTTGCCTGAGACCAATTTGCCATAGGAGACCTGACCAGGAGCAGAAAGGCTCAAGACGACGCAGCTCTCAGGTTCATAGCACCACACAGACCTCTCCACCATGATAAGGTGATGGTTCCCGGAGAGGTCTTATGGAAAGGGAAAGGAAAGTCTGGGTCCCCTGCTAGAGCTGTTGCCCCCACGACCCAATCCCAGATAAGTGGTTGAAGATGAGTGATCCTGAGATTTGGATTTCAGAGTCCAGGTCTGGTTTGAGACGTGTAAAATATCGCACAGGTAGGAGTCACTGAGTCTTGACCTCAAGTGGTTCTTGTTAAAGTTCATAAGCTCACACAAATACGAGGGGTGAATGAAAAGTTTTGAGCCCGACCATGAAGAAACCACAACTGAATTAATGTGTTGTTTTATTTTTCAACATAATCCTTGTGTAAGTCCACAGACGTTTTCCAGTTTGGCTGCAGTGACTCAAGGAAGTCATCCACTGCAGACACGAGATCATTATCAGGATTATAATGAGTTCAAGCAAGATGGTTTTTCATATTTGGAAACAGATGGAAGACTGAAGGAGCCAAATCAAGGGAATAAGGTGGTTGCTGAAGAAGTTTGAAGCTACATTCATGAATGGCAGCCATTGTGATGACCGACGTGTGGATCAGAGCATTGCCCTCATAAAACAGAACACTTCACCAGAGCATTCCACACCACTTCTGCTTTAGTTTCTCCTGCAGTTGTCACAAAAGTGCAGCATAATAGAACCCATTGATGGTCTGTCCCTTCTGGAGATCGTCCACCATGATGATGTCCTCAGCATCTCAGGAGACTGAGGCCATGGCCTTTCCACCACATTTGACAGCTTTGGCTTTCTTCGGCAGGGGAGAACCCAAATGTTTCCATTGCTTCAACTGTTGTTTGGACTCCGGTTTGATGTTTGAAGTGATGGACTCAGGTCTCATCTATGGTCACAAATTGTCACAAGAAGTTACCTGGATCTGCCTAAAAAAGCCGAAGATTCCCCCTGGACTTCTGAAACCTTGTGGGTTTCTGATCGTTGGTAAGAAGACTTGGGACCCATTGTGCTGAAAGTTTCATTGTTCCCAGTTCTTCCGTCAGAAGCAAATGAACTGAGTAATGTAATCAGTAATGTAACGTAATCAGTCTCTTTATTATATGGCTGCAATGCTACGCGCGCTGTGATTGGCTGATTAGTGGTCGGCTATTTTCCCATATCCGGACTGGTTACCATGACAGTCGGTCCACAACGTGTATTTTTATTACAAACCGGGAACCTAAAAACACAATTAGAAAAACCAGGTCGGACATAAACATACTCCATAAATATCTAAACGGCATCTGAAAAAACACACAGATTCAAAGTTTACCACCCCATTCACCCGATTATGACGGACCATCTGTTAGCAAGTTCTTCATGGAGGTAAAGAAAGCGAACAGGTCTGATGGTATTGAGCTTTAGAGTGAATGAAGTTATGTGTCTTTTCCACTGGTTTAATAACACAATCCAAAGTGAGAAGTTTGTCACAGTGAAGTTGAAGAACATTTGCTCCTGCTTCTGACTTTATTACAGATCGGTGTGGACAGTGGTTAAATTGGGATTTGACAGATGGGCAACCCTAAAATCCAGTGTCACTGTGCAGCGGGGAAAATCACGTGCCTCAGAATTAGTATTCCAAATAAGTGATTTCACTTTATTTTTGGCCCATATGTATTATGTCAGCATTACTTCAGAACACTACAGCATAGAACAAAGTCATGTTTTCATTGTATTACCCTATAAATTTAAATATTAAAAGAGAACCCAAAAACTGATTCATACTTCATACACCAAGATGGCTAAAAATACACAATTATAGCAGAAACTAGCGTGTTGCTTGCAGAGATCCATGGGCTCTAGATTGGATTGTGTTTATTAAATATCTAGCTGACATTTTTCAAGGGTTGTAAATAAATTATACAACATTTCTATAATGAGTTGGAATGTTGTGTGAGTCCAGAATGTTTTTAGAAACGTAGACCTCAACAATATTTAGAGAAGAAATCAACCCTTTTATTTCCTGTTAATCACAATTTTTTAATGTTAATTTACTGTCTTAATGTATTTATAAATTGTTTATATTCTTATTATCATATACACACAATTATTATTGTTAATACAGGGCTGTGAAAATGCCACGAATCCAAGGAATTTTGCGAAATTCATCATGGGAATTTCATGGAGTTTAATTGTTCTGAGTTCATGCATAGTTTGGTTTACAATTAAAAGGAAAATCATTCCAGGTCCTACTTCCTTGTCATATTTTATTTCAACATGATCATTAACGGTTCAAATCAAAGGTTGAATCGAGGATCATTTAAATATGCATTTCTTTTGAGATTTTTTTTTTTCTTCCAGGAGATGCTGAAAATGTCTCATTAGATACAAAATTAATTTGGTTTCTGGGGCCCCACAGGCACAACATCGCGGCTGTGCCCCCCAGACCCCCTGCAAATTTTCCTCGGATTTCACAATTTTCATTTCACAGCCCTGATTTTTATGAACACCATCATAAATTTTCTGTGGCACACCCCCTCACAGCAGTCTCCATAATTTTGGAAATGAGGGTTCAGATTTTAAAGCCACGGGCTTGACAGCAGAAGATCCTTGTTTCCCCATCAGATGGTAAAAAGTGCTGCAGAAATTAAGGCCATTAACATTGTTTGACATCAGCAACATTATAAAATACTAAATAAATTTGTTGGCTGATATATTTTTAATGAGATGTAATGTCACTATAGATATGTTCATGTCATATTTCATGAGTTTTGTCATTATGTTGGAGTCCAGTTAAAGTAAATGTAAAACAAACCCTCCTGATGTACATTTTCACTTTATCAGTTCCATCAGTGCAAAAACTTGCTGTCATCAGGTCAAACTTACCACTCTGATACTTTATTTTAATGAGAGTTGTTCTAACATTTATTGTTAATTTGTTTCTTTACAGAGATGCAGCCGTTGTTGGTGATTAAAGAAGAAACTCTCCCTGAACACCAGGAATGGAATCTGAGTGCTGACCAGGAGGACATTAAAGAAGAAGAGAAGCTGTGGATAAGTCAGCAGGAAGAGCAGCTTCAGCAGCTGGAGGAGGCAGATCTCACCAAGTTTGGTTTCACTGCCGTCCCTGTGAAGAGTGAAAATGATGATGAAAAACCAGAGTCATCACAGCTTCATCAAAGCCGAAGTGATGAGAGCACAGAGGCTGAGCCTGTAGCCAGCAGCTCATCTGTACACAGAACACTGACAGCAGAAGCTGATGGAGAGGACAATAGAGGACCACAACCAGCCAGCAACTCAATTCCAAACAGTCATTTACAACTAGATACCAGTGGCAGGAGTTCAGATGGTTCTGGAACTGAGACTGATGACAGTGGAGACTGGAAACAGACCAGAGAACTTCAGTCAAGTTTTAACTGTTGGAAAAATACCAGTATTGTTTGTTCAGGTAACACTGATGAAAAACAATTTAAAGGCTCTAAATATGGAAAAGCATCTGGTCACATGAACAGATCAGAGCAACAAATGGAGAGGCAAGCAAGCAGAAAACAATTTAGCTGTTCTGATCAGAGTAAAAGACAGAAACAGAAGGGCACTCTGAACAAAGGCATGACAATTCAGAGAGGACAGAAACCATTTAGCTGTTCTGAATGTGGTCAAAGATTTGGACGAAAGAGCAACCTGAGCCAACACATGATATCTCATACAGGACAAAAACCATTTGGCTGTTCTGAATGTGGTCAAAGATTTTGGCAAAAGGGCAACCTGAAGAGACACATGGTAATTCATACAAGGCAAAAAGCATTTGACCATTCTGAGTGCGGTAAAAGATTTGGACAAAAGGGCAGCCTGAATGAACACATGGTAATTCATACAGGGCAAAAAGCATTTGTCTGTTCTGAGTGTAGTAAAAGATTTAGACACAAGGGCCACTTGAACGAACACTTGAGAATTCATACGGGGCAAAAACCATTTGTCTGTTCTGAGTGTGGTAAAAGATTTAGACACAAGAGCCACCTGAACAAACACATGATAATTCATACAGGGCAAAAACCATTTGTCTGTTCTGAGTGTGGTAAAAGATTTGGACAAAAGAGCACCCTGAACGAACACATGAGAATTCATACAGGGCAAAATCCATTTGTCTGTTGTGGGTGTGGGAAACGATTTGGATACAAGAGCCACTTGAACCAACACATGAGAATTCATACAGGTCAAAAACCATTTATCTGTTCTCAGTGTGGTAAAAGATTTGGACAAAAGAGCACTCTGAACAGACACTTGATAATTCATGCATCTAGCAAAGAACACCAAAGCAAGCCAGTCTCTGACACAAAAGGAGATGTAGGAGTCAAACACCACCCCAACAAATTAGGAGTCAGGCACTGCCCCCCAAAAAGGAGTCATTCACCACCTCAACCACAAAACAATATACAGATGCGCCCAGACCCAGAGCAGTGGGAATTAGAAGACGAATTGGCAAATAAGATTGAGGACACAAGGAGAATGAACATGAAAGAGCATCCAAAACTGATCAAATTGGAGGATGATTTAAAAAGTTCACAAGTATACTACAGAAAGTTAACCTGGGATTGGCTAGACTGGTCCCAGAAGGAACCACATTGACAGAGTTAAACTGTGGGAATTATGGCGCAGCATGGTACATACAAAGTAAATTAGCCCCACATGATTTGGAGAGAAAAGGAACCACAATTAAGAAAAAGAATACCGTGCTACAATGGAAAAAGACATTATAACAAAAAATCAGCCACCTAAGAGCAGAGATCTCCCAAATAATATTTCTGGGAGGCCAAAACCACAAAAGAAAATCGCATTAAAAGAAAATGCAATGTTGAAGATAAACAGCTGGGTGGGAGGCTGGCTGAACATCAAGATTTAGTGAAAGATTTTGTGGCATAGATTAGGAACAAAGACAAGAAAATACAAGCAAAACAGATAAACAATTTGCAAAAAAAAAAAAAAAAAAAACCCAGGCTTGTGTACAGGAAGTTGGCAAACGACACAATAGAAGTACAACAGCCACCTGAGAGAGAACAAATTGAAAAATTCTTAAGACCACTCTTTGAAGACCCAAAACAACACCAAGAGGCTGAGTGGATTGGAAAAAATAAAATAGAAAAACAAAGACAAACAGTAAATGCCAGCAATTGTAATCACTGAAGAGGAGATCAGAAAGAAAATGAGTGAATACAGTAACTTCAAGGCACCTGGCATCGACAAAATCCCAAATTTTTGGCCGAAAAAACTGACAGCATTGCACCATTATGTCGTGGCTTTCACAAAAATATTGAACGGAGTAGAGGACACACCAGACTAGCTAACGACTGGGAACACAAGCCTACTTCCAAAGAACAAGGAAACACAGCTTCCCAACAAGTACAGACCCATCTGCTGCCTAACAACAACATACAAATGGCTGACAGGAATCATAACTGATGACATTTCTGAACATCTGGACACTGGTGGCTACCTGGAAAATAAATAGAAAGGTTGTTCCAGAAGAAGATTAGGAGCTAAAGACCAGTTACTGACAGACAAATCTATCCTGGAGGACTGCAAAAAAAGGAGAAGGAACCTCAGCATGGCTTGGATTGACTACAAAAAGGAATTTGACAGCGTGCCACACTCCTGGATCATGAGGTGCTTAGAACTCTACAACATCGATGAGGAAATAAGATTTTTTTCCTGAGAGCACAAATGAACAAGTGGAACACCACCATCACCCTCAATCACACAGAGGGACAAATACAATCCCAGAGTCAGAGAGGGATATTTCAGGGAGACAGCTTCTCGCCACTTTTATTCTGCTTAACCATAGTCCCGCTAAGCAAGATCCTGAAGGAACACGACATCGGGTATGACTTAAGTAGAGGCAGAGGAAGTAAACATCAGGAAGCGGTGAACCAGCTCTTATTTATGGATGACTTGAAGATCTTTGTCAACTCAGAGCAGGGACTCATTCGGTTAGTGGAGGCAGTCCATAACATCACCATGGACATTGGTATGGAATTTGGACTGGATAAATGTTCTAAATGTGCAATCAGGGGAAGAAAAAAAAGGAAGCAGCAGAAAACACAGTTGGATGAAGGGAGCTGTAATGAAGATTTGGCTGAAGATTCCACTTACAAATACTTGGGAACTGAAGAAAATGAGAGAGCAACACAACAGTACCTAAACCATTTAAAAAAAGATGTGCAAGTCGGAATTAACACCAAAGAACAATTGTCAACAACAAACAACACTGATGGTTTGAGGGCGGGGCTTCCATCAGGCTCCAGCAGGTCAAATTGACATCTTCAGATGTTTCAGTCTGTTCATTGAAGCCTGAAACCAAAGTCCTGGTGTCTTTCTTGGGGATGGATGACTGGTCTTCTTCTACCTCCGTCCTACAGAAGGTGCATCATAATGTGCCTGTGGGGGAACAGGATGGGAGGGAACTTCAAGTTCCTGCTGGATTCTCTGATCTAATAAACTCACCAAAACAAAGAAACATTTGTCCACAATATAAAGAAATGCATCCTGGATATTACATTTGCATAGCTCATGAAGTGAAAAAGTTTCAGACTTTGGTAAATTCTGGATGAGAAGCACCAGCGTCTGTAGTTTGTAGTTTGTCATTAAAATTGTTCTTGTCTCGTCTTCACACTTAAAGGTTTCGGCACTTTCAGTTTTCCACAAAAAGTGACAAAATTGACTTCAGGCTGAAAGCAGGATTGTAGGGAAATTATAGTGGGTTTGTTCTGTGAGATCTTGGGGACAACATGAAGATGGACGTGTGTACACAAAGTTCAAAGTTCATGCTGCATTCAATGGAAAGCTGGAACTCAGGATTTCTGACTTTGAGCTTGAAAATCTACATATTTGAACAGGACCTAGAATCAATGTAACAAGTTGAACATTAAACATCTGGTTCTGTTCTGGTCCAGTGTGTGTTGAATCAGGTGCATCGAGTTTTGGGTTTTGACAGACAGACACAGAATTGTATTAAGATTTGTGAACTAATATTGCATTTAATAATTTTTCCATCATTTTCATGAGGGTGAGAAGTTTTGCGTCTTGCTTACTTTAATCCATTTTGAATTTAAATTATTTTAATGATTTTTTAAATGGGCAGCACGGTAGCTTAGTGGTTAGCACTGTTGCCTCACAGCGAGAAGGTCGTGGGTTCTATTCCCGTGGCGTTTGTGTGGAGTTTGCATGTTCTCCCCGTGTTTGCGTGGGTTTCCTCCCACATCCAAAGGCATGCAGGTTAGGTGGATTGGAATCTTTGAAAAAATTGTCCATAGGTGTGGGTGTGTCTGTGTTTGTTTGTCTGTTTGTGGCCCTGCGACAGACTGGCGTCCTGTCCTGGGTGTACCCCGCCTCACGCCCTTTGACTGCTGGGATAGGCTGCAGCCCCCCACGACCCTTAATTGGACTAAGCGGTAGAAGATGGATGGATTGATGGATTTTTTAAATATTTTGAGTGTTTTGCTGTTTTCTAATTTCAATCATTTTCATGTTTTTTAAAATATGTTTCCTTTGTCATTTTTTACAGATTTTAGGTCTTTTTTATTGTAAACATTTTTCTAACTTTTTCTGCTTTGTGATGATTTTTATTTTAATAATAAAGACGACACCATGTAATTAAGAAAAAGTTTACTTAAATTATTTTAACCCATTTTAAAGGTTTTGTTTTCATGTGTTCACAGCCTCCCCTCGATTATGTCAAATGAACAGATTTTGGTGTGAAAAGGCGTGTCCACAAAGTGAAGGTTCTGATGGGTTAAACCCGACTTTGATGTTACATTTCCTGAAGAAACAAACATACTGACAACTGAAATTATTTCATCTTAATTGTAACAACTGTTACTGTTGAGAAGAAGCTGTTGTTAATTTGAGGGATTTTTGATAGAAATGCAGTTATGTTCCAAAACATTTATGGACCAAACAGTAAACATGGACGCATCAGAGACAGAGACAGACAATTTGTTGGACTGAATTCTTCCTCACACACACAACTTCATATTTATCAGAATCTTCTTCTATAAAAAGTATGTCAGCTACGTAATAAAAAACACTTTGACCTGAGAACTGTAATAACATGGAGAACAAAAACTGGACATTTGTCTCTCTAAAGGATTGCCATGGTAATATTTGACAACCTTTGTCAACCATTTAACTTAAAACTTTGTCAATATTTGATAAGTGTTAATTCATATCTGAATCAGTACAAATTAATTACTGTAAATGGGTCATAGATCTACGGGGCAAATTAAAACCCCAAACATGAATGTTGAGTCCAGCTGTCTGTGTTGTTCCACTGCTGTTTGTGTCTCAGAGAAAATGGTGCACGGTTCTTAATTTTACTGCTTCTCTTTTACTTCAGAGTGAAACGTGACTCTGACAACACAATTTACACATCATCCAAGTTTAAATCATTTCCTTGATGTTCATGAATGAATCTGTAAAGTGTAACAACCTTTAAATGTCTCATGGATCAAGTGTCATTTGTCTCGGTTTCTGTTTGTGTGTTTTACAACCAAGTCGTCACAATAAAAGTACAAACAGCTTCATTCTACTACATGACGCTTTTCAATCAAAAAGTGTGTTAGTGGGGCTGTTAATCGGGACAATTGTGCACAGAATGAAAACATGAAACTTTCAGGGTTTGTTCTTGATGACAGAAGCTTTAGTTTAAGATTTGGATATGTCCTCAGTTTGACCTCTGGAGGTCAAGTAACTAGTAAAAACAAACAAAAATGCAACTTATGCTCCAGAAAATGCAGAACTTCAAATGAAGGAAACTTCACCTCAAAGATCAAATTGAACTTTATTAATTTTTTTCCGGCTGCTGTTTGGGCATCCAGAATAAAATTTTTGCCAAAACCCAATGCAGCTCTGAACTTGATCCGCTGTGATGACCCTGAACAATTGGAGTCGACTGAGAGACCAACAACATGTGGCTGCTGGTGGAAACTGAACAAACTGTTTTCTGTCATATCAAATCAAGTCATTTTCATTTATATAGCGCCAAATCACAACAAACAGTTGCCCCAAGGCGCTTCATATTGCAAGGCAAAGCAATACAATAATTACAGAAAAACCCCAACTGTCCAAATGACCCCCTGTGAGCAAGCACTTGGCGACAGTGGGAAGGAAAAACTCCCTTTTAACAGGAAGAAACCTCCAGCAGAACCAGGCTCAGGGAGGGGCAGTCTTCTGCTGGGACTGGTTGGGGCTGAGGGAGAGAACCAGGAAAAAGACATGCTGTGGAAGACAGCAGAGATCAGTCACTAATGATTAAATGCAGAGTGGTGCATACAGAGCAAAAAGAGAAAGAAACAGTGCATCATGGGAACCCCCCAGCAGTCTAAGTCTATAGCAGCATAACTAAGGGATGGTTCAGGGTCACCTGATCCAGCCCTAACTATAAGCTTTAGCAAAAAGGAAAGTTTTAAGCCTAATCTTAAAAGTAGAGAGGGTGTCTGTCTCCCTGATCCGAATTGGGAGCTGGTTCCACAGGAGAGGAGCCTGAAAGCTGAAGGCTCTGCCTCCCATTCTACTCTTACAAACCCTAGGAACTACAAGTAAGCCTGCAGTCTGAGAGCGAAGTGCTCTATTGGGGTGATATGGTACTATGAGGTCACTAAGATAAGATGGGACCTGATTATTCAAAACCTTATAAGTAAGAAGAAGAATTTTAAATTCTATTCTAGAATTAACAGGAAGCCAATGAAGAGAGGCCAATATGGGTGAGATATGCTCTCCTTCTAGTCCCTGTCAGTACTCTAGCTGCAGCATTTTGAATTAACTGAAGGCTTTTCAGGGAACTTTTAGGACAACCTGATAATAATGAATTACAATAGTCCAGCCTAGAGGAAATAAATGCATGAATTAGTTTTTCAGCATCACTCAGACAAGACCTTTCTAATTTTAGAGATATTGCGCAAATGCAAAAAAAGCAGTCCTACATATTTGTTTAATATGCACATTGAATGACATATCCTGATCAAAAATGACTCCAAGATTTCTCACAGTATTACTAGAGGTCAGGGTAATGCCATCCAGAGTAAGGATCTGGTTAGACACCATGTTTCTAAGATTTGTGGGGCCAAGTACAATAACTTCAGTTCTATCTGAGTTTAAAAGCAGGAAATTAGAGGTCATCCATGTCTTTATGTCTGTAAGACAATCCTGAAGTTTAGCTAATTGGTGTGTGTCCTCTGGCTTCATGGATAGATAAAGCTGAGTATCATCTGCGTAACAATGAAAATTTAAGCAATGCTGTCTAATAATACTGCCTAAGGGAAGCATGTATAAAGTGAATAAAATTGGTCCTAGCACAGAACCTTGTGGAACTCCATAATTAACCTTAGTCTGTGAAGAAGATTCCCCATTTACATGAACAAATTGTAATCTATTAGATAAATATGATTCAAACCACCGCAGCGCAGTGCCTTTAATACCTATGGCATGCTCTAATCTCTGTAATAAAATGTTATGGTCAACAGTATCAAAAGCAGCACTGAGGTCTAACAGAACAAGCACAGAGATGAGTCCACTGTCTGAGGCCATAAGAAGATCATTTGTAACCTTCACTAATGCTGTTTCTGTACTATGATGAATTCTAAACCCTGCCTGAAACTCTTCAAATAGACCATTCCTCTGCAGATGATCAGTTAGCTGTTTTACAACTACCCTTTCAAGAATTTTTGAGAGAAAAGGAAGGTTGGAGATTGGCCTATAATTAGCTAAGATAGCTGGGTCAAGTGATGGCTTTTTAAGTAATGGTTTAATTACTGCCACCTTAAAAGCCTGTGGTACATAGCCAACTAATAAAGATAGATTGATCATATTTAAGATCGAAGCATTAATTAATGGTAGGGCTTCCTTGAGCAGCCTGGTAGGAATGGGGTCTAATAGACATGTTGATGGTTTGGAGGAAGTAACTAATGAAAATAACTCAGACAGAACAATCGGAGAGAAAGAGTCTAACCAAATACCGGCATCACTGAAAGCAGCCAAAGAGAACGATATGTCTTTGGGATGGTTATGAGTAATTTTTTCTCTAATAGTTAAAATTTTATTAGCAAAGAAAGTCATGAAGTCATTACTAGTTAAAGTTAAAGGAATACTCGGCTCAATAGAGCTCTGACTCTTTGTCAGCCTGGCTACAGTGCTGAAAAGAAACCTGGGGTTGTTCTTATTTTCTTCAATTAGTGATGAGTAGTAAGATGTCCTAGCTTTACGGAGAGCATTTTTATAGAGCAACAGACTCTTTTTCCAGGCTAAGTGCAGATCTTCTAAATTAGTGAGATGCCATTTCCTCTCCAACTTACGGGTTATCTGCTTTAAGCTGCAAGTTTGTGAGTTATATCACGAAGTCAGGCACTTCTGATCTAAGGCTCTCTTTTTCAGAGGAGCTACAGCATCCAAAGTTGTCCTCAATGAGGATATAAAACTATTGATGAGATACTCTATCTCACTTACAGAGTTTAGGTAGCTACTCTGCACTGTGTTGGTATATGGCATTGGAGAACATAAAGAAGGAATCATATCCTTAAACCTAGTTACAGCGCTTTCTGAAAGACTTCTACTGTAATGAAACTTATTCCCCACTGCTGGGTAGTCCATCAGAGTAAATGTTATTAAGAAATGACCAGACAGAAAGGGGTTTTCAGGGAATACTGTTAAGTCTTCAATTTCCATACCATAAGTCAGAACAAGATCTAAGATATGATTAAAGTGGTGGGTGGACTCATTTACTTTTTGAGCAAAGCCGATAGAGTCTAATAATAGATTAAATGCAGTGTTGAGGCTGTCATTCTCAGCATCTGTGTGGATGTTAAAATCGCCCACTATAATTATCTGAGCTAAGCACTAAGTCAGACAAAAGGTCTGAAAATTCACAGAGAAACTCACAGTAACGACCAGGTGGACGATAGATAATAACAAATAAAACTGTTTTTTGGGACTTCCAATTTGGATGGACAAGACTAAGAGTCAAGCTTTCAAATGAATTAAAGCTGTGTCTGGGTTTTTGATTAATTAATAAGCTGGAATGGAAGATTGCTGCTAATCCTCCGCCTCGGCCCGTGCTACGAGCATTCTGACAGTTAGTGTGACTCGGGGGTGTTGACTCATTTAAACTAACATATTCATCCTGCTGTAACCAGGTTTCTGTAAGGCAGAATAAATCAATATGTTGATCAATTATATATCATTTACTAACAGGGACTTAGAAGAGAGAGACCTAATGTTTAATAGACCACATTTAACTGTTTTAGTCTGTGGTGCAGTTGAAGGTGCTATATTATTTTTTCTTTTTGAATTTTTATGCTTAAATAGATTTTTGCTGGTTATTGGTAGTCTGGGAGCAGGCACCGTCTCTACAGGGATGGGGTAATGAGGGGATGGCAGGGGGAGAGAAGCTGCAGAGAGGTGTGTAAGACTAACTACCCAAACAATCTTTCATACAAACTGTTTAAAGGGACATTACAGTGTTGTGGTGGAAATTACAGCAATAGTGTGGGACAACTACATTTTGTTTAAAAAAATCACAACAGTTGTATGACATTGAATACCTCAATTATGTTTTGATTATTTTACTGATATTTTATTCAGAGATATTTTAAAACATTAGAAAAAAATGTTTCTTTACCATTCATTTTTATCATTGAAGATCAAAAGTCTGGGTGTAGGACAAGCACAAAATGGCAATATTTGCATATAATGATGCTGAAAAAAGGTGAAAAAGTCATCAGACTACTAGAACAAAATTTCTTAAAACACTTTCATTGTAAAGATAACTATAAAAGTGTGAAATTTCCCCTTTTTTCTGTTTTTCATACAATATGATCAAAGGACATAATAAGTGCCCGTAGTCTAAGAATCACCCAGTCATTGGGGACTGTCACATCGATGATTTTGGCTGTTTTCTCTTGCTTGTTCCAGATGACAATATCAGGTTTGATTGCACCTCCTTCAATGTGTCTTCCTGCTGGGATCTCTTTGTCGTAGAAGATCGTTACTTTTCCGTTGGATGAGACTGGTGTTGGCTCGTGCTCCCAGACATGTTCTTTGACTTCCATCTCCAGTTCCTTGCAGACCTTCCAGTGGAGATATTGACAGATCTTGTTATGTCTGGATGTATAATGCCCATCTGCCATGAGGATCTGGCATGCTGAAGTTAGATGGTTTACACTCTCAACAGCTGTATGACAGAATCGGCATTTATCATTTTGTGAGATCCCTGCCATTTTTTTGTGCATTTTGAGCATTTATCCAGTCCAAATTCCATGCCAATGTCTTTTGAGAACTTATGGACAGTTTTCACGAGGTGACTGAGTCCCTTTTTTGTGTTAGCATAGAGTTTCAAATCGTCCATGAACAACAGATGGTTCACAAGTTTTTGGTTTTCCTTTCCTTTGTCTTTACTTACGTCATATCCGATGTCATGCTCCTTCAGGGTTTTGCTGAGCGGGTCCATGATTAAACAGAATAAAAGTGGTGAGAGTCTGTCTCCCTGAAATATTCCTCTTTGAACTCGTACGTCTGGGATTGTTATTTGTCCCTCTGTGTGATTGAGGGTGATGGTGGTGTTCCACTTGTTCATTTGTGCTCTCAGGAAAGATCTTATTTCCTCATTGATGTTGTAGAGTTCTAAGCACCTCATGATCCAGGAGTGTGGTACACTGTCAAATGCCTTTTTGTAGTCAATCTGTTGTGTGTTGGGGGGTGTGGCTGGAGGTTTTGGTGTTTTTTTCTTTTCTTTGCTCCTCAGGTGGCATGGAAGCTGATTTGTCTGTGGAAAAAAAGGTGCTGGCTGAAGAATCCTCACCCTCGTCAATATCATGTGAGGCACCTGGGACTGGTGCTCACGTGCAGCCCTAAAGACTTTCAGCTGTAGCGGATAATTGGATGGCGTTCTGCTTTTAAGGCATGTGTGAATCAAGCAGAACTGCCGGGAACTCGACCTTGTGATGTTCGTTTGTGAGACGCTGAGGACCGCACCTGGGTTTGACACATTAAGCCTGTGAAGCAGGGAAGGGTGAGGACACATGCTGTCAGCACACAGTAAAGGTAATTAACTGTTGGACTAATTGTAGATAGTAACTTGATGTTTTGCTACATAGTATACGTGAAATTGTGATGTCACTGCTGTGGCGTGCAGGATAAGTGATCCTCCACTTATTGTGAGAAGCTGCTCATGTGCATAAAGATAAAAAGTACAGACCTTGATGTGTTGCTGATAGCATGTGTTTTGTGAAAGAAATTGCTATTACTGCTAACGTACCTCACATCTTCTGTGCTTCAACAGAGAGTCAGTTTGTCGTGTCCACCTGGGGGGTGTCTGTTTGATGGTAGTGAGTCCAGGAGCGCCGGACTTCTCTCCCCATGAACACTGGAGAGCGTGCCAGCAGTCACTCCTCTTGAAGGACATTGGGTTGGGGTTTTTTGTATAATTTATTTAGGCACAGGTGAAAAATAAATTGTTTTTTGTTGAAGGAACCGCTTTCTGGTTATTTTTAGTGCTGGGTCCTGTCTGACGCAGGTTCGCTCCTCAATCTGCGTCGACACATAACACAATCCAAGCCATGCTGAGGTTCCTCTTCCTTTTTTTGCAGTCCTCCAGGATAACTTTGTCTGTCAGTAACTGGTCTTTAGCTCCTAATCTTCTTCTGGAACATCCTTTCTGTTCATTTTCCAGGTAGCCACCAGTGTCCAGATGTTCATAAATGGCATCAGTTATGATTCCTGTCAGCCATTTGTATGTGTTTGGCAGCAGATGGGTCTGTACTTGTTGGGAAGCTGTATTTCCTTGGTCTTTGGAATTAGGCTTGTGTTCCAGTCGTTAGCCAGTCTGGTGTGTCCTCTTCTCCGTTTTAATATTTTTGTGAAAGTCACAGCATAATGTTGGTGTAATGCTGTCAGTCTTTGCCTCTAACCGGATAAAATATTGAAGAAGTTCCCAGATGTTAATGCATTTTCAATGGGGATTCACGACCTGAACACACTCACAATATACATGTTAAAATGCCATTTTGACCTGGATATTGCCAACATGTGCAGCTTTCCGTCCTGTTTCTTGATAAGACTAATTGAAATTCTGTGACTGGTGCTCATAAATTGCCCGGAATTAAATGGCGACCAGATGAGATCATATTTTAAATAGAGGACTGGCGATTAAGTATTTCACAGGCTGATGCTGGGTTTGCAGCACGTTCGCGTTTCCATCTTTTCATTTTATTTCCCTGCAATGATTTTATAACTACTGCAGGGGTCACTATTGAGTGACCAACACAGTGCCGACCATGCAGCTGTATATAAGAACTAGAGAGCGCAGTCTCATTGCTGCACACTAAATGAAAACATCCCTTCATGGACAGTGACATGACGTCTCCTAACCGGGCAAAATATTGATGAAGTACCCGGATGTTAATGCATTATCAATGGAGATTCGCGACTGAACACACTCAGAAAAATGCTCGCAAAATATGTGTTAAAATGCCATTTTGACCTGGATATCGAGCCAGTAAAATTAAATTACATTAAATTATGTCAGGAAAGTATTAAACTTACTCTGACACTCACACATTCCCAAATATTAGTGTTGAAAGTTACACGGATCTGCACTGTTAAGCTACACTGCTAGGCTGAACTGCTGCTTTGTTCAACACAGCGCAGCTCCTAAAGCCATTACAATACATACACACACTAATATATATATATATATATATATGATATTTTTACACAATTATCCTTTATTGACCAAGTTTCATTCATGAAGTCAGTGGTGTGTGTGCACATCTCTATGTGTGGGTGTGACTGTGAGCGACACAGCGCGGGTCATTATAATCTCATTATTTCAAATGTGCAAATTTAAAAAATCCTCAGTCTTGTCGAACAATTTTAATCACGAACGACAAGTATTTTAACTAGACATTGGTCTAGCAGTGGAAAATATCAACTAGACATAAGTGAAGAGTTCATGGTCCGTGTCATCAGGCGACACAGGTACGACAGGAGACATACAGCTGTTTATCATCCAAATATCACGGACAAAGTGACAAGAATAACAAAAACCACTTACTTATGGAAGGAAATATTGTCTCCCTTGTTCCTCCATTTGTGGCTTTGCCAACATGCGCAGCTTTCTGGCATATTCCATCTGTTTCTTGTCGTGACTAAGTGAACTTCTAAGCACGCAAATCACTAACTTGCCCGGAATTAAAATGGCGATCACGCCTCCTTGTCGGCACACGGCTCAGCGCTACAGCGCTCTCTAGTTCTTATATACAGCTCCATGGTGCCGACACAGTTTGTGTAGTGTGTCAATACACTCCTTGAGGTATCATCATCCCACTAGTTGCTGTATGTTGTTAAACGATTTAAAAATGTTTAAAACATTCAAGGTTCATTCAATAGGTGACGTTACTCTCTCAATCAAGGCACTGAATGCTCTGATTTGGATGAATGGATGAACTCATGGTTTCTGCAAGAAACACACATAAAGCAGTGTGATTTTCGTTCCAAATCCTAACACACAGTGCTTAGTGCTTAATAAGTAACCTTTAAAAGCAGGTTGTGTCAAAAATAACTGGTCCTAACGCGACCGAAGCTAACAGCGCATTAGGGCTGTCCAAATCGATGCCTGACCCAAATAACAACTAGTACAACTAAAGGGAATTTACAACACAACGGATTTTTACTGATCGAAAAAATAATCCAGGTGACTGGCAAAAAAGATAAAATCCACCAGAAAGCGGAGATTTTTCATCCCTGCATCTCTGCACATAAATTTGTAAATAAACAAAATGCTACTCAACTGAAAAAACATTATGCAATTTAAAAAAAAAATAGAATATTTAGTATTGGTATATATTTATGACTCAAACAGCGTCATCTAGCAAAATATCAGTGGCTCATAAAAAGCATAATGTAGCCTCAGGAGCCTATTACAATAAGCCATCTCACAGTTACGAGTGTGCATGCCTCATACTATGGTCCTATTATTTGTGGATCGAAATACACTTTTGCAAATACTTTTGCTAAAATAATGCCCCCATAATTTGACCTTTACTTGCAGACCAACACAGTCAAAACTATTCCATTTTTTAATCCTTTCATTTCAACCAATAACTTGCATCACTTTTTACCAAAACTGGAGTTTAAGTTTTGACCCCTGTACAAACTGACACTGACCTTTATCACCGTTTTTGCTGTTTTACCCCATAACTCCATAACATTCAGTCCAAGATAGTCCAAAAATATACCTTTTTGGAATCATTATGATCATGCAAATAATGTGATATAGTTTTCAATATGATCAGAGCATCTTTTAATTTTGACCTCTGTGTAATTCTTCAGTTGACCTCAACCTGGCTGCCTATTGAAAATTCAGGTGACTAATCAGTTATTTTAAAAAAGTGATGTCTAAGGAGTATTTGTGCTGAATTTGATGCTTGTATCAGGATTTGCAGGATTCAGCTCTAAATATTCTCTGAGCTGCTGCACTAATTCACACATGCACACCTACGGACAATTTAAAGTTTCCAATCCACCTAACCTGCGTGTCTTTGGATGTGGGAGGAAGCCGGAACACGCAGAGAGAACCCACACAAACATGAGGACAACAAGCAAACTCCACACAGAAATGCCACAGATGGTAATCGAACCCATGACCTCCTCACTGTGAGGCAACAGTGCAAACCACTAAGCAACTGTGCTGCACAAAATAAAAGAACAGAGGGGGCTTATTGCATATCGTTTACAAATAAATAATAATAATAAATAACACTGCAAGTTGCAAGTTAATTATTCAGAAATTATGAAATGTGACTGTCTGGATTTTTTTTTTTTTTAGATTCTGTCTCTCACAGTTGAAGTGAACCTATGATAAAAATGACAGACCTCTCCATTCTTTGTAAAAGGGAAAACTTGCACAATTGACAGTCTCTCAAATACATATTTTCCTCACTGTATATGGTTTATAAAATGTTAGTTTCTGGTATCTGAATACCTCTCGGTAACTCTTACTAAGTCAGTTTGTGATGGCAAAGTTGGAAATTTAGTCCAGTTGGTGCAGTCATGGTGGAATTGTAACTTAGGCTACATTATTCTTCTTTTGAGCCATTTATATTTTGCAAGATGATGCTGTTTGAGTCATAAATACACACCAATACTAATTATTGTATTTAAAAAAAATTGCATAACAAGTTTGTTCAGTTGAGTAGCACTGCGCTGATTTAGAAATTTCTGTACAGAGATGTAGGGACGAAAAATCTCTGCATTTTGGTGGATTTTAGCTTTTTTTTTTGCCAGTGGTCTAGGTCATTTTTTATATCAGTGCAAATCCGTTGTTGTAAATTCCCTGTCGTTGTATTAGTTGCTATTTAGGTCAGGCATCGATTTGGACAGCCCCAATGCGCTGTTTGCTTCGGTTGCGTTAGGACCAGTTATTTTTTACTCCAACAACGCTGCTTTTAAAGTAGAATTCCTTCGTGAAGAGGGTGAGTTACTTATTTGCAGAGGGTTTTCTGTTTTATCGGGGATGGATGTTGAGTGGTGTTGATAGTGATTCCTGCCGAGTGGGGATGTTTTAAGGTATTTGGCATCATTAGCTAAGGGCTAAGCTAACTAGCCGCTATGTGGTCTGTTTAGACGATATTATGTAGTGATGGAACGATGATACCTCAAGGACACACTCATTGACACACTACACAAACTGTGTCGGCACTGTGTTGGTGGCTCAATAGTGACACCTGCAGTAGTTATAAAATCATTGTAGGTAAATAAGATGGAAAAGCTAACGTGCTGCAAATGCAACATCAGCCTGTGAAATAGTTAATCGCTAGTCCTCTATTTAAAATATGATCTCATCATTGCATAATTTCATGTGCTCAATTTGTGTGTCGAGTTAAGCTGTTCATGAGAAGAGTTTAAAATTTGCTTAAAACCTTGTTTGTGTAAATGCTAAACTGAGTTGGTTTGTAAAATATAGCAAATTTGTCTGTAATAAAATTCAGAGTTAAAATTTGTAACTTGTGTATGGAAATTTAAGTGTTAAAACATCCGAAATAAAAGACTGAAAATAGATTCATTTATGCATTTTTATTGAAGAACAAAGGTTTCTGAAGTGTCTTGGCTCCAAGTTGATTTCTCCTCTTACACACCAGCTCCCCTGCCTTAGAAAAAACTCTTTCACAGGGTACAGATGAAGATGGTGAGCAGAAACATTTCAGTGTGAGTTGATAAAGGTGTGGATATGTTTTCTGGTTATTCTTCCAGTATTGTAAAGGAGTACAAACATATCTAATTGGAAAAATAACAGTAAACAATGCCCAAAGGAGAAAAAGATTTACCTTATTTGGCGTCAAAAGATCAAAATTATTCCAGACTGGGGAAACTCTTTGAATGTGCTATGAAGTCAGTGGAACAAGGTGAGGGCAAGAAAAAAATCCACCAGCAAAACTCCATCCAACAAATCAGCAACATGTTGATACAGTTTTGTTTCCTTATAAACACAATTTGGCATGGTGCAGCCGAACGACACACTTCCTGTATCGGTCACGTGATTTTTTTTCTTAAAGCGATACGCGCACCGATACAGAGTTTCACTCTTGTGTGCTCGGTACAGTGTTGACGCACCAGTGTTGTTCATCCCATCACTAATATTATGTTAAATAAGTTCAGACAACAGTTATTAGTGTTTCTCTGATGTTACTGTATTAATAAGTACCGTTTGTTTAGGATTTGGAATGAAAATCAGTTTTATTTGTGTTTCTGTCTTGCTGAAACCATTAATTCATCCTAACTATTAATTCAGACCATTCAGTGGTTTATGGATGTTTCATTCCAACTCCTGTGCTCCCTGCATGTTAAACTGAGCCATTCAAGTTCATCTGTTAGCCAACAAATCTGCATATAAAGGCTCTGAACTGTTCCTGTGTGTCCATGTCTGCTCTCTGACCAGAGTTCTGTGGTGCATAAAGTAGATCAGCAAATTAACAATTATCAACGTATCACATTCACAACACCACTGAGAAAAAAAATGAGGGGCTATATATGTATAATGTGTTGGCAATCTGACATCATATGGTGTTCGTCCACTTTTTAAAGACGTAAAGACAAGACCAGAGGTGACCAAACCATATCTGTAGCCAACACGTCTAAAAAGTTCCAAGTAGAATGGAGTATATTTATGTAGTACAGTTAAAAGGCAAGTGGCCGTGCATTACTTTACAGGTATGATTAGTTTTTGTTATTTCATGTTGAAAAATATATTTGTGAGTTCTTGTGAGAAAACTACGAGACAAGTGATTTTGAAGAAAGAAAGTTTTTTTTTTTTTTTTTTTTTTTCTCACCAATATGGGGCTGCAGTCATTGCAATTTATTATCTGGAATAGCACCAAATTGAATCTCAGAGCTTCTAGAATTCAAACCTTTTCTGGAGGGGGGGGGATGCCTCTAGTAATTTTTTGTTTCAGCTTTTTTTTATTTTTCACTACTTTTAATCCCTGGAGATGGTGAATATAAATTCAGACTTTTTACATCTTATACAACATTTGAATTTGTAAACATTTACATTGTCTCATTATTATCTTTTTGCTTTGCCACAAAATGGGGACAATGTCTCATTGTCTTCGTTTCTCTTCCTGATCACTGACCGTGTAATTTAACACTTAGTTTGATTTAAACAAAATTAAAATTTAAACTGTGTTGCTAATTAGCTGGTTGCAGCAGGTATGTAAGGAAAACGTGGATGTCAGATGATCTCTGGGATCAGGGTTGAAGTCTCTGAGGATTTCAATGTTGTTTCTCACTTGTGATTGGTCAGGCTGGGCAGCAGAGCAGCAGCAGCAGATTAAATCGGCCTGTTTTTAGTCTTTCCTCCACTTGGTTGTAGACTCTCTTTCTTTTGTATGTTTTAAAGTCTTTCTACAAACATGTTTGAAATCCAGTAGCTGAGGGACATGTTGAAACTACAGCGAACACTTGCTGATGAAGGAATGACCGCAGACCAGAGAAAGAAAGAAATGACTGGGGCTATGTTGTTACAACTACATGTTAGTTAAAAGACGTGCTGCAACATTTTGACCCAGTTGGAGTGGACTGAGGTAAGACTGGGAGACTCGAAAATGAACCCCATTGCAATATTCCAGCCAAGAACTAATAAAAGCATGAAAGGCTTTTTCCAGATCTACACGATGTTAAAAAAACAGCTTCACCTTCGCTCAAAGCCATTGTTGATAAAAGCTCAATTTGACCAGTGAGTCTGGTTTTTTTTTTTTTTTTTTGTCAAAATTAAAACCACTGTCAAATATCACCCCAAGATGTCACCAAACAAAATAGACTCAGTTTTGTCTTTATTTAGGTGCAAGAAATACAAAGACAGCCATTGTTTCATTTCTGCGATACAGCTGGCCACGCTGCCCCCCAGTGAGCCTGTCAGTTTGTTCCAATGGGACGTAGATTTGAATGTGGTCCGTATAACAGTGGAACGACATTGTGGTTTGCAATGATTCATCCGAGTGGCAGCAACATTTGCAATGAGAAAAGAGGGGGGCCAAGGATTTAGCCTTGCGGAACACCACAAGCAAGAGTAGCACTTGAAGAGGACAGGTCACCAACCATTACAGAAAAGTTGTGATCAGAAAGATACTAAAAGATACACTAAATGCTTTTGATGAGTCCAGATTTTTTTTATTTTTTCAGGCATTAAACTGGAACTCAACCCGCGATCGACCAGTTGGCGTTCCAGCCATAGGGGTGCAGGGTTGTGTGACATTGTTTTGTTTTAAAGTGGATCTGTTGGTTCTCTCTGCTCTGTGCTCAATGTGGTTGGGTTCGGTCTGCTCTGGATTGGGGACCAGTTCAGGTGCATGCTTGTCCAGGGATGCACGGATCAGGCAGTTGGATATTGACATATTATCATCATTCAAAAGGGGGAGTTGTTAATGTGTCACTGTGCTTTTGCTAATGTTATATAAGATTAATTTTCCATTTCCCATCAACGGTGTGTACTCTGCTATCATGACTTTCTTGTAACTGTCAGCCAGTCTCCCCTTGTCTGCATGAGAAGACACAACAACAGGGTGGATACTGAAAAATATGGTGAACCATCAACCTGTTTTTGTGTGTGTGTGTGTGTGCCACTGTGCGTTTGTAGCTCTTTCTGAACCAGTTCCCACGATAGCTACGCTCACTAAGAGTCCAGATCTGTTATGACTTCGCATTAGACTAAATTAAATGGCCTTTTCTGTATTTAAAGCATTGCTTCTGAACCCTTTGTTCAGGATGGTTCCTACAAAAGGCCGGGTCATTTACACCAGTTAGCATTTTTAAATTGAAAAAAAACACTCAAAAGTGAAAGATATACAGTGGGGAAAATAAGTATTTGACCCCTGTCAGTTTTGCAGGTTTTCCCACCTACAAAGAATGGAAAGGTCTGTAATTTTTATCGTAGGTCATGGGTTAAAGTTCTCCGTCATTTGGAAAATGTAACCAACACATACGCGTGCGCACGTGGTGTCATGCGTGTTTTGGGGCCGAAATATGATAGTCTCACTGTCGAAGCACCATTCCATTCTGTGCGAATCAAAGCAGCCGCAGTGTCAGCGTGGACTGAGGAGAAAGGGACTGTGTGAATTTCACTCCTCTCCCGCTCTGTTTACTGCTTGTTATGATCACGGTCCTGCTCCTCTCTGTCTTCGTGGAACATTGGCAGACACTCCCCAAGTAGAGGGAGGGCGTGGCTTTGAACCAATGAAGCAATGATCCGACTCTGCTTCGATGGTTTGTCGCTTTCTTAATTTTCCCCCGCTAAAACCCTAAAGAGCATATGTCTGAGTAATATTACTTTTTATATTAAACCGACCTGTTATGGTCTTCTAAACAGTTGATAGGTGTATTTTATAACTTAAACGGGACCGATGCTAATGCATTTAGCATGTCTATGGCGTTTCAGTGTAAAGTTAGCATTAAGCTGTTCGCATCTCAGCACAGTTTGTGTGCATGTTTTCTGTATATAAATAATTATGGCTTAGTGTTTGTTGTCGTAAAAGAGTCAAATGTATACGAATTGTAATTTAATTTTATTTATATATTAATAATAATAATCAGAAGAATCAGAATCGCCTTTGTCATTGTAATTTCCATTACAACGAGATTTGAGTGCAACTACAAAAATGTCCTTTCCGTGGTGTGAGTAATTTTAGCCAAATAAAAGATAGTGAAATTTAACAGTAAATTATTCAGAGTATATGCACAACTAATATAAACATAAGATAAAATGAAATGTGGACTAAGTAATGTAAATCGAGAATTATATACAACTGTTAAATTTAATGACAATTTGTTTCGGTCAAACCACATCTAAGCTGTTTTTTACACAAGACAAAAAATAAAATGCAGTAAACTGCACATTTGTCTTTTTTTCATGAAAATAACTTATTAAAGATCACATATTACACTTTAGTCAGGCCTTTAAATACTTTAGTGGACTCTTGCTGTAATATGTTGTCAGTGGTTGAGATAGTTTGTCGGCATCTAAAAACGCTCATAATCGGATGAAACCTGATGGAAATCTCTCTGTGGTGTGTCGGTGATGTATGTATGTGCAAAATAAAACAAAACATTACTCGAGGTATGTTTTTGACGAGAATATAACATAACTTTATTACAAGCTCAAATGTTAATGTTGCGTGATAAAGGCCTTAATAATAACTCACTTCAAGAAATAATAGCAAAACCCGCATGTAAGTATATAAAAAAAAATTGATCGATTTACTAAAATAATCGTTAGTTGCAGCCTAAGTTTGTTTTACGAGTGAGAGCATTTTACAGCAGTTAAGGGTGCAGCTTTAGACCCTGGGAAAAAAAAAAGAAGACAAAAAGCATTTGCCTTTTCTGACTGTGGTAAAAGATTTAGAGAAAAGGGCACCCTGAACAGACATGATAATTCATAGTCATTCACTGCCCCCCTGAAAAAATGAGCCATTCACCAGCTCATCTACAAAACAATATACAGGGGCACCCAGATGCAGAACAGCAGGAACTAGAAGAAGAATAGGCAAATAAGATTGAAGAAACCAGAAAAATGGACATGAAAGAGCGTCCAAAGCTGACTAAATTAAAGGAGAATTAAAAAAAATTCAAAACTATTCTGCAAAAAGTTAACATTGGACTGACAGATTATGGAGCGGCATGGTACATACAAAGTAAATTAGCCCCACAAGATTTGGAGAGAAAAGGAACCACAATCAAGAAAAAGAATACCGTGCCACAATGGAAAAAGAAATTACAACAAAAAAAATCAGCCGCAGAAGAGCAGAGATCTCCCACATGCCAATATTTTTAGGAGGTTAAAACCGTAAAAGGAATCTATATACACACACACACGGGTATGTAGAGAAACAATTTCATTGTTTGCTTCATGAAAAAGTTGGATCAAACGATGCAGTGTTATCAAAACAGAAATAAAACCATTTTGCTGTTCTCTTTGGAAATAATTAAGATAAAACAGCAAGTTGAGCAATGAACAAAGGTGGTTCCATGAAAACACACACACACTGTATGTGGGTGATTCTTTAACTACGGGCACTATTGGCCTTGTAAATGTAATTTCCACCACACCATTGCCTTACAATATAAAGCGCCTTAGGGCAACTGTTTGTGATTTGGCGCTATATACATGTGCTCTGATGTCACTGTTTATCTCCATAGAAACTACCCACCAGTGTTGTGGTGGAAATTACAGCAATAGTGTGGGACAACTACATTTTGTTTAAAAAAATCACAACAGTTGTATGACATTGAATACCACAATTATGTTTTGATTATTTTACTGATATTTTATTCAGAGATATTTTAAAATATTAGAAAAAAATGTTTCTTTACCATTCATTTTTATCATTGAAGATCAAAAGTCTGGGTGTGGGACAAGCACAAAACGACAATATTTGCATATATGATGCTGAAAAAAGGTGAAAAAGTCATCATAGACTACTAGAACAAATTTCTTAACACTTTCATTGTAAAGATAACTATAAAAGTGTGAAATTTCCCTTTTTTTCTCTTTTTCATACAATATGATCACAGGACATAAGTGCCTGTAGTCTAAGAATCACCCATGTGTTGAAACCATTTCATTGGTTGCTTAATAGTAAAGTTGGCCATCAAAACAGAAATGAAACCATTTTGCTGTTCTCTTTGGAAGTTATTTGGATTTTCTCTCTCTCTCTCTCACACACACACACACACACACACAATGTGGAGAACCATTTCCTTGGTTGCTTATAATGTTGGGCGAAAGCACTTTTTGTCGTCAAAACAGAAAATAAAACCATTTGCTGTTCTCTTTGGAAATTATTAAAACAGGAATTTGACCATTCTCACACACACACTATGTAGAGAAACCATTTCATTGTTTGCTTCATGAAAAAGTTGGATCAAAAGATGCAGTGTTATCGAAACAGAAATAAAGCCTGTTCTCTTTGGAAATTAAGATAAAACAGCAAGTTGAGTAATGAACAAAGGTCTTTCCATGAAAACACACACACAGGGAAACCATTTCATTGTTTGCTTCATGAAAAGTTGGATCAAAGGATGCAGTGTTGTCAAACAAATAACACCATTTTGCTGTTCTCTTTGGAAATTATAAAGATAAAACAGCAACTTGAGCATTCTCTGTCTCTTACACACACACACACACACACACACACACACACACACACACACAGTATGTGGAGAATCCATTTCATTGGTTGCTTAATAACAAAGTTGGGCCAAAGCATTTTGTGTCATCAAAAGAAAATGAAACCATTGTGCTGTTCTCTTTGGAAATTACTTGTATTCTCTCTCCCCCATGAAAACACAAAGCATTCTCTCTCTCTCTCACACACACACACACGGGTATGTAGAGAAACCATTTCATTGTTTGCTTCATGAAAAGTTGGATCAAAGGATGTAGTTATCAAAACAGAAATAAAACAATTTTGCTGTTCTCTTTGGAAATTATCAATCAATCAACTTTTTTCTTATATAGCGCCAAATCACAACAAACAGTTGCCCCAAGGCGCTCCATATTGTAAGGCAAGGCCATACAATAATTATGAAAAACCCCAACGGTCAAAACGACCCCCTATGAGCAAGCACTTGGCCACAGTGGGAAGGAAAAAACTCCCTTTTAACAGGAAGAAACCTCCAGCAGAACCAGGCTCAGGGAGGGGCAGTCTTCTGCTGAGACTGGTTGGGGCTGAGGGAAAGAACCAGGAAAAAGACATGCTGTGGAGGGGAGCAGAGATCGATCACTAATGATTAAATGCAGAGTGATGCATACGGAGCAAAAAGAGAAAGAAACAGTGCATCATGGGAACCCCCCCACAGTCTACGTCTAAAGCAACATAACCAAGGGATGGTCCAGGGTCACCTGATCCAGCCCTAACTATAAGCCTTAGCGAAAAGGAAAGTTTTAAGCCTAATCTTAAAAGTAGAGAGGGTATCTGTCTCCCTGATCTGAATTGGGAGCTGGTTCCACAGGAGAGGAGCCTGAAAGCTGAAGGCTCTGCCTCCCATTCTACTCTTACAAACCCTAGGAACTACAAGTAAGCCCGCAGTCTGAGAGCGAAGCGCTCTAATGGGGTAATATGGTACTACGAGGTCCCTAAGATAAGATGGGACCTGATTATTCAAAACCTTATAAGTAAGAAGAAGAATTTTAATTCTATTCTAGAATTAACAGGAAGCCAATGAAGAGAGGCCAACACGGGTGAGATATGCTCTCTCCTGCTAGTCCCCGTCAGTACTCTAGCTGCAGCATTCTGAACCAACTGAAGGCTTTTAGGGAACTTTTAGGACAACCTGATAATAAAGAATTACAATAGTCCAGCCTAGAGGAAATAAATGCATGAATTAGTTTTTTCAGCATCACTCTGAGACAAGACCTTTCTGATTTTAGAGATATTGCGTAAATGCAAAAAGGCAGTCCTACATATTTGTTTAATATGCACTTTGAATGACATATCCTGATCAAAAATGACTCCAAGATTTCTCACAGTATTACTAGAGATCAGGGAAATGCCATCCAGAGTAACGATCTGGTTAGACATTATGAAAATAATGTCTAACCAGTTTTATCTTCATAATAAATTATGAAGATAAAACAGCAATTTGAGCATTCTCTCTCACACACACAGACACACATATCAAAAGATGGATCAATTGAACTGAAATAAAGCCATTTTGCTGTTCTCTTTGGAAATTAAGATAAAACAGCAAGCTCAACAATGATCGAAGGTGGTTCCATAGAAACACACACACACACACACACACGTAGGGAAACCATTTCATTGTTTGCTTCATGAAAAGTTGGATCAAAGGATACAGTGTTGTCAAACAACACCATTTTGCTGTTCTCTTTGGAAATTAAGATAAAACAGGAATTTGAGCATTCTCACTCACACACACACACACACACACACACACACACACACACACACACACACTGCAGAGAAACCATTTCATTGTTTGCTTCATGAAAAGTTGGATCAAAGGATGCAGTGTTGTTAAACAGAAATAAAACCACCATATCAAAAGATGGATCAATTGAATTGTAATAAAACCATTTTGCTGTTCTCTTTGAAAATTTTTAAGATAAAACAGCAAGTTCAACAATGATCAAAGGTGGTTCCATGGAAACACACACACAGTATTTAGAGAAATCATTTCAGTGTTTGCTTCACGAAAAAGTTGGATCAAACGATGCAGTGTTATCAAAACGGAAATAAAACCATTTTTCTATTCTCTTTGGAAATAATTAAGATTAAACAAGTTGAGCAATGAACAAAGGTGGTTCCATGATAACACACACACACACACACACGTAGGGAAACCATTTCATTGTTTGCTTCATGAAAAGTTGGATCAAAGGATGCAGTGTTGTTAAACAGAAATAAAACCATTTTGCTGTTCTCTTTGGAAATTATAAAGATAAAACAGCAATTTGAGCAATGAACAAAGGTGGTTCCATGAAAACACACACAATATGGAGAAACCATTTCATTGGTTGCTTAACAAAATTGGCGAAAGCACTTTGTGTCATCAAAACAGACATGAAACCATTTTCTGCTGTTTGGAAATTATTAAGATTAAACAGCAGTTTGAGCATTTTCACACACACACACACACACACACACACACACACACACACACACACACACACACACACACACACACACACACACACACACACACACACACACACACACACACACAGTATGTGCAGAAACCAAGAGTGAAATCTAGCATGGAATCCCAGACCAAGGGAGATTGACAGTCATCTTGTATTTCTTCCACTTTCTAATAAATAATATTAACAGTTGTCTTCTACCAAGCTGCTTGCCTGTTGTCCTGTAGTCCATCCCAGCCTTGTGCAGGTCTAGTTTTGTCTTTGGTGTCCTTAGACAGCTCTTTGGTCTTGGCTATGGTGGACAGGTTGGAGTGTGATTGTGTGGACAGGTGTCTTTTATACAGAAAAGTTCAAACAGGTGCAATTAATACAGGTAAATAGTGCAGAATAAGAGTACTTCTTAAAGAAAAATGAACAGGTCTGTGTGAGCCTGAATTCTTGCTGGTTGGTTGGGGGTCAAGTACTTATTTTATGCAATAAAATGCAAATTAATTATTTAAAAAAAATACAATGTGATTTTCTGGATTTTTTTAGATTCTCTCACAGTTGAAGTGTACCTACGATAAAAATTACAGACGTCTCCATTCTTTGTAGGTGGGAAAACCTGCAAAACTGATAGGGGTCAAATACTTATTTTCTGACTGTAAATGCAAAGTAAAGTTCTTCTCCTGTTTCTCAAGTATCAAATGTGTTCTCAAGTATGTCCAAGTACATTTAATCAGGTCCCATCTTATCTTAGGGACCTCATAGTACCATATCACCCCAATAGAGCGCTTCGCTCTCAGACTGCAGGCTTACTTGTAGTTCCTAGGGTTTGTAAGAGTAGAATGGGAGGCAGAGCCTTCAGCTTTCAGGCTCCTCTCCTCTGGAACCAGCTCCCAATTCGGATCAGGGAGACAGACACCCTCTCTACTTTTAAGATTAGGCTTAAAACTTTCCTTTTTGCTAAAGCTTATAGTTAGGGCTGGATCAGGTGACCCTGAACCATCCCTTAGTTATGCTGCTATAGACTTACACTGCTGGGGGGTTCCCATGATGCACTGAGTGTTTCTTTCTCTTTTTGCTCTGTATGCACCACTCTGCATTTAATCATTAGTGATTGATCTCTGCTCCCCTCCACAGCATGTCTGTTTCCTGGTTCTCTCCCTCAGCCCCAACCAGTCCCAGCAGGAGACTGCCCCTCCCTGAGCCTGGTTCTGCTGGAGGTTTCTTCCTGTTAAAAGGGAGTTTTTCCTTCCCACTGTCGCCAAGTGCGTGCTCACAACGGTCGTTTTGACCATTGGGGTTTTTTCGTAATTATTGTATAGCTTTGCCTTACAATATAAAGCGCCTTGGGGCAACTGTTTGTTGTGATTTGGCGCTATATAAATAAAATTGATTTGATTTACATAGAGAAGCTTGAATCTTCAACTGGACTGGGTTGCTTGACGCGCGGACGTTTCGCTTCAAATCACAGAAGCTTCCTCAGCTAAAATTCTTGCTCTGGAAGTCTGACTTCTGTCTGACTCTTGTAGAGAAGAATAAAACAGAAGCCAACAAAAACTGGAGTTTTAAACCTAACCAGACCCCTGCTACTGAGAGGCAGACTGCTACAGGCTAGTGACTAAACAATAGCTCTAATTAGCAACTATTGTGCTCTAGTTAGCACACCTAATGACAGGACAGCTGTCCCTCTAATGATGGGATGGATGCCTTCCTGATGGCTCCCTTGATGACGTGAATGACTCATTACCATGAACAAAAGACAAACTCCTTTGACCTGAGTACCCCATTGTAAACAGGGGATAAATTGTGTCTCAGACCCCCTCCTCAGTTAAGGCTGGGTTTCAAACGTTTCACAAAGAATGCCTCCTTGACCCCTCTCTCAAACCATTTCTTCTCTCTGGCTAATATTTTAACTTCCTTGTCCTTAAACGCGTGGTTAGTGTCTTTAAGGTGGAGATGAACTGCAGACTGAGGTCCACTGGCGCCCTCTCTGCGGTGCTGGTATAGCCTTTTGTGTAAAGGTTGCTTTGTTTCACCTATGTAGTGTTCATTACAGTTTTCCTGACATCTGATAGAATACACTACATTGCTCTGTTTGTAACTAGGGATCATGTCCTTAGGGTGAACTAATTTCTGTCTCAAGGTGTTAACCGGTTTAAAGTAAACTGGGATTTTGTGCTGTCTGAAGATCCTCTGTAGTTTTTCCCCTACTCCTGCTAAATAAGGGAGAGAGAGACACTCTTCTTCTTGTCTCTGTCTCCTGTCTATCTGGTCTCTTTGTTCTCTGGGACTTCTGCACTTTGTCCAGGGACCATCGTGGGTGCCAACATACTGTGAGGGCTTTCCGGACACGTTGTTGTTCTTTAGCCCTTCCCTCTGCAGTTGTGGGCACCTGTAGGGCTCTGTATTGAAGCATCCTGATCACCCCGAGCTTGTGTTCAAGGGGGTGGTTTGAGCCAAAGAGCAGATATTGGTCAGTGTGAGTTGGTTTTCTGTAAACCCGTCTGTTCTCTCCAATCGTAACATCACAGTCCAAGAAGGCTAAATGGTTGTTTCTGGCATCCTCACGTGTGAACTTGATATTGGCGTCCACCGAGTTGATGTGTTCTGTAAAGTCCTCAACTTGCTGTTGCTTGATTTTAACTCATGTGTCAACATATCTGAACCAGTGACTGGGAGAGATGCCTGTGAAAGACATCAAGGCTGTCTTCTCCACTCGCTCCATGTACAGATTGGCCACAATGGGGAATACCGGAGACCCCATCGCACAACCATGAATCTGTCTGTAGTAATTCTCCCTAAACAGGAAATACGTGGTGTTGAGACAGATCTCCAAGAGTTGGCAGATGTGGTCTGGTGTGAGTTTGGTCCTTTCAAGTAGAGACACATCCTCCAGCAGTCTCTACCTCACAGCTGAGACGGCCTCAGCAGTGGGGATGCAAGTGAACAACGATGTCACATCAAATGACACCATAGTTTCATCTGCCTCCAGCTGTAGGTCCTTGATCTTGTTCACAAAATCTTGTGTGTTCTCCACATGGTGGTCTGAGTTACCCACTAGAGGAGCCAAAATCCACTTGAGGTACTTGGCCAAATTGTACGTGATGGAATCTGTGCTACATACAATAGGCCTGAGTGGCACGTCCTGTTTCTGGATTTTGGGCAGTCCATAGATGCACAGAGTGGCGTCCCCAGGGTAGTCTGTAGTATGTCTGCCTGTCGATGAGTCCCCATATGTCCAAGTACTCAAAACCAGTAGTATCTGGACTATTAAACCGAACAGTGTGCAAAATCTCCAAAGCGGGGCCCTTCACACTTTCCATTATCCATATTTTCTTTTCTCGTTCAGAACTATTACATTCTTCAATCATTAATCTAGCTTGTTCAATCCAGGTCTCCAACTGCTCCTCCCCTGACGGGGTAGGTAGAACTCCTGAGAACGTTTGCATTCGCCAGTATGGGCTAATATCACTACTTCTCAGCTGATTAGTCATCTGCAAAATATCACCCACTGCTCTTATAATAGCTTCAGGCGTGGAGGTTGGTAACAGAGAAGCTGTAGTGGGGTCTCCTTTTAGACTATTTTCAACTACAAGAGGATGACATTCACTCTCCACTTCAGTAGGTCCAAAAACTCGCCACGGCCGATTGGAACCTTCAGGCAGCACATCCAGTGGACAGGATTTTGCACTGACCTTCTCCCACTGACACTCACATAGCACAACTAAGCTTTGACCCTGTGGGCCACACATCCTTCCTTGTACCAGACTCGCCCAAGTACTTTAACAGATTGGAGGTTTTCCTCAATAACACTCATTTCTGTCTCCAAAGGGACATCCTTGAACAAAATAGCATGATCAGGGTTGAGGCCTTCCCCCTTACACCAGTCCCAGCAGAGAACTGCCCCTCCCTGAGCCTGGTTCTGCTGGAGGTTTCTTCCTGTTAAAAGGGAGTTTTTCCTTCCCACTGTCGCCAAGTGCTTGCTCACAGGGGGTCGTTTTGACCGTTGGGGTTTTTACGTAATTATTGTATGGCCTTGCCTTACAATATAAAGTGACTTGGGGCAACTGTTTGTTGTGATTTGGCGCTATATAAATAAAATTGATTTGATTTGATTTGATTTACACCAGCAAGTTAACTGAACCATCCCCACGGTGTCAGTCATAATCATCTTAGCCCAGCCAGGTTTTGTTTCACGCTATTAATGCAAGGTTACCCAAGTAGTGGTTTGAAGGGGTCTGATAAACTGATATGGCAACAAGGTTACACATAGAACATTCAAATTGCATTTTCCCTGTCTGAAGGTCAACACCACCACCAGGACTATAAACCAACCACCACTGAACCATTTGATCCTAGCAGTGCCTCCATTTTTATGTAGCACCTGTATCGCCCCTCTATAAAACTCATACTTCAGAATGGGAGGGTGCTCTGGGTATTAGGCCCTCCCCAACATGTGGTGTGGAATGCAGTCCCCTTAAGTTAGCAATGACTCAGAGGAGATATTTTGTTGTCAACATAAAAACTCATTTCATTTCAAACCACAGAATAAACACATTTCCCTAACACCACAAATAATCCCACCTTTTGCTAAAACGCAAACAAATCACAATAAAATCAACATCAGCTTTCCAACATCTAATTGTTTGTTCCCAACTCTTAAAATCAAACCCACTAATATTTCTAATTCCCTTGAGCACAACACCCCCCCCCCCCCCAACCCACATTCACCCAGTCTGACACAGTAATCACACCTTCCAGGCGTGAGAGAAAGATGAAAGGGGAAAAAAAAAATGCCACACAGGCCAGTCACCGGCCTGCCGTGCTGAGATCACCAATTGTCCGCTTTGAGTGTGTTGAAATTCCCCCGGTGACCATGAGATACGAGGACACGTCACGGAGAGCCCCAGCATTGCAAGAAACCTCAACACAGAACACAATCACTGTGTAGAACGTTTTATCAAAACCACGGCCATCATGTGGAAACAGGCTACCTGATTGACAGCTTGAAATCATCCCACCTCTTCAGCTCCGGGTACACCTGCTCCTCCAGCCGCTCCGGATGTGTCCTCCTCCCTGAACAAAATCGTCGGTCTCTCACTTTTCACTGTCCGTTGCTCATACCGCTCTCAGCTGTGGTAGCTCAGCATCTCATATGACTACAACACGCATCTCCCGTCCCAGGAATTTCCCAGCCAGGTGCAGGCGTGCTAACCTCGGCTGCGTGTCTCTCACCTATTTGCCCATCGAAGGTGTGGCTCCCAGCACAGAGTCCGTCCCCGGGGTAAGAGTTCTCTGGGTGGCATTGAAGGACATGCCCTCAGTCAATCTCCGACCACTCCAATGGGAGACTGAGTGAGTCTGTCCGTCCTTCACTCAGCTCAGCACTCCACCTTCCCGACTTCCGCGTCCCCACTCTTCTCTCGACGCCAAGCACCGAACCCGCCTCACTCACATGCCTAATCAATCATGCACCAGCTGGTGCATGTGCAACTTATTTCATACTTCACTTCGTTGTCACAATATTTCCATCAGGTATCATCACTAATGCAGAAACATTATTAACACAGTAAATGATCCTCATTTAATGCAAATGCACTATTTACATCAATAGGAAAGGATTCACACATTTTACAACCTTTATCCATAACCCTGATTTCCCACTGGGCTACACACGGAATATTTGTTTTAGCAAGTGTTCGGGCATCTCATGCAGCAGTCTCATAAATGTTATGAAAGGCATCAAAATTAAAATTTTGGTAGTTTAATGTTCATTTGCTATTGTAGTCAGGTGGCTTCTCCATGCTTTGACTGTAGCACCTCTCTGGCATGCAAGGGATTATGGGATCTCTGAATAGAGCGAATATACACATAACGAAGAGATTTGTCCTCTGCATTTAACCCATCCAAATTACAGTTAGACACAATCCAACCACTAGGGGCAGTGGGCAGCCACAGTCTGGCACCCAGGGACCAACTCCAGATACAGAGACGCTGCCTTGGTCAGGGGCAGAGAAAGAATAAGAACTTTATTAATCCCGAAGGAAATTGTTTTGCCAAAGTGCCGAAACAGTAAACATGAGTACAACATCTTTATGCAAAATGACTAAAGACACTTAGGAGGAAAGGAGCAGACCCGAAATAACCATGTTTGATTGTGGGATAAAACCAGAGGAAACCCACACAGACACAGGAGAACATGCAAACGCCACACAGAAAGGGCAGGAAGTGAACCCACAACCTTCTTGCTGTGATGCATCAGTGCTAACCACTAAACCACGTGTTGCTCCGCAGACAAAGTCAAACCAACTGGACATTTACTGTCCAAACACTCATGATTGATTGTCCACACGAGGAGACAATCCATCCTACAGTCCACACAGAGACACTGAAGAACCAGAACCAGAACGAGGGAAGAACCTGAACCCAGCACACAGAGGTTCAGTGAATGTGCAGCAGAAGGTGTGGATGTGGATCAGAGAGTCAGAGGAGACTTCATAGAAGGACAGAGTGCCAGCAGGACAGTCCACAAACACTGAGACTCTGTGAGAGGACGAAGAGGAGCGAGGACGGACTGTACGTCTGTTATTGTGACAGACAGAGTAACGATGACCAAAATCAGAGCAGATCAGAGTCCAGGACTGATCATTAGCTCCAAACATACAGTCCTCACTGTCTCCTTTCCTTCTGATTCCTCTGTAAGACACTGACACATCAACACGTCGTCTCCACTCGACCTCCCAGTAACAGCGACCAGTCAGACCAGTTGAGGACAGGACCTGAGGGCAAAGGTCAAATCTGTCTGGATGATCAGGATATGATTGATCCTCGTCCACATGTTCTACCTTTGTGTTGTTTTTGGACAGTTTGAGTTTTCTGTTCACTGAGTTTGGATCCAGAAAGAGTTCAGAGAAATCTGATGAAACAAAACACAACACAGTTATCAATCAATCAGTTCATCAATCAACATGACAGTTATCAATCGATCAGTTCATCAATCAACATGACAGTTATCAATCGATGGTTTGTTGCAGCCTTCATGTTGAACTCTGCTTCAGTGTCAACAGGACTTGAATGAGTGATGTCACAGAGGGCGGTTTCTATGGAAACAGATGGATCAAAGTACAAAGACACTTACACTTCCTCAGACCTGGTCTCAGCCATCGGACTCCACCAGGATCCACCCTGAAAGGAGGAGGGGGCGGAGCAACACATGGTCTTTAATCATGGAAACATCAACATGACATTGATTTCATCCACACACTTTAGTTCTTCTCTTCTAACACACTCATCGCTCCAAATGGATCATTGATTATTGATCACCTCTAACTGTGCTGATCACCTGACTCTTCAGGCTCCACCCACTATTCATTAAGTCAGGTGTGTTCAGCCAATCAGCTGCAGGTGTTACATGTCCCCTCATATTGGAGCAGATCCTCCCGAACTAAAACTACGTTTCAAAGATCATCAAGAACTAAATTTAAGTTTTATGTTTGCAACATGAACTTCCTGCTGTTTTTATTTTAAAAACAAACAAAAAAAGTAATTTTTTTTTTCTCACTGTCTGCATATATAGTAATGGTAAATGCCACATTGGCAGAACCATTTATGAACATTAATACCCATATATGCAATTTATTCTTGCAAGACAGAAGGCATGTAGTGCGTGAGTGAACATGGTGTGTGTGTGTGACCCCCATCCGCCCTTCCCGATCAGCGTACAACATCCTACTCAAAGCAAACAGACACCTACTATGAGGAAGGGCCGACCACCAAAACAACACAAAGACAAACAAGAACGAAAGACAAGTGGCAACAGCAGTGAAGTGAGACACAGAGGAGACAGGACCCCAACAATACAACATACCAGGTCAAACAACCATACATGAACAAGCAGTGATAGGAACAGTCTGTTGTCTAGTTAGTGAGCATTCATACCCTAATCTGGGACACCAGAGACTTGATCCCCTTTAGAACACCCAAAACCGAATTGTGGTGATGGTCACAAACACTGAACCAGTCACACACAGAGACCCAGATCACAGCTAAATATCCGATCACTACTGGGGCTGGTGTGTTGGGCCAAGACAAAAGTACAGAACCTTACCATATAACGTGGACCACTCCGGCACGTCAGAAGCCATACTGCTGATTGCACGCAACAGATGGAAATGTGTCCAGGACACAGAGCCCCAGGAGAAACAATGAGAAAAAGGACAGAGGAAGGGCACAGGGGTCAGGAAGGGCAGCCACCAGAGCCACCGGGGCAGGCAGACGAACCACCAGGGGAACGGCCCTGGCGGTGCCAAATCGCACCCCCACACCACTCCCCACCCCCACAGAGGCACAGGAAACAACCCCACACACCAGGGGAAACTATCCGGTTGTTAAGTGTGACGTAACGCATCATGAGATTTTCACCTTCCGGCTCCAAACAAAAAAGGCGCGCTGTCATTAACATTGAGAACTGCACTGAGACGATCTGATCAGGCTGCAATTACACCGCTGCACACGGACAACAGCATTAACATCGCAACATAAAACTCTTTGTATATTGTGCCTAAAACTCTCCTGGATATATTAACTGGGTTTTTAGACGTTGTTACTGCATTTATTTTATGCAAAAATGTCAGACGCTCAGGTCATTTCTCCGTTAATTTCAATGGGAGTTGCTGCGAGCTGCAATCGCTTCCTGTTCATGTTGTTCGGGGAGAAAGTGAAGTTTGCACTTTAACATCCTGTTTATTTTAATAAATAATTTTTTATTAACAAACAGACATGTATATTTTACCTGGGCATAATAAAATATGTAAAGTAAAAGAAAAAAAAGTTTTATTAAGTGTTCTGACCACAGAACCAGACGAATGCGGTTAACGGAGGTGGAGGCGGAGAAGGGAGGGACGGAGGTTTGCGCACAATGTAAACACAAACTAAACTTAAACTGTAAATCCTTAAAAGGATCAAACAGAGGTAACTTTAATTGTAAACTTGGAGGTCTTTGGACCCAGAAACAGATTTATCACATGATGCGTTATGTCAGCGCTTAACAACTGGATACAGGGCGCCAGCATCAGCCCACAAGGGGGCAGCACCCCAGAACCACACCCCCCAGGCCACGGCCCCCAAAGGGAGGAGTGAGCGGTGGCGGGGACAAGGGGCCAAGGAGCCAGCATGACTGAACCCAAAGCCCGGGCAGGGACAACCGAGCCCAACGAGGGTGGGATAATCCTGTTTCAAATTTGGTGTTTTTCTGTTCCAGTTGGTGCAGAATGACGTCCACATTGATTTGGACCAACAGCGTGCAGTATTAGTGAGTGATCCCCTTCGTAAGATGGCGGTGTCCACGAGTCCACAGACGGACCAGATCAGATTTTCTGTCTCAGAAAAATGTTTCACTCGGCACAGTTTCTCCAATCACAGCCACAGAAGCCTATAAGTCCTTCAGAGCTGTCTGGGTGGCTTCCCTCACTCTCAGTCACTCAGTTTTTGAGAGCTGCCTGCTGCACACAGATTTATTCCACAGTATCAGACTGTTTGGATTTATGAAGGATTGATGGAAATGAAGTCTGAGAAAATGTTCATGTGTTCATCTCCAAAGAAAACTGGCTGTGAAACTAATGATTTACTGCAGAACCACTGATGGTACTTTAAGATTTTCTATCATCCAGAACAAGTGAATCCAGAATGGTCCAGAAGCTGAAGAACTGCAGGAATTTGGAGACACAAACCTCAAACTTTGAATTCTTCACCCTAAAAACTCAGTTTTGTTGGAGCTCAGAGATGTTCCATGAAGAGGTTTTTCTGAAGCTGTTTCATGTGACGCCTGTGAGGAAACACCAGACTGGACTCATAAGCTGTGGCTGCAGCAGGTCCACATGGAGAACATGCAGGCAGCAGGTGATCTCCAGGAGCAGGTTGGTGACTCCTGCTTCAGAGAAATGAAGCTTTTTGTCTCCATTCCTCTTTGAAACATGTGACTTTGAACAGACTGACAGTGAAAATGATCGACAACTGTTTTTGTTTGTCTTTGCACCAGAATGTGTGAAGGACTAACAAATGATTTCCTCAAACACCTCAGCAGAACATACACACATGTACAGTAGTGTTCAGAATAATAGTAGTGCTATGTGACTAAAAAGATTAATCCAGGTTTTGAGTATATTTCTTATTGTTACATGGGAAACAAGGTACCAGTAGATTCAGTAGATTCTCACAAATCCAGCAACACCAAGCATTCATGATATGCACACTCTTAAGGCTATGAAACTGGGCTATTAGTAAAAAGTAGAAAAGGGGTGTTCACAATAATAGTAGCATCTGCTGTTGATGCTACAAACTCAAAACTATTATGTTCAAACTGCTTTTTTTTTTTTTTAGCAATCCTGTGAATCACTAAACTAGTATTTAGTTATATAACCACAGTTTTCATAATTTCTTTACATCTCCGAGGCATGGAGTCAACCAACTTGTGGCACCTTTCAGCTGTTATTCCACTCCAAGATTCTTTAACAACATTACACAATTCATTCGCATTTCTTGGTTTTGGTTCAGAAACAGCTTTTTTGATGTCACTTTGATGTGTGTTTGGGGTCATTGTCTTGTTGAAACACCCATTTCAAGGGCATGTCCTCTTCAGCATAAGGCAACATGGCCTCTTCAAGTACTCTGACATATCCAAACTGATCCATGATACCTGGTATGTGATATATAGGCCCAGCACCATAGTAGGAGAAACATGCCCATATCATGATGCTTGCACCACCATGCTTCACTGTCTTCACTGTGAACTGTGGCTTGAATTCAGAGTTTGGGGGTCATCTCACAAACTGTCTGTGGCCCTTGGACCCAAAAAAGAACAATTTTAATCTCATCAGTCCACAAAATATTCCTCCATTTCTCTTTAGGCCAGTTGATGTGTTCTTTGGCAAATTGTAACCTCTTCTGCACGTCTTTTATTTAACAGAGGGACTTTGCGGGAGATTCTTGCAAATAAATTAGCTTCACACAGGCGTCTTCCAACTGTCACAGCACTTACAGGTAACTCCAGACTGTCTTTGATCATCCTGGAGCTGATCAATGGGTGAGCCTTTGCCATTCTGGTTATTCTTCTATCCATTTTGATGGTTGTTTTCCGTTTTCTTCCATGCATCTCTTTTTTTTTGTCTATTTTAAAGCACTGGAGATCATTGTAGATGAACAGCCTATAATTTTTTTGCACCTGCGTATAAGTTTTCCCCTCTCCAATCAACTTTTTAATCAAACTACACTGTTCTTCTGAACAATGTCTTGAACGTCCCATTTTCCTCAGGCTTTCAAAGAGAAAAGCATGTTCAACAGGTGCTGGCTTCATCCTTAAATAGGGGACACCTGATTCACACCTGTTTGTTCCACAAAATTGAAGTACTCACTGACTGAATGCCACACTACTATTATTGTGAACACCCCCTTTTCTACTTTTTTTTTTTTTTTACTAAGAGCCCAATTTCATAGACTTAAGAGTGTGCATATCATGAATGCTTGGTCTTGCTGGATTTGTGAGAATCTACTGGTACCTTGTTTCCCATGTATAAATGTATTCAAAACCTGGATTAATGTTTTTAGTCACATAGCACGAATATTATTCTGAATACTACTGTATGTTAGAGGTCAGCTGACCATCAGCTGGATCTCTGTCACGTGTTCATGTCAAACAGGAACAATGAGTCGGCACAGAGAGTTTGCTGAGTCGCTGTTTGTCAGTGTGAGGTGTTTGAGGTCAGCTCGGTGTGTCAGGTCCACAGGAACCACACGGAGCTCCTCCACCAGACCCAGTCCATACCTGAGAGAGTCCAGAGTGCGGAGTGGATCCAGCAGCTCGACTGAGTCTCCTGGATGGTTATAGCGCAGGTCCAGCTCTCTGAGATGGGAGGAGTTGGAGGTCAGAGCTGAGGCCAGAGAAGCACAGCCTTCATGTGTGATCAGACAGCCTGACAGCCTACAGACACACAAACCAGCAGACACAATGTGAGGACAGTGTCAGGACGTCCCCACTTTGCAGCAGCACGGACACACTGATGTCTGCTGCAGGATGAGCTCATGACTGTGGTTCAAACACTGAGATCCATCAACACTCACACAACATGACAGGGAGCAAAGCTGCAGCTTCACTCTGATTTATGGAGCTGCTGCACACATGGATGAGTCCTGACCTGAGAGTCTCCAGGTGACAGTGTGGACTCTCCAGTCCAGCAGACAGCAGCTTCACTCCTGAGTCCTGCAGATCGTTGTTACTCAGGTCCAGTTCTCTCAGACTGGAGGACTGAGAGCTGAGAACTGAGCTCAGAACTTCACAGCTTCTCTCTGACAGATCACACAAACTCAGCCTGAAGACAAAATCAACAAGAAACAGATTTGTGTCGTCATGCAAAGGTTCAGATCGTTCTGCACCTCAGACAGGATCCAGAAACCAGCTTTGGACACAAAGTGTTTTTATTCAGTCCAACATGTTTCTTCAGTGGATTTAGATGTTTACAGTCATGTGCTGTGCAATTGATTCTCAAATATCAATCATCTATTTTATTAATGTTGGTTGTGGGGTTGGAATGCAGCTGCTGGCCACCGTTAAGTGGCCTGCATGTGGACAGACTTCAGAATCTAAAAACACACACAGAAGAACTGTGTGACTGTGTGTTTGTTTGCACCGCTCAGTAAAATCTCTATTTTTATCTTCACAGTTGTCGGCATGTAAAAGACTCAGCTGAAAGCAGACATCAGTGATTCCCGTGGATCATGGCTGATCAGATAAAATCTCACCACTCTTTCCATTTGAACGTGCGCTGTGCAGCAGTGTGTTTGAGCGCATGTGCGCTCAATTTGTCCCACTGAACCCAAAGTGCAATGAAAAGGAAGTGAGATGAGAACAGAGGCCTGGTGTCACCATTTCTGCAGCAAATCAGCTGTGCAACAAAGTTTAGTTATTATTTTACTAGCATGTTGCCTGTGGGGACTAGAGGCTGACATTTTTCGGGAATCCCACGGGTCACAGGATTCCCATGGAATTCCCACGAGATGGGAGTCAACTTTGCTATTGATCACATGATTGGGACAGTACAGGATTAAAAGTTAGTGGAAGCAGATGGGAGTGTGAACCAATGTTTTAGGCAGCGATCTGTCCTGCCATCATTTGGGCGATCAATTTTCAAAAAAGACACTGAAAAAACAGCGGGCAGCTTTGCTTAAATCCGTCTAAAATTAGGACTGGGTTTGATCACTGCAGCCGCCTGTGTGTGTGTGTGTGCGTGCGTGCGAGTTAGCTCGCTGCGAGGAGGGAGAGGGGAGGGGTGGGGGAGCGGTATGAGCCACTTCAGTCAGTGCACGGAGAGGACATGCGCTGAGCACAGAATGAAGCAACACGTTATGTGACGCTTTATTTCTCCCTGGACTGTTCTGATGGTACATCCTGCTCACACCGTGTGTGCATCAGTGACAGTTACACTGAAGTTATGAGATGAAATAAATGGTCAAAATCCTTTAAAAATGAGAATATAGGAATGAACGTTATTAAAAAAAAAAAAAAAAAAAAAAAAAAAAAAAAAAAAAAAAATCACACGTTTTTTAGATGGCTTAATGTAGCACAAAATGTGATTGAGAAGGAGAAAAAAAAAGAGGAAATGAACTCTAGTCAGAATAAAATACAAGTTGCTGATTTGTTATTTTTCCAAAGTTATTAGGCTGCAGCTCTGCATTTCATTTATTAGTTAGTAAGTTACCTCTTATTTTCAAAAATCATGAGAGTCAAATCAGTCTGCATTAGTTTAGTTTTTTTGTTTAATTTTTCCTGCACATTTTTGTACTTTTTCCTTCTTCATAAGAGTCTGGTGTTTGCGTTTGTTCTACAGTTTGACAAAAACAATAAAATGTTAACACTTTTCTTTGTAGCAGTTCTGTAATTTCAGAAATGCGATTCAAAAATGGGAGTGGTACAGGAGCGGGAGTCATTCTGAATGGGAGCGGGATGAGAGAGGGAGTCATGTTACCAGGAGTGGGACGGGACAGGATTTTTTTTTTTTTTTTTAATCTGGCACGGGAGTGGGATGGGACAGGAGTGAAAATCTCCCATGTCACCCTCTAGTGTGGACTCACAGGCTCGAGATTGGGGAGTATTTATAAAATAGGTAGCTGAAATTTTTCTAGTTTGGTAAATTGTGTAAAGTTTCTATGAGTTGGAAAGGTGTGTGAGTCCAGAATGTTTTTAATCAATCAATCAAATCACTTTATTTATCCCGAGGGGCAATTTTAAAAAGGCACGACAACAGCTTGGAAGATTTTTAAAAATAAATAAATAAATAACATACACACAATGCACAACCATCAACAATACACAGACCATGCAACCACATTCAGCAGTTTAAAAGGTTATACGTGCTGGATTATAAAGTGCTTTTAGATAAAGTGCTATTAAAATGTGCTTCAAACATCAGTTTCAAGCCATGAGGGGGTTAAAGTTCAGCATTTAGGAGCTGGACAGCCCTGGGGAAAAAGGTTGTCTTTCTCTTCTGAGTCCGACAGCCTGGACCTTAAAAACTCAACCCTTTTATTTCCTGTTAATTGCATAATATTTTAATGTTAATTTACTGTCTTAATGTATTTATAAATTGTTTAGGTTCTTATTATCATATACAATACAAACTGTTAATATTATTATGTCCGCCAAGGATGTAAAAAATCATCAGCGTTTATTTGTTGTCTGACTATTAGCAGGATTATGTCAAAACTACTGCATGGATTGCATTTTCATACTGCATTGATGACATTTTCACCACAGATAGATATTAGGCCATGGAAGAGTCCATTAAATTTTGGAGGTGATCCAGATCAAGTTTCACTTTATATAGTCTTTGAAAGACTATGTCAAAACTACTTGAATCAGTGGTTTTCAAAGTGTGGGAGAATGAGCTCCCCCCACAGAACAAATGAATAGCTGTGCCCCCCCACCGACACACATACGAGATCTGTTAGAAAAGTATCCGACCTTTTTATTTTTTTCAAAAACCTGATGGATTTGAATCACGTGTGCTTGCATGAGCCAAACTTGAACCTTCATGTGCATGTGTGAATTTTTTCACGCCTGTCGATTGCGTCATTTGCTTGTAAGCAGCCTTTGTGTGAGGATGGCGTCATCTCTCGTCGTTTTTTCTTTGCAAGGAAATGGCGGAACGACTGGAGCAGCATGACTGCATCAAATTTTGCCAGAAACTGGGCGACAGCCAGGTGGAAACCATTCGGATTATTCAGACGGCTTTCGGTTTCGGTGACCATCCTCTGGGCATCACACAGATTAAAGGAGCTATATCATGATTTTTTCACCCCCCAAGAGTCAACTATGTGCATATTTATCATATTATCTTGCCTTTGGCACAATGGAGTGCTCATTTGTTGTATAATAGTAGTTTTGGGGCTTTCGTTTTCATACTCAGAAGACGCTCAGTTTGGCTAAAGCCCTCCCTCTCCCAGTGTGGGTGCTGCCCACTTCATGACGTCGTGCCTGAGCTGGTACACGCGCTGCTTAGCGCCGCCCACGAGTTTGTCAAAAGTGTTTGCGGAGTTCGCGCTGAGAAAGTGGGCGTGTAGTTGTGCCAGAGCGGCAGACCATAACTTCCTGGAGGGGTGTGTCCACGACCATTGTGACGCAACGATGGCAATCGACTCATTTTCTCTACCCCAGGCGGGGCTAAGACTAAGACCGCTGGATCCAGCAGGATTGCTCAAACAAGCATAAATGAAACTAAAAACCACTTTGGGGGTACTTTTTATGAGGAATTAGCCATGTAAGAAGGTAAAAAACTCGAAAAGTTGATTTTGCATGATATAGCTCCTTTAAGGAGCGGTACAACCGGTTTAAAGACGTCTGCACAACGGTGGAGAGCGCGCCGCGCTCTGGGCTGATGTACACTGATGTACATGTACAGTGAGGAAAATAAGTATTTGAACACCCTGCGATTTTGCAAGTTCTCCCACTTAGAAATCATGTCCACTGTGAGAGACATAATAACAAAAAACAAAAACAAAAAAATCCAGAGATCACAATGTATATATTTTTTTTTTATAATTTATTTGTATGTTACTGCTGCAAATAAGTATTTGAACACCTGTAAAAATCAATGTTAATATTTGGTACAGTAGCCTTTGTTTGCAATTACAGAGGTCAGACGTTTCCTGTAGTTCTTGACCAGGTTTTCACACACTGCAGCAGGGATTTTGGTCCACTCCTCCATACAGATCTTCTCTAGATCTTTCAGGTTTGGAGCTTCAGCTCCCTCCAAAGATTTTCTATTGAGTTCAGGTCTGGAGACTGGCCAGGCCACTCCAGGACCTTGAAATGCTTCTTATGGAGCCCCCCGTTAGTTGCCCTGGCTGCGTGTTTGGGGTCATTGTCATGCTGGAAGACCCAGCCATGACCCATCTTCAATGCGCTTACTGAGGGACGGAGGTTGTTTGCCAAAATCTCGCAATACATGACCCCATCCATCCTCCCTTCAATACGGTGCAGTCGTCCTGTCCCCTTTGCAGAAAAGCACCCCCAGAGTATGATGTTTCCACCCCCATGCTTTATGGTTGGGATGGTTTTCTTGGGGTTGTTCTCATCCTCTAAGCATGGTAAGTGGAGTTGATTCCAAAAAGCTCTATTCTGGTCTCATCTGACCACATGACCTTCTCCCATGCCTCCTCTGGATCATCCAGATGGTCACTGGTTTACTTCAAACGGGTCTGGACATGTGCTGGCTTGAGCAGGGGGACGTTGCTGCCCTGCAAGATTTTAAACCATGACAGCATCATGTGTTACTAATGTAATCCTTGTGGCTGTGGTCCCAGCTCTCTTCAGGTCATTGACCAGGTCCTCCTGTGTAGTTCTGAGCTTTCTCAGAATCATCCTTACCCCACAAAGTGAGATCTTGCATGGAATCCCAGACCGAGGGAGACTGACAGTCATCTTGTGTTTCTTCCACTTTCTAATAAATAATCATAACAGTTGTCTTCTACCAAGCTGCTTGCCTGTTGTCCTGTAGTCCATCCCAGGCTTGTGCAGGTCTACAAATTTGTCCCTGTGTCCTTAGACAGCTCTTTGGTCTTGGTTATGGTGGACAGGTTGGAGTGTGATTGATCGAGTGTGTGAACAGGTGTCTTTTATACAGGTAACAAGTTCAAACAGGTGCAGTTAATACAGGTAAAGAGTGCAGAATAAGAGGGCTTCTTAAAGAAAAATTAACAGGTCTGTGTGAGCCAAAATTCTTGCTGGTTGGTCGGTGTTCAAATACTTATTTGCAGCAGTAACATGATAAAATGAAAAAAAAAATAAAAAAAAATAAAAATCATACATTGTGATTTCCAGAGTTCTTTTTTAGATTATGTCTCTCACAGTGGACATGCACCTATGATGAAAATTTCAGACCCCTCCATGATTTCTAAGTGGGAGAACTTGCAAAACTGCAGGGTGTTCAAATACTTATTTTCCTCACTGTAAGTGACACAGACAGATGCAGATTCTTTATTGTCATTATAACAAGTGCAACATAAGGTAAGGTTCAAGCCTTTCTGTGCAAATATAAACCTGAGTAAACCCCATGCAGGCTTTAAAGGTCTGGGGAAGAAAAGAAAATAAATAGCAAATTTAACCAAATGAAAGAAGTACGTCAAGAGCACAAATTTAAAAAAAGAAAAAAGTTGTAAGAAGGTAGCAGCAACAACAACAACAAAAAAATTATATCATATTAAAAAAAAAGAGAGAAAAGTATGTACAAATCTGTGGAAATTTCAGTGGCAGTGGATGGCTTTTTCCAGATTTACATGAATTAAAAAGGGCTTTACCTTCGATAAAAGCCGTAGTTCATAAAAGCTCGATTTGACCACATAGTCAATTTGTTTGTCAAAGCTAAAACCACTGTCAAATATCACCCAAAGATTTCTGACAGTGGGTTTTACCGACAATCCCCCAATGTCCATTATCTGAGTCACCAAACAAAATACATTCAGTTTTAACATAGACGTAGGACATTCAAAGACAACCACTGTTTTATTTCTGCGATACAGCTGGCCACCATGCCACCAGTGGCCATGTCAGTTTGTTCCAACGGGAGGTCGATTTGAATGTCTTCTGCATAAGTGGTTTGCAATGAATGAGCCGACTGGGAACTTGTACAGGGAGAAGAGAGTGGAGCCAAGGATTGAGCCTTGCAGAACACCACAAGCAAGAGAAGCACTCGAAGAGGACAGGTCACCAACCATTACAGAAAAACTTCAAGCAGAAAGATGTGATGTGAACCACTTCAGAACAGTGCCATCAAGTCTGATTTTTTTTTTTTTTTTTTGATGTGACAAGAGGACTGAGTGGTCAACTATATTGAAGGCAGCTGTCAGGTCCAGTAGCACTAAAACCATGGGGCGCATAGCGTCTACTGACAATGCAACATCATTGTACACTTTTAAAAGAGCCAATTCAGTGCTGTGACGGGTTCTAAAGCCTGATTGAAAATTTTCACACATAATATTGTTTTCTAAGAATGACTGTAACTGTATAAAAACAACTTTTTGTAAAACATTTGACAGAAAGGGCAAGTGGGAGACAGGTCTAAAATGCAATAATATAGAGGGATCAAGCTGTGGCTTTTGAAATAGTGGACGAACCACATCATGTTTAAAAGCAACTGGTACAGATCCAGTGGTGAAGCAAGAATTTATAAAACGTACTAAAAAGGATGACCGAAGCTGAGACAAGTGATACCCGCTGCACCACCCTGCCGTGTTTCCAGCAGAGAATGAAATCCTTTACTTCTGGTTCAGACGACATATCTGAGCGTTGATGTGAAACTGAATCTGATGAAACAGTTTAGAATTCAGAGAGACGTTTTGAACCGTTTGAAGCAGAAACTAAATCCTGACCTGAGAGTCTCCAGGTGACAGTGTGGACTCTCCAGTCCAGCAGACAGCAGCTTCACTCCTGAATCCTGCAGCCGGTTCTGACTCAGGTCCAGTTCTGTCAGACTGGAGGACTGAGAGCTGAGAACTGAAGACAGAACTTCACAGCTTCTCTCTGACAGATTACAGCCAGATAACCTGCAGACGATTCAAAACAAGAAAGATTTTCACTTTAAAAATCACAGAAATTAAGTCTCTGTTCAAATTAGTGATGGAACAGATCAGATGCCCCCCCCCGTTCAGCTCACATATGAACTGTGATTTAACTCCGTTTCCATCACAGTGTGAAATACAGATTTATTGTCCCTGTAAGTTGTTTTTAAAGGAATAACTGAGTAAATCTCGATGCAGAATTTCAGTAAATCAAAATGTGAGCAGAAAAAGCTTTTGTGCGTTCACGTGCACGGAGTGAGTTCAAAAGCAGACAGAGTCTGCCCCCTTGTGGTCGGCAGCAGACAGACTGAAGCTCCAAACTTGACAAACACTGAACCATCAGGAAGATGAGGATGGAATGTGAGCGCTGATCTCACTGAGATGGTTCAGATCAGTGAGTGTGAGCCGTGACGTCATCAGCAAAAAAAAAAAAAAAAAAAACTGTTCCCGACTGTTGCTGAGTGGTGTTTATCCTGAAACAGAACTAAAACAGAAATAAAGTTCTGATTTTTAGCTCCTAACCAGATGATGGAGACGTCCTTTTAAAACTTCAAAGAATTTGAAGTTATAAACTCAAGTCTTTATTTTAAATTCCTTTTTTAATTATGTTGTCAAAGGTGATTTTTATTCACTGCTCATGAAGTCAGTGGTGTGTGTGCACATCTCTGTGTGTGAGGGGTGTGTGTAAGTGTCATCCGTATCCTCGCACGACGGGCAGGAAATATACACCTGTTCATCAACCAAATGTTACGGACAAAGTGACAAGAAGAACCAAACCCTTTAGTTATGGAAGGAAATATTGTCTCCCTTCTTCCTCAGTTTGTGGCTTTGCCAACATATGCAGATTTCCGGCATATTCCACCTGTTTCTTGATGAGACTATTCTATCTTCAATGAGCGGTGCTCAGTAAACTGCCTGGAATTAAAATGGTGACCACACCTCCTTACCAGGACACGGCTCAGTGCGAGTGTGGACTCTAGTTCTTATATATAACCTCTTTGGGCACCAACAACATGACTTGGGGATCAACAAACGGTAAATCTATTGCATTTATATAGTGCTTTTCCATCTGCATCAGACGCTCAAAGTGCTTTACAATAATGCCTCACATTCACCCCGATGCCAGGGTGCTGCCACACAAGGCGCTCACTACACACCAGGAGCACCTAGGGGATTAAGGACCTTGCCCAAGAGCCCTTAGTGATTTTCTGGTCATGCTGGGATTTGAAGATGGCGATTCCGAAGATGTGTCGCTTGCCTTCTGTTTGTGTAGCGATGTGTTGCTCACAATGTTGGATCTCGACTGCATTCGCCCCAGCAGAAGAGACCCCAACCGAAAGTGCCCTCCGCTGACTTCAGCCAGTGGTGATTTACATGTCAATTTAGCTGCAAATTTGATTCAAATAATAATATTATCTACACTGCACTCAAACATTCTACAAGTGTATGAATAACACTATTTTGCAAAGGAATGCACAAATTCTCAAAAGGTTCCCTTTTAAGGTCGCCCACAAATCCTGAAGTCCAAGCGTTATAATATCAGTTTATTTTAGAAATATCTTGTAAAATTACAGCTCATTTTAATGAAGAGAACATATTTATCTGGGGGGTTCCAGGATGAATATTTTATTTTATTTTAAACGCCATCTGCAGGAGGACATGCATGTGCACGTGTGAGCTTTTGAAAAGATAGAAAGCTTCACCTTCCTTTTCGCCACAACAGCACGGTAAAGCGAATGCAACACCGCCCCTGCTGTGCCGATTCTCCAGCCAATCTCACGCTCCATTGCCCCCTCACTAATGAACAAGACCCCAAGATACTTGAACTCTTTCACTTGGGGCAATACCTCATTCCCTACCCAGAGTAGGCAATCCATCGGTTTCCTGTTGAGAATCATGGCCTCAGATTTAAAGGTGATACAACAACTTGAACCCACGCCAGTGCACCGACTGACTTCCCTTCCACTTGGTCTATTGTATGCACAATATGTCTACCTTTCTGCTCTCCATCATATCAGCCAGCTATCTCCCTTTAGCAGTCATACTACCAAACTTCAATGTCCCTACTCTCATTTCCACCCTTCTAGTTCTCCTTCTCTTCTTCTCCACCCGACAACACCTCGATATCGTGTCCATGAATACTACAAACAGGATTAGTGACAAGGTGCAACCCTGAAGAAGGTCAACCTCCACTGAAAATGAGTCTGACTAACTGCTGAGCACCTGAACACAGCTCTCGCTTTGTGAGCACAGAGATTGGATTTTCAGATTCTGCTGTTAACCTATAACATTGTTCACGGACTGGCACCTCCCTACTTAGCTGACCTAATTAAACCCTACGTACCAGCCCGAGCTCTGCATTTTCAGGGTACAAGACTACTTTGTGTCCTGAGGGTGAATAAAAAGTCTATGGGTTACAGAGCTTTCTCTTATTGTGCCCCTGTTCTGTGGAATGATCTCCCTGCATCAATAAAACAAACACATTCTGTGGAGACATTCAAGTACAGACTTAAAATGCACTTATTTTCCCTTTCGTATGGCTAGCATACTGGCATAGTATGTTACTATGCTTTTTACTCTTTTAAATTCATTTTATTAGTAAACAGAGCAGGCCGATGCCTCAACTTTGTGTAAAGTCTGGGTCTTTTAATGAAGCTTAGGGCTAGTGGCCGGTGATCACCTTAGTATTTCTTTTGTTTTTCCTGTTGCTTAATGCTGACAAATTATACCTTATTTGTAGTCTTTCTGCCACCTGCTTCTGTTTTTTTCTGTTTGAGATGCTTCTCCATCCTGAAGTGGGAGTGGATGTGTTCTTCTGCAGGCCTCCCATCCTGTACACCAGCATGGACTCCCAAAATTTCCTGTATATTGTGTCTGTAGCATAGCCCAAGCAGAGGGTCACCCCTTTGAGTGTGGTCTGCTTGTGGTTTCTTCCTCAAATCATCAAAGGAAGTTTTTCCTTACCACTCTCACCTGTGTGCTTGTTCGGGGGGTTGGTAAGGTTAGACCTTACTTGTGTGAAGTGCCTTGAGGCAACTTTGCTGTGATTTTGCACAATATAAAAATGAAAAAAAAAAAAAAAAAATTAAATTGGATGGCCCTGAGAAGGGACCCCCTCACTCCATACTCCCACAGCACCTCCCACAGTATCTCCCGGTGTATCCGATCATACGCCTTCTGACTGAAGTTATAACTTTAAAGACTAATAAATAAAATTATAGTGATGAAAAAGAAAATAATTTTTAAACAAATCATACAAAAGCTTTTGTTGATCTGAACCATGACTTTAAATCTTGATCTGAACCGTGACTTTAAAACTTGATCTGAACCATGAGTTCTACAATCTGTTACACTCAGAGTTCAAATGTCAAAGTGTCTCTGTACTTACAAAACTTTTTTAGATTCTTTAATCACTGGCAGCAGCAGCAGAAGAGCCTCATGTGAAGGCTGATATTTCTTCAAGTCAAACACATCCAGATGTTGATCTGATGACAATAAGATGAAGGCCAGAGCTGATAAATAAGAACCAGACAGACCCCATCCAGACAGATGTCCAGAGTTCAGGAGTTGCTGGATCTCATCCAGTAAAGAACGATCCTTCAGTTCATTCAGACAGTGGATCAGATTGATGTTTCTCTCTGCAGACAGTTTCTCATCGAGCTTCTTCTTGATGAACCAGACTGTCTCCTGACTGGTGTCTGTGATTCTGTCTGTCTGTGTCATCAGGCCTCGTAGGAGAGTCTGATTGGTCTGCAGGGAAAGACCCAGAAGGAAGCGCAGGAACAAGTCCAGGTGTCCATTTGGACTCTGTAAGGCCTCGTCCACAGCACTCTGATGGAGACATGTTAGTTCAGGTTTATCTTCAGACGTCTCAGACCTTCTGGATGATGTTTGCTCTTTGTACAGCAGATTGACTTCAGACTGGATGAAGGTCAGATGGACAAAAAGAGCAGCCAGAAACTCCTGAAGACTCAGATGGATGAAGCAGAAGACCTTGTCCTGGTAGAGTCCTCTCTCCTCTTTAAAGATCTGTGTGAAGACTCCTGAGTACACTGAGGCTGCTCTGATATCGATGCCACACTCTGTCAGGTCCTCTTCATAGAAGATCAGGTTCCCTTTCTGCAGCTGCTCAAAAGCCAGTTTTCCCAGAGACACAATCATCTCCCTGTTCTCTGGATTCCACAGTGGATCTGTCTCAGCTCCTCCATCATACTTGACCTTCTTCACTTTGGACTGAACCACCAGGAAGTAGATGTACATCTCAGTCAGGGTCTCTGGCAGCTCTGCTGTGTCTCTGGTGTCCAACACGTCCTCCAGAACTGTAGCAGTGATCCAGCAGAAGACTGGGATGTGACACATGATGTGGAGGCTTCGTGATGTCTTCACGTGGGAGATGATTCTTCTGGACTGCTCCTCATCTCTGAATCTCTTCCTGAAGTACTCCTCCTTCTGAGGGTCAGTGAAGCCTCTGACCTCTGTCACCATGTCCACACACTCAGGAGGGATCTGATTGGCTGCTGCAGGTCGTGTGGTGATCCAGAGGTGAGCAGAGGGAAACAGGTTCCTCCTGATGAGGTTTGTCAGCAGAACATCCACTGAGCTCGACTCTGTGACATCAGTCAGGATGTCATTGCTGCGGAAGTCCAGAGGGAGGCGACACTCATCCAGACCGTCCAAGATGATCAAGACCTGGAAGTGCTGGAAGCTGCAGATTCCTGCTTCTTTGGTTTCAGGAAAGAAGTGATGAACAAGTTCCACCAAGCAGAACTTCTTCTCTTTCACCACATTCAGCTCTCTGAAAGTGAATGGAAATATGAAGTGGAAGTCCTGGTTGGTTCGTCCTTCAGCCCAGTCCAGAGTCCACTTCTGTGTTAAGACTGTTTTCCCGATGCCGGCCACACCCTTTGTCAGCACTGTTCTGATTGGTGGCTGAGTGTCAGCTGAGGCTTTAAAGATGTCTTCACATGTGATGGTTCTTTGTGGTGTGTCTGTTTTCCTGGATGCCGCTTCAATCTGTCTGACCTCATGCTCCTGGTTGACCTCTGAAGCCCCGCCCTCTGTGATGTAGAGCTCTGTGTAGATCTCCTTCAGAAGAGTCGTCTTTCCTGCTTTAGAGATCCCCTCAAACACACGCTCAAACTTCTGCTTCACCTTAGATTTGAATTTATGACGACAAACTTCAGCACGAGTTCCTGAAAGAACAAACAGCACAGATCAGTTACTGAATGATGACATCACTTCCTGTTTCCCTGACAGAATTCACACATGAATATATTTCAAATGGACAAACATCATGTCATTTAGCGTCTGTGTTAAATGTGGACAGAAGTCCTCTTACTGCTCTGCAGACAGTCAGCCAGCTCATTATAATTCATTCTCCTCATGAAGGACACTGTGAGGTCCAGGAAAACCAGTCGGATGCTCCTCTGCTCCTCATCATCGCTCTGACTCTCCAAGTATTCTGCATCATTTGTCAGGAGAAACTTCTGGATCATCTTCAGCTCACGTTTCACAAACATCCCCATGTTCTCCTCAATGTTCTGCAGCAGAACATCAATATGGACGAAGAAACTCATCACTTTTGTTACAAGTGTGGATTTTGTCTCCAATTTATATTTTTCACTGTGAGATTCTCTGGATTTTGTTCAGAAAATCCAGTTAAGTTAAAAACAAACTGAAAGTTAAATTCCTTAAATCATCAAAATTAAATTTCTGAAAGGTCAAGATCAAAATTGACTAAAATAAAGTAACATTTTGATGTGAAGCACAAACAATATCATCACTTTCAATAATTGGAATAATAATAATAAAAATAATAACAAAATAATTATATTAATAATTATTATAATTATGAATCATGCATCCTTAAATTTAACAGAATAAACATCATCAAAGTGTTTATTGCTGCAGCATGAAGACATTATGAACAAATTGTTCAATGATAATATCAGATCAAAGTCAACAGACCGTAAACATGTGGTTCAGGCGTCTTTGATGCTGCTGAGCAGATGGAACCCTGAGAACCTCTGAAATCTGCTGCTTCACTCTGTGAACCAATCAGAAACAGTTTTCTCACATTATGTCTGAACACAAACAGCTTCAAGTTCACATCAACCTGCATCGTTGGTCTGAACTCTCAAACCGGTTTTCATGGTCTTTCTCTTGGTGCTGCTGATCCCACTGAGAATCAAATAGTAGGGTTGATTGTCCGTCCACACAGGACTTTTTGGATTTAATACTAGATAAAATTATTTAATTTTATATGCAGTGTTTCTGTTCCACAGGCTTGGCAGCATGCCCCACCAAACACACACGATTTGTGTTTCTCATGTCTGCACCGAAGATCAAATTGGAATTATCAGGAATTCAGGATCAAATTATGCAGCTGCTGTTATTTTACAGATGTCCTCATCCTGTTCTGACTCGTAACTGCTGGTAAAATGAATCTACTCCCTCTGTGTGATTCTAAAGCCTGACTTTTGCTTCTACAACTCCATAGGTTTGTGGCCACACAATCACGTCAACGTGGGCGTGACCCTTTTGAAATTCTCCATCCCACTGATGGTTGTTGCAATGCAATAGTTGGGAGCACGACATGAAGAACAAGGCAGGGACTTTCTTTCCACCTGCACTGCCACTGCTGCTGGTCTTTTTTGTTGTTGTTGTTCATCTGGCCCAATTTTTCCCTCAACAAGCTCCACTTTTTTATACAATCATCAACCTCCAAACCAATGTTACACACCATTTCCCTCCATAAACTGCTGGTCATTTGAGTGTGTGTATAGTATTTTGTCTCCGTGTTGTAAAGGTGGTCACATTTGTGGACTCCTTCTGCCAAACATTCATCTATTTGATCCATGATCGAAATGTAAAACATGATGGGAGAGGAAGGAGTGAAACTGGAAAAGTGACCAATTACAGCCCACACTGTCTCCGTTATTTCAGTGTGCAGCTTCAGTATTTGGGAGGTGCACATCAGGTTATGGAGAGAGGCTGGGAGGCTGTTTGCAATGACACAGAGGTCAGTGCACGGCTACGGCGCTGCGAGGCAGAGTAGCATAAATCAGGCTTAAGTCGCTCTCACTAAGTGCATGCAGTAGTCACTCCACACTGTTTTTTTGTTTGTTTGTTTTTGTATTTCACAGATGTCAAAAAGCCATAAGACCACTTGAAACATTCTACTGCCCTTAAAAGACAAGAAAATAAAGGACGACAGGTGGAATATGCGCCCCAGCTGAGGAAGAGAAGACTTTGAAGAGTGAAAAGAAAGCCATCTGTGCTTTCTATCTATAGTATGATGCAAGCGCGACACCCAGCAGTATGACATGGCGGGTCCTCAAAAGAGCAGTGCTTGCACTACCATGCTCCCCTTTGAACAGCTGATTTCCAGAGAGGGAGAGACAGTGAGAGAGAGGTAGAAGAGGAAGGCACACATGCAAGGGAGGGTGGAATCGAGCTCAGGAACTGTCAGGTATTCAGTTCATGGGTAGGATGTCATTGACACCCAGCACTGGGACATGGCAGGTCTTCAAAAGTGCGCCACTCAGCCCCCACCCCATGCTCGAATTCTGTTTGTTTTTCCAATTCATGTGATTTGTACAGCATGAAGTTCGGTCCTCGAGAGCCACATTCCTGACACTCTTAGTTGTCTCCCTGCTCCAACACACCTGAATCCAATGAAAGACTCGTTAGCAGACATTTAATGAGTCTTTCATTGGATTCAGATGTGTTGGAGCAGGGAGACAACTAAGAGTGTCAGGAATGTGGCTCTCGAGGACCGAACTTGGCCACCCCTGCTCTAGTGTGACAGCGTGATATTAGTGTTAGTCAGAGCTCACGTCTTTTCAGCAGACAGTCGTTGTTCTTTGAATTTAGGAGGTTGACCTATCGACCGGTCACTGTTCATGGACACACAGCTGGGTCCAGGCCCAGGTGAGTCTGGACTCTGATGCATCCTGAAAGAAAAAAGCAACAACAATTGATTAAAGATTATCAAACATCATCATAAATAATGTTTGAATGGACAAATAACTGTAAATACCTCCGTTGAAAATTCATCAAAATGTCTTTTTACCTGTCACTGCTCACGGACACATAGCTGGGTTCAGGTCTAGATGAGTGTGGACTCTGATGGATTCTGATACAAAAACAGTACCAACAATTTCATAAAGATTATTATGATGTAGCGATGTGAGGGCTGATCACCGAGTCAGAACAACTGTCACGGACAGTTTCAGATCCTTGTCTCACCTCTGAGTTTTGCTCGGGATCTCACGGTCCCCACACAGACCGGTATTCGAGGGTCCACCTCCTTTACACTCACACTGATCCACAGCAGAGTCCACACCTTCACACAAACACAACATGCTTTCACACAGGATTCAGAATTCCTCTGTGTCACGATAAACTCTGACAGTTTGATGTGTCGCCATTTTTAATTTATGATGTCAACAAACTTTAACTTACAAGAAAAAAAATGTTTTTAATAAGCTGTGAATTCTTGTCGTTTTTTTCTAGCAGAACCACAGAACAGCAGTGTGCACGTTATGCTGCATTTACACATAGGCAGGACGGGTTACAAATGTCATATTTGCATAATTCGTGGCACATTCCTGACATTCTTAATGTAACGTAACGCATCTGAATAGGTTTCTTAACAGTGCGTGTAGGTGCGTGATATTTGTGACATTCGTGCAGCATGTTTTTGACTGTCAAAAAATCTTCCACGAATGTCACGCACCACTCTCATTTCACCTCATGTCACGGAGCCCATACTGTCATGCGTTGTCACAAATTGACACGGAAACATGAAGTTTTGACACGAAGTGTAACGCAGCATCACAGTTCACTGTGCGCCACTACAGATCACTTCTGTCACATGAGCACAATTAAACCCTGCTGCACCACATTCAGTTTCATTGCTGCCGAAGAAGGACGGTGATGCCAAGTTGGCTAAAAGTCTTGTTCCAATGCTCCTCAGCACGTTCCTGCAGGTGTTCCACCTGGTGGTGTGCCTGATGTTTGGGAAAGCGAGTGAGGGGAGAGCCACGTGCAGCCACACATCTGGCTCTCTCCATCTCCTCCTCCTCTCTGCACCACTCCACAGCACAGAGCCCAACGATGCATGCAATCACAAAGTTCTTCTGCTGTGGATTAATCTGGATTTTGAGGAGCAAACTAGAGCAATATGAATTGCTCAGCAGCTGACGGTAGGATGAATATGGGTGTGTGTGGAGACAATTCACCTCACAATGTGACAGAATGTAACGATGCACTGTTCCGCACAATAGTGCACAACAATGTGGAACATTATTACTGACTGTGTGTAATCATTCTTGATAATTCTCCAGCAACACATGCCATTGATCCGAATTCTGCTACACACAAATAATATTAATATTAAAAATTATTACATTAACTGGTGGTCTACGTACATCTGCTTTTGCTTGGTAGTTAATACTATTTCTATTTTTGTGTGACTGAATACAAGGCATTGAAGAAGACAGTGAAACAAACATTTCATTGTCCTGAGAAACCTGAGGCCTCATGTGCAAAGACTTGTGTGGATTTTCTACTGAAACATGCTGTATGCTAAAACCCAGAAACTGGCAGAACCACAAAAATATCCAGATGTATCAAAGTGTGCTTAGGCATGAATCCATGCATGTTCCATTTATACATCCCAATCAAAGTGGAACTGAGCGCACATACAGACGTACCAAACCCCTCCTTTCACGTCCTATTTTATAAGCAAATCCATGTAAACAGACCCTGGAGTCGGGGTTTCCCACACCATCAGATCAGTCAACATGAGTACAGAAAAGAAATGAACCCAAGTGTATACTGGGACTGACGTGGAGACAAGCAGGGATAATTTATTTGGAACCCTGTCACATGGAACACACATGGAATGGTAAAAAAAGTTAGTGGGAGTGTGTGTGAGGCCGAAACGCTGTGGGCTAAGGGTAGCGCGCACACACACACACACATTAAAACAGTGAGGGCTGCGACAGCTGACAGTGTGTGACATTCACAACATTACACACGTTTATTGGCAAATACTGAACACAGGCAGATAAACGGGGGCTTGTTAAGAAGCTGAAGTTTCACCATGAAGAAACAAAATAAATAAATAATTATAATAACAACAACAAGCAACACATTTGAATGTGCACATACCCAAACGTGGCCATACTTGTTTCATTCGGAACCCACACAGCCATCCATCATGCACCGTGCCAGCTTCTCGCCTGTTTCCACTCCAATCCAATGCATTTGTGCATCACATAAGATTTGTACACTGATGGAATGAAATTGTTTGCTATTAACAAAAAACAAATTCATCATGTGATGGTGCCTTTATAGCAATTTGTGTACAGCCTGCATTAGTGAAACCGGCTCTTGGTCGCTGCAAATTGCACTTCCATGTTGGAATGTGATCATCACATTCCAACATGGAAGTGATATACCTGGATGACATTCGGATGATTGTGTTCCACACAGCTGGCATGGCTCCGCTTAAGGTTGACTGGCACAGTTCTGAAGGATCGGTCAGCTCCCGCTGGAACACCCCTGTTGACAGGAAGCCCAGTGTGGTCAGCACCTGTGTGGACACAGACTGGCTCCTCTTGTATTGCACTCTGGACCGGTATTGTGCCAGGTGTGCTTTTGACGGCAGGGGCCACAGTGCTACGCACAACCCCAGAAACAGTGGTCTTGGTAATCGAGATTGTCTTATGAGCCAATTATCATCATTTACAAGTAAATCCTCACATTCCCTGAATACACCAATTTCGCATGCTTTAATGTCCACCCGTATAACTGCAAACACGTGGGTGTGTATATTGCTCATCAGTGTGTCTCTGATGACTATTAGCGGTTCCCAGCATCACCTCTATACGTGTCGCCAGTGGAACAATAGCTGTAGAAATGTACGCCAGCCAGTATTTTTGCGTGAAGCACCGCATATTTCCACGGTCATTTCACTTTTGATACATCTGAATGTTGTCATGGAGACGGACGTATGCCACGTTTTTGTCCATACATACACTTTGTATATGAGGCCCCTGCTCTCCTTCGAATGTGATAATTAAAATTCCATCTTACTGCTGCAAACTTAAAAAGTTGTGACAGTGACAACTTTGAATGTCTTTGTTAAGTCAGTAAAGACCATTCTGGTGTGACTCATTGCTCAGAAAATATGGTATATAAATGGATGAAGTAAGCGTCTTTGAATAGTTAGAGTAAGACAGTTGAAGTTTTTATTTTTTAACTCTGCTGGGATTCTGTCTGCACTGGAGGAGTCTGTCTGGCAGCTCTTGCAAGTCCATCCAATAATGGAGGTAGACCATAAGATGTGCCCTTGATACTTCATTATTACTATTTTTTCCCATTTTGGCATTGAAGCCTCCAGTGCATCTCTGAGTAAAAAATTAATAATATGAATTACGAGTTAAATATAATTCAGTTTATTTTAATTCAATTTGTTTATGTAAAGCCACATTATCAGTGTCTCCAATGTGCATCCTGTTGCCAGTGAACACTGGCAACAGGAAAATCTTCTGAGAGCATTTTTTGATTGTATAAAGAAAGCACAAGTAGACCAGACAAACAGGGGTGACCATCTGATTTGGTCATAATCTACAATGACAACATTTTCGACAAAGAATGTATTTTATTGTGTGCCAATAATACAACTGGGAAGGCCCGTGTTCTACAGGAAATTAATTTTGTGTTTTTCATGAACTGGGATTATTTTTGGCATTTACCATGACCCTCCATCACCCTCTCAGAGTCATCATGTCCTTCATCAAACCTCGAGGGACATTCTCTCCTTCTCTTCCTGTTTCTTTTCATCTCTCTCTCTCTCTCTCAGGGTCCAGGAAATGAGCCTACAGCCTGAAAAACACCAGATCAGACAGATTTGTTAATATTGTGAAGAACAGTCTGGAACACTTTCTGTTTCATTAAGGGTCCACACTTTTGGCTGTCTGAGGCAGGAGGATCCCTCCCCCCTTCATGGACCAAAAAATACAAAAAGTAAATGAATAAAAATCCCTTTCAAATGCTATTTTCAAACCCTGTATTCAGCAACACGTGACTCAGCTCCATACATTTGTACCAGACCATGATTCAGTTAGGTGGAGCAAAGGTGTTCACTATTTTAGCTGTTATTTGTCATCATAATGTCACAGCATCACATTCAAGATTGTACAATACAAAATCAAATGAATAAAAAACAGGTTATGAAGTGTCTTTTCTTCACTGTGTATTTTGCAGTGAAATATGTACCAAAATGCAAGAAAATACATCTAAAACACCATCACATCACAATCCAAAGGAAACAAACTACAAATTAACATTTAACCCAAATTTCATCCAAAAGTCAAAGAAAGTATTTACCCGATTACCGGTAGCCAACAGAAGAGACAGAATGATGTAAACTGCAGCAGAAAAAGAACTGAACACAGAGAAGAGCTCAAATCCCACCTCGGATTATGTAATAAGGTGACACGTTCAGACTCGTCGACCTGACTCTCCTCACACAAACCTGTTGGATGTTTCCTCACTACATTCTTGTCTTGTTTTAAGAATCAATCAGCTCATTTTCACTTCTGACCCTTATCACTTTGACATGCTTTGGATAAAAACTCCTTTTTTTTTTATATCTGCATCACTTTTGTGATACATCTGATTGGTTTTCTCCCAATTTAAATGCTTTGAATAGAACAGAATAGAATATAATACAATAGAACAGAATACCTTTTACTGTCATTATACAAAATGTACGAGATTGGAGAGAGCTTCTCCTTTTTTCAGTACAAACAGATAAAGTGGAAAAAGAATAAATAGTTATAAGTATAAAGTACTATAGGACAGTGCAATGAAAATCTATATGTACAAATATAACATAAGAATATAAGATGATTTATTGCACAGAATGAATAAAAATTGAGGTAGTATTTGAAGCAGAGCAGCACTGACATTGATACATATATTGTACATTGTACCTGATATTGATGGTTTGGGTTGTTGCATGTGAGAGTTCAGGCTGGTGATGGCTTTTGGAAAGAAACTGTTTTTCAGTCTGTTTGTCCTGCCTTTGATGCACCTGATCAGCCTGCCAGAGTGCAACAGGTCAGACAGCTGGGAGCCGGGATGTGAACTGTCCTTGATGATGTTCTGAGCTCTGCTGAGAAACTGGGTGGTGTAGATGACCTTCAGGGAGGGGAGAAGGCAGCCAACAATCCTCTGTGCTGCTTTGACCGTCCTCTGAAGCCTCACTCTGTCTGCCTTAGTGCAGCTCCTGTACCATGTGGAAACATGTAATGTCAGCAGGCTCTCGATAGATGAGCGAGAGAAGGCCAGCAGCAGCTACCTGTCCAGGTTGTTCACATGCTGGATCAGATTCAGAGATTCCATCAGACTGATGAATTTAGTGGCAGATTTATCTGAAGCATCATCAACGTGGAAATTAAAATAACCAGCAATTAAAAGTCTCGATAGCTTCAGAGTGCCAGACAAAAAGTCAATAGAACAGACAAAAGAGACAAAAAAAATTATTGCATTTACGTGTTCATGGTTATGTTTTTAAAGTTAGAGATTGGTGACAATATAAGTTCTTCCTGGGTCACTTATTTGTCTCCTGGCCCAAAGTCTTGGGAAAATGGTTTTGAATATAGTGTGAAGTATTATCTATGTGATTTTGTCTATCTATGTGATTTGACACAATGTAATTAAGTTATTTCAGCTTCAGATCAGATTTGGACCTGCATGTTGATTTGGAACATGCTTTATACCATATGCCCTTTCTTACAAACCCCACATTACATGAAGAATGAGCAGCGATGATCTTGAACCAGGAATCGTCTACTCTAAAAATAACCGCATTAATTACTTGGCTGCATTTTAAATAATCCCTTTTTATATATTTCAAGATTGAGATTACAGTTGAGGGACATGAAAAACAACATTTGGACCCCTAAAATGCACCATAAACTCTATTAAATGATATTTTTTTGTAATCATATTTTGTGTGATGATGTGCATTAACAATGTGTATATGTTTCTAAACCATTAGATGGCAAGTTTTTAAATTATTCTAAATTTTTCCTGATGCGACTTTAAATGGCTGTAGTTGCAGACATGCCTACATGCCCAGAACTGATCTGGCAGGTGGTGCGGATCTGTTCCTGACAGGGTTCTTTATCGTTGTTGTGTTGTGTGTTGCACACGGTGACGTGCAGCAAACTTGAATGGGAAATTTTAATTCAAAATATCAATTTAACATAAAAATGACTTATACACCGGGACAGCAAGCCATTTCAGCCACTTTGCATCTCCAACCACCACTGGAAAATGCTCCTCCAACTTGCGCACATTGCTGAGCATCTGTTAACTTCCTGTCCCAGTGTAGTGTGCACAATGGAGGTGGGGTCCAGTATCGCCCCTTGTGTTTAACAATGAAGTCAATTAAACTTCATATGTGTGTCCGACATCCATCACTGCTGCACAAAACTCAGGATAAAGCCACGTGAACATGTCCCATTGACCGCCATTCATTTTGTCTATAGAACAAATGAATGGAGAATCTTGAAAGTTGAATTCTGAGAAATACCCAAGTTGCTAAAAGGGCAAACAAACAACTTTTACTTTGACAACCCTATAGAACATGTTACTGTATAAAATTTCACTGTACTCAACATGTCCAGGTCAACCTTTTGGCAATTAGACTAAAAACTGCACAATTTTCAAAATGTCACAATAGTTCATGTGTTAGGTAGCACCCTAAATCTCAATGGAATTCCTCAAAACTTTGCAAGTCATTTTTATTTAATTGGAACAAAATGCAATGCCAGCTGTTAGATAATATCTGTGCTAATTCTTTATTTTATGTTAGCTATCAACTATTTGTGTTATTTGTTTGGAAGTTCTGAGAAATATAAGTTAAGTTTTACTTTATCATGTGTCCAAGTCTCAGACATAGGGAGAGCTCACCCTGTTGGTGAGAGCCAGTAACATAGAAATGTGAGACTAAACCACACCCATTGTTAACACCCACAAGGTATAAAATGTGTTGTATGACTCATTTTAGGGGCCTTTCACCAGATGGACACTGTCTGTGAGGGTCCCAGGCCTGGTTTCTAACGTGACCTTGAATAAACTCAAAATGAGGAATACAATGGTTTGTTTTTTGGTAAGGGGCAGAATCTTACATAAAAGAACCAGGTAGAAATAACAGCCGAATTTTTGAAATTTTTTTAATTAAAATTTCCCATTCAAATTTGATGCAGCCTACAAACCCGAACTTTTCCTGTGGTTTATTCACACTACACTGTTTGTGTTAACTGTTTTAAATATGTGTCTGTCTTTAAAATGCAAATTACTTCATATTTAAAAGCACTTTATAAATAAATTAGATTTTGTTGACGTCCTAAGCATTTAAATTCGGAGTAAACCAATCAGATGAGTTAAAGAAAGCGATACAAATAGAAAAGGGACGAATGTTTATCACATTTTAAAGTGTGTGGAAGTGATCAGGATCAGAAATGGAAACGACCTGACTGACAGGTTTGTGTGAGCAAAGTCAGGTTGATGAGTCTGAACGTGTCACCTTGTTGCATAATCTGAGGTGGGGTTTGAGCTTTTCTCTGCATTTGAATTGAAGGTGAAATGCCCTGTGAGGTGCAGAAGAGTTCACATGTCAACAGGTGAGTGTAATCATGATTTGATGCAAAAGCGCTGGTAACGAAAAGGTGAGTTTTTGAAGAGCAAAGGATCATCAGTTTGTCAAATGCAAGAGAAAACTGGTTAAAAACAATTCTTGTTTAAAAACCATGTTCCTCAAAGAAAGGCTGGAAGCTATTTGCATATTTTCCCCACTACAGAGCACAATGTCAAATGAGTCAATGAACTTGGAGAAATTTTAGTGTGAATATGTTATCTCTGAACCCTAACACAGCACTGCATCGAAAACCATCATTCATCAATAGATGATATAACCACATGGGCAAAGGATTACTTTGGAAATCCTTTGTCAAGCACAGCTACATTCATGAATGCACACTAAAACTCTACTGTGTACAAAAAGAAGCCTTTTTGTCAACTCTGTCCAGAAGTGGCTTTGACTTCTCTGGTCTCTGAGGCAATCAATCAATCAATCAATTTTTTTATATAGCGCCAAATCACAACAAACAGTTGCCCCAAGGCGCTTTATATTGTAAGGCAAGGCCATACAATAATTATGTAAAACCCCAACGGTCAAAACGACCCCCTGTGAGCAAGCACTTGGCTACAGTGGGAAGGAAAAACTCCCTTTTAACAGGAAGAAACCTCCAGCAGAACCAGGCTCAGGGAGGGGCAGTCTTCTGCTGAGACTGGTTGGTGCTGAGGGAATCAGGGTTATTGTCAAATGAATCAGTATTCCAGATCTTTTTGGAAGAAATTGGCACCTTGTGCTCCACCCCAAAGACAAGCAGGATCGTCCAGTCTGATATCAGTCCAAAAGCCAGGGTCTGTCATGGTGTGTGAGTGCCCTTGGTAAAGGTACTTCACACTTATTATGCCCCCATTAATGCAGAAAAGTACATTAAGATTTTACAGCAACATATGCTGCCTTCAAGAAAACATTTTCCAGGGATGTATTTTTCTATGCATCCGTGCATTTTTCAACAAGACAATGAAAAACCACATTCTGCACATGACAAAGGCATGGCTGCAGAAAAAGAGGTGAAGGGCAGTGGGCTGGGCTGCTTGCAGTCCAGACCTGTCCCCAATGTAGAATGTGTAATAATTTTACAAAAAAAATTAAATAAATAAATGCAGCAATGGCCCCATACTACTTTGAAGGTTTTTTTTTTTTTTTATTTAGAAATAATGGGACAAAAACAACAATTAAAATGTTTTGTTGCTTGGTATCTGTTGTATTCTACTGAGAAAGATGTACCTCTGTAACAATAACACTCAATAACCATTCATTAACAAATCCTTGGCTAATTACAAGAAAGGTTCAAATGACAAGTGCTGGGAAAAACATTGCCAGAGAGGTCTGCAACAGGGAAGTATAGAATGTTTGAGACTAATCAAGAAATAAACATGTTTTAGCTTGTCTGGAAACAGATGAATCATTCTAGGCGTTGCACAACAGTATTGTCAGTGAAAAAAAATGTCAGTATTGTGAAAGAATGGCAACATTACAAAGTGCTAAATGAAATACTTTGGTTTGAAAGTCTGCAATAAAAGTGAATGTAAGAATCACTGTTTGTTTTAATTTGTATTCATCTGACTGTACCTTGGATTGTAATTTTATTTATTAAAAAGTGTAATGTCAGAACAAACTAACAACAACATATAAGAAATTCTTCATAACAGAAAAGATCAACTTTTTCTAAATCCAAGCATTTCATGTAAATAACCAAAAATATATTTCTTATTTAATATGTAACTGTTGGTCACATGTTGTCAAAAGAATTCTAAAGAATTGTAAATATATTTATCAATTATTATTGTCTTTGATTCTGTCTTTCATATATATATATATATATATATATATATATATATATATATATATATATATATATATATATATATATATATATATATATATGTTGTGTGTTTTGAACTACTCACACAGTAAAATGACCTTTTGCTGACTTGAGGAGTGTGAGAGCATAAATCTTGTTTAACTGAGCAAAACTGAGCTAAACAACTTCAGTTTGAGTCAGTGGAAGAGGGAGGAAGAGGATACTGCTGTGAGTAATGGAATATGCCAAAATATTTCTTTGCCAATTCTCCACAAAGAGATGTGGAGAATGGCAAAAAAATATTCCACCACCACTGCCCAAGTAAAAAAGACATCCCAAGGAAGCAACTCACCACCCAAAAATCCAACTTTATCACAAAAAAGCATTTTTCGGATGCTGAAATAAAAGCGATGCAACAAGAGGTTGGGCAAATGATCAGAGACGGCATCTGCCCTCTGAAGCAACCCATTGCACCACCAAGAAATGATTGCCCTCAAAAAAACATACATCCAACAAAAAACACTAGACCAAGCCAGCCCCTCACACCAAAGAAAAAGTAGGTGTCAAACACAACCCCAACAAAAAAGAAATCACGCACTACCCCCGAAAAAACGAACCATTCAATGCCCTCTGAAAAAACGAACCATTCACTGCCCCCCGAAAAAACGAGCAAATCACTGCCCCCCGAAAAAACGAGCTATTTACTCCCCCCGAGAAAACGTGCTGTTCTCTGTCCCCAGAAAAAACGAGCCGTTCACTGCCCCCCCAAAAAATGAGCCGTTCATCAGCTCATCTACAAAACAATATACAGCTGCAAACAGACCCAGAACAGCAGGAACTAGAAGAGGAATTGGCAAATAAGATTGAAGAAACAAGAAAAATGGACATGAAAGAGCGTCCAAAGCTGACTAAACTAAAGGAGAATACAAAATTAAAAACTATCCTGCAAAAAGTTAACATAGGACTGACTAAATTGGTCCCAAAAGGAACCACATTGACAGAGTTAAACTCCGTAAATTATGGAGCAGCATGGTACATACAAAGTAAATTAGCCCCACAAGATGTGGAGAGAAATGGAACCATAAATGAAAAGAATACCATGCCACGATGGAAAAAGAAATTACAACAAAAAATCAGCCGCCTAAGAGCAGAGATGTCCCAAATGGCCACATTTTTGGGAAGCCAAAACCACAAAAAGAATCTTCTTAAAAAAATAAATCGCATTAAAAGAAAACACAATGTTGAAGACAAACAGCTAGCTGGAAGGCTGAACATCAAGCCTTAGTAAAAGCTTTTGCAGCACAGATTAGGAACAAAGACAAGAAAATACAAGCAAAACAGATAATTTGCAAAAAAACCCAGACTAGTATACAGGAAGCTGGCAAACAACACAACAGAAGTACAACAGCCACCTGAGAGAGAGGAAATTGAAAAATTCTGGAGACCACTCTTTGAAGACCCAAAACAACACAAAGAGGCTGAGTGGATTGAAAAAATAAAACAGAAAAACAAAGACAAACAGCAAATGCCAGCAATTGTAATCACTGAAGAGTAGATCAGAAAGAAAATGAGTGAATACAGTACCTTCAAGGCACCTGGCATCGACAAAATCCCTAATTATTGGCTGAAAAGACTGACAGCATTACACCACCATTATGTCGTGGCTTTCACAAAAATATTGAACGGAGAAGAGGACACACCAGACTGGCTAACGACAGGGAACACAAGCCTACTTCCAAAGACCAAGGAAACACAGCTTCCCAACAAATACAGACCCATCTGCTGCCTAACAACAACATACAAATGGCTGACAGGAATCATAGCTGATGACATTTATGAACATCTGGACACTGGTGGCGAAATATGCGAATATGTGCAAAATGATATAATACGCCTGAACACATTTTTTTTTATGTGAGTGATTTTGGCACCGATCTGATGCTATATCTGTTTCTCTGAGTGAAATAATGTCTTAATGTTGGAATTGTAAGTTTTTAGGAAAATATGGACTTTTTAGGGTGAAAACTGAAATTCACCCAAAGTTTTTCCTGTTGTTCTTGATGGATTTTGATGATTGATTTTGTTTGTTTCATCTAAACACTGATTTACAATCCTTCCTCACACAATATTAAACTTTTGAATTGTTTTGGAAATTGTAGAAATTTTTTATGGTGAAAATAGTGAAATTTACCAAAACACTTTTTTCTCTTTCAGTTTCTGATATATTTTAATTCTGTTGGTTTTGTTTGATTCGTCTAAACACTGTTCATAATTCATCCTTGCGGATATATGAAATAATAAATTTGAGTAAAAAATGGATTTCGTTAAGGTGAAATTCATGCAAAAGTAAATTAGGATTTTTGATGAAAACAAATATTGTGAGTTTGGAAAACAATAAAACTCACCAAACTGGTGAATTTGGTTTTGTTTGAAGTTCTGTTCTTCCCTGTTGAATTTTGAATGCCAACTTTTGGTTATGAAAAACCATGAAATTCACCCGTAGTTGTTCAAATTCCCAAATTGCATGAGAGAGAAAAAAAATAAGATGGCATTCAAGGAATTTTAAACAGTCATTGAATTTTTGGAGGAGAATCTCAACTTCCAGCCCAAATATTTCCAGTAAATTTCTGTCCTCTGATCCAGTCGACACACTGCTGTCAACATTTCAGCTGCTACTTCAGGTTTCATTCAAAAGTCTATTTACACAATAGTGTAAACACTAAAATGACTCTTACAGAATTTACAGCCGTTGGTAAAGAATTTTATTTGGGGTGTGTCATTTTCCTCACCTGCATAGTGCAGGGAAACAATTAGGAGAATAAACCCAGGTGAGCTCTGGTTATTAACTAGAACCGGTTCATGATGTCTGCTGCTGTACCTGTAAGGTCAGAGGTCGATAGTGGAGGTGGAACGAGGAGTGTCTTAAAGGGGAACAACATTTTTCCTGAATCAGCGGTGTTTCTGATTCTGTCATGAAGACAATTTGGCAGCAGAAATGCTGGAAGATCAACATGACAGAAGAGACGGACATGAACTGAGGACAACAGAGTGTCCAGATTTACAACGCTGCTGTTCAGCTGCTCTGATCAGGTTTCTGACAGCTTCAGTCAGCTGGATGTTGGAGGTAAGAGGGCGGAGCTTATCAAGGCTGGAGGTCAACCAGGACAAAGTGCTGTGAGGAGACGTCACAGCTGAGAGAAGTGAGCAGGTGATGGACTGAAGGTTGTGTCCAAAGTGATTGTTTCAAGAAGATTTTGTAGATTTTCCTGAAGAGAAACTAAATTAAAGGAAAAATGTTCTGAAAAATAGAGCGACCGCTGTGTCATCGGTAAAACAACTGAGTCATCATGAGGTCAAGTTGTTTGTCGTCTTTGTGACACAGTCAGCAGCAAAATCAGGGATAAGATCAAAGTGTGCACTTAAAGAGCCCAGAGACGCCACTCGAGTGATCTTCAGTCCTCATCTCAGTCTCAGTTCAGACTGATGAAAATCTGATCCGGTTTGAATCAGAGCCAAACTCAGCCACGTGTGAATGTTACTGAACTCCAAAATCAAACACTTTGTGTTCACTCAGAGTCACACAGTCTGTGTTTGACAAATTCTGTCTGACAGCAGCTAAACTTAACTAAAGTGACAGGAGGACGAAGCTCAGGACTGAAAGCTTCGTCTTTAGGCGGCGGAGCTAAACTAATGCTAACAGGCCCGCTAGGCGACCAGACACTAAGCTGGTCTGGAGTGTCCGTGATATCTAACTCCACTGAACTCAGAAGCTGCTCTACCTTACGGACACGGCTCTCTCAGAGGGCCACCCTGTCTGCCAACATCACACAAGTTATTTTAAAGTGTTGAGCACCAAGAAAAGAACAAGCGAGGAGCGACAGCTAGCACAAGCTAAGTGCTAACGAGAAGCTAACCACTGCTAGGACTCACACAGCAGAAAATTAATGAGCTAAAGTCCGTAGCTGTTGCATTTAAAGACTAACAAACGTAATGCACAGTTAATTAAGATAAAAGAAACGATTCCAACCTTGTAGTCAGAAGAAGAGCGGAGAGAAGTCCAGGCGCCGAGGAGTCAGTCCATTCACAGGGGCGGGAGCGGACCGCCTGCTCTTCCTGCAATCTGATTGGCCACACTGTGTGCTTCTCCAATTGTCATTGGCTGTTGGTCATGTCAATTATTGTGCTCGATGTAAGTCACCGTTTTGTGATCAAACGGAAACAAAAGTGAAACCTGGTATAAGACTGCACCGTGTATGAAACTCTACAGAGCTTTTATTTTGACACAAATTCAGGACGTGGTTCTGCAGCTGCGCTGATTAAATGCTGTAGCTTCACAGATCACGGACTTTCCTCGTGTTGACAGCAGCGCGCGTAGTTAAACGGTAACCCTTAAAACACCGTATTTCCATAATCTATATAAATATTCCTGAGAATTGTCAGATTGAAAAGCGTGGACATGCTTTTCACTGTTGCAGCACAAGTAATGTGTTGCTTTCAGTGTGTTTGTGGACTGATTGATTGATTGATTGATTGATTTAATTTATTTTGCAAAATCATTATAAACATTCAGAGGTGAATATATCAATGATATACGGATAACAATAAACAAAAAACGATTATTTCCATTGTGGTCCTTGTGACAAAATAGAGGGGCTTGATTGAACATGTAAAACTTGTTAATAAGACAATTGGACCTTAATTATTAATTTAAGTATATATATATATATATATATATATATATATATATATATATATATATATAGCTTGCACTGGAATACCAATTAAACAAGTCCAAATAGTAAAGAAAACAATAAGATCTTAACAGTTAATGTAAATGGTAACTGTATACCTATAGATATGTAAACACAACAACAAATTTAGCACCAATATTAAGATGAGAAAAACAATGGACCAGAAGAGACATTTCAACTAAAAATCACATTAATAATAAATAAAATGTGTGGGTCACCCGAAGAGGAGGTACTGCTGGCCAACACCAGAGGGCGCTCTGCCTGTAGACGGTCTTCAGGCACCAGAGGGCGCAATTCGCCGCCAGGGACCCTGACAGCTGTCATTCATCATCTCATCTAGCCATCCATAAAAGCCTGGAGAAGACACCACACCCCTGCCGAGAAATCATCTGAGGTACTCAGGTAAAACTCTCAGCCGTCTTTGTCTTGTTCAGCTAAGCTTATTGTTGCAACGTACTTTGCTGCTAAGCTCGAAAAGCTGTAATTTTGCAGACGTTTCAGTACACTTGCAGCTGGTCAGGAGGAGTTGGCGTTTCTGCTCCTCAGCTGTTAAGTGAGATTAGGATCTGCACGACTGTGGATATTGTGGGAAGTGGGAGGTGGTGTTTTTCTCCCTTCATTATCAGAACTCTGCTGACTGTTTGCTGAGTGTGTGCACACACCCACCCTTGACTGTTTCTGCTTCCTGCCAGCAGTACCCGATCTGACAGCTGGAGACGGTGGCCACCTGGTGACTCGGGACTTGGCGGCTCCGGTGTGTTCCAGATCCGTTGGCGCTGGAAATCGTGTGGGTCCCGACTCTTATCTGGACAGGCGTCTCCTATCCTCGAGCCTGCCCACACGACACCAACTGTATAAATTGACTGTAGTATTGAATGGTATCTGTATCCGTTGTGCACATTTCACATTAAAAGTGTTACTCTTTATTTCCATTGACCGTTCATTTACGCCCCCTGTTGTGGGTCCGTGTCATTACACTTTCACACAACATAAAAAGGTTGAGTTCCTCTTCCCTTAAATGACTGAATAAAAATGACTGACTGTATTTTAAAACCTGCCTTGTTACTTTTTGACTGTAACTGAGTCATGATCCCATTCCAGTCTGTGACACCAGTATGTCTGAAGGAAGTTTGGCCAAAAGATTTTACAGGATAAATAATGAGAGAGTAGGGCCCTGAGTGAGGATTAGACTTTAGACAAAAGGAGGATGATAGATAGTTCAGGGCCGTACCATGAATAATATTATGCACTAAGTTAATTTTTAACTGTTTAACTCTCAGGCTTACTGGGAGAATTTGGACCTGTTTGAACTCAGCGTGTCCTATGTGGGTCCTCGGAGGGACTTTGAGGAAATATTGAACTATTTTGTTCCGGGTGCTTTGCAGACTATTCTGAAGGTTCTTAGTAAGACCAGAATACCAAGAAGTGCTGTCGTAGTCATAGTGACACTGAATCAAAGCAGAAATATCAGTTTTGTTTTGTATTTTTTCAGGATCTGAATGTCTGGTCTGGCAATACAAAAACTTTAGTTTCTCAGTGTCCATCACAGAATCGTCCAGTCACGTTTCATTCACACCGATAACAGCAGCTCTGGATCCCTCAGTGATCAGATGAAGCTCGTCCACTTTGGGCAACAGGCTCTGTGCATTCACGTGGAGGAAATGCAGCCTTTCTGTTTGAAACAGTTGAAGTTTGGTTCTGGGGGCAGGTCTTCAACTTGGACATCAGAAAGTGAAATGTTAGTTGGATTCACTGTTAATGTGCACTTACTGCAGGACCAAGGTTGGTCAGAGTTCCAGAGCCTGGCGTAGGTTGATGAATCCATGTCGATACATTTGCAGTGTAACACAGATTGTAAGTGTCACAGCAGACGCCTTTCTGGTTGTATCTCACCGGCTTCCAACAGTCAGTACACGGAAACTCCGTAAGGCCAGGATTCAGGTGTGAATTTCTGTCTAGCAGCACCAAAACCAAAGCCAGATACAACCAAGTTTTCACTGGGCGCCATGTTTGTTTCCATTTCCATTTGAGAGCGGTGTCCCTGACCCCGCACAACAAGGTTTGCTATAGTTTTCATTGCAGAAGGACAGTAAAAAGGAGATATTCAAGGTTTCTTCATTCAGAAGAAACAAACAGAGCAGGAACAGAGCAGGTCAGCAGGCGTCGAGCTCTGAAATCAGCAGTGAAATTCAGAGTCAGCCTGAACGCAGCAGCCAGGGATCACATGCTGAACAAATCTTCCAGGGTCGGACCAGAACTCATGGACCTCCAGGTGAAAATACACATATGAGGAAAACTGTTTAAAAATGTAAGAGAGAAAACTGACCCACCTTTCGTCAAAAAAGTGACAGCTGCCAATCAAAATCGACTACGTCACTAAGCCCCGCCCCCTCTATGACGTCATAGCCAATCAGAATCGATGACGTCATTATGTCCCGCCCCTAAGCCCCTCCCCTAGTCCCGCCTCCAAGCCCCGCCCCCTATGACGTCACAGCCAATCATTATCAATGACGTCACTATGCCCCGCCCCTAGTTCCACCTCCGAGCCCCGCCCCTTATGACGTCACATCCAATCAGAATCGATGACGTCAGTATGTCCCGCCCCTAAGCCCCGCCCCCGGCTCCTCCCCTAGTTCCGCCCCTGGCTCCTCCCCTAGCCCCACACCCCAAGCTCCTCCCCTAACCCCGGCCAAGCACCGCCTCCAAGCCTTACCTCCCCTCCCACCCAGGGTCTAATATTTTAATGTCATTTTATTTCATGAATTAAAGAACGATTAAAAATACCTAGATCTTTTTAATGTATTAAAGAATTAACTAATTCTGAAATAATTAAACATAAATCAGTGTATTATTTAATGCCCCTTTAATATTTTTAATTCTTAAATTATTACGTTTCCTTTTCTGTTTTTTAATTCGTAAATTAAAGAAGGGGTACAAATAGCCGTCTCTCGGCTGTAAGTCTTTGCAGCAAGACGGTCAAATACCCACGCATAGAGCCGCTCGCGGAAACATGACCCCACGGCTGTAAAACCTGTTGCAGACGCTGTGTCTGTGTGAGTGTGTGTGTGTGTGTGTGTGTGCGTGCGTGTGTGTGTGTGTGTGTGTGGCGGGACACCCGCTGAGCGGAGATGCTGCCCCGAGGTGATGAACCCGAAGAACAATAAACAATGCTCCTTATCACTCACGCCAAAGGATGTTTTCTTTTAAGATATTAGCCGATCGATCATGATCATGCCTATCTCGGCTTTCAATGCTTACCAGTCCAGTAAGTATCAGAGAAATTGTGGAGAGCTGAACATGTCCTAACTTGTCCTCTGACACGCTGAAACGGAGGTGTTCCTTTGTCTCGCTCGACTAGCAAATCGGTCGTTACGCACGAAGCCTCCGCGCGGCTTTCCATGACAAAATCTCTTGTTAAAAGTGAAATCTGCCGGGAAATGGCTGATGTCCAGCTCTTGTGATAACCAGAGAAATTCCACACGACGGTCCTGGCTCCACACAGCCATCTGTTTAGAAATGATCTGGTGTTTTCAGCCTCGTCGTCACAGCTCGGAGCGTGGCGCACCGAGCGCCATTCTGGGCCGTCCTTAAAGCGACAGTAACAGACCTTATTCTCTGTGAAGCCCGTAAAATTTTCACCGAAAGCCAGATAAATTTTTCGAATGGTTTCCAGGTGCCAGTCTCTAACAGCTTCTGAAAAAATTCTGATGGAAAAAACTCCAAATCATTCCGCCATTTCCAGACAATGAAAATCCGACGAGGGGGCGGGACCACTCCTCCCACAAGGCGTGCTCACAGGTGAATGACGTAACCGACAGGCGTGGAAAAACTCACACATGCGCACGAGGGTTCAAGCATGTCTGACATAAAAACATATGAATTCCATATAGTTTTTGAAAAAAATAAAAAGGACCGTTACTTTATTGACAGACCTCGTACAGTCAAGGTAGCCTATTTAGGAAACATTAAATTAACCGAACATTTATTAGGAGGCCTATGCCCACTTCTGAATCGTGTTGCATCTGGGCGTAATTAATGAAAGAAGGTAATTTTTTTACACATATTAGACATTCCACAGGTTAATCATCTGTAACAGATTTGGAGAGCAATTACGCATTTACCCGATCAGCAATACGTTGCCAACAAGCCTGTCTTGCTTTACTGGCAGACGATGTGTTCGATTTAAATTCCTCCTCTGCATAATAATCCTGTATTCTTCTCCGGTAAAGTAAGGTGACCGCGTCATCATTGAAAAATGGTGACGTGTGCTGCAACCCGCCCCTTTTATGTGAACGCGCACAAACTCCAGTTAGGTTAACACAGGTTCAACAAATCAACATCTTATTCAGCGTCGTAGTACCGATTAACACCACTTGAGGGAACCAGGTTTTGTCAACCCCGGTTTAAGAGGTTGAACCTGGGTTACATCTGAGTAAGTTAACCCCGCTTCATAGTACAGGCCCCTGGGTGCCTTTGGATGTGGGAGGAAGCCGGAACACCCAGAGAGAACCCACACAAACACAGGGAGAACAAGCAAACTCCACACAGAAAGGCCACAGGTGGGACTTGAACCCATGACCTCCTCGCTGTGAGGCAACAGTGCTGCCCAAAATAAAGGAGCATATCATTTACAAATAAATAATAATAATAAATAACACTGCAAATTACAAATTAATTATTCAGAAATTATGCAGTGTGACTGTCTGGATTTTTTTTTTTTTTTTTTTTTTTAGATTCTGTCTCTCACAGTTGAAGTGAACCTATGATAAAATGACAGACCTCTCCATTCTTTGTAAAAGGGAAAACTTGCAAAATCGACAGTCTCTCAAATACATATTTTCCTCACTGTATATGGTTTATAAAATGTTAGTTTCTGGTATCTGAATACCTCTCGGTAACTCTTACTAAGTCAGTTTGTGATGGCAAAGTTGGAAATTTAGTCCAGTTGGTGCAGTCATGGTGGAATTGTAACTTAGGCTACATTATTCTTCTTTTGAGCCATTGATATTTTGCAAGATGATGCTGTTTGAGTCATAAATACACACCAATACTAATTATTGTATTTAAAAAATCGCATAAGTTTGTTCAGTTGAGTAGCACTGCGTTTTTTTTTTTTACAAATTTATGTACAGAGATGCAGGGATGAAAAATCTCTGCATTTTGGTGGATTTTAGCTTTTTTGCCAGTCGCCTGGGTCATTTTTTAGATCAGTGCAAATCCGTTGTGTTGTAAATTCCCTGTCGTTGTATTAGTTGTTATTTAGGTCAGGCATCGATTTGGACAGCCCCAATGTGCTGTTAGCTTCGGTCGCGTTAGGACCAGTTATTTTTGACTCCAACAACGCTGCTTTTAAAGTAGAATTCCTTCGTGAAGAGGGTGAGTTACTTATTTGCAGATGGTTTTCTGTTTTATCACGGATGGATGTTGCGTGGTGTTGCTAGTGATTCCTGCCGAGTGGGGATGTTTTAAGTTATTTGGCGTTATTGGCTAAGGGCTAAGCTAACTAGCCGCTATGTGGTTTGTTTAGACGATATTATGTTAAATAAGTTCAGCCAACAGTTATTAGTGTTTCTCTGATGTTACTGTATTAATAAGCACCGTGTGTTTAGGATTTGGAACGAAAATCACATTGTTTTAATCGTGTTTCTGTCTTGCAGAAACCATTAATTCGTCCAAACTATTAATTCAGACCATTCAGTGGTTTATGGATGTTTCATTCCAACTCCTGTGCTCCCTGCATGTTAAACTGAGCCATTCAAGTTCATCTGTTAGGCAACAAATCTGAATATAAATACATATAGGGCATTATTTTTTTTCTTAAGATTTTTTTTAGAGGCCATGAACTCATTTTTAAAGTTGAAAGTGTATCAAGATCCACCAAGCCATATCGAAAGCCATAGCGTATACTCACACAGTTATGTTGATCCAAAAAGTGCAGTTAAATTCTGTGGTTTTGTCTGAGATTGGGGCACTTCTCTTCTCTCTATTAGATTCCAGAATTGGGCTTTTTGAGCTCAGTGTCATTTTTCAACAATCCAGGTTGAAGAGTGATGCCACTTTGGACTGGCTATTTACACCAAGTACATGCAAATATCTAAAAACTAAATCCTGATTTACACCACAGTGGTGTAAATAGAGAATGAACAAAGGTGCAAATAAGGGGATATTAAAGTCTAAGTTACACCACAGTAGTAGATGTTTGTAATATTAATTAAATTTGTGTCGATGTGGGTGGTGCAAATAGATAAAAAAAAAATAAAACCTAATTTATACCTCAGTGATGCAAATGGCCTTTTCTGTCAGCACGTCTCCTCCACCTGTGCACGGAATAAACACTTCTGCTGACTGTTTGCCCAAACAGAACACGGAATCTTGTTCATATCCATTACCTCTTCCATACTTATGGACTGTTTTGCTGCTTGTTGACTTTTTAATTCCTGGAGTTTTCGGGCATTCAGAGTTGATTCAGTTCGGATGTTTGTGGCTTGTTTTGAAATGCTGCCTGCCTTTCTTCGGTAAAGCCACATTTGCATTGTCGATAAGACAGATGATTTGGCATTCAAATAAATTAAAATATAAACCTCCTCCCACTCTAAATGTAAATAAGTTATTTATTTATTTATTTTTTAGCATATGCTCTTCTTGTACAGCATTTCTTGTTGTTCTTTGGTGTTTAACGGCAGCCGGCATTAAATGGACTGCATTTATATAGCGCTTTTCCATCTGTATCAGACACTCAAAGCTCTTTACAATAATGCCTCACATTCACTCCGATGTTAGGGTGCTGCCATACACGGCGATCACTACAGCCCGGGAGCAATAGGGGATTAAAGGCCTTGCCCAAGGGCCCTTAGTGATTTTCCAGTCAGGCTGGGATTTGAACTAGAGGTGCACCGATCGATCGGCCACCAATCATTATCGGCCGATCACGCCTTGATCGATTAGATCGGTGATGGGCAAAATGCGCCGATAAAAAGGACCGATCACAACAGTGCAGGCAGTAAGTAGCGCAGGGAGCGCTTGGTGTGTTTGTCAGGAAAATGATAATTTATCTACATTGATTACAGACCCTGCAGCGGGTCCGTGATCAACTTTTTGCAGCGCGCCTTTACTCTGAACCTTGAACCAATCGAAGCAGTGTTCGCAGATTGAAGCATGCTTCGAGCCTGTTACTTCGTTTATACTTTCTTTCTTTCGCTTAATTTTCCCCCGCTAAAACCCTAAAGAGCGTAGTCTGTGAGTATTATTTACCTTTTCTATGTTAAACCGACTGAGCAACATGAAACATGGAAAAAAAAAAGCTTGCTGGTAGAACAAAGTCAGTGTAATAAAACAAAAGTTGGCAGTTTATTCTAGTGTCTTTATTTGAATGCATGTTTTTTCTTTTCATCATTAAGTCTTAATGCAAAAATAGTCTTATACATTACACCTATATTCTTATTTTGGGCATGATACAAATATGTACTTGATCGGTATCGTACTTGATCGGTATCGGCTGATCAAAATTTCAGTGATCGGTCATCGGCCTAAAAAATCCTGATCGGTGCACCTCTAATTTGAACCCATGATCTTCTGTACTCAAGCCCAACACCTTAACCACGAGACCATCACCTCCCCTTTCATTCTTATTGGTACATTGCTGCCACCTTCTGCATCAGTCTGTTATTGCAGCAATAAATGCTCTTGATGAGTCCAGATTTTTTAAAAAATATTTCAGGCGTTCGACTGGAACTCGGCCCGCGATCAACCAGTTGGGCATTCCAGCCATAGGGGTGCAGGGTTGTGGGACATTGTTTTGTATTAAAGGGGATCTGTTGGTTTCTCTCGGCTCTGTGCTCAGTGTGGTTGGGTTCGGTCTCTGGCTTCAGGGACCAGTTCAGGTGCATGCTTGTCCAGGGATGCACAGATCAGGCAGTTGCAGGGCTTAATTTGAGGGGGAGCAAGCTGGAGCGCGCTCCAGAACCTCGGACACGCGCTCCAGAACCTCTGACGTTGACTCCACCAGCTATTTATACTGGATCCGGTGATCCACCACCTCTCTTGACTAACAAAATATATATATTTTTTAAAAATCACAGTGATTGCGCTCACTGCCAGAGACTACGCTCGCTGTTTTGATCCGGATGTTGCCCGCAGCCGCAGAGCTCCGTGGCCACCGAGACAGGACTTGGATTCTTTGCGGGTCCCGCATCCGTACCTCCGGAGGCAGTGAGCGAAGGGAGAGTACGCACATTGTGTTCTGCAAGTGTCTGGTTATAATCTTCTCGCACAGAAGAAAAAAGAGTGTTTACACAAGAGAGAAAAGTGAGAAAATGTTAATGCCTGTTTGAGAAAAGTGTATAAAGTGTGCAGTGAGGGGTTTTTCAGCCCTTAAAACATCTATAATAATTGTAAAAAAAAATAGCGCTGACTACTTCGCAGATTTCGTTTATCGCGGGTTATTTTTAGAACGTAACTCCCGCGATAAACGAGCGACCTCTGTATCATTAAACAGGAATTTGTGCTCTATCCGGATTTGGTGTGACTAGTGTTATTAGGCGTACAATACATGCCCAGTTTATTTTCTGTGTGGCGCACAGCGTTGTTCACAAGCACCCCCCCCACCTTCTTTTTTTTTTTTTTTTCCTGCACCAGAGCCACTCATCCTCTGCGCTCCGGGACCTCCCACTTTACAAATTAAGCACTGGGCAGTTGGATATTGACATGATAATATCATTCAAAAGGAGTTGTTAATGTGTCACTGTGCTCTTGCTAAGGTTCTATAAGATTAAGTTTCCATTTCTCAGGAACGGTGTGTACTCCGCTATCATGACTTCTTGTAATTGTAAGCCAGTCTCCACTTGTCTTATCTGCATGAGAAGACACAACAACAGGATGGATACTGAAAAACAGAGCGAACCATCGACCTGTTTTTGTGTGTTCCAGTGTGCCACTGTGCGTTTGTGACTCTTTCTGAACCAGTTCCCGCATGAGCTACGTTCACTAAGAGTCCAGATCTGTTATGACTTCGCATTAGACTAAATTAAATGGCCTTTTCTGTATTTAAAGCTTTGCTTCTGAGCCCTTTGTTCAGAAAGGTTCCTACAAAGAGCTGGGTCATTTACACCAGTTAGCATTTTTAAATTGAAAAAACATTCAAAAGTGAAAGATTAGACTGTTTTCACCCGGCATTTTTAATAGGGTTATTTCCCCCTATACAAAGAGGAAATTATAGAAAATCATAATGTTGGAGCAAAGCTAGCAAGGCTACTTTGTGTTGCCAGTTTAAAAAAATTAAGCTCATTGATTAAGCCTTAAAAAGGGAGCATTTTAACATTGAATCAATCTTTAAAATATGTTGAAAAAAGGTTTGAAAGTGAAAGTTTATTCAATGTCTAGATGTTGAATAAATGGCCAAAACCTCTTTGAACATGTGTATCAGATGGTATAAAGTTCTGTCGAAATTCAGACCATTAACATTTTGTTTTTGCGAACAGCAACATTACAAACTATGAATTAAATTATTTGGTTTATATACTGTATTTTTAATGAGTTGTAATGTCACTATAGATGTGTTCATATCACAGATGATGACTTGTGACATATTTTTCAAGTGTCATGTAAGTAGTAATAATCATCCATCTTCTATACCCGCTTACTCCAATTAAGGGTCACGAGGAGCCGGAGCCCATTCCAGCTGTCATGCAGCATGAGGTGGGTACACCCTGGACAGGACGACGATCTGTCACAGGGCCACATATAGACAAACAAACACATTCACATTCACACCAAGGGTCAATTTAAAGTTTTCAGTTCACCTAACATGCAGGTCTTTGGATGTGGGAGGAAGCTGCAGCACCCGGAGAGAACCCACACAAACATGGGGAGAACATGCAAACTCCACACAGAAAGGCCACAGGTGGGAATTGATCCCATGACCTTCTTGCTATGAGGCAAAATTTTAAACTAATCTGATGTACATTTCCACTTTCAGTTCCATCAGTGCAATAACTTGCTGTCATCAGGCCAGACTCAGAACACTTATACTTAATTTGAGTGTTGTTCTAACATTTATTGTTAATTTGTTTCTTTACAGACATGCAGCCGTTGTTGGTGATTAAAGAAGAAACTCTCCCTGAACACCAGGAATGGAATCTGAGTGTTGACCAGGAGGACATTAAAGAAGAAGAGAAGCTGTGGATAAGTCAGCAGGGAGCGCAGCTTCAGCAGCTGGAGGAGGCAGATATCACCAAGTCTGGTTTCACTGCCGTCCCTGTGAAGAGTGAAAATGATGATGAAAAACCAGAGTCATCACAGCTTCATCAAAGCCGAAGTGATGAGAGCACAGAGACTGAGCCTGTAGCCAGCACCTCATCTGTACACAGAACACTGACAGCAGAAGATGATGGAGAGGATGATGGAGGACCACAACCAGCCAGCAACTCAGGTCCAAACAGTCATTTACAACCAGATACCAGTGGCAGGAGTTCAGACAGCTCTGGAACTGAGACTGATGACAGCGATGACTGGAAACACACCAGAGAACTTCAGTCAGGTTTTAACTGTCGGAAAAATACCAGTATTGTTCCTTCAGGGAACACAGCTGAGAAACAATTTAAAGGCTCTAAATATGGAAAAGCATCGGGTCACATGAACAACTCAGAGCAACAAATGGAGAGGCAAGCAAGAAGAAAACCATTTAGCTGTCCTGATCAGAGTATAAGACAGAAACAGAAGGGCACTCTGAACAAACACATTAGAATTAGGACAGGACAAAAACCATTTGTCTGTTCTGAGTGTGGTCAAAGATTTGGGCACAAGAGCACTCTGAACACACACATGATAATTCATACAGGGCAAAAAGCATTTGTCTGTTCTGAGTGTGGTCAAAGATTTGGACAAAAGAGCAACCTGAAAACACACATGATAATCCATACAGGGGAAAAAGCATTTGTCTGTTCTGAGTGTGGTAAAAGATTTGGACAAAAGGGCACCCTGAAAACACACATGATGATTCATACAGGGCAAAAAGCATTTGTCTGTTCTGAGTGTGGTAAAAGATTTGGAGAAAAGGGCACCCTGAACAGACACATGATAATTCATACAGGACAAAAAGCATTTGTCTGTTCTGAGTGTGGTCAAAGATTTGGACAAAAGAGCCACCTGAACACACACATGATCATTCATACAGGGCAAAAAGCATTTGTCTGTTCTGAGTGTGGTCAAAGGTTTGGACGAAAGTGCACCCTGAAAATACATATGGTAATTCATACAGGGCAAAAAACAAGCAAAGCAATGAAAACGAGCCCTAGCTAAAAACTCAAAGCAAATATGAAAAAGTCTAAAAATGATAAATTGTACTGGCTGGGTGTCTCCCAGGATAAAAAGGTCACCAAAACACGCCTCGGCACCAGGGTGTGTGAGGAAAGCAATGGTGCAACTTCTCCTAGTGCTACGGGGAATGATCTCTCCTGCGGAAGCACTCTGCTGGATAATCCACCAGATCAGCATACCTCTGGTCCTGGACTCCAGCAGCAACAGCCTCAAAGGTCCAAAAGAATTTTACGAAACTATGCCATTGTAAATTGGACCATTGAGGAGAAGAAAAAGATCTTCTACTGCTTCGCTTACTCAAGGCATGAGAAGTGGGGCAGGAGGAAAAAGGCAGTATTTGAGGGGTGGATAAAAGAAGAAAGATTTGCCAGCGGAAAAGAAAGAAGCCACCACAACTGCAAAACTACAATCGATTGCCTCTGAAATCACAAAATATCTGACAGCAGAGGAAATAAAAAATAAGGGAAGATGCCCAAAAAGAAGCAATAAAGGATTATCAATCGATGGAGGAAGGGCAATAAATTAAGTTTGAAAGGAGACAGTGGAAGAGGGAGGAAGAGTGGGTACTGCTGTGGGCAACAGAATATGCCAAAGTAAAATATACCAACCAGGCAAAAAGCATTTGTTTGTTCTGTGTGTGGTAAAAGATTTGGACTGAAGAGCAACCTGAACAGACATGATAATTCATTAAAAGGTAATGCAACATCGCATTAAGATCTGTTTTATTAAATTTGCGGAAAACTGTGAAGGAGATCTCCTACAAGAGAGATTAAGCAATGATCTGACACCTGCAACAAAACTATCAAGACAGACCAGTGGAAAATACAGCAAAAGAGAACAAAAACATTCAGAATCAGAAAAGTTTTATTGCCATATGAGTGAACAAGTTCACAACATTAGGAAATTGCTGCAGTACTTGGTGCTAACATAAAAAAGAGCAGTAAAACAAGTAATATATAATAAAACTTTACACTATAACAATGTTACAAAATGTACAGAATGTATGAGCTAACATAAATAAATGTGATGATAAATGATGGTGATAGCAACAATCTAGAGTTCTAAAAGTTCTTGTTGATGAGGCTAACGGCAGAGGGGAAAAAACTTTTCTTATGGCGGGAGGTTCTGGTCCGAAGGGACCGTAGCCTCCTGCCTGAGGGGAGGAGGTCAAAAAAGCTATATCCAGAGTGAAAAGGATCGGCTGTGATCCGGCCTGAATGCCCCAGTGTCCTGGAGGTGTACAGGTCCTGAAGAGGTGGAAGGTTGCAGCCAGTCACTTTCTCAGCAGAGCGTACAATGCGCTGTAGTCTCTGTATGTCCTTGGTGGTGGCTTCAATGGACAGATGGAAAAAAAGCACAAATGGGCTGGCCGATTCCAAGAAGAACTCATGACTGATCAAAAAAACACCTTCTTTGGATTTGATCAGAACTTTCATCTGTTCAGCGTATTTATCTATGCAGCTTTTGTGTAAAAGCTTCTTACACGCAAGGCTGTTTTTCACAGGCTGCGGTCATAATGTGCAAGCGCACTGTCAGGAAAGCTCTGAAACTCACAATGACACAAAGAAAGAAATGATTTGACCACTTTAGAAAGAAAACATGGACTTGTCTGATTTGGGGAAACTTTTAAAGGATCTGTGCTGTCCAAAAGGCAGAGTTCACGCTGATGCAGTCCTGACGCAAAATCATCAAGACTGGCCACGATATAAAACTTACTGCATCCCCGGGACACAAACGTCCACAGTACATGTGGGGCCACATTCAAAAATCAATCTTTAGAATGTCTGTTTTGTTTTGTTTTTTGTTGTTTTTTTTTTTTGTTACTGAACCAGGTTTGTGTTTCAAGTGTAGGTGACACGTAATGCCATGTTTTCATGAATATTTAAGACTAAAACAGTTTGAAATTTATCCTTTCCTGGTGCGCAGTTCTTGAAGTCAGGGCTGCTGCTAAGGTTTTGAAGGCCCTAAGCATAACTGGTCAGGGAGGCCCCCCCACACACACACACAAAAGTTCTACTCAAACCGTTACTATTTATTAAAGCGTTTAAGTTTAGCGTTTAAAGCTACATCAAATCAGCAAAGCCAACGCAACCTAGCTTCAGCAGCACCACTGAACATTAAGTAATCAAAACTATTTAAACCTTTAACACATACTTACCAGTAAGGGATGCACGGGCATCATCTTTTTGTTTCTTTTTCCTCCGTTTTTCAGCTCCAGCCTCCTGCTGTCGCTTCATTGTTTAATTGTGGCCTAGTGGCAACTTGTCGTCTCGTGTCAGAATCGAATCTGGGCTAGCAGTGCTACTTCAGTTAGGCGCAGGGTTGCCAGATTGGGTGTTTTTCCCATCCAATTGGTTTGTTTAGGGTAAAAATATGGCACTGGATGAGTTGTTTTTGTTTTTTTTGTGTATAGAATTGCCACACACATTTTAAAAATCAGTTCAAATTGCGCAGGATTTAGTGCCTCCATGCATTTTTGAGCATTTATTGGACTGGAAATCATCACATCTGGCAACCCTGGTTAGGCGACACAGCGAACAGAGAAAGACGCAAACAGGGCTGTACCATTTCAGGGAATCGGGGCGGGGGTGGATGGGGGCTTTATATTAGGCAAAAAAACTGTTAATTTGCCCCAATTAAGTAATGGGGTAGGGGCCTACACAATGTTTAAAGACAAAAATGATGGGCCTATTCATAAATAATTCATATTGATTTTGAAATGTAATAATCAGTGTTTCCACAGTTACTTTGATAAAGTAATCCAATTACTGATTACTGGTTACTCCTTGAAAAAGTAACTTAGTTACTTTACTGATTGCTCAATTGTAAAAGTAACTAAGTTAGATTACTAGTTACTTTTTTAGTTACTTTCCCCAGCTGCCGACAACAACCCTCTGCCACCTCAACATGACAATGATACTTGTTTTGCCAAAACTCACTTTATAGTCACCCTTTCTTGACTTCAATGAAAATAAATACTTGTTTTATAAAAAGTAAAATCTTTCTTGACCTCATATTTAACTGTTGACAGCACTGTAACAGTAAAACTTGCAATTTCTAACCTACATTGTTTATAAATGTAACTATTAAATTCTAACATTTTTCTAACATTTAAATTCTCTAAACATTTTACTTGTCAATTATTATTATTTTAAGTAGTATTAGTGGTTGTAGTAAAAAAAAAAAAAAAAAAAAAAAAAAAAAGGCTTCAAAACTGGACTTTTAATCTAGGAGTATTGTGGGGGAGGGGGGCACATCCCTACCCCATGCCCCCATTCCATCTGGATTCGCCCCTGCTTTGGTGGTTGAGCACAAAGAATGGATAACATTTATTTATGCAGAAAACATGACCAGATTTACAGGTAAGAAAGTTTTATTGTGTTTTCACATCATGTGGTCCTCAGAAAGAGTTTAGGTGCATTTGAGTGGAAAATAGTGTTAGTTGTTGATGTGTCGCGGAGGATCAGCTGTTTTTAACGAGCAGATACGGAGCGGCTCAGCTCAGAATTCTAAATAAAGGAGAAAAATAAAGCATAAAAATGACTTTGTAAAGATCAGTGCAGGTGTGCTGTTTTCACTGCGCTTTAAGGTGAGGACGAGTCGGAGCTGAAAAGTTCACAGCTCGCTTAAAGTGGGCAGTTCAGTCGAACCCCGACCTCCTGCCCACGGACCAAGTTTAATGCTGCTGTCGACCCTCAATGCAAAAATAATAGTAACGCACAGTGACTTGGAGAAGTAACTTTAATCTGATTACTGATTTGGAAAGATTAACACGTTAGATTACTCGTTACTAAAAAAAGTGGTTAGATTAGAGTAACGCGTTACCGGCATCACAGGCAATTATGTAATAATTTCAACACATTTTTCAGTCAATTGGAGGCCCTGCAAACTAGTGCAACATGGTTGGTGCCCCACGCAGGCTGCTTAGTCTGCTTATGCCGAACAGTGGCGCTGCTTGAAGTGATAAATATTGAGATTTTGAAATGCACCCCACTAAAAAAACAGGAACTTCCTGGGGTGCTGACATTGGACAAGGAGGAAGAGGAAGTGGTGTCAGCTCCAGAACCATTATCTTATTTGTCCCATTAATTTATGGATATTTACAGGCTACTGAGAGACCCATGGTTCGGGTCGGAACTGCACCATGTTTTCGGTGACAGATAAGTTAATTTTTGCCAGCAGAATGGCAGGTGGAACACTTATATTGAGGAGTGTCCCTGGCTTCTCCACTCGACATGGAGACAAAACTCAGTATTTTCAGATTATTTTATTGTATTCTGGATCATGGGGTAATGTCACATGCAGACTGAGACATTATGAGCATGTGATGCAACCAGTGATGGCGGGACTCTAATCTGACCACTTTTTTTAGTAACGAGTAATCTAACGTATTAATCTTTCCAAATCAGTAATCAGATTAAAGTTACTTCTCCAAGTCACTGTGCGTTACTATTATTTTTGCATTATGGGTCGATAGCAGCATTAAACTTTGTCCGTGGGCAGGAGGTCGGGGTTTGACTGAACTACACACTTTAAGTGAGCTGTGAGCTTTTCATCCCTGGTTTTCTGCAGCAGCTCGTCCTCACCTCTTAAAGCATGGTGACAGCTCACCTGCACTGAGCTTTACAAAGACATTTTTATGTTTTTTGTTTGTTTGTTTGTTTTTGTTTTTTCTTTTCCTCCTTTATTTAGAATTCTGAGCTGAGTCGCTCCGTATCTGGTCAATATAAACAGCTGATCCTCCGAGACGTAACAACACTATTTTCCACTCAAATGCACCTAAACTCTTTCTGTTGCCCACATGATGTGAAAACGCAATAAAACTTTCTTACCTGTAAATCTGGTCATGTTTTCTGCATAAATAAATGTTATCCATTCTTTGTACTCAAACGCCAAAGCAGGGGCGAATCCAGATAGAATGGGGGTGTGGGGCAAGGATGTGCTCCCCCCCCCACAACACACTTACATTAAATGTCCCGTTTTGAAGCCTTTTTTATTACAACTACTAATACTACTTATAATAATTTTGACAAGTAAAATGTTTAGAGAGAATTTAAATGTTAGAAAGAATTTAATAGTTACATTTATAAACAATGTAGGTTAGAAATTGCAAGTTATACTGTTACAGTGCTGTCAACAGTTAAATATGAGGTCAAGTAAGATGTCTTTATTTTACTTTTTATAAAACAAGTATTTTCATTGAAGTCAAGAAAGGGTGACTATAAAGTGAGTTTTGTCAAAACAAGTGTCATTGTCATGAGGCAGAGGGTTGGTGTCGACAGCTGGGGAAAGTAACTAGTAATCTAACTAAGTTACTTTTTCAAAGAGTAATCAGTAATTGGATTACTCTTTCAAAGTAACTGTGGCAACACTGGATGCAACTACTAACGAGCTGATTTTGAGTTTTAACACTACGATCGCTTCTGGTAGTATCACAGGTGACCAAAGACCCAAACAATGAGTCACCACTTCTGTCTTTGTGCACTCTGCCCACTGCTGGAAGCTCCTGTTTACCACGTAGCTTGTATCAGTGAAGCAACTGAGATGAGCTAAACTCAAATCTATCAATCAATCAATCAACTTTTTTCTTATATAGCGCCAAATCACAACAAACAGTTGCCCCAAGGCGCTCTATATTGTAAGGCAAGGCCATACAATAATTATGAAAAACCCCAACGGTCAAAACGACCCCCTATGAGCAAGCACTTGGCTACAGTGGGAAGGAAAAACTCCCTTTTAACAGGAAGAAACCTCCAGCAGAACCAGGCTCAGGGAGGGGCAGTCTTCTGCTGGGACTGGTTGGGGCTGAGGGAAAGAACCAGGAAAAAGACATGCTGTGAAGGGGGGCAGAGATCAATCACTAATGATTAAATGCAGAGTGATGCATACGGAGCAAAAAGAGAAAGAAACAGTGCATCATGGGAACCCCCCCACAGTCTACGTCTAAAGCAGCATAACCAAGGGATGGTCCAGGGTCACCTGATCCAGCCCTAACTATAAGCCTTAGCGAAAAGGAAAGTTTTAAGCCTAATCTTAAAAGTAGAGAGGGTATCTGTCTCCCTGATCTGAATTGGGAGCTGGTTCCACAGGAGAGGAGTCTGAAAGCTGAAGGCTCTGCCTCCCATTCTACTCTTACAAACCCTAGGAACTACAAGTAAGCCTGCAGTCTGAGAGCGAAGCGCTCTAATGGGGTAATATGGTACTACGAGGTCCCTAAGATAAGATGGGACCTGATTATTCAAAACCTTATAAGTAAGAAGAAGAATTTTAAATTCTATTCTAGAATTAACAGGAAGCCAATGAAGAGAGGCCAACACGGGTGAGATATGCTCTCTCCTGCTAGTCCCCGTCAGTACTCTAGCTGCTGCAGCATTCTGAACCAACTGAAGGCTTTTTAGGGAACTTTTAGGACAACCTGATAATAATGAATTACAATAGTCCAGCCTAGAGGAAATAAATGCATGAATTAATTTTTCAGCATCACTCTGAGACAAGACCTTTCTGATTTTAGAGATATTGCGTAAATGCAAAAAGGCAGTCCTACATATTTGTTTAATATGCGCTTTGAATGACATATCCTGATCAAAAATGACTCCAAGATTTCTCACAGTATTACTAGAGATCAGGGAAATGCCATCCAGAGTAACGATCTGTTAGACACCATGCTTCTAAGATTTGTGGGGCCAAGTACAATAACTTCAGTTTTATCTGAGTTTAAAAGCAGGAAATTAGAGGTCATCCATGTCTTTATGTCTGTAAGACAATCCTGCAGTTTAGCTAATTGGTGTGTATCCTTTGGCTTCATGGATAGATAAAGCTGGGTATCATCTGCGTAACAATGAAAATTTAAGCAATACCGTCTAATAATACTGCCTAAGGGAAGCATGTATAAAGTGAATAAAATTGGTCCTAGCACAGAACCTTGTGGAACTCCATAATTAACTTTAGTCTGTGAAGAAGATTCCCCATTTACATGAACAAACTGTAATCTATTAGACAAATATGATTCAAACCACCGCAGCGCAGTGCCTTTAATACCTATGACATGCTCTAATCTCTGTAATAAAATTTTATGGTCAACAGTATCAAAAGCAGCACTGAGGTCCAACAAAACAAGCACAGAGATAAGTCCACTGTCCGAAGCCATAAGAAGATCATTTGTAACCTTCACTAATGCTGTTTCTGTACTATGATGAATTCTAAAACCTGACTGAAACTCTTCAAAATCTACACGCAAAACAAGCCATTATTCCTTAACAGAATATAACAGTGCCACAGTGAGGCAGAGGTGTTGGAAAATAAAGCAGTTTTGACTTATGGTTTTTATTTAAAATCAAATTAATCCGGATAGAATAACTCCATTAAGCTCAATTCTGTCATTTGTACAAAGTTAAAATATAACACATCTTTTAATTTTAAATAATACAGAAATTCTGAAGTTTTGTAATAGATGCCAAAGGGATTATGGGTAAATGAGCCTCCGCTAACATTAATTGGTTGACTCGTTCATTCTTTGTAAAAATCAACATGTTAATATATATATATATATATATATATATATATATATATATATATATATATGAATGAGAGAGTGTGTGTGTGTGTATATATATATATATATGAATGAGAGAGTGTGTGTGTGTGTATATATATATATATATATATATGAATGAGAGAGTGTGTGTGTGTGTGTGTGTATATGTCTGTATATTTAGCTGTCTTATATATTCATGTCTTTTATGTATATAATACGTTTCACTGTGGTATATAGGTATATATCTGTTTTGTACACATTATTGCATGAGTTTTCTGGATATGGTATGTGTATATTGTGAAATGATTTTATATGACAACATCCTGTGACGTAACCAGCCACACCCTATGTAAGATGGCTTTTCATTCATAGAAATTATTTGGTTGATGATGGCCGAAACGTTGCTTAATTAAATTTACTTTTGTGTTGCAAGTGAGGCAGTGTGCGAGTTTTTTTTGTTTTTGTTTTCTTGATGCTATGAAACTCACCCAAAATTGAACATGTTCCTGAATTTCGTGTATTCTGATAGGGGGAAAAGAAGATTGCATTCAAGAAAATTTACAGATTGTTCTTAATTTTTTGCAAAAGAACCTCAACTTATCAACTTTCCTGCAAATTACAAGTTTTACTTTGTTTCAATTTCTGCCTTTATAATTGTAAATACCTTTATCGGACACACGAGGGCAGCATTTCACCAAAAATAAAGATGTTCACAGGACTTTCATGAAGAAACCATCAGTTTGTCTGAAAGCACCAATTTTGGTGTTTGTTGATGAAACAGTCCACGAGCTGAGGAGGTTTTCTGTCCTGTTTAAGGAGAATAAATTCTCTGATCATAAAGATTCTATAAGTGTATAGTTTATTTATGACCGAATGTTCTGGAGTTATGGGTTAAAAATGGCAGTAAAGGTGATAAAGATCAACTTAAGTACACACGGGCCAGAAGTTAAAGTTGCTTCAAATTTGTTAAAAAGTGATGCAAATTATTCTGATCACTCAAATAATGTGGCATATGCTTCAATCTGGAGTATTTTTAAATGTTGAAACCCCCACCCGTGTAAACCTTGGGTTGACCTCTACCTGGCTCCGGCTGCCACCCTGGGATGGCTCCATATGTTACCAAGCCACAAGGCAAAAATGTCACATCGGACATAAATGAAACAGTATTGACACTGAATCACTGGCTTTTTTTGAAAGTCTGTATTGAAGGTTTAATCTGTTTTCAGTTGTGTAAAATTTTCAAAAATGAATTTGTCATCAACAAGCTTTTCTGAAGTTGCTTAACCAGGACAGTATTCTATGTAAAGTAATTATGAATATGTCTGAAATAATTATGAATGTTTTATATTTGCACTGTGACAGTGTTCACATTAGGTCAAATTTCTTTTCTTTACAGTGTTGAGACACAATTCTGCTGTTTTGTTCAGCGTGTGAACATGTTAATTCTGGGTTTGGGGTCACATGCAGACAGAAAATCTCGAGATTTTAATCTGCTGTCTGGGCTCTGCGAGGATGGACAGACTGATGAACTCTGTCAGGTCTGCAGCGACCTCACAGGCATATTTTGAAATATAGGCTCTTACTGTCGAAGTGCGACATAAACAGGCTTGTTTTTAAAAAAGAATATTGATTTCTAAAAGAATATTGTTCCAATCACATTGCTGTTTTCATGATTTGAATTCTCATGAAAAAATAAACACATAGTATGCCAAAGGACGAAAGTCTGCTCTTTCTGGATTTCAGTTGATGCTCTGGATACACAAACACACAGAGGCCACTTCTCTTTTATCATGTGGACGTTGACGACCTGTTCATAATCTAGTCCAGTAGGTGGCGGTAATGCACCTGCTGGTTTGCCAAAGGTCAGAACGATCCAACGAAGAACTGTTTCCTGTTGTCGTCCGAGGCTAAAGCTAGTTATTTGGAGACGCTGGAAACTCTTCTCTGAACAGATCAAACTTCACTCTGTGATCCTCGAATATGTTTTTTGAAGAGCTCCAGAAGCACAAAGGTCGACAGTAAACCGGAAGAAGAAGAAAAGGTGAAGTTAGTGTGAAAAGGTGGAAGAGGTGAGAAGGTTGTTGAAACAGCGGCTAACTGCTGCTAATGCTGAGATATTTGAGTTGGTTGAAACAAACATCGCAGAGCAGCAAGAAGAAACGAGTGGATTTAAAGAAGAGAAGAAACTAGTCAACGTGCTGGAAGCTGTTTTTAAGCCTGAAGTTGGCTGATCCAGAGCAGGTTTGTTCACTAAACTTTATTTCAGACCAACTCCACTACATCCAAATGATAGCTGTTAGTTTGTGTTGGAGTTCTGATTATAGACTGAACACCAAATATCAGCAAAAATAAATAAGACAAACTGATGATAAATGGACAGTTCAGCTTGGTGATGGACTGATGAAGCCGATAAATCGATACTATCGATTACAGTTTTTCCTTATTTTATACACACAAAAAGGGAACTATGCACAAAATTCGTAAAATCTAAAGCTCATGAATCAACTGCTGAACTCTGAGCACAACAGCATGGTTTCACTCAAAAGACATCATTTATCCTGAGGAAACTGCTGATGTTCCAACTGCACAGATAAACAGAGATACAAGTTGACATGAAGAGCAGAAGACTGAATAAGAAAAATAGCCATCATACGTTCTTTCAGTTTATGGACATTAATGTCTATCTAGTCTAATCTATCATCAGATGGTTGCACCAGGTATGTAAGGAAAACATGTATGTCAGGTGACCTCTGTGATCAGGGTTGGTGTCTCCTGCTTTAGGACATCTAGTGCAGCAGACGAGAATATTTAGAGCAAAATCCTGCAAATGGTGACAAAAGCATCAAATTCGGCAGAAATACTCTTCAGGCAAGCCTCTCCTGAAAAAACTGATTGGCCACTTGAATTTTCAGTTGGCTTTCAGGTAGAGGTCAATTGAAGAATTACACAGGTGTCAAAATTAAAAGATGCTCCAATCATATTGAAACCTATGCCACATTACTTGCCTGATCATAACGATTCCAAAAGGGTATGGTTTTGGATGGTCTGTAACTGAATTCTATGGAGTTATGGGATAAAAACAGCAAGAATGGTGACAGAGGTCGGTGTCAGTTTGTACAGGGGTCAAAAGTTAAAGTTGCTCCAATTTTGGTAAAAAGTGATGCGAATTACTAGTTGAGTAAACACGGTTTTAAAAAGGAATAGTTTGGACCATGTATCATCCTTAACATGTTACGGGGTAACATATGTCACATGTTATAGACTCCAATGGACGTTTCCTTGTTTGACGTTGATCTTGTTTCATTAAAAGTCTGCTAACGAGTCTTTCATTGGATTCAGGTGTGTTGGAGCAGGGAGACAACTAAGAGTGTCAGGAAGGTTGCTCTCGAGGACCGAACTTGACCACCCCTGGTCTAAGGAGTATTTCTGCTGAATATGATACTTTTGTCACCATTTGCATGATTCTTTCAATTATCTGCTGCACTAATCTGTCCCAGCACAGCGACATTTCGCTGTTGTCTCACACTTGTGATTGGTCAGCCTGGGCAGCAGAGCAGCAGCAGATGATTAAATCGGCCTGTTTTTAGTCTTTCCTCCACTTGGTCGTTGACTCTCTCTTTCTTTTGTGTGTTTTAAAGTCTTTCTACAAACATGCCTGGAGTCCAGCAGCTGAGGTACATGTTGAAACTACAGCGAACACCTGCTGATGAAGGAATGATCACAGACCAGGAAGAAGAAATGTGTCATTTAAAAGAAGAGACCAAAAGAGGTAAAGGGCTGGATGCTGTTTTTAATCCTCCAAATCTCTCCTACAGAACAGGTTTGTTCACTCAGCTTTGTTTGTGTTACTGATACTTTATAACACGTTGTTATAATAGTCAAATATTTTTCTCATCAGGCATTCCTCCTTTTCCTTGGTAACTTGCTGGCTTTGCTGTCAGACAAAGCAGGCAGCAACCTGACCTGAATTGTGTAAATGTGGAAGTGTGCAGAATTAAAGGTTTGCAAAAGAGAGAGAGAAAAAGAGGCTGTGATGGAAGTCTGGTCCAAGAAACAGTCTTTGTTAATAGAACTATCTTTGGTTTTGTGATAGCAGTCTGTTTAGCCTGCTAGCATGAGTTGCACTAGCAAACATCTTCACATCAGGCCAGGAAACATCACCGGTTTAGAACTGATGCACTTAACTATAGTTACAGGCACGCCATCAAGGCAGGACGTAGCACTTAAGCTAACATCTGGTTTTTGTTTTTGTCTTGCAAATAACATTTTATAACACGGAACTGTACTTTCATCAAATGTTTAGACACAGACCTTTTCATAAAGTCGAGTAAACAACTGTACAAGATCTGTAATCTGGAAATTTCACTTTTTTTTTTCCACTAAAACATCAAATCAAATCATCTCAGTTTTATTTATATAGCACCAAATCACAACAAACAGTTGCCCCAAGGCGCTTTATATTGTAAGGCAAAAGCCATACAATAATTACGGAAAAACCCCAACGGTCAAAATGACCCCCTGTGAGCAAGCACTTGATGACAGTGGGAAGGAAGAACTCCCTTTTAACAGGAAGAAACCTGCAGCAGAACCAGGCTCAGGGAGGGGCAGTCTTCTGCTGGGACTGGTTGGGGCTGAGGGAGAGAATCATGTTGTGGAAGAGAGCAGAGATCAATCACTAATGATTAAATGCAGAGTGGTGCATACAGAGCAAAATTGGGGTACCCCGATAAGGGTACTATGAGGTCCCTAAGATAAGATGGGACCTGATTATTCAAAACCTTATAAGTAAGAAGAAGAATTTTAAATTCTATTCTAGAATTAACAGGAAGCCGATGAAGAGAGGCCAATATGGGTGAAATATGCTTTCTCCAAAAAAGAAAAAAGTTTGAGGGATTCTGCAACTGAACTAGTGTGGTGAGTGAAACTCTGTTTGGTGCATATAAGGTGTCTGTTACACAGGATGAGGGCAGTTGTGCATCTTAAAACATGTCTGATCAGCAGAGGTGATGCAAAAACACTTTACTGTGTAACAGCTTCAGTGGCACCATGGAGGAGGGGCACCACATTACATTTCTACGGAGATCTCGTACTTTTTTGACATACGGTATGTGCTGACTTTGAGTGGTTTGCTCTCTCTCTCTCTCACTGAGCAAAGACACTCACTGAGAAACACAAAGCCTTTACCACACATAAATCCAATATTTTACTTATATATATATATATATATATATATATACATTATACATACTTATATTTTTATTTTAACCATATAATTGATAAGATTTTATCGATGCCATTATCGATTCTGCTTATCGAGCCAATTCCTTATAAACCTTTTGATCGATTTGGAAAGAGGTGTCATTTGATTTAATCTGCGTTTCGCTTTGAATTTATTAATTCCAACTGGACTCTATCGTTCTAACTTGACTCAGCAGAGAGCCACGCAGCGTTTGGAGCTGTGTTAACAGAACGGAGGACGATTCTCGTTTCTTTCTCCCAACAAGACAGGAGTCCCAGTTAGTAACTTTAATCTGCGCAAAAGTGACTCACGATTGACATATTCAGGGTTGAAAGTGGGGAACACCAAAAAAGCTGAAACCCAAAATTACCCCCAGACAACACCCACACAATATTCTAGAAGCTCTGAAATGCAATCTGTGACTATTCCAGACAGTAAACTGCAGTGAGTGCAGCATCCATTTAGTGAGTGATATTCTGCTCTTACTAGGATGCAGCCGTTTTCCAGCTTGGCAGATAGTTCTGGAGGAAATCACTGAAGAAATTAACAAATTGAAAATATGGTTTGACCGAAACAAACTGTCATTAAACTTAAATAGTACAGGGTGAGTTGGAGGTTTAGAGTCAGTAGGTGTTCACAGGAAATGGTTATTTATTTCTATATGTATTTACTTATGTTCATTCTTAGTTGGTTTTATATTTTCTGTTGTGTTTTTAATCAGGTTCTTTTTGTCTCTTTCTCTAAAATTGTATTGTAGCAGTATAAGTTATTATTACTATTACTGTTGTTGTTGCTATTAATAATAATATATAACAAAATAAATGAAAATTACAATTTTCAATACATTTGACTCTTTTACGACAACAAATTCTGAGACAATTATTATCCAGAAAACAAATGCACACAAACATGCTGAGATGCGAACAGCTTAATGCTAACTTTAGACTTCAGACAACTTTATTGATCCCAAAAAAGGGAAATTACATTTACACTCCAATTACCTCAGACAAGATACAGCAATTAATCCACAATTATTACTTGTTTACCATAATAATGGCACACATCAAAATTAAAGACAGCACATATACATTTGACATTGATTATGTGCACTGAACTTGAAGTAGTCCGTCTTCCAAATTGAGGCAGTGGCAAGTGGGTGAAGGCCGCAGCAGGAGGGGCCTGCACCGCCCAGCCTGGGGGTTGAAGGCTGCAGCAGTTAAAACCGTGCTACCTTCGAGGTGGCAGGAGGACTCCAGGGAGACGGGAGTGGAGAGACATCGGGGGGGTAATAGGGATGGAGGGAAGGAGACATGTGTCGTGTGCAGATGAGTTAAATTTCTGTTAATTTCTGTCTGTGTGTGTAAAGTCTGACCGTTTCTGTCCATGTGTGTGTAAAGTCTGATGTTGCTAGGCAACAGCAGGCTGGGGTGGGGGGTAGATGAGGATGGTGGTAGCCGAATTCCTTCACCAAGGCTGTAGATCCTTCTGGGGGAAGAGCAGGGAATTTGGCCTTCAGGAGCCGGTAAGGCTGCCATGTTGATGTTTGGCGGAGAGATACAGAATTCTATTTAGTGCACCCCTGACCGTCGAGAGTTCAAATTTATGAAGAATATTCTCTCGTCCTCAGCAGTACATTCCTTTGCGATGCAGTGATTTGCGCCGAGATTGAATCCATTTTGCGTTTGAGTTCAAGAGTTCACGCAGTCTGAGATTATACAGCATTGCTCAACTCATTAATTATGACGGACTGATATGGGACAAAATTCTGGAAGCAGCTGTCTTACTAATATACTATATACATATGCTCTTTGTGGTTTTAGCGGGGAAAAATTAAGATAAAGTGAAATAAAACAAAGAACCATGAAGCAGCGGGTCAGGTCAATGCTTCAAGCTTCAAAGAAGAGCCGTGCTGCAGAAACGGTTGATTACAGACCCTCCAGGGGTTCTGTCATTGACGTAGCGACATGGCCATTTTCCCGACAAATGCCCCAAAAACAACGGCTGCTCTGAAGGACCGATAAGGGAATCACTAAGCAAAAAGGCTATTGATGTCGGTGGATCGAATCATTTGTTAACGATACCCGAAAAAAAACGGTTCTCGACACCCGGCCCTATGTTTTACTCTGTAATCATGATCATGACAGAGTTTTTAAAATACCAGTCGCAAGTGTTCTTATTTTTTTACGACATCATGCAAAATTTATACGGCCGTGGACACTGATCTGTCAAAGCCACAAAACTCTCTTTGCAACTGAAATTAGAGATGCTGAGTGACAATATGAGCCATATTTCACTTTTGACGTATGGAGAAATCACTGTTCGAAAAAATGGTAATTTTGCATTTTTGCTGCAAAAAGCACGCCCTATACTTTCAATTAGTCTCATCAAGAAACAGGTGAAATATGCCAGAAAGCTGTCCATGTTGGCAAAACCACAAACGGAGGAAGAAGAGAGACAATACGTATTTCCTTCCATAAGTGGTTTTGGTTCTTCTTGTCACTTTGTCTGTGACATTTGGTTGATAAACAGGTGTATGTTTCCTGCCTGTGTCGTCCGTGGACACGGACCATTAACTCTTCACTTATGTCTAGTTGATATTTTCTCCTGCTCGACTGATGTCTAGTTAAAGTACTTGTCGTTAGTGATTAAAACTGTTCGACAAGACAGATTTTTTTATTATTATTTGCACATTAAAATAACAAACCGCTGCTTGGAGATAATGACTGTGCTACTTACACATACACACAGACCACTGACTTCATGAATGAAACTGGGTCAATAAAAGATAATTGTGCAAATATATATATTTAATGTGGTAATGGTTTTAGGAGCCGTGCTGTGCCTGACACAGCAGCAGCTTGGAACAGATCAGATCCGTGTAACTTTCAACACTTATACTTGGGAATGTGTGGGTGTCAGAGTAAGTTTAATACTTTCCTGACATGATTTAATGTTAATTCATTTTAATGGCTCGACATCCAGGTCAGAATGACATTTTAACCCGTATTTTGCCAGTGTTTTTCTGAGTGTGTTCAGTCGTGAAGTCTCTTTGCATAGCTTTGCATGAATTTATATTTAGCTGTTTTTCAGTTAGCTTTATATACATTTAACTGTTTTCATAGTGATAAATACATTTTTAGATTCATATAGTGTTATTTTCAGTAAATTTTTAGATTGCTAGATTTATATTCATTTAGCTAGTCACATAGCTTTGCATGAATTTATGTTCAGTTAGCTGTTTTTCAGTTAGCTTTATATACACTTAACTGTTTTCATAGTAATAAATACATTTTTAGATTGAATTTATATGTTCAGTTAGCTGTTTTTCAGTTAGCTTTATATACAGTTAACTGTTTTCATAGTGATAAATACATTTTTAGATTCATATAGTGTTATTTTCAGTAAATTTTTAGATTGCTAGATTTATATTCATTTAGCTAGTCACATAGCTTTGCATGAATTTATGTTCAGTTAGCTGTTTTTCAGTTAGCTTTATATACACTTAACTGTTTTCATAGTAATAAATACATTTTTAGATTGAATTTATATGTTCAGTTAGCTGTTTTTCAGTTAGCTTTATATACAGTTAACTGTTTTCATAGTGATAAATACATTTTTAGATTCATATAGTGTTATTTTAAGTAAATTTTTAGATTGCTAGCTTTATATTAATTTAGCTAGTCACATAGCTTTGCATGAATTTATGTTCAGTTAGCTGTTTTTCAGTTAGCTTTATATACACTTAATTGTTTTCATAGTAATCAATACATTTTTAGATTCACATAGTTATTTTACGTCAATTTTACAATTTTACTTTGTTAGCTTTATATCCATTTAGCTATTGCTTTGCATGAAATTATGTTCATAGTGATAAATACATTTTTAGATTCAGATAGTGTGATTTTAAGTACATTTTAGATTGCTAGCTTTAGATTCATTTAACAGTTTGCATATCTTTGCATTAATTTATGTTCAGTTACCTGTTTTTCAGTTACTTTCAGATTCAGTTAGCTTTATACACACTTATCTGTTTTCATAGTGATAAAGGTTTCGACTGTGATTGTTTTAAATGCATTTAGATTTGGTTAGCTTTATATTTCCTCAGCCCCAACCAGTCCCAGCAGAAGACTGCCCCGCCCTGAGCCTGGTTCTGCTGGAGGTTTCTTCCTGTTAAAAGGGAGTTTTTCCTTCCCACTGTTGCCAAGTGCTTGCTCACAGGGGGGTCATTTTGACCGTTGGGGTTTTTCTGTAATTGTTGTATGGCTCTTGCCTTACAATATAAAGCGCCTTGGGGCGACTGTTTGTTGTGACTTGGCGCTATATAAATAAATATATAAATTTGATTTGATTTGATATTCCATTTGTTAGCTTACAAGCTATAGTTACGTTGCGCTAGATGAATTGTTTTCGGTTCAGATTGAGTCAGATTTATTTTCAGTCTGTTTCAGGTAGGTTTTCCTGGAGCTGCACTCACTTGGTTGGCTTTGTATTTTTGTTGTTGTTGTTTTACAACACAGATATTGTTTATTCAAGTATGGCAGTGGTAGGTCCATGACCTATACGGGATCTAGGCGCTCCCGCCATCACGAGCCTCCCAGCTGACTGGGTTATAGCAGTGGGTAGATGGGACTCATTAGCCCTGTTAAGGTGGTCCACCTAGGGGAAGGAAAACCCTGATGTTAAACCCCCAGCCTGGGTTACTGCCCCCGTGCTTCCGAGGAAGGTTCTTTAGCCAGAGGCTAGGAGAAGGTCACTCTGATGTAAAACCTACAGCCTGGTGGTCGCCACAGCCGTCTGAGCTTGTCTGTGCCACTGTGGAGTGCCACCTTGCCTAAAGAGTGGAATTGGTGTGCGCGAGCTGATCCCCACTTTAAGCAACGAGCGCAGGCAGGAAGGAAAGCCCTGCAGCGATGGGAAGAGGCGAAAACAGCAGGTGCATGATGGCACTGGGAGCTGCAGTCTCGATCCTGCATGCAGGCGGCTCAGGAGCTATGGTCGTTTGATTGCTGACCCGAGACAATAGCATCATCCGGCAGGGCCCTGGGTGACCAAGAAGCCCTGTTTAGGAGACACATGGAGACAGACCTAGAAAAGGTGGTCTAAACATGGCTTGTCTCACTAGACCCAGTTGGCTCACTGCTGCCAACGGGCATCACTACACGCGGTGCGAAAAGAAAAACAAAGAACCTGAAAATTGCGTGCTGGAATGTACGCACAATGATGGACTCAGACAATAGCGATCGTCCTCGAAGACGCTCAGCCTTAGTCGCCAAAGAGCTAGCAAGGCTTGACATAGACATTGCTGCACTCAGCGAGGTGCGCTTTGCAGACCAAGGGTCACTCACCGAGGAAGGCACAGGCTACACACTGTTCTGGTCAGGAAAGGCTAAAGAAGATCGTCGACTCTCAGGGGTCGGGTTCATGATTAAGAGCGCCATAGCACATAGGTTACACAGTTTGCCAGTTGGACATTCTGACCGACTCATGTCACTCCGGCTCCCCATCAACAACAAGGATTTTGCCATTATTGTTAGTGTGTATGCCCCAACCATGCAGACCGACATCGGAGTTAAGGAGGCTTTCTATAGCGATCTGCACAACCTTCTACAGTGCGTAGACACCCAGGACAAGCTCCTCATCATGGGACATTTCAACGCCAAAGTGGGCCGCGACTCTGATGTATGGAAGGACGTGCTAGGGAAACATGGCATAGGCAACTGTAATGACAATGGCCGCCTGCTGCTGGAGTTCTGCTCTGCACATGACTTGACGATCACCAACAGCCTGTTCCAACAGAAAGAGAGATTCAAAGCAACCTGGAGACACTCACGCTCCAAACACTGGCACCTTCTGGACTACGTTCTGACGCGACAGCGTAATAGAAGAGACGTACTACATACCAGGGTGATGCCTAGCGCAGATTGCTATACGGATCATCGCTTGGTCCGTTCCAAGATTGTTTTCACTTTCAAGCCCCCTCCTAAGAAGAAAGGCCCACAGTTTAAGAAGCTACAAGTCCACAAGCTGCAAGACATAGACACAAAAATGGAGTTCCAGGCCAAACTAGAGGAGAGACTGGGTGGAGAAGAAGGCCTGCCTGACGACCCTGAACAACAGTGGATGAGATTAAAGACCATCCTTCAGGAGACGGCAGCACAAATAGTGGGCTTCTCAGCCAGGAAAAATAAAGACTGGTCTGAGTCTGATGCACAGATCCAGGAACTACTAGAAAAGAAACGTGCATGCCACAAGACTCTTTTAGCTAAACCTGATGACCACTCTGCCAAGACAGCTTACAGAAATGCCTGCTCCACACTGCAAAGCAAGCTCCGCATACTGCAGAACGACTGGTGGCTAGCTTTTGCGGAGAAGACACAACAACATGAAGATGCCGGAGACATGCGCTCCTTTTATGAAGCCCTTAAGACCATCCATGGGCCAGCACATCAAGTGCAAGCACCCCTGCGCTCCTCAGATGGCTCCACCCTTCTGACGGACAAGGAAACCATTATGCAGCATTGGTCAGAACACTTTGAAAGCCTCTTCAGTGACAAGCGCACTGTGCAAGAGTCATCAATCGAGAAGATTCCCCAGGTGGAGGTGAAATGGGAACTTGATGACCCCCCAACACTTGAAGAGATCCGAAAGGCCACCACGCAGCTGAATCCAGGGAAGTCTCCTGGCATAGATGGCATCCCAGCAGAGGTGTACCAAAATGGAGGTGAGGCAGTCCTCGACAAGCTTCAGATTCTCTTCTCCAGTTGCTGGGAAAAGGAAATGGTTCCACATGACCTTCGGGATGCGGTCATTGTCTCCCTGTACAAGAACAAGGGCGATAAGTCCGACTGTTCTAATTACCGGGGCATCACTCTCCTCTCAATAGCAGGTAAGATTTTGGCTCGAGTGCTGCTCAACAGGCTTACCCCTACCATAGCGCATGAAAATACTCCCGAGAGTCAGTGCGGATTTCGGGCCAACAGGGGAACCACCGACATGATCTTCGTCCTGAGACAGATCCAGGAGAAGTGCAGAGAACAGAACATGGCCCTTTATGCAGCCTTCACAGACCTAACCAAGGCTTTTGACACTGTCAGTCGTGAGGGTTTGTGGAAGATTCTTGCACGCCTTGGCTGCCCTCCAAAGCTCCTCACCATCATCCGCTAGCTGCATGAAGGCCAGATGGGACAAGTGAAGTACAACGGGACTCTGTCTGGCAGCTTCCCCATCTCAAATAGCGTCAAACAAGGTTGCATCCGCGCCCGCTCTGTTCTCCATCTTCTTCAGCATGATGCTTCGTGAGGCCAAAGAAGACTTGACAGACGGCATCTATATCCGCTTCAGAACCGACGGAAGTCTGTTTAACTTGCGGCGCCTTCTGTCCCACACTAAGATCACAGAACAGCTAATCATGGAGCTGCTCTTTGCAGATGACTGCGCCCTTGTCGCCCATATGGAGCAAGCCTTTCAGCGCATTGTCAACTGTTTTGCTGAAGCAGCAAGAGCCTTCGGCCTCACCATCAGCCTGAGAAAGACAGAAGTGCTATATCAGCCGGTCCCCCATACAGCATATACCCCACCCCAAATCAACATCGAGGGTACCAGCCTGAATGCAGTAGAGCACTTCACGTATCTCGGTAGTGTTATCTCAAACGACGCATCTGTTGCCAAGGACCTAGACAGTTGCCTTGCCAAGGCCAGCAGTTCTTTTGGTCGACTCTCAAAGAAAGTCTGTCAGAATCATGCACTGCGCCTTTCCACAAAAGTGCAGGTCTACAGAGCTATTGTGGTCCCTACCCTCCTGTATGGAGCTGAAACCTGGGTTCTGTATCGCCAGCAGATCAGATTACTGGAACGCTTTCATCAGCGTTGTCTCCGAAACATCTTCGAGATCAAGTGGCAGGACTGCGTCTCAAATGAGGACATCCTTACCAGAGCCAAATTGCCCAGCATGGAATCTATTATACTCAAACAACAGCTTTGTTGGGCAGGTCACGTAGCCAGGATGGATGATACACGCATGCCGAAATTAATTCTCTTTGGCGAGCTGAAGGAAGGCAGACAAAACCAAGGGGCCCCCAAAAAGCGCTATAAGGACCAGCTGAAGAAACAGCTCTCCCTTGCAGGCATTCAGCATCAGTCATGGCAGCATCTAGCTACAGATAGACTCAGCTGGCGTTCCAGCATCAAATCCGCCAGCCTGAAGTTTGAGGCAGAAAGAAGTGAGGCCTCACGCCAGAAGCGTAAAAGACAGAAAGAGCGGGCAGCAGCACAAACCCAGCCTACTCAAGTGTTCATTTGCCCCAAGTGTAACAGGTCTTGTGCATCCCACATTGGACTTTTCAGCCACCAGAGGGCTTGTAGAAAATAAACTTAAAAAAAACGGCCTTCCCACTATCCTTGCAAGCGAGGAAACTGCCAACAAGAAGTCGTGAATCCCCATTGAAAATGGATTAACATCTGGGAACTTAGTCAATATTTTACCCGGTTAGGAGGCGTCATGTCTCTGTCCATGAAGGGACGTTCATGTTTAGTGGGCAGCACTGGGAGTGTGGAGTCTAGTTCTCAGATATAACCTCTTTTGTTGGAGCATAACTAGCAAGGCTACTTTGTGTTGCTAGTTTTAACAAAAAAGTCATGATCATTAACTGAGCCTTAAAAAAGGAGCATTTTAACACTGAATAAGTGCTTAATAAAATGGTTATAATAAAAATATGTTGGAAAAAAGGCTTGAACTGTTATGTGTCGGACGCAGCCCGGAAAACCGACCAGCGTTTGAAGGACCCAGTATAAAATAAGCAGAGCACGGTACAAAGGATAACAGAGTTTAATGAACATAACAGTGCTGTGAAAAAAGTGCGCGGTCTGGCGTGGTGGTTTTGCGGTGCGCTCCCAGCAGCGCTAACGGTCCGGAGCCAGAACCAATTCGGACCCAAGGACCCCGCCGACACCCCCCAGGTGGCCGCGACAAACCGAGTCTGTGAAAGAAGGAATCATTATGTGAGTCCACACTCAACACACAGAGAGAACACTCAAAGGTGCACAAACAGCAAACACTTCCTGGCTTAATTACTAATCAGCTTCCCACCCTGCAGGCATAAAACACCCAGTTCACAAAACTCCACTGCAGTGGAAGCTGATTACACAACCAACATACAGCTCAATATAATAAGGTGTGAGGGACACCACATTTACTGACTGTATAAATGTTAGTCACAAAATCTAACGTACCTCAGGAAGTGTGCTGACGAGCGTGAGACCTCACCCCCTCCTCTTTCACAGACCATGCATCAAACTTGGACGTTCTCTGCATCCACTGATGATGAGATGGCTCCCGAGACGACGATCTCACCCGTCTGGTCACAAGGTCGAGTCTCTGACAAATACACACTGTGTACTCCAGTCTTGAATGCCACCATGTTCCAATCCATGTAGATGCACCACAACTGTGAGTCCTGACGAGCCGCAGGTGATCAGCCTCAGGTGATCAGGGTGAGGTCCTGATAAACTCAGCTACACAGCCACTCAGTCCCAAATGCAAGCCACCTGGAAGGAAAAACAAAAGACAGGACAAAAGACAGAAACAAAAAGGCAGCCAGGCCCCCGCAGCCATACAACATGAACGTTGAATAAATGGCCAAAAGCTCTTTGAACATATGTATCAGATGGTAAAAAGTGCTGTAGAAATTCAGTCCATTAATGTTTTTGTTTTTGCAAACAGAAACATTACAAACTATGAATTACATTTTTTAGCTTATATATTTTTAATGAGTTGTAATGTCACTATAGATGTTTTGATATCATATTTGATGACTTCTGACATCTTGTGCGAGTGCCGTGTATTTAGTAATAATTAACCATCTTCTGTACCCGCTTACAACAATTAAGGGTCATGAGGGGTCAGAGCCCATTGCAGCTGTCATGGAGGGTGAGGTGGGTACACCCTGGACAGGACGACGATCTGTCACAGGGCCACATATAGACAAACAAACACACACACACACACACACCAAGGGTCAATTTAAAGTTTTCAGTTCACCTAACATGCAGGTCTTTGGATGTGGGAGGAAGCTGCAGCACCCAGAGAGAACCCACACAAACACGGGGAGAACATGCAAACTCCACACAGAAAGGCCACAGGTGGGAATCGATCCCATGACCTTCTTGCTGTGAGGCAACAGTGCGAACCCCTGATCCACCATGCTGCCCCAAGTAATAATAATACATTTGTAAAGCATTTTAAATAAAGGAAAAAAAAAAACCTCAACAAAGTGTTGAACAAAGCTGCAGACAAACATGAAACAAAGATCCCCATATCCAAAAATAAAAACAGTAACAGAAAATAATTAAATACAACAAAAAAATAATGTAAAGAAGATGAAAAACCTTCAAACTAATTACAAATGTCAACAGGCAGCCTGTTCCACAAGATACGACCACGGCAAAAAAAAGGCTCTGAAGCCTGCTGACTTCTTTTTAACCCTTGAGACACAGAGCAAGTCTGCATCCAAGGACCACAGGGCATGAGGAGGCACATAAGGCTGAACAAGTTCAGCAAGATAGTTGAGTTCATGACCGTTTAGAGCCTGAAATGTCGAACAAAATCTTGAAATCTAGTCCTCGAGTCAGTGAAGGGAAGCCAGAATGTCTGTGATCAAACCTCCTGGTTTTCATCAAAACTTGAGCAACAGTAATTCTGTACCATCTGTAGACTATTTTATAGCAATCCAGAAAATAAAACACAGCAATTATCAGTTGTGGAAGACAAGGACGTGAATCACAATTTGCGAAATTTAAAACAAATGCTGATGTACATTTCCACTTTATCAGTTCCATCAGTGCAATAACTTACTGTCATCAGGTCAGACTCACCACTGATACTTTATTTTAGTGAGTGTTGTTCTAACATTTATTGTTAATTTGTTTCTTTGCAGACATGCACCCGTTGTTGGTGATTAAAGAAGAAACTCTCCCTGAACACCAGGAATGGAATCTGAATGTTGACCAGGAGGATATTAAAGAAGAAGAGAAGCTGTGGATAAGTCAGCAGGGAGAGCAGCTTCAGCAGCTGGAGGAGGCAGATCTCAGCAAATTTGGTTTCACTGCCGTCCCTGTGAAGAGTGAAAATGATGAAAAACCAGTGTCATCACAGCTTCATCAATGCCGAAGTGATGAGAGCACAGAGGCTGAACCTGTAGCCAGCAGCTCATCTGTACACAGAACACTGACAGCAGAAGCTGATGGAGAGGACGATGGAGGACCACAACCAGCCAGCAACTCAGGTCCAAACAGTCATTTACATCCAGATACCAGTGGCAGGAGTTCAGACAGTTCTGGAACTGAGACTGATGACAGTGATGACTGGAAACAGACCAGAGAACCTCAGTCAAGTTTTAACTGTCAAAAAAATACCAGTATTATTCGTTCAGACAACAATGATGAAAAACAGTTTGAAGGCTCTAAATATGGAAAAGCATCTGGTCACATGAACAACTCAGAGCAACAAAAGGAGAGGAAAGCAAGAACAACACCATTTAGCTGTTCTGATGGGAGTAAAAGACAGAAACAGGATGACACTCTGAACAAACACATTACAATTCACGCAGGGGAAAATCCACTTGTCTGTTCTGAGTGTGGTAAAAGGTTTGGACGAAAAAGCAACCTGAAAACACACATGATAATTCATACAGGGCAAAAAGCATTTGTCTGTTCTGAGTGCGGTAAAAGGTTTGGACGAAAGAGCAACCTGAAAACACACATGATAATTCATACAGGGCAAAAAGCATTTGTCTGTTCTGAGTGCGGTAAAAGGTTTAGACGAAAGAGCGACCTGAAAACACACATGATAATTCATACAGGGCAAAAAGCATTTGTCTGTTCTGAGTGCGGTAAAAGGTTTGGACAAAAGAGCAAACTGAAAACACACATGATAATTCATACAGGGCAAAAAGCATTTGTCTGTTCTGAGTGCGGTAAAAGGTTTGGACGAAAGGGTACCCTTAAAACACACATGATAATTCATACAGGGCAAACAGCATTTGTCTGTTCTGAGTGCGGTAAAAGGTTTGGACGAAAGAGCAAACTGAAAACACACATGATAATTCATACAGGGCAAAAATCATTTGTCTGTTCTGAGTGTGGTAAAAGGTTTGGACGAAAGGGCGACCTGAAAAAACACATGATAATTCATACAGGACAAAAAGCATTTGTCTGTTCTGAGTGTGGTCAAAGATTTCGACAAAAGAGCCACCTGAAAAAACACATGATAATTCATACAGGGCAAAAAGCATTTGTCTGTTCCGAGTGTGGTCAAAGATTTGGACGAAACGACACCCTGAAAGCACACATGATAATTCATACAGGAAGAGATCCTAGCAGGAAGACACATTGAAGGAGGTGCAATCAAACCTGATATTGTCATCTGGAACAAGCAAGAGAAAACAGCCAAAATCATCGATGTGACAGTCCCCAATGACTACGGTTTGAATCGAACTGAAAGGGGAAAGATCTCGAAATACCAAGACCTGACAAATGACCTACGAACAACATGGTCATTGAAAGACATCCGATATCATCCCAGTTGTGGTGGGAACAACAGGCCTGATGAAGAAGAACCTGAAGAAATACCTTGAGGCAATCCCCGGTCACCCAAGTGCACATGAGGTGCAGTTGTCTGCAATTAAGGGAACGATCACCATCTTGAAGATAGCCCTTGGATACAATGCCAGATCTGGTTAGGATAACTATAGAGCCTAGGGTGCAACTTTAGACCCCAGGTTTGGGGCTCATTGCATTCTACTAAAAAGACATCATCGATAAATGAAAAACCAAAAGACAAAAAGCATTTGTCTGTTCTGAGTGTGGTAAAAGGTTTGGACGAAAGAGCGACCTGAACAGACACATGATGATTCATACCAGACACGCCATTTAGCTGTTCTGATCAGAGTAAAAGACAGAAACAGAAGGGCACTCTCAACAAACACATGATAATTCATAGTCATTCACTGCCCCCCCAAAAAATGAGCCATTCACCAGCTCATCTACAAACAATATGCAGGTGCACCCAGATGTAGAACAGCAGGAACGAGAAGAGGAATTGGCAAGTGAGATTGAAGAATCAAGAAAAATGGACATGAAAGAGCATCTAAAACTGACTCAAAGGAAAATTAAAAAATTCAAACTATCCTGCAAAAAGTTAACCTGGGACTGACAAAACTGTTCCCAGAAGGAACCACATTTAAGGGTGATTCTTTAACTACGGGCACTATTGCCCTTGTAAATGTAATTTCCACCACACCATTGCCTTACAATATAAAGCGTCTTGGGGCAACTGTTTGTTGTGATTTGGCGCTATATACATGTGCTCTGATGTCACTGTTTATCTCCATAGAAATTACCCAAACAATCTTTCATACAAACTGTTTAAAGGGACATTACAGTGTTGTGGTGGAAATTATGGCAATAGTGTGGGACAACTACATTTTGTTTAAAAAAATCACAACAGTTGTATGACATTGAATACCCCAATTATGTTTTGATTATTTAACTGATATTTTATTCAGAGATATTTTAAAACATTAGAAAAAACGTTTCTTTACCATTCATTTTTATCATTGAAGATCAAAAGTCTGGGTGTGGGACAAGCACAAAACGGCAATATCTGCATATAATGATGCTGAAAAAGTCATCATAGACTACTAGAACAAATTTCTTAACACACTTTCATTGTAAAGATAACTATAAAAGTGTGAAATTTCCCCTTTTTTCTGTTTTTCATACAATATGATCAAAGGACATAAGTGCCCGTAGTCTAAGAATCACCCTTAAACTGTGTAAATTATAGAGCAGCATGGTACATACAGAAGTGTTCAGAATAATAGTAGTGCTATGTGACTAAAAAGATTAATCCAGGTTTTCAGTATATTTCTTCACAATAATAGTATTGTGGAATTCATTTAGTGAGTTCGTCAATTTTGTGGAACAAACAGGTGTGAGTCAGGTGTCCCCTATTTAAGGATGAAGTCAGCACCTGTTGAACATGCTTTTCTCTTTGAAAGCTTGAGGAAAATGGGACGTTCAAGACATTGTTCAGAAGAACAGCGTAGTTTGAATAAAAAGTTGATTGGAGAGGGGAAAACTTATACGCAGGTGCAAAAAATTATAGGCTGTTCATCTACAATGATCTCCAGTGCTTTAAAATGGACAAAAAAAAAAAAAAACAGAGATGCATGGAAGAAAAAGGAAGACAACCATCAAAATGGATAGAAGAATAACCAGAATGTCAAAGGCTCACCCACTGATCAGCTCCAGGATGATCAAAGACAGTCTGGAGTTACCTGTAAGTGCTGTGACAGTTAGAAGACGCCTGTGTGAAGCTAATTTATTTGCAAGACTCCCCCGCAAAGTCCCTCTGTTAAATAAAAAAACATGCAGAAGAGGTTACAATTTGCCAAAGAACACATCAACTGGCCTAAAGAGAAATGGAGGAATATTTTGTGGACTGATGAGAGTAAAATTGTTCTTTTTGTGTCCAAGGGCCACAGACAGTTTGTGAGATGACCCCCAAACTCTGAATTCAAGCCACAGTTCACAGTGAAGACAGTGAAGCATGGTGGTGCAAGCATCATGATATGGGCATGTTTCTCCTACTATGGTGTTGGGCCTATATATCACATACCAGGGATCATGGATCAGTTTGGATATGTCAAAATACTTGAAGAGGTCATGTTGCCTTATGCTGAAGAGGACATGCCCTTGAAATGGGTGTTTCAACAAGACAATGACCCCAAGCACACTAGTAAACATGCAAAATCTTGGTTCCAAACCAACAAAATTAATGCCTCGCAGATGTGAAGAAATCATGAAAAACTGTGGTTATACAACTAAATACTAGTTTAGTGATTCACAGGATTGATAAAAAAGCAGTTTGAACATAACAGCTTTGAGTTTGTAGTGTTAACAGCACATGCTACTATTATTGTGAACACTCCCTTTTCTACTTTTTTACTAATAGCCCAATTTCATAGCCTTAAGAGTGTGCATATCATGAATGCTTGGTCTTGTTGGATTTGTGAGAATCTACTGGTACCTTGTTTCCCATGTAACAATAAGAAATATACTCAAAACCTGGATTAATCTTTTTAGTCACATAGCACTATTATTATTCTGAACACTACTGTACAAAGTAAATTAGCCCCACAAGATTTGGAGAGAAAAGGAACCACAATTAAGAAAAAGAATACTGTGCCACAATGGAAAAAAAATTACAACAAAAAAATCAGCCGCCTAGCAAAGATCTCCCCAATGGCCATATTTTTGGGGAAGCCAAAACCACAAAAGGAATCTTAAAGTAAATTACATTAAAAGAAAATACAATGTTGAAGATAAACAGCTGGGTGGGAGGTTAGATGAACATCAAGCCTTAGTGAAAGATTTTGCAGTACAGATTAAGAACAAAGACAAGAAAATACTTGAACAAGCAAAACAGATAAACAAGCAATTTGCAAAAAAAAAAAAATCCAGGCTCATGTTCAGGAAGTTGGCAAATGACACAGTAGAAGTACAACAACCACCTGAGAGAGAGGAAATTGAAAAATTATCAAAAGTAAAAAAAACAAAATCAAAAAAAGTAAAAAGACAAAAACAGAAAACATACAGTTGGATGAAGGGAGCTACATTGAAGACACATTGGGATACTTTCTGTTTTTGGCATGACATCTTTGCACATGCAGTTAATATCTACGTGTGTGTAATAATACACCTGAATGCATTTTTTTTTTTCCTCTTTTTTTTAACATGAGTGGTTTTGGCACCGATCTGATGCCATATCAGTATCTCTGAGTAATAATGTCTTAATGTTGGAATTGTAAGTTTTTAGGAAAATATGGACTTTTTAGGGTGAAAACTGTAATTCACCCAAAATTTTTCCTTCCATTCTTGATGGATTTTGATGTTTGTTTTTGTTTGTTTTATCTAAACACTGATTTACAATCCTTCCTCTCACAATATTGAACTTTTGAATTGTTTTGGAAATTGTAGAAATTTTTTATGGTGAAAATAGTGAAATTCACCAAAACACTTTTTCAGTTTCTGATAGATTTTAATTCTGTTGGTTTTTTTGATTCTTCTAAATACTGTTCATAATTCATCCTTGTGGATATATGAAATAATAAATTTTAGAAAAAATGGATTTCATTAAGGTGAAATTCATACAAAAGTTTTCATTTTGATTCATATTAGGTTGATTAATTTAAACACTGTTCTCAGTTCTTCACAAAATTATGATTTTTGTTGAAAACAAATGGGTGATTCTTAGACTACGGGCACTTATGTCCTTTGATCATATTGTATGAAAAATAGAAAAAAGGAAGGGGAAATTTCACACTTTTATAGTTATCTTTACAATGGAAGTGTGTTAAGAAATTTGTTCTAGTAGTCTATGATGACTTTTTCACCTTTTTTTCAGCATCATTATATGCAAATATTGCTGTTTTGTGCTTGTCCCACACCCAGACATTTGATCTTCAATGATAAAAATGAATGGTAAAGAAATGTTTTTCTAATGTTTTAAAATATCTCTGAATAAAATATCAGTAAAATAATCAAAACATAATTGGGGTATTCAATGTGATACAACTGTTGTGATTTTTTTTAAACAAAATGTAGTTGTCCCACACTATTGCCGTAATTTCCACCACAACACTGTAATGTCCCTAAACAGTTTGTGGGTGATTCTTAGAATATGGGCACTTATTATGTCCTTTGATCATATTGTATGAAAAACAGAAAAAAGGGGAAATTTCACACTTTGATAGTTATCTTTACAATGGAAGTGTGTTAAGAAATTTGTTCTAGTAGTCTATGATGAATTTTCACCTTTTTTCAGCATCATTATATGCAAATATTGCCGTTTTGTGCTTGTCCCACACCCAGACTTTTGATCTTCAATGATAAAAATGAATGGTAAAGAAATGTTTTTTCTAATGTTTTAAAATATCTCTGAATAAAATATCAGTAAAATAATCAAAACATAATTGGGGTATTCAGTGTCATACAACTGTTGTGATTTTTTTAAACAAAATGTAGTTGTCCCACACTATTGCCGTAATTTCCACCACAACACTGTAATGTCCCTTTAAACAGTTTGTATGAAAGATTGTTTGGGTAATTTCTATGGAGATAAACAGTGACATCAGAGCACATGTATATAGCGCCAAATTACAACAAACAGTTGCCCAAAGGCGCTTTATATTGTAAGGCAATGGTGTGGTGGAAATTACATTTACAAGGCCAATAGTGCCCGTAGTTAAAGAATCACCCAAATATTGTGTGTTTGGAAAACAATAAAATTCACCAAACTGGTGAATTTGGTTTTGTTTGAAGTTCTGTTCTTCCCTGTTGAATTTTGAATGACAATTTTTGGTTATGAAAAACCATGACATTCACCCGCAGTTGTACAAATTCCCAAATTGCATGAGAGGAAAAAATCTCCACAAGATGGTATTCAAGGAATTTTTAAGTCATTGAATTTTTGGAGGAGAATCTCAACTTCCAGCAAAAATATTTCCAGTAAATTTCTGTCCTCTAATCCAGTCGACACACTGCTGTCAACATTTCAGCTGCTACTTCAGGTTTCATTCAAAAGTCTATTTACACAATAGTGTAAACACTAAAATGACTCTTACAGAATTTACAGCCGTTGGTAAAGAATTTTATTTGGGGTGTGTCATCATTTTCCTCACCTGCATAGTGCAGGGAAATAATTAGAATAAACCCGGGTGAGCTCTGGTTATTAACTAGAACCGGTTCATGATGTCTGCTGCTGTACCTGTAAGGTCAGAGGTCAAACCACCAGCAGGTGATGGACTGAAGGTCGTGTCCAAAGTGATTGTTGACAAATTCAGTCTGATAGCAGCTGGAAAGAAACTTCTAGACTCCAGAGAAACATCTGGATTCAGCAGATAAATTCCACTGATCCTAAAACCTGCCTGGATCAAGGATGAGAATTTTCCACAAATCTGTGGATTTCAGAGTTTTTTTGGTCCATTTCTGAGATCAGTGTAAATCTGTTGAGAAAATGTTTGGGTGTTGGTGCAGCGCGGGTCATCGGTGCCAGTTAAATCTTTCCTCATATACATGTGAACCAGAATGGCACTGCTGAAACGCCAAACTAAAACGCTCAACGTCATTGGTTACTTTTTCTACAACAGCAAACTTTCATCCAATCAGAATCTCTGTAATATCTAAAGTCACTGAAAGAACCCGGATGTGGACATTTTGAGTTTCTGCAAGTTTGTTTTGTTGAGCTGCATCTGTAACATGATCAAAATTACAGAGAGGACGAAGACCACGTTAAAGATATCGATAGTGGTGTAAAAAAAAAAAAGTTTAAGTGCAGATGAACGGGACAAAAGCAAGACTCATGGAGTTAAATTTGTCTCATTAATACTTGTAAATGCACAGAGGGTGATTTACAAATATCTCTTGATTTGTACACGTGTTTTGTGATCCACAAACACAAAAGCATTTGCAAAACTGAAAATCCTGTTTGTGAAGTGTGATTCAGCATTTGTAGATCACTGATTACACACATTCATCGTGTTGCTCACTTACGCGGTATTGAGATATTCTCAGCGCAAAACTTCAGTTGAGATCCACAAATATGTAAGTTGCTATTTACATTTCCATCCAGTAGATAGCAGTGCTGTTCGATGCATTTTGACTGGCAGGGGGCGGTGCAGCTAAACACCAACAGGAGAACACAATTTTCCCGTTTTGCAAATGCTTTTGTGTTTGTGGATCACAAAATATACTCAACAAAAATATAAACGCAACACTTTTCGTTTTGCTCCCATTTTGTATGAGATGAACTCAAAGGTCTAAAACTTTTTCCACATAAACAATATCACCATTTCCCTCAAATATTGTTCACAAACCAGTCGAAATCTGTGATAGTGAGCACTTCTCCTTTGCTGAGATAATCCATCCCACCTCACAGGTGTGCCATATCAAGATGCTGATTAGACACCATGATTAGTGCACAGGTGTGCCTTAGACTGCCCACAATAAAAGGCCACTCTGAAAGGTGCAGTTTTGTTTTATTGGGGGGGGATACCAGTCAGTATCTGGTGTGACCACCATTTGCCTCATGCAGTGCAACACATCTCCTTCGCATCATCCGTGAAGAGAACACCTCTCCAACGTGCCAAACGCCAGCAAATGTGAGCATTTGCCCACTCAAGTCGGTTACGACGACAAACTGGAGTCAAGTCGAGACCCCGAAGAGGACAACGAGCATGCAGATGAGCCGAGACGGTTTCTGACAGTTTGTGCAGAAATTCTTTGGTTATGCAAACCGATTGTTTCAGCAGCTGTCCGAGTGGCTGGTCTCAGACTATCTTGGAGGTGAACATGCTGGATGTGGAGGTCCTGGGCTGGTGTGGTTACACATGGTCTGCGGTTGTGAGGCTGGTTGGATGTACTGCCAAATTCTCTGAAACAACTTTGGACACGGCTTATGGTAGAGAAATGAACATTCAATACACGAGCAACAGCTCTGGTTGACATTCCTGCTGTCAGCATGCCAACTGCACGCTCCCTCAAATCTTGCGACATCTGTGGCATTGTGCTGTGTGATAAAACTGCACCTTTCAGAGTGGCCTTTTATTGTGGGCAGTCTAAGGCACACCTCTGCACTAATCATGGTGTCTAATCAGCATCTTGGTATGGCACACCTGTGAGGTGGGATGGATTATCTCAGCAAAGGAGAAGTGCTCACTATCACACATTTAGACTTGTTTGTGAACAATATTTGAGGGAAATGGTGATATTGTGTATGTGGAAAAAGTTTTAGATCTTTGAGTTCATCTCATACAAAATGGGAGCAAAACCAAAAGTGTTGCATTTATATTTTTGTTGAGTGTACGTGTACAAATTGAGGAATATTTGTAAATCACCCTCTCGTCCATGAGCCAAGCAGGTTTTCGGTACCATTTCAGGGGAATAAACAACACTTTGAATCCAGCCTCAGTGTATCATGGCCTACACAACAATGTATCATAGCCATCCCATGGTAGTAGCTGTAGCCAGGTTGGGGGTCAGTGAAGAATTACACAGAGGTCAAACTTTGAAAATACTCCAATCATGTTGAAAACTATATGACATTACTTGTCTGATCATATCGATTCCAAAAGGTACAGTTTGGACTATCTGTGATGGAATGTTTTGGAGTTATGGGGTAAAAACGGCAAAAATGGTGTCAAAGATCAGTTTCAGTTTGTACAGGGGTCAAAAGTTAAAGTTGCTCCAATTTCAGTACAAAATGATGCAAATTACTGCTTTAAATAAAAGGATTAATAAATGGAATAGTTTTGACTGTGTTGCATATTTGGTCTCGAAGGTAAAGGATTCTATGACATGTGACATATTGCCCTGTAACATGACAACTACGCATGACAGATGGTGCAAACTATTCCTTATTAGAACCCATCCATCCATTTTCTTCCGCTTTATCCGGAGTCGGGTCGCGGGGGCAGCAGCTCAAGCAAAACCGCCCAGACCTCCCGAACCCCAAGGCGTTCCCAAGCCAGCCAAGAGATGTAGTCCTTCCAGCGTGTCCTGGGTCTTCCCCGGAGTCTCCTCCCAATGGGACGTGCCCGGAACACCTCTCCAGCGAGGTGTCCAGGGGGCATCCGGAAAAGATGCCCGAGCCACGTCAACTGACTCCTTTTGACGTGGAGGAGCAGCGGCTCGACTCCGAGCTCCTCGCGAGTGACCGAGCTCCTCACCCTATCTCTAAGGGAGCGCCCAGCCACCCTGCGGAGGAAACTCATCTCGGCCGCTTGTACTCGTGATCTCGTTCTTTCAGTCATGAGCCAAATCTCATGACCATAGGTGAGGATCGGAACGTAGATCGATTGGTAAATCGAGAGCTTTGCCCCCCTACTCAGCCCTCTCTTCACCACGACGGTCCAATACAGCGACCGCATCACTGCAGACACTGCACCGATCCGTCTATCGATCTCACGCTCCATCCGTCCCTCACTCGTGAATAAGACCCCGAGATACTTAAACTCCTCCACTTGAGGCAAGGACACTCCACCGACCTGAAGAGGGCAAAGCACCTTTTTCCGGGCGAGAACCATGGCCTCGGATTTGGAGGTGGATTATTAGAACCCTATTAACCCAAACAATAATTTGCATAATTTTTTTTAATGAATTTTAGCAACTTTAACTTTTGAGCCCTATACAAACTGAAACTGACCTTTGTCACCATGTTTGCTGTTTTTACCCCATAATTCCAGACCATTCCATCACAGATAGTCCAAACTATACCTTTTTGGACTTGTTATGATCAGACAAGTAATGTAATATAGTTTTCAACATGATTGAAGCATTTTTAAAGTTTGACCTCTGTGTAATTCTTCATTGACCCCTACCTGTTTAGACCTACCACCCTGGGATGGCTATCATGCATTTCTGTGTAGGCCATGATACACTGAGGCTGGAAATGTTGTTTATTCCCCTTAAATGGTACCGATCTGGTCAAAACTGATGAGTGGCTCATGGACTACTCTGTGTATTTGTTAGTATTAATGAGACAAATTTAACTTCATATTGGAGCAACTTCACCTGTTATCACTGAAGCACTTTGTAAACATCGACACGATGGAGTTTGATGTGGAAGAGTTCAGAAATATACGGTTGGAATGTTTTGATTCCAGTTGACGATGAAAGACTTGGGAGTTAACTTTGTGTTATAGTCAGAACAAGAAGCTGCACTGACAGAGATCTATCTGGGAAGAGACACATTCTGTGTGTTGTCCACAGGTAGACTAGTGGCGCACGTGAGAGTATGGACAAACGATTCCAAAATAGCAGCGATGTTGCTCCAACGACAGCACCACACTGAGCAGTGAGCAAAATACTGAGCTTGTCTCTCTGTTGTATTTCAACAGGAAATACAGTGATACAGTGAAATTTCAGTGATTTTGACTATAAAAATGATCAAAACTCATTTGTGCACCACATTGAAATTACATTTAAAACATCGTCATGTGAAGCTCCTTGAGGAAGATCTGTTGTGGTTAAGGGGGAGGAGTCATAGTCAGAGAAGCAGTGGGGGGTTGTTGTTGTGAGCAGGTTATAGTGGGGGGGTGGGGGGGGCCTGCAGATTGGGATCAAAGACAAAAGTGGCTTCAGCAGGGATGGTTGGAAGGGGGAGGGGCAGGTTTGGCCTCCCTTTTCTCCTCCTGCCTGGTGGCTCCATCCTCAGCATCCTTCTCTCTATATAACCTGGCTCCCTCATCTGCACGTCCAAACCATCTCAATCTCACCTCTCTGACTTTGTCTTCAAACTGTCCACCTGAGCCGTCCCTCTGATATGTTCATTCCTAATCCTGTCCATTCTCGTCACTCCCAGATAGACTCTCAACATCTTCAGCTCCGCCTCCTGTCTTTTTGTTGGTGTCACCGTCTCTCAGCAACACAACATAGCTGGTCTCACTGCTGTCTTATAAAAACAACAGGACATAATAAAAGTATTAACACATTATTGAAACTGTATATTTTTAAATAACAAAGTCTAAAAGTAGACAAAGTTAAAAAAAACTGTTGACCATCAGGGAAAATTGATATTGTTGACCCTATTTTTAAAATCCTTTTTTTTTTTTCCTGCAGGATTTTGTTTGTAGATCAAGTAGCATCAGTAGAAGAAAAGGATGTTGCTCAAAGGATCCAACCGAGGGAACAACCAAGGACAAGACACTAGATCTAGTGTGAATGCTGTGGTTTTCTGAATTGATTTTAAATGAAGAAATGAGGTCGTCCAGGTTGGATTTCTGTACCACAGTGAACATGTGATTTAGTTTAAGTTGGTCCAATTAATTTAGATATTCAAATGTGAATCTTTACATTCTGTTCCAATACTACAGCATCTTCAATGGAATAATTTTGCTGACCTGTTACTGAACTCTCTGAAGAGGTGGCAGTGGGGTCAAAGGTCAAAACAGGAATGTTTGGTCATTTGCAGAAAAAAAAGTTTATGTGGAGCAAAAATAAACTTGTGGTCTCAGTAATTTAAGCCCCAAATGTACTTTGCAGCCTCTCAGGAGGTCAAAGGTCTGCAGCCCCCCCCCACAACCTGCTCACAACAACAACCCCCCACTGCTTCTCTGACTATGACTCCTCCCCCTTGACCACAACAGATCTTCCTCAAGGAGCTTCACATGAGGATGTTTTAAATGTAATTTCGATGTGGTGCACAAATGAGTTTTGATCATTTTTATAGTCAAAATCACTGAAATCCTGTATTTCCTGTTGAAATCCAACAGAGAGACAAGAGATGAGACAGTGATGAGTCTCTCCTCAGATTGTGTAACCCCTCACAAAGTGGACTGAGCGTGTGCTTGTTGACGTTTCTCTGTATGTTTCCAATATCATGTCTGAAGACGCTTTTATTTGTCTTCATTTCCATAGTGTCCTGTAATGTATTTTACGTGTGTGTGTGTGTGTGTGTGTGTGTGTGTGTGTGTGTGTCATATTTATGTCTTGCTGATCTGATATAAATCCACAAGGAAAAAGATTTGAGGCAGCCTGGATTTTCTTTAAAAAAAGACCTGAAAGTTCAGCTACATTTTGTCAGAAGGTCCATCTGAGATGAAGCCTGGATTTGATGATTTGGTGAAAGAAAATCCTCCTCTGTATCACTTCATCATGAAGCTGTATAACTGGAGATACAAAATGCAAAACATGCACTGTGCACAATTTCTCCAATCACAGCCACAGAAGCCTGTAACTTCTTCTGGGTTGTCTTGGTGGCTTTCCTCACTCTTCTTCTTGCACAGTCAGTTTTTCAGAACTGTCTGCTTCATACAGATTTACCATCGAGTACCATACTGTTTGTATTTTCTTAATAATCGCCTCGTTGAATGGTATGTTCCAGATTTCACCTCATGAAATATTCATACCATTGAAAGAATGTAAAAACATTCATTATTTGTTTTATATAACGGCTAAAATAGATCATTGTCATTTGATATTTTATTAATTTATAAACAGAAAAGGGACTTACATTTTGGTGTTCCACTGTGATGTGTAGTCCAGTGATGTGCACTGACTTCAGACTTCCATTAAAAAAAAAGAAAAAAAAAAGACTGTAGTTCTTCAGTTCATCATCATGTCCCAGTCCCGTGCGCGCGCGCGCGCCCACGCAACCGGCTCGGGCGTCCAGCTGTCCCTCCTCAGTGCAGCAAAAAAAATCACGTCAGAAATGAGTCCAGCTTTTGTTCTCTTCCTGCTAACAATCAATCAATCAATCAACTTTTTTCTTGTATAGCGCCAAATCACAACAAACAGTTGCCCCAAGGCGCTCCACATTGCAAGGCAAGGCCATACAATAATTATGAAACACAGTCTACGTCTAAAGCAACATAACCAAGGGATGGTCCAGGGTCACCCGATCCAGCCCTAACTATAAGCCTTAGCGAAAAGGAAAGTTTTAAGCCTAATCTTAAAAATAGAGAGGGTATCTGTCTCCCTGATCTGAATTGGGAGCTGGTTCCACAGGAGAGGAGCCTGAAAGCTGAAGGCTCTGCCTCCCATTCTACTCTTACAAACCCTAGGAACTACAAGTAAGCCCGCAGTCTGAGAGCGAAGCGCTCTAATGGGGTAATATGGTACTACGAGGTCCCTAAGATAAGATGGGACCTGATTATTCAAAACCTTATAAGTAAGAAGAAGAATTTTAAATTCTATTCTAGAATTAACAGGAAGCCAATGAAGAGAGGCCAACACGGGTGAGATATGCTCTCTCCTGCTAGTCCCCGTCAGTACTCTAGCTGCAGCATTCTGAACCAACTGAAGGCTTTTTAGGGAACTTTTAGGACAACCTGATAATAATGAATTACAATAGTCCAGCCTAGAGGAAATAAATGCATGAATTAGTTTTTCAGCATCACTCTGAGACAAGACCTTTCTGATTTTAGAGATATTGCGTAAATGCAAAAAGGCAGTCCTACATATTTGTTTAATATGCGCTTTGAATGACATATCCTGATCAAAAATAACTCCAAGATTTCTCACAGTATTACTAGAGATCAGGGAAATGCCATCCAGAGTAACGATCTGGTTAGACACCATGCTTCTAAGATTTGTGGGGCCAAGTACAATAACTTCAGTTTTATCTGAGTTTAAAAGCAGGAAATTAGAGGTCATCCATGTCTTTATGTCTGTAAGACAATCCTGCAGTTTAGCTAATTGGTGCGTATCCTCTGGCTTCATGGATAGATAAAGCTGGGTATCATCTGCGTAACAATGAAAATTTAAGCAATACTGTCTAATAATACTGCCCAAGGGAAGCATGTATAAAGTGAATAAAATTGGTCCTAGCACAGAACCTTGTGGAACTCCATAATTAACTTTAGTCTGTGAAGAAGATTCCCCATTTACATGAACAAACTGTAATCTATTAGACAAATATGATTCAAACCACCGCAGCGCAATGCCTTTAATACCTATGACATGCTCTAATCTCTGTAATAAAATTTTATGGTCAACAGTATCAAAAGCAGCACTGAGGTCCAACAGAACAAGCACAGAGATAAGTCCACTGTCCGAAGCCATAAGAAGATCATTTGTAACCTTCACTAATGCTGTTTCTGTACTATGATGAATTCTAAAACCTGACTGAAACTCTTCAAATAGACCATTCCTCTGCAGGTGATCAGTTAGCTGTTTTACAACTACCCTCTCAAGAATCTTTGAGAGAAAAGGAAGGTTGGAGATTGGCCTATAATTAGCTAAGATAGCTGGGTCAAGTGATGGCTTTTTAAGTAATGGTTTAATTACTGCCACCTTAAAGGCCTGTGGTACATAACCAACTAACAAAGATAGATTGATCATATTTAAGATTGAAGCATTAAATAATGGTAGGACTTCCTTGAGCAGCCTGGCAGGAATGGGGTCTAATAAGCATGTTGATGGTTTGGATGAAGTAACTAATGAAAATAACTCAGACAGAACAATCGGAGAGAAAGAGTCTAACCAAATTCCGGCATCACTGAAAGCAGCCAAAGATAATGATACATCTTTGGGATGGTTATGAGTAATTTTTTCTCTAATAGTCAAAATTTTGTTAGCAAAGAAAGTCATGAAGTCATTACTAGTTAAAGTTAATGGAATACTCAGCTCAATAGAGCTCTGACTCTTTGTCAGCCTGGCTACAGTGCTGAAAAGAAACCTGGGGTTGTTCTTATTTTCTTCAATTAGTGATGAGTAGAAAGATGTCCTAGCTTTACGAAGGGCTTTCTTATAGAGCAACAAACTCTTTTTCCAGGCTAAGTGAAGATCTTCTAAATTAGTGAGACGCCATTTCCTCTCCAACTTACGGGTTATCTGCTTTAAGCTACGAGTTTGTGAGTTATACCACGGAGTCAGACACTTCTGATTTAAAGCTCTCTTTTTCAGAGGAGCTACAGCATCCAAAGTTGTCTTCAATGAGGATGTAAAACTATTGACAAGATACTCTAACTCCCTTACAGAGTTTAGGTAGCTACTCTGCTCTGTGTTGGTATATGACATTAGAGAACATAAAGAAGGAATCATATCCTTAAACCTAGTTACAGCGCTTTCTGAAAGACTTCTAGTGTAATGAAACTTATTCCCCACTGCAGGGTAGTCCATCAGGGTAAATGTAAATGTTATTAAAAAATGATCAGACAAAAGGGAGTTTTCAGGGAATACTGTTAAGTCTTCTATTTCCATACCATAAGTCAGAACAAGATCTAAAATATGATTAAAGTGGTGGGTGGACTCATTTACTTTTTGAGCAAAGCCGATAGAGTCTAATAATAGATTAAATGCAGTGTTGAGGCTGTCATTCTCAGCATCTGTGTGGATGTTAAAATCGCCCACTATAATTATCTTATCTGAGCTAAGCACTAAGTCAGACAAAAGGTCTGAAAATTCACAGAGAAACTCACAGTAACGACCAGGTGGACGATAGATAATAACAAATAAAACTGGTTTTTGGGACTTCCAATTTGGATGGACAAGACTAAGAGACAAGCTTTCAAATGAATTAAAGCTCTGTCTAGGTTTTTGATTAATTAATAAGCTGGAATGGAAGATTGCTGCTAATCCTCCGCCCCGGCCCGTGCTACGAGCATTCTGACAGTTAGTGTGACTCGGGGGTGTTGACTCATTTAAACTAACATATTCATCCTGCTGTAACCAAGTTTCTGTTAGGCAGAATAAATCAATACGTTGATCAATTATTATATCATTTACCAACAGGGACTTAGAAGAAAGAGACCTAATGTTTAATAGACCACATTTAACTGTTTTAGTCTGTGGTGCAGTTGAAGGTGCTATATTATTTTTTCTTTTTGAATTTTTATGCTTAAATAGATTTTTGCTAGTTATTGGTGGTCTGGGAGCAGGCACCGTCTCTACGGGGATGGGGTAATGAGGGGATGGCAGGGGGAGAGAAGCTGCAGAGAGGTGTATAAGACCACAGCTCTGCCTCCTGGTCCCAACCTCCAGGCAGCGCAGTGGATTGGTTTTGTGTGTGCGTGCGCGCGCATGTACTCGTCCGCGGGTTCCGCAACGTGCGCGCGCACACAAACTCGTGCGCACTTGTGTATGAGTGATCACATGTGTGCCTGTGCACGAGGGCGTGCACGTGAGCGTGCAATGGTACGAAACGTATGGAACCAAATTTGCACGCTGAATGCAATGCAACACAAATGGGATGAATTAATCCATGTCATGTGACATACAAAGCACCAATCAAATCACAAGGATCCACTCAGCCGTTATATAAATAATAATAATATATCATAAGACATATCATAAGAAAGATAAGACATCATATATATAACTGATATAGAAATAATACGGGTAATAAGCAATATATATAATAAATATGGTACATAATATATAGGAGTTAGCTTCTAAAACCTAAATATTAATACAGATTGTAGTATACGTATTTTAGTATGTAGACTAGCAGTAAAATTAAATCATAGCTTGTTGGCTAAGATATAAATCTGGTATATTATTATAGAAACAGAAGCTGTGATGTTTTGCCATTCGATAAAAGTGCAAGTTTTGAGTGTTGCATCACCAGTAATACAGCTTCATGATGATGTGGTATAGAGACGGTTTCTATTAAAAAAAAACAAGAAAAAAAAAAACACTTGAAACTTCAGCTACAATTTGCCAGAAGGCACATTGGAGATTTAAGCATGGATCTGATGTTTTGTTGAAATAAAATTATTCTCTGTACAACTCAAGGCAGGAGTGGTGATACAAAATGCAAAACTTGTACTATGCACAATTTCTTCAATCACAGCCACAGAAATCTATAACTTCTTCAGGGTTGTCCTGGTGTCTTGGTGGCTTTCCTCACTCTTCACCTTCTTATATAGTCCCTCAGTTTTTGAGAACTATCTACTGAACACAGATTTACCATAGAGTGCCACACTGTTTGTATTTCTTCATAAGTCATGTAAATAATGTCCAAGACATAGTCAGTGTCTTGGGAATGTTCATGTATCCATCCCCTGACTTGTCCAAAGAAAACTGTATATACGAGGTCTGTCCATAAAGTAACGGTCCTTTTTATTTTTTTCAAAAACTATATGGATTTCATTCATATGTTTTTACGTCAGACATGCATGAACCCTCGTGCGCATGTGTGAGTTTTTCCACGCCTGTCGGTGACGTCATTCGCCTGTGAGCACTCCTTGTGGGAGGAGTCGTCCAGCCCCTCGTCGGAATTCCTTTGTCTGAGAAGTTGCTGAGAGACTGGCACTTTGTTTGATCAAAATTTTTTCTAAACCTGTGAGACACATCGAAGTGGACACGGTTCGAAAAATTAAGATGGATTTCAGTGAAAATTTTAACGGCTGATGAGAGATTTTGAGGTGACACTGTCACTTTAAGGACTTCCCACGGTGCGAGACGTCGCGCAGCGCTCTCAGGCGGCATCATCAGCCTGTTTCAAGCTGAAAACCTCCACATTTCAGGCTCTATTAATCCAGGACGTCGTGAGAGAACAGAGAAGTTTCAGAAGAAGTCGGTTTCAGCATTTTATCCGGATATTCCACTGTTAAAGGAGATTTTTTTAATGAAAGACGTGCGGACGGGTCCACGCGTCAGGACGCAGCCGGCGCGGAGCGGCGGCACAGGAAAAACACCTCCGTGTTGATAACCATTTGTAAAATCCAGGCGGCTTTTGATGGCTTTCAGTGGAGTGAGTATATGAGAAATTGTTTAACAGCTGGACATGTTCCAACTTGTCCTTAAGGCTTCCAACGGAGGCGTTTTTCCTGTGGCGGAGCGTCACGGCGGCTGCGAGCCGACGCGCGGACCCATCCGCACGTCTTTCATTAAAAAAATCTCCTTTAACAGTGGAATATCCGGATAAAACGCTGAAACCGACTTCTTCTGAAACTTCTCTGTTCTCTCACGACGTCCTGGATCAATAGAGCCTGAAATGTGGAGGTTTTCAGCTTGAAACAGGCTGATGACGCCGCCTGAGAGTGCTGCACGACGTCTCGCACCGTGAAAAGTCCTTAAAGCGACAGAATCACCTCAAAATCTCTCATCAGCTGTTAAATTTTTCACTGAAAACCAGCTTAATTTTTCGAACCGTGTCCACTTCAATGTGTCTCACAGGTTTAGAAAAAATTTTGATCAAACAACGCGCCAGTCTCTCAGCAACTTCTCAGACAAAGGAATTCCGACGAGGGGCTGGACGACTCCTCCCACAAGGAGTGCTCACAGGCGAATGACGTCACCGACAGGCGTGGAAAAACTCACACATGCACACGAGGGTTCAAGCATGTCTGACGTCAAAACATATGAATGAAATCCATATAGTTTTTGAAAAAAATAAAAAGGACCTATACTTTATGGACAGACCTCGTAAAAGTGATGGATTACATGTGCAGACAGGAGAGATGGAGTCACAGGGAAGAAGAAGTAATCCCACGACTACGTATAGATCACACAGGTTTAAATCAAACTCTCAACATCATTAGAAAACATGAAACCGGTCAGTGTTTGAGATGCAGCAGAAGAGACGGCTGAGCACGTGTTACTGGAGTGACAAGAACATAACAGACAAAGAAGAATTCTATTAGACAATGACAGAACACCAGGACAGAACAGTTGAACACTCAAGGGGTTACTTTCTTTTTCTACACTGATACCACCAGCTTGGAGGCGTATTATCATATTTAAAGGGAACAGAGTTATTCAACAGACTATAATACAGTGTAATTTCCTCCACCTTTTTTCTCCCCCTCCCTTATCAACCACATTTCCTCATTAATATAACATACATCAGACTTCGTTAATGCTCTACACCCCAACAGTTGGAGGCAGTAATGCACCATGTCGGTTTCCAAAACGCCAAAAAACTCGATAGAAGAAGAAGAAGAATCCAAAGAAGAAGAACTTTCCTTTTGGCGGGCGAGGCTAAAGCTAGTTAGCTGGAGACGCTGGAAACTCTTCTCTGAACAGATCAAACTTCACTCTGTGATCCTCGAATATGTTTTTTGAAGAGCTCCAGAAGCACAAAGGTCGACAGTAAACCGGAAGAAGAAGAAAAGGTGAAGTTAGCGCGAAAAGGTGGAAGAGCTGAGAAGGTTGTTGAAACAGCGGCTAACTGCTGCTAATGTTGAGATATTTGAGTTGGTAGAAACAAACGAGTGGATTTAAAGAAGAGAAGAAACTAGTCAACGTGCTGGAAGCTGTTTTCAAGCCTGAAGTTCTCTGGTCCAGAGCAGGTTTGTCCACTAAACTTTTGTATTCAGGTCTGTTTAAACAATGAAACGTGGCCTTGCATCAGCGCCGTCATGACGATTTTCAAGTTTAGGGTGTTTGGGTCCTGATAATCACGAAATGAGAGTAAAATGTAACGAAATGGAGCAGATTGAACCAGACTGACTCCAAATAATTACTTTGATTTAATTCTTTAGCTTTTGTTTTTGTGAGATGAGCTCAGTTCATGTAGTTGGTGCAAGTGCGCCATCTGGTGTTCAAGAGATGAATCTTCAGTCAATAAGTCAGTCTGCTCCATTTCTCTTCGTTTAACCCCGTTTCGTTATCATCAGTCCCATTTTCGCTTAAATCATATTTAATCATATTTGGAGTCAGTCTGCTCCTTTTCATTACTTTTTACCCCCATTTAGTTTTTATTAGGCTCCATTTTGCTCCATTTCATTCATTTCATATTTTAGTATAGCTGGGGTGTTCACTCTGTTTTCTCAAATAATTTTGCTTAAATTGTTTGAAATTTGTTGTTTCATGGAATATCCCTGCTAACATCAGACTGATTTTTATGTCTGGTGCAGCTTTTTTTTATAAGTGACAATTCCTTTAACACAGGTGTGATCTATCAGTAGTATGAGTTGAACATAGACATTATAAAGAGGAGACGCTGCATCAACCGCTGCTATTAGAACAATCCATCATAACTCTCTGAAAACTAAACTGATTTTCACTTTTTTTTTCCTGCATACGTCTTACATGTAGCTATGATACAGGACAAATGGTTTGTTGTATTTTAATATTCATATTGTGATTGCCTTGGGGCAACTGTTTGTTGTGATTTGGCGCTATATAAAAAAAAAAATTGATTGATTGATTGATTGATTAACCTTAACTGTAGACAGGTATTTTGCAAACACTGGAATCGTACACACATTATACATTAGAGAGGGCAGATAGTGGCAGTAAAGTCAACTGTTTTTGTAATTTGAAGAGACAACATATGATTAGGCTATAAATAAGTATTTCTATATACAAACAAAATACTAATGAATACATTATATTCTATACTAAAAATAACAATAGATATGAGTTATAATACAGGTGTGATCTCTCAGAAGTATGGCTTGACTTCTTTCAGTAAATCTCTCAATGAATGGTCTTTTTTGTGTATGAATTTTGCAGTTTGTGTCTATGCCTTTTATTTATTTATTTTTTTGTGGTCTTTTAATGGTCCATGTCTATGAATCATCTGGTTACCATTTGAGGTGCAGCTCTGTTCAGAAGTAGTCAAGGAGCCAGTTATCAATTTTGACGTGATTGGTACCACTGAAGGTGACCAAACGACACTTAGAATCCAGCCTCAGTGTACCACGGCCGACACAAAAATGTATGATAACCATCACAGGGTGGTAGCTGTAAACACCTAAAGGGTCAATTAAGAATTACACAGAGGTCCAATCATGTTGAAAACTATATCACATGATTTGTCTGATCATAACGATTCCAAAAAGGTATAGTTTGAAATAGAGGTGCACTGATCAGGATTTTTTAGGCCGATCACTGAAATTTTGATCGGCCGATACCGATCAAGTACATATTTGGATCATGCCCAAAATAAGAATATAGGTGTAATGTATAGGACTATTTTTGCATTAAGACTTAATGATGAAAACAAAAAACATGCATTCAAATAAAGACACTAGAATAAACTGCCAACTTTTGTTTTATTACACTGACTTTGTTCTACCAGCAAGCTTTTTTTTTTTCCATGTTTCATGTTGCTCATGTTACAGCCTACAGAACGTTGAGAATGTAAAATACAGCCCTCATTCTATGGGGTTAAAATTGTCTCAATATTTGTAAATGATTGTAAATAATCATTGATTTGCAAATGTGTTCAGATATCCACAAATGCAAATTTCATATTTGTAACTTGTAAATTGGTCTTTGCAAATATAAAACTTAATTTGTAAAAAAAAAAAAATTACATTTGTAAAACTGGAAATTGTATTTGTGAATTGAGTTTCAGCATTTGTGGCTTACATCCATTCATCGCTTTCCTCTGTGACATAATTTTGAGACATTCTTTTTGTGAAATCCACAGATCCACAAACAAATGCCTACTGATTCACAAATACACACTCACGCACACTGGATATCCACTAGATGGCAGTGTGGTTCCATTCATTGCACAGCAGTCTGTTTATAGCTCTCAGAGCCATTTGACTCATTTTGACTTCTGATATGAGCTGGACGGACATGGACTACATTAGATGATGGCGACTGCTCTCCTTGTCCGTCCAGCTCAAATCAGAAGTCAAAATGAGTTAACGTCACAGAGGAAAACAAAAATAAACAAAACTGTGTTTCACTTTGAAGTTATTAATTCAGACTGGACTCTATCATTCTAACTTGACTCATCAGAGAGCCGCGCAGCGTTTGGAGCTGTGTGAACAGAACGGATGATGATTCTCGTTTCTTTCTCGCAACAAGACAGAAGTCCCAGTTAGTAACTTTAATCCACACAAATGTGACTCACGATTGACATATTCAGGGATGAAAGTGGTGAAAAACAAAAAAAGCTGAAACCCAAAATTACCCCCCAACACCACCCGTACGAAAATGATTGAATTCTAGAAGCTCTGAAATACAATCTGGGACTATTCCAGACGATAAACTGGAGTGAGTGCTGAATCCATTTAGTGAGAAAAAAAAAACAACTTTCCTTATTCAAATTCATTCCAGTAGTATTCTGCTCTTACTAGGATGCAGCAGTTTTCTAGTTTGGCAGATAGTTCTGGAGGAAATCACTGAAGAAATTAACACATTAAAAATATGGTTTGACCGAAACAAACTCATTAAACTTAAATAAGACAGGGATGAAATGGAGGTGTAAAGGGCCTTTCACACTGAATCCGTCAGGCCAATGCGTCAACGCAACGGGATCTGTCTAATCCGTGACGTCAGACGCGTCGCTTTGGAAGTGGGGAAAAAAAAGGTGGGGGGCGGAGCTTGCCACAGCTGTTTCCACAATTTGAAAAAGTTCAGCGATCGCCATCTTGAATGGATCATCTGAACCACAAAAAAAGCTTTAAAAAACAGCAGAAGAACAATTCTCCCATCACCCTGCTGGGAGAAACTTTTTTTTCAGCTACTTTTCGGAGTCATGCCAACCGAGGTGGAGGATGGACGAGGAGGACCGACGATCGAACTGCGACAGCAGGCCAAACCGCACGGAGAAGCCGGCCTTCAGGCATCATCACTGGGCAGACCAAGGCAGGCAGCCGGGGTGATGGAGCAGACCCACTCAGTCCGAAATCTTCCACATTTTGTATATATGCGAAGTCCCAGTTTGCCCAACGGAGTTTAGTTCTGCAGCTTTATCGAGGTGAGAATAATGTAAAACTAAAATGTGACGCTTACTGAACTGTGAAGGTTTAATGATCGGCTAATGTTAGCGTACCCTTTTAGCACAGTTGATCTGAGTGAACACTTTAATTTCTAAATGGTTCAGTCTTTTTATTTTTACCAAATAAAGCTACAGCTTTTTTCAGACACCACAAAAGCTCAACTTTAACTTATTTTTTTTGGGTGTTTTTCCCCCCGTTTTCCCCCTTTTTTATATACAGTATATAAACTGTTTAGTGTTTCTTTATATTTAAAGAAATATTTTTATTTGTCCCAATCAGGAACATTTGCTGTGCAGACAACCAAACTTCCATTGATGAGCTGAACACCACAAAGTCCAGTCGAAAGAAAACATATCTACTTTTCAGCAACACCACCAGAGTTCAAAGCTGCAGAAGAGACCTTCATCTGGTCCAGAGAATCCAGCAGAACATCACCTGCTTCTAAATAAAGGCTTTTTCAACAGCAACTATTTTATTATTTTTTAATAAATTAGTGATTGATCTCTGCTCCCCTCCACAGCATGTCTTTTTCCTGGTTCTCTCCCTCAGCCCCAACCAGTCCCAGCAGAAGACTGCCCCTCTCTGAGCCTGGTTCTGCTGGAGGTTTCTTCCTGTTAAAAGGGAGTTTTTCCTTCCCACTGTCGCCAAGTGCTTGCTCACAGGGGGTCGTTTTGACCGTTGGGAGTTTTTCTTACAATATAAAGCGCCTTGGGGCAACTGTTTGTGATTTGGCGCTATAAATAAAATTGATTTGATAATGAACAAGACTTAAACCTCCATTAAAGTTGCACCATATAAATAACAAAAGAAGTTAAACAATCTATATTACAGAATACCATGAAGTGACAAAAAATGTACAAAAAAAACCCCCTATACATTAAAGTGGTAAAAATGGTAAAGTGCAATCATGTATCATAAATAAATGAACTAACGACAGAGGTAAATTCTATACCCATTACTGTACACATAAGAAGAAATAACAAACACTATTGTGTATCATAAGTAACAGGAAGCAACAAGTGAAGAAGTTAACACGCTTTAAAGGCAAAAATGGTAAACCACAATAATTTGTCATAAATAACAAGAAGTGAAAAAGAAGTAAGAGGAAAACAGTCTATATACAAAAGTTTGCAGGAAGGCATCATAATTGTTTGCCACAGTGCTCACTATCCGTGATGTGAAATTCCATCCAGTAGGAGCATTTCTGGGCAACCTTGAACAGCCTGCAGACTCAAGAAAACACATCCTCTTTGTGGATTTTGAGAAAATTGTGGCAAACCCAGAGAGTGATGCAAAACATATTCTGCACTCAGATAAGCATTTAGCCCCCTGAGACAGAACCAGATTCAGTCTGTGTGCAGAGCAATGCACAAACATTGACGTGGGGGCTGTTGCTTTAACTTTGGCTTGCAAACCATTGAGAGCTGAAGCCATGACAGCAGCCACGGCTTCTTCGTAAGGAAGACTATCAAATGGCTTCACCAAAATCCGGTCCACAACATTCAAATTGTCTGCCATTATGTGCAGCTTGCTACCTAGCTAGCTCGCTAGCTGGGACTGGCGCGAGGCTAGTGTGACGTTTGTCCGCCTGTGAGCGCTTTGTGACGGTGGAGGAGCTCAGCAGCACCCGCTGCTCGGTAGGAACAGAAACTGCGATAGAAGTCAGTCTCCAAACAAGCAGCTACAAAAAAAACAAACACCAGAAATAGAAGCTCGATTTGTCGCTAGTCGTTTTTAACAAAGCAAATGTCGCTAAGAGGATTAAGAAAATCTCCCTTTCAACTCAGAAAAGAATAAAAATGCTCCCACGCATGTTTACACCAAAAGATCACTGATTCGCTCATTTCGCCGTCAATCAAAAATGGGGTTCAACCTCAGGCAGATCATCCAATCATCATGCAGAAGCTGAGCGTCCGATGGGTGGGACAAAACCCAGCATTTATCCAATGACTCGTCTCGTTTCGCTGCAGTCTTTGCTTCGCTATTGAACTCTGTTTAAAGCACTGTGAAGCTGCGGGAATATATAAATCAATACATATACCTTTTTCCTTTGCTCGTTTCTCCTCTTGTTCTTTCTTTTTCTTTCGAAATTGGGCACCTCATGGCTTTGATCGTTTCCTATCCATGATTGTCTTACTCCATTTCGACCACCTCCTCGTCCATACATTGAATGATTCCCGCCCTCCCCCTGCACAAACTCTGCACTGTGCAGCGTTACTCACCTAATGCGAGAGATGAGATGGGGGGGGGCGCTCTGCCGTAACGTAACCATATTGTGGGAGCGTCAGTGAAGTGAAGCCAGAATGTCTGTGATCAAACCTCCTGGTTTTCATCAAAACTCGAGCAACAGTAATTCTGTACCATCTGTAGACATCCTACACTATTTTATAGCAATCCAGAAAATAAAACACTGCAATAGTCAATTGTGGAAAACAAGGACGTGAATTACAATTTGTGAAATTTAAAACAAATGCTGATGTACAGTTCTACTTTATCAGTTCCATCAGTGCAATAACTTACTGTCATCAGGTCAAACTCACCACTGATACTTTATTTTAGTGAGTGTTGTTCTGACATTTATTGTTAAATGAATTGTATTGTTTCTTTGCAGACATGCAGCCGTTGTTGGTGATTAAAGAAGAAACTCTCCCTGAACACCAGGAATGGAATCTGAGTGTTGACCAGGAGGACATTAAAGAAGAGGAGAAGCTGTGGATAAGTCAGCAGGGAGAGCAGCTTCAGCAGCTGGAGGAGGCAGATCTCACCAAGTTTGGTTTCACTGCCGTCCCTGTGAAGAGTGAAAATGATGATGAAAAACCAGAGTCATCACAGCTTTATCAAAACCGAAGTGATGAGAGCACAGAGGCTGAGCCTGTAGCCAGCAGCTCATCTGTACACAGAACACTGACAGCAGAAGCTGATGGAGAGGACGATGGAGGACCACAACCAGCCAGCAACTCGGGTCCAAACAGTCATTTACAACCAGATACCAGTGGCAGGAGTTCAGACAGTTCTGGAACTGAGACTGATGACAGTGATGACTGGAAACAGACCAGAGAACTTCAGTCAAGTTTTAACTGTCGAAAAAATGCCAACATTATTCGTTCAGGCAACACTGATGAGAAACAATTTAAAGACTCTAAATATGGAAAAGCATCTGGTCACATGAACAACTCAGAGCAACAAAGGGGAAGGGAAGCAAGAAGAAAACCATTTAGCTGTTCTGATCGAAGTAAAAGACAGAAACAGAAGAGCACTCTGAACAAACACATTAGAATTCAGACAGGACAAAAAACATTTGTCTGTTCCGAGTGTGGAAAAAGATTTGGACAAAAGTTCACCCTGAACACACACATGATAACTCATACAGGACAAAAAGCATTTGTCTGTTCTGAGTGTGGTCAAAGATTTGGACGAAACAAAACCCTGAAAGCACACATGATAATTCATACAGGGCATAAAGCATTTGTCTGTTCCGAGTGTGGTAAAAGGTTTGGACGAAAGAGCAACCTCAACAGACACATGATAACTCATACAGGACAAACAGAAAAAAAAGACATCAAAGATAAATGAAAAAACAAAAGACAAACAGACGGACATTACACAAGCCGGCATAACAAGATTTGTAAGTATTTACATTGGAAAGTATGCAAGGAACTGGAGGTGGAATTAGAGGGACACGTTTGGGAGTATGAGCCAGCACCAGTCTCATCCAATGGAAAAGTGACTGTCTTTTATGACAAAGAGATCCCAGCAGGAAGACATATCGAAGGAGGTGCAGTAAAACCTGATATTGTCATTTGGAACAAGCAAGAGAAGACAGCAAAAATTATTGATGTGACAGTCCCCAATGACTATGGCCTGAATAGAGCTGAAAGGGAGAAAATCACGAAATACCAAGACCTTAAAAATGATCTACGAATAACGTGGTCATTGAAAGAAATTGATATCATACCAGTCGTGGTGGGAGCAACAGGGCTTATGAAGAAGAACCTGAAGAAATATCTTGAGGCAATCCCTGGTCACCCAAGTGCCCATGAGGTGCAGATATCCGCAGTTAAAGGAACAGTTACCATCTTGAAGAGAGCCCTCGGATACAATGCCAATAATGATTAATGATTAGGATGTAACTGTAGACCCCAGGGTTGAGGTCCATTACACTCTGTAAAAAAAGAAATTGAAGAGAAATTAAAAAAAAAAAAAAGACAAAAAGCATTTGTCTGTTCTGAGTGTGGTCAAAGATTTGGACGAAACGACACCCTGAAAACACACATAATTCATACAGGGCAAAAAAAAAGAATACCTAAACCGCTTAAAAAAGATCTGCAAAACACAACTGACACCAAAAAATAAAATCACAGCCATAAACCAGTTTGCAATACCAGTGGTGACCTATGGATTTGGCATAGTGAACTGGCCACAATACGAACTTAACAAATTGGACACAAAAACCAGAAAAATGCTCACCCTCCACAAAATCACATACAGAAATCAGTGCATGGACAGAATATACCTACCTCGCAGAGAAGGCGGTATGGGTCTTACTGAAATCAACCAGGCCTACAGAGCATCGATAATAAGTATTGGCCAGTACTTAAAAGCTCTGAAGAAGAAATCATAAAAACGGTCACACAACACCACGAGGCCATAAGTGAACGGACCTCAATCACTAAACTGGCAAAAAACTTTGGCGGAGAACTTCTACAAGAGAGAAAAAGCAACAGTCTCACGCCTGCAACAAAACTTGCAAGACAGACCAGAGAACAATACTGCAAAAAAGAAGGAAAACATCGAGTGGAAAGATGGAAACAACACAAAAGAGCCGGACGTTTCCAAGAAGAACTCGAAAAGGAATACATCGACAAAGTTGGATCAATGCAGTGGCTAAAAAATGGAAAACTTGGTTTTGATGGAGAAAGAATTCTGATTGGAGCACAAGATCAGGGACTTCTAACTAATGGCTTCAAAAAAATGGCAGGGATCTCACAAAATGATAAATGCCGATTCTGTCATACAGCTGTTGAGAGTGTAAACCATCTAACATCAGCATGCCAGATCCTCATGGCAGATGGGCATTATACATCCAGACATAACAAGATCTGTCAATATCTCCACTGGAAGATCTGCAAGGAACTGGAGTTGGAAGTCAAAGAACATGTCTGGGAGCACGAGCCAACACCAGTCTCATCCAATGGAAAAATAACGATCTTCTACGACAAAGAGATCCCAGCAGGAAGACACATAGAAGGAGGTGCAATCAAACCTGATATTGTCATCTGGAACAAGCAAGAGAAAACAGCCAAAATCATTGATGTGACAGTCCCCAATGACTACGGCCTGAATCGAGCTGAAAGGGGAAAGATCTCAAAATACCAAGACCTAAAAAATGACCTAAGAACAACATGGTCATTGAAAGACATCGATATCATTCCAGTTGTGGTAGGAGCAACAGGCCTAATGAAGAAGAACCTGAAGAAATACCTTGAGGCAATCCCCGGTCACCCAAGTGCACATGAGGTGCAGTTGTCTGCGATTAAGGGAACGATCACCATCTTGAAGAGAGCCCTTGGATACAATGCCAGATCTGGTTAAGATAACTATAGAACCTAGGATGCAACTTTAGACCCCAGGTTTGGGGCCCATTGCATTCTACTAAAAAAACATCAAAGATAAATGAAAAAACAAAAGGCAAAAAGCATTTGTCTGTTCCGAGTGTGGTCAAAGGTTTGGACATAAGAGCAACCTGAAAACACATATGATAATTCATCTGGAACAAGCAAGAGAAAAAAGCCAAAATCATTGATGTGACAGTCCCCAGTGACTACGGCCTGAATCGAGCGGAAAGGGGAACCATCTCGAAATACCAAGACCTGAAAAATGACCTACGAACAACATTGTCATTGAAAGACATCGATATCATCCCAGTTGTGGTCGGAGCAACAGGCCTGATGAAGAAGAACCTGAAGAAATACCTTGAGGCAATCCCCGGTCACCCAAGTGCACATGAGGTGCAGTTGTCTGCAATTAAAGGAACGATCACCATCTTGAAGAGAGCCCTCGGATACAATGCCAGATCTGGTTAGGATAACTATAGAGCCTAGGGTGCAACTTTAGACCCCAGGTTTGGGGCCCATTGCATTCTACTAAAAAGACATCAAAGATAAATGAAAAAACATTTGTCTGTTCTGAGTGTGGTCAAAGGTTTGGACAAAAAGGCCACCTGAACAGACACATGATGATTCATAGTCATTCACTGCCCTCCAAAAAATGAGCCATTCAACCAGCACATCTACAAAACAAAATACAGGTGCACACAGACCCAGAACAGCAGGATTTAGAAGAGGAATGGGCAAATAATATTGAAGAAACCAGAAAAATGGACATAAAAGAGCATCCAAAACTGACTAAATTAAAGGAGAATAAAAAAAAAATTCAAAAACTATCCCGCAAAAAGTTAACCTGGGACTGACTAAACTGGTCCCACAGGGAACCACATTGACAGATTTAAACTGCATACATTATGGAGCGTTATGGTACAAAGTAAACCAGAAAAGGAATCACAATTAAGAAAAACAATACTGTGCCACAATGGAAAAAGAAATTATAACAAAAAATCAGCCCCTAAGAGCAGAGATCTCCCAAATGGCCAGATTTCCCAAATTTTTGGGAAACCAAAACCACAAAAGAAATATCCTTAAAAAAGTAAATTGCATTAAAAGAAAATACAATGTTGAAGATAAACAGCTGGGTGGGAGGCTGAACATCAAGCCTTAGTGAAAGATTTTGCGGCACAGATTAGGAACAACAACAAGAAAATACAAGCAAAACAGATAAGTCGCAAAAAACCCCAGACTAGTGTACAGGAAGTTGGCAAACAACACATCAGCCACCTGAGAGAAGAAATTGAAAAATTCTGGAGACCACTCAAACAACAAATGCCACCAATTGTAATCACTGAAGAGGAGATCAGAAAGAAAATGAGTGAATACAGAAACTTCAAGGCACCTGGCATCGACAAAATCCCAAATTTTTGGCTGAAAAGACTGACAGCATTACACCAACATTATGCTGTGACTTTCACAGAAATATTGAACAGAGAAGAGGACACACCAGACTGGATAACGACTGGGAACACAAGCCTAATTCCAAAGACCAAGGAAACACAGCTTCCCAACAAGTACAGACCCATCTGCTGCCTAACAACAACATACAAATGGCTGACAGGAATCATAACTGATGCCATTTATGAACATCTGGACACTGGTGGCTACCTGGAAAATGAACAGAAAGGATGTTCCAGAAGAAGATTAGGAGCTAAAGACCAGTTACTGACAGACAAAGTTATCCTGGAGGACTGCAAAACAAGGAGAAGGAACCTCAGCATGGCTTGGATTGACTACAAAAAGGCATTTGACAGTGTACCACACTCCTGGATCATGAGGTGCTTAGAACTCTACAACATCAATGAGGAAATAAGATCTTTCCTGAGAGCACAAATGAACAAGTGGAACACCACCATCACCCTCAATCACACAGAGGGACAAATAACAATCCCAGACATACGAGTTCAGAGAGGGATACTTCAGGGAGACAGACTCTCACCACTTTTATTCTGTTTAATCATAGACCCACTCAGCAAGATCCTGAAGGAGCAAGACATCGGGTATGACTTAAGAAGAAGCAGGAAAAAAAAAAAAAAACTTGTTTTGGATGATTTGAAAATCTCTGCCAACACAAAAAAGGGACTCAGTCAGCTTGTAGAAACTGTCCATAAGTTCTTCAGAGACATTGGTATGGAATTTGGACTGGATAAATGCTCAAAATACACAATCAAAAAAAGTAAAAAGACAAAAACAGAAAACATACAGTTGGATGAAGGGAGCTACATTGAAGATACATCGGGATACTTTCTGTTTTTGGCATGACATCTTTGCGAGCGCAGTTAATATCTACGTGTGTGAAATAATATAATATGCTTGAACACTTTTTTTTTTTTTTTTTAACATGAGTGGTTTTGGCACCAATCTGACACCATATCTGTTTCTCTGAGTAATAATGTCTTAATGTTGGAATTGTAAGTTTTTAGGAAAATATGGACTTTTTTAGGGTGAAAACTGAAATTCACCCAAATTTTTTCCTTCAGTTCTTGATGGATTTTGATGATTTTTTTTGTTTGTTTCATCTAAACACTGATTTACAATCCTTCCTCTCACAATATTGAACTTTTGAATTGTTTTGGAAATTGTAGAAATTTTTTATGGTGAAAATAGTGAAATTCACCAAAACACGTTTTTCTCTTTCAGTTTCTGATATATTTTAATTCTGTTGGTTTTGTTTGTTTTTTCTAAACACTGCTCATAATTCATCCTTGTGCATATATGAAATAATAAATTTGAGTAAAAAATGGATTTCATTAAGGTGAAATTCATGCAAAAGTTTTCATTTGAACTCATATTAGGTTGATTTATTTAAACACTGTTCTCACTTCTTCTTCACAAAATTATGATTTTTGTTGAAAACAAATATTGTGTGTTTGGAAAACAATAAAATTTGCCAAACTGGTGAATTTGGTTTTGTTTGAAGTTGAAGTTTGAATGAAAACTTTTGGTCATGAAAAACCATGAAATTTACCTGCAGTTGTACAAGTTCCAAAATTGCATGAGAGAGAAAAATCACCACAAGATGGTATTCAAGGAATTTTAAAGTCATTGAATTTTTGGAGGAGAATCTCAACTTCCAGCAACAATATTTCCAGTAAATTTCTGTCCTCTGATCCAGTCGACACACTGCTGTCAACATTTCAGCTGATACTTCAGGTTTCATTCAAAAGTCTATTTACACAATAGTGTAAACACTAAAATGACTCTTACAGAATTTACAGCTGTTGGTAAAGAATTTTATTCAGTCAGCTGGATGTTGGAGGTAAGAGGGCGGAGCTTATCAAGGCTGGAGGTCAACCAGGACAAAGTGCTGTGAGGAGACGTCACAGCTGAGAGAAGTAAGCAGGTGATGGACTGAAGGTCGTGTCCAAAGTGATTGTTTCAAGAAGATTTTGTAGATTTTCCTGCAGAGAAACTAAATGAAAGGAAACAGTCTGAAAAATAGAGCGACCGCTGTGTCGTCGGTAAACAACTGAGTCATCATGAGGTCAAGTTGTTTGTCGACTTTGTGAGACAGTCGGCAGCAAAATCAGGGATGAGATCAAAGTGTGCGCTTAAAGAGCCCAGAGACGCCACTCGAGTGACCTTCAGTCCTCATCTCAGTCTCAGTTCAGACTGATGAAAATCTGATCCGGTTTGAATCAGCCAAACTCGGCCACGTGTGAATGTTACTGAACTTTAAAATCAAACACTTTGTGTTCACTCAGAGTCACACAGTCTGAGTTTGACTAATTCAGTCTGACTGCAGCTGGAAAGAAACTTCTAGACTCCAGAAAAACATAAATAAATTCCACTGATCCTAAAATTTGCCTGGATCAGGATGAGAATTTTCCATGGATTTCAGAGTTTTTCTGGGTTTCTGGTCCATTTCTGAGATCAGTGTAAATCTGTTGAGAAAACGTTTGGGTGTTCTTCATATTCAGTGTCAGTTTTACCATCAGAGAGTCTCGTCCACAAGACTCCAAGCTGTCAGTGATGTTAAAGTGGGCAACACACGGCATTAAGAGCAGGGGTATGTAAACTTTTGATCGGGGTCATTTGGGTCGTTTCTGTTGTCATTATGATTTAAAAAGAAGAAACGTTGTTTGACAATAAATGGCTTCATTCATCCACTAACCATGAAAAGAAAGTCTTTGTGTTTATCGTTCCTATTCTCTGAAAAATGGCCAAAAATACAAATTCTGCCAGGGTATGTAAACTTTTGAGCACAACTGTATCCACATCTGGATGCTGAAAGCAGGATTCAGCACTTGATTGTAATGATTTTTCATTAAAGATCATGACCCACTTCAGATGAACATTACACTTAGTTGTGTTTCTGACCAGTTTCTATGTTTGAGGGGTTGAAGAAGGTCAACAAACACAGTACGTCCTGATCCACAACGTACTTTAACAAATGACACTGAAAATCTGCAGTCAAATATTTACCCAATAATCTGGCTTTCTGGTACATTTGAAGCAACATTAAGCAACATTTTTTTAACAGAAGTTTACATTTCAGTCCTGGAACATAGATTATAACTTTTTTCAGCCGTTCACTCAAAAAATAAGAAAGTCTCACTGTGTCTTCTTGGTAGAACTCCCACTTTCATTCTGGGAAATAAAAATTCCTCCCTCTTCAGGTTATATGTGAAAAATATTGATCTGATTGGTTCCTCTTGCAGCGTGAACACAGACAATAATCAGCTCACTTGTGTTCTGTTAAAAGCAAACTCAGATTTTCACATCACTTTTTTGAGGAGCGTCCAGGCAGAGAGAATGTGGACGCTGGAAGTCTTTTCCCGTACACCTGCTGATATTGAGACAGAACATCAGCCCGTCCCTCCTGAAGAGATCTGCCTGGTCCAAAGAGAGGATCAGTGTGTTGGGACTGAATGTTTGGTGTCTGGTGACAAACCCTGAGGCCACCAGCTGACGTCATTCCGTGTGCAAACCAGACGTCTGTTATGTGACTGAGGGATACTTAGACTGCTGACGCAAAATGCAAACAATTTTTCCAGTTGCAGTGATAGAAGCCCAGAACTTCTTCAGGGTTGTCTGGGTGTCTTGGTGGCTTTCCTCACTTGTCTCCTTCCTGCACAGTTGATCAGTTTTTGAGAACTACCTACTTAACACACAATTACCACACAGTACCACACTGTTTGTATTTCGTAATGACTGAGGGAAATGAAGTTCAAGACACACTCAGTGACTTGGAAAGGTTCTTGGATCCATCCCCACTTGCCTGAAGAAAACTGGCCGTCAGAGTGAAGATTTACTTTTTCCAATAAAGGGTCTGATTTTAGCTTTGATATTTTTATTTCATTTATGTCATGTTGTAGAAATGAGTTTTCACTTAGTTTAAAGGTCATTCTTTAAGATTTTTTTTTTAAACTGATGTCATTCTAACATTCCAGACATGTAACCTGGAATTCTGTTAGATTGTAGCCGTCTGTGGGTGTCAGGATGGCACCTGGCACAAAGCTGACCAAAGTCCACACACTGTGTTTGTGACAGTTTCCTGATCAGCGTCTGTTGAAGCCTAAATCTATGTTCTTTAAGCCCAGGTCAAAGGTCACTGGCATTTTGTTAAAAAAAATGCACTTCACTGCAGAATGTATTTAATCAGATGGAAAGAAAAAAACCCAAACACATTTTTTGTTATTTCTTAAAATTAATTTGAAAACAACAGTGAAACACATCATAATAAAGTTATAAAAGTGCTTTGCTTTTATGTACATTTTATTCAAATATTATTAATATAAAAAACAATCATAAGACTATATATATATTGTGATGGTTCATGTTGGCAGGGAGGTGTGGGTTTGAAATATCCCGCGCTGCTGACGTAACTGTCCACAAGCTGTGAGGAGACAGAAGTGTCAGTGCATTTCTATAAGGAAGCTGAAACACTGATCAGACACATGAAGCTTCACATGAACAATCAGGTGCAGTAAAAAGCGCTGGTTCCACCACATCTGTCACATCTGATCTGCTCAGGCTGCATGAAGTGACTCAGTGTGCACGCTGACAAACTGGAATCACTGTCAGTGTGACTGAGCAGCTTCAGCAAACTCCTGCATCTTATTAATGATCATTTATTCAAGAGAAATGAAGATCATTAATGTTGCATTTACACATGACAAGTCACGAATGCCACGAAGTAAACATTCTTGGCTGCTGAATGTGATGATTTGAGGCGTCAGGTGCCTGTTATAATCACAATCAATTATACTCACACTCACTCATCTTCAACCGCTTAGTCCAATTAAGGGTTGTGGGGGGCTGGAGCCTGTGCCAGCAGTCATAGGGCATGAGGCAGGGACGGGGTTCACTCTGGACAGGACTGTGAGGATGTAACGTAATTATGCTCATGAGAACTTTGCTGTACATTAACAAGTTATTAGAAAAACTAGTTGAATATTACATTTGTCTTTGTTCTTCTCCACAAATGACTGTAATCTGAAATGGTCCAGACATTTGCAGCTGCACAAGGCTGTGCACATGAGGCCAAATTGTTAGCAATGTTTTGTCTTGTTGCCACGGCTGGACTGATTATCTGGCGTACCGGGCAAATCCCGCCGGGCCCCCCTGTATTTTGGGCTCCCCCGGGTCTGTTGTTAAAAAATATATGTATATAATTTTTTATTGATTGCGCGGTAAAAAATGACACATAGTGGCCCATTGGATGCTTCTCCTGAGGCACATTGGGCTGGTCCAATGAAACTCCTTGGTTCTCGAAGGCCCGCCCGCCCGTATGCGATGAATCTAGCATATCTGACCTCACCTCTGCTTTCTGTCTCCCTCAGAGCACCAATTGCTGTTCTCTTTCTTTCCTTTGCCTGTCTTTGCATCTCTCTCTCTCACACACACACACCATAGGCCTTATTTGTCTTATTTGTAATTGTGTATATATAGTATATTTCATAAACCATAAAAAGCATCTCTAGCAGTGTTTCTTTGTCAAACACTAACATGAAACGAACATTTTGACACTGTGACCATCTCCCCCAAGAAGAAGGTTTTTGTGAGTAGTGAAAAAGCATTTTTTTTAATGTGGGCTCTTTAATGTAGGCTGATGCACTTAATTTCAATTGTTGAAACTGCACGATGCAAACATACATTCTTCTTTAGCATATGCTTCCAGACATCATATATAGGTCTATATATATATCGTACATATAACGGCGCCGGGCCCTTTTCAGATGCCAGTCCAGCCCTGCTTGTTGCCACACTTGATCAGTTGTTGGCAGCTCTCTGCAGTAAGTGGAAGTGTGGTCCAGCATATACGTATGCCACTGGTTGCCTTTCTGAACCCATCTTCTTGACTGACTCCATATGCAGCCTGTCTGGTAGGTAGCACACTTGACACTTCTGACTATAACACAAAAGTTAACTCCCAAGTCTTTCATCACCAACTGGAATCAAAACATTCCAATCATATATTTCTGATCTCTTCCACATCAAACTCCATCGTGCTGATGTTTACAAAGTGCTTCAGTGATAACAGATGAAGTTGCTTCAATAAATTTGTCTCATTAATACTTACAAATGCACAGAGGGCGATTTATAAATATTCCTCGATTTGTACACGTGCTTTATGATCCACAAACACAAAAGCATTTGCAAAACTGAAAATTGTGTTCTCCTGTTGGTGTTTAGCTGCACCGCCCCCTGCCAGTCAACATGCATAGAACAACACTACCATCTACTGGATGGAAATGTGAATAGCAACTTACATATTTGTGGATTTCAAGTGAAGTTTTGCGCTGAGAATATCTCAATACTGCGTAAGTGAGCAACACGATGAATGTGTGTAATCAGTGCTTGACAAATGCTGAATCACACATCACAAACAGAATTTTCAGTTTTGCAAATGCTTTTGTGTTTGTGGATCACAAAGCACGTGTACAAATCGAGGGATATTTGTAAATCACCCTCTGCGCATTTGTAAGTATTAATGAGATGAATTTAACTCCATATGAGTCTTGCTTTTGTCCTGTTCATGTCCACTTAAACTTTTTTTTTTTTTACACCACTATCGATGTCTTTAACGCAGTCTTCCTTCTCTCTCTCTCTGTAATTTTGATCAGGTTACAGATGCAGCTCAACAAAACAAACTTGCAGAAACTCAAAATGTCCACATCCGGGTTCTTTCAGTGACTTTAGATATTACAGAGATTCTGATTGGATGAAAGTTCGCTGTTGTTGAAAAAGTAACCAATGAGATTTGAGCATTTTAGTTTGGAGTTGCAGCAGTGCCATTATGGCTCACATGCACATGAGGAAAGATTTAACTGGCACCGATGACCCGCGCTGCACCAACACCCAAACATTTTCTCATCTGATTTACACTGATCTCAGAAATGGACCAGAAAAACTCATCATTGATCCAGGCAGGTTTTAAGATCAGTGGAATTTATCTGCTGAATCCAGATGTTTTTCTGGAGTCCAGAAGTTTCTTTCCAGCTGCTGTCAGACTGAATTAGTCAAACTCAGACTGTGTGACTCTGAGTGAACACAAAGTGTTTGATTTTGGAGTTCAGTAACATTCACACGTGGCTGAGTTTGGCTCTGATTCAAACCGGATCAGATTTTCATCAGTCTGAACTGAGACTGAGATGAGGACTGAAGGTCACTCGAGTGGCGTCTCTGGACTCTTTAAGCGCACACTTTGATCTCATCCCTGATTTTGCTGCCGACTGTCTCACAAAGCCGACAAACAACTTGACCTCATGATGACTCAGTTGTTTACCGACGACACAGCGGTCGCTCTATTTTTCAGGCTGTTTCCTTTAATTTAGTTTCTCTTCAGGAAAATCTACAAAATCTTGTTGAAACAATCACTTTGGACACGACCTTCAGTCCATCACCTGCTCACTTCTCTCAGCTGTGACGTCTCCTCACAGCACTTTGTCCTGGTTGACCTCCAGCCTTGATAAGCTCCGCCCTCTTATCTCCAACATCCAGCTGACTGAATAAAATTGTTTACCAACGGCTGTAAATTCTGTAAGAGTCATTTTTCTATTTGTGTAAATAGACTTTTGAATGAAACCTGAAGTAGCAGCTGAAATGTTTGACAGCAGTGTGTCGACTGGATCAGAGGACAGAAATTTCCTGGAAACAGTTTTTGCTGGAAGTTGAGATTCTCCTCCAAAAATTCAATGACTGTTTAAAATTCCTTGAATACCATCTTGTCGTGATTTTTCTATCATGCAATTTTGAAACTTTTGGGTGAATTTCATGGTTTTTCATGACCAAAAGTTGTCATTCAAAATTCAACAGGGAAGAACAGAACTTCAAAGAAAACTAAATTTGCCAGTTTGGTGAATTTTATTGTTTACCAAATACACTATTTGTTTTCAACAAAAATCATAATGTAAAGAAGAACTGAGAACAGTGTTTAAATAAATCAACCTAATATGAATCCAAATGAAAACTTTTGCATGAATTTCACCTTAATGAAATCCATTTTTTACTCAAATTTATTATTTCATATATCTGCAAGGATGAATTATGAACAGTGTTTAGAAGAATCAAACAAAACCAACAGAATTAAAATATTAGAAATTGAAAGAGAAAAAAGTGTTTTGGTGAATTTCACTATTTTCACCATAAAAAATTTCTATTTCCAAAACAATTAAAAAGTTCAATATTGTGTGAGGAAGGATTGTAAATCAGTGTTTAGATGAAACAAACAAAAACAATCATCAAAATCCATCAAGAACTGAAGGAAAAAATTTGGGTGAATTTCAGTTTTCAACCGAATAAGTCCATATTTTCCTAAAAACTTACAATTCCAACATTAAGACATTATTACACTCAGAGAAACAGATATGTCATTTCGATGCCAACACCACTCATGTGGGGGGGGGGGGGGGGGAATGCATTCAGGCATATTGTATTATTTCACACAAGTAGATATTAATTGCGTGTGCAAAGATGTCATGCCAAAAACAGAAAGTATCCCAATGTATCTTCAATGTAGCTCCCTTCATCCAACTGTACGTTTTCTGTTTTTGTCTTTTTACCTTTTGTAATTGTGCATTTTGAGCATTTATCAAGTCCAAATTCCATACCAATGTCTTTGAACAACTTATGGACAGTTTGTATGAGCTCCTTCACGATCTTGCTGAGTGGGTCTATGATTAATCAGAATAAAAGTGGTGAGAGTCTGTCTCCCTGAAATATTCCTCTCTGAACTCGTATGTCTGGATTGTTATTTGTCCCTCTGTGTGATTGAGGGTGATGGTGGTGTTCCACTTGTTCATTTGTGCTCTCAGGAAAGATCTTATTTCCTCATTGATGTTGTAGAGTTCTAAGCACCTCATGATCCAGGAGTGTGGTACACTGTCAAATGCCTTTTTGTAGTCAATCCAGGTCATGCTGAGGTTCCTCCTCCTTTTTTTGCAGTCCTCCAGGATAACTTTGTCTATCAGTAACTGGTCTTTAGCTCCTAATCTTCTTTGGGATTTTGTCTGATTTCCTCTTCAGTGATTACAATTGCTGGCATTTGCTGTTTGTCTTTGTTTTTATTTTATTTTTTCAATCCACTCAGCCTCTTGGTGGTGTTTTTGGGTCTTCAAAGAGTGGTCTGCAGAATTTTTCAATTTCTTCTCTCTCAGGTGGTTGTTGTACTTCTATTGTCATTTGCCAACTTCCTGGACACTAGTCTGGGTTTTTTTTTTTTGCAAATTGTTTAACTGTTTTGCTTGTATTTTCTTGTCTTTGTTCCTAATCTGTGCCGCAAAATCTTTCAATAAGGCTTGATGTTCAGCCTCCCACCCAGCTGGTTGTCTTCAACATTGTATTTTCTTTTAATGCAATTTACTTTAAGGAGATTCCTTTTACGGTTTTAACTTCCCAAAAAATGTGGTTTGGGAGATCTCTGCTCTTAGGCGGCTGTTTTTTTTGTTGTAATTTCTTTTTCCATTGTGGCACAGTATTCTTTTTCTTAATTCTGGTTCCTTTTCTCTCCAAATCTTGTGGGGCTAATTTACTTTGTATGTACCATGCTGCTCCATAATTTACAGAGTTTAAATCTGTCAATTTGGTTCCTTCTGGGACCAGTTTAGTCAGTCCCAGGTTAACTTTATGCAGGATAGTTTTGAATTTTTTAAATTCTCCTTTAATTTAGTCAGTTTTGGATGCCCTTTCATGTCCATTTTTCTTGTTTCTTCAATCTTATTTGCCAATTCCTCTGCTGTTCTGGGTCTGGGTGTACCTGTATATTGTTTTGTAGATGAGCTGGTGAATGGCTCATTTTTGGAGGGGGCCATGAATTATCATGTGTTTGTTCAGAGTGCCCTTCTGTTTCTGTCTTTTATTATGATCAGAACAGCTAAATGGTGTGTCTGGTATGAATTATCATGTGTTTGTTCAGGTGGCTCTTTAGTAGAAACCCTTTACTACACTCAGAACACAAATGCTTTTCACCCTTTTTTTTTTTTTTCATTTGACTTGAATTTCCTTCTACAAGAATGCAGTGGGCCCCAGACACGGGGTCTAAAGCTGCACCCTTAACATTACTGGCTTTGTATCCGAGGGCTCTCTTCAAGATGGTGACCTTTCCTCTCCTCAAATACTGCCTTTAATCTCCTGCCCCACTTCTAAGTTTGAGTAAGCGGAGCAGTGAGATCTTTTTCTTCTCCCCAATGGACCAATTTACAGTGATGCAGTTTCACTGGATTCTTTTAGCCCATTGATGGTGTTGTTGCTGGGGTCCAGGATCAGAACTATCTGGTGGATGACCCAGCTGAGTGCTGCTACATAGGAGATGTCTCCCCGCAGCACTGGGAGAAGTTGCACCATTTTCTTCATACGCCCTGGTGCCTAGGCACTTTGTAGAGGTTTTAGCTGGGGTTTGTTTCTTTTGAAACATCCTCATACCAAGACCTCTCCTGGCAAACACCTTCACAGTGGGTCCAGTAGGAACTCCAACCCTCCTTTTTGTCTTGTATGAATTATCATGTGTTTTTTCAGGTTGCCCTTTAGTCCAAATCTTTGACCACACTCAGAACAGACAAATGTTTTTTGTCTTGTATGAATTATCATGTGTGTTTTCAGGTTGCCCTTTAGTCCAAACCTTTGACCACACTCAGAACAGACAAATGTTTTTTGTCTTGTATGAATTATCATGTGTGTTTTCAGGTTGCCCTTTTGTCCAAACCTTTGACCACACTCAGAACAGACAAATGCTTTTTGTCCTGTATGAGTTATCATGTGTGTTTTCAGGGTGCCCTTTTGTCCAAACCTTTGACCACACTCAGAACAGACAAATGCTTTTTGTCCTGTATGAGTTATCATGTGTGTTTTCAAGGTGTCCTTTAGTCCAAACCTTTGACCACACTCAGAACAGACGAATGCTTTTTGTCCTGTATGAATTATCGTGTGTTTTTTCAGGTCGGCCTTTCGTCTGAACCTTTTACCACACTCAGAACAGACAAATGCTTTTTGTCCTGTATGAATTATCATGTGTTTGGTCAGGTTGCTCTTTAGTCCAAACCTTTTACCACACTCAGAACAGACAAATGCTTTTTGTCCTGTATGAATTATCATGTGTGTTTTCAGGTGGCTCTTTCGTCCAAATCTTTGACCACACTCAGAACAGTCAAATGTTTTTTGTCCTGTCTGAATTCTAATGTCTTTGTTCTGAGTGCCCTTCTGTTTTTGTCCTTTACTCCCATCAGAACAGCTAAATGGTTTTCTTCTTGCTTTCCTCCCCTTTTGTTGCTCTGAGTTGTTCATGTCACCAGATGTTTTTCCATATTTAGAGCCTTTAAATTGTTTGTCATCAGTGTTGCCTGAATGAACAATATTGGTCTGTTTCCAGTCAACACTGTCATCAGTCTCAGTTTCAGAACTGTCTGAACTCCTGCCACTGGTATCTGGTTGTAAATGACTGTTTGGACCTGAGTTGCTGGCTGGTTGTGGTCCTCCTTCGTCCTCTCCATCAGCTTCTGGTGTCAGTGTTCTGTGTACAGATGAGCTGCTGGCTACAGGCTCAGCCTCTGTGCTCTCATCACTTCGGCTTTGATGAAGCTGTGATGACTCTGGTTTTTCATCATCATTTTCACTCTTCACAGGGACGGCAGTGAAACCAAACTTGGTGAGATCTGCCTCCTCCAGCTGCTGAAGCTGCTCTCCCTGCTGACTTATCCACAGCTTCTCTTCTTCTTTAATGTCCTCCTGGTCAACATTCAGATTCCATTCCTGGTATTCAGGGAGAGCTTCTTGTTTAATCACCAACAATGGCTGCATGTCTGTAAAGAAACAATAAATATTAGTGACAACACTCACTAAAATAAAGTATCAGTGGTGAGTTTGACCTGATGACAGTAAGTTATTGCACTGATGGAACTGATAAAGTGGAAATGTACATCAGCATTTGTTTTAAATTTCACAAATTGTAATTCACATCCTTGTCTTCCACAACTGACTATTGCAGTGTTTTATTTTCTGGATTGCTATAAAATAGTGTAGGATGTCTACAGATGGTACAGAATTACTGTTGCTCGAGTTTAATGAAAACCAGGAGGTTTGATCACAGACATTCTGGCTTCCCTTCACCAACTCGAGGACTAGATTTCAAGATTTTGTTAGACATTTCAGGCTATAAACCAGAGGTCTCAAACAGTCTTCTGAGACCTTCTCACTCAAAGTGATGTTAATCATTTTGAGCAGGTGAAATCAGTTAATCAGTGAAATCACCTGTGGAGTGGGTGGTTGCACAGAAACTCTGCACCCTCTCAGCCCTTTCTGGAACCGGTTTGAGACCTCTGCTTTTTCATCCAAACCTTTTACCACACTGAGAACAGACAAGTGGATTTTTCCCTGCGTAAATTGTAATGTGTTTGTTCAGAGTGCCCTTCTGTTTCTGTCTTTTAGTCTGATCAGAACAGCTAAATGGTGTTGTTCTTGCTTTCCTCTCCTTTTGTTCCTCTGAGTTGTTCATGTGACCAGATGCTTTTCCATATTTAGAGCCTTCAAATTGTTTCTCATCAGTGTTGTCTGAATGAATAATACTGGTATTTTTTTGACAGTTAAAACTTGACTGAAGTTCTCTGGTCTGTTTCCAGTCATCACTGTCATCAGTCTCACTTCCAGAACTGTCTGAACTCCTGCCACTGGTATCTGGTTGTAAATGACTGTTTGGACCTGAGTTGCTGGCTGGTTGTGGTCCTCCATCATCCTCTCCATCAGCTTCTGCTGTCAGTGTTCTGTGTACAGATGAGCTGCTGGCTACAGGCTCAGCCTCTGTGCTCTCATCACTTCGGCTTTGATGAAGCTGTGATGACTCTGGTTTTTCATCATCATTTTCACTCTTCACAGGGACGGCAGTGAAACCAAACTTGGTGAGATCTGCCTCCTCCAGCTGCTGAAGCTGCTCTCCCTGCTGACTTATCCACAGCTTCTCTTCTTCTTTAATGTCCTCCTGGTCAACACTCAGATTCCATTCCTGGTGTTCAGGGAGAGTTTCTTCTTTAATCACCAACAACGGCTGCATGTCTGCAAAGAAACAAATTAACAATAAATGTTAGAACAACACTCACTAAAACAAAGTATCAGTGGTGAGTTTGACCTGATGACAGTAAGTTATTGCACTGATGGAACTGATAAAGTGGAAATGTACATCAGCATTTGTTTTAAATTTCGCAAATTGTGATTCACGTCCTTGTCTTCCACAACTGATAATTGCTGTGTTTTATTTTCTGGATTGCTATAAAATAGTCTACAGATGGTACAGAATTACTGTTGCTTGAGTTTTGATGAAAACCAGGAGGTTTGATCACAGACATTCTGGCTTCCCTTCACTGACTCGAGGACTAGATTTCAAGATTTTGTTAGACATTTCAGGCTCTAAACAGTCATGAACTCAACTATCTTGCTGAACTTGTTCAGCCTTATGTGCCTCCTCGTGCCCTGTGGTCCTTGGATGCAGACTTGCTCTGTGTCTCAAGGGTTAAAAAGAAGTCAGCAGGCTTCAGAGCCTTTTTTTTTTTTTGCTGTGGTCGTATCAACAGCGTTCTTCCCCAACGCCTTGCTCTCTGCCTCAGATGCACTTACTGAGTGCATGGGCTCGGTAAATGCCGCAGTGGGCCACTCACACCCCCATGTCTACTGAATGTAGGTGCAGCCAACTTGGCACAAGTCCAGAGACTACGCTCGCTGTTTTGATGCGGAGCGGCCGTTGACACCTGTTGCTCGCAAGGACAGACTTCTTGCGGCAAAACCCGCAGCGCCGCACATCTCGGTAATCGGAGCCGCAGAGCTCCGTGGCGGCTGAGAGAGGTTTATATCTTTTTAATGACTTGGATTCATTGCGGGTCTCGCCTCCATACCCCACGACGGTAACACCGGAGGTGAGACAGTAGATTTTCAATGTGACACCACTCAAACGGGCGTATGAAAAAGTCCCCAAAAATAATTTTCAAGCACAAATAAAAGAAATGTGTACTCACCAAGCGTACCGCAAGACAATATGAAGTTTTAAAAAAATTAGATCCTTCCATATAAGACAAGAAAAAGAAGAAAAAGGTGCAGAAGCAAACTGACGTAAATCCACAAATTACAGTTGGCCGCGTGCAATGCATGCTGGGATAGGGTCTTCTCCCTGACATCTCGGCAGTGTACCGGATGTGATGACAGTTTTGCGGAGGGCTAAATTTTAGCTGTAAATTTGTCATTTTAAAATGAAGATTTCTCCGTTGAATGACAGATCTGAGCTTGCAGATTTACTTTACTACATTCAGAAGGATCTTATGTGTTCCAAAGATCTGACTGCATTTATTTCAATGCAGGTCTACTTTAACAAAGACTGTTTCTGGGACCAGACCTCCATCCCACCTCTCTTTCTCTTTTTCCAAATACACACATTTGTTGTATTTGAAAACACATGTTGCTTTTAATTCTGATGTGTGCCATTATTACAGTAAACAAGTAATAATTGTGGACTAATTGCTGTCTGAGGTAACTGGAGTGTAAACGTAATTTCTCCACTGTGAGATCAGTAAAGTATATCTAACATTTCTGCACACTTCCACATTTACACTATTCAGGTTGACATGTCACGTCTGGTCACAAAGCCAGCTATTAATAGTACGAAGTTACCAAGGAAAAGTTCCCCAGTTTGGGTTGTTGATGGGAGCCGTAGAAAATAATGGATTTTATTTATTGAAGTCATGTTGATCTGAATTAATATTGCAGTGATGAATAAATTCTGTGAGTAAAGACAATTATTCTTGGTCTGCTCATAACCAGAGCTGCTCTCAAGGGGCTTTCACACTGAATCCGTCAGACCAATGTGTCAACGGATCAGTATCCGACGGATGACGTCAGACGCGTCGCTTTGGAAGTGGCAAAAAAAAAAAAAAGGGGGGGGGGGGGGGAACTGCCACGTCACGTTTGGCTGTTTCCACAATCTGAAAAAGTTCAGCGATCGCCATCTTGAATGGGTCGCCTGAACCACAAAAAAAAAAAGCTTTAAAAAAAACAGCAGTAGAACACTTCTCCCATCACCCTGCTGGGAGAAACTTTTTTTCCAGCTACTTTTCGGAGTCACGCCGACCGAGGAGGAGGATGGACGAGGAGGACCAACAACTGAACCGCGACAGCGGGCCAACCCGTACGGAGAAGCCAGCCTTCAGGCTTCATCACTGCGCAGACCGAGGCAGGCAGCCGGGGTGATGGAGCAGACCCACTCAGACTGAAATCTTGCACTTTTTGTATATATGCGAAGTCCCAGTTTGCCCAACGGAGTTTAGTTCTGCAGTTTCCTCTAGTGGGTAACTCAGACCACCATGTGGAGAGAACACAAGATTTTGTGAACAAAATCAAGGACCTGCAGCTGAAGGCAGATGAAACTATGGTGTCATTTGATGTGACTTCGTTGTTCACCTGCATCCCCACTGCTGAGGCCATCTCAGCTGTGAGGCAGAGACTGCTGGAAGATGTGTCTCTACCTGAAAGGACCAAATTCACACCAGACCACATCTGCCAACTCTTGGAGATCTGTCTTAACACCACGTATTTCCTGTTTAGGGGGAATTACTACAGACAGCTCCATGGTTGTGCGATGGGGTCTCCAGTATCCCCCATTGTGGCCAATCTGTACATGGAGCGAGTGGAGAAGACAGCCTTGACGTCATTCACGGGCATCTCTCCCAGTCACTGGTTCAGATATGTCGATGACACATGGGTTAAAATCAAGCAACAGGAGGTCGAGGACTTTACAGAACACATCAATTTGGTGGACTCCAATATCAAGTTCACACGTGAGGATGCCAGAAACAACCATTTAGCCTTCTTGGACTGTGATGTTACGATTGGAGAGAACAGGCAGCTCCAGACAGAGGTTTACAGAAAACCCACTCACACTGACCAATATCTGCTCTTTGGCTCAAACCACCCCCTTGAACACAAGCTCGGGGTGATCAGGACTCTTCAACACAGAGCCCTACAGGTGCCCACAACTGCAGAGGGAAGGGCTAAAGAGCAACAACTTGTACGGAAAGCCCTCACAGTATGTGAGTACCTACGTTGGTCCCTGGACAAAGTGCAGAAGTCCCAGAAAACAAAGAGACCAGATAGACAGGAGACGTCAAGGGAGCCATCAGGGGAGGCTTCCGTCCTGTCATTAGGAGAGTGCTAACTAGAGCACAATAGGTGCTAATTAGAGTTATTGTTTAGTCACTAGCCTATAGCAGTCAGTCTCTCGGTAGGTGGAGTCTGGTTAGGTTAAAAACTCCAGCTTTTGTTGGTTTCTGGTTTATTCTTCTCTACAAGAGTCAAGACAGAAGTCAGACTACCAGAGCAAGAATTTTAGCTGAGGAAACTTCTGTGATTTGAAGGATAACGTCCTCACATCAAGCAACCCAGTCCAGTCGAAGATTCAAGCTTCTCTACTTTAGTTCTGCAGCTTTATCGAGGTGAGAATAATGTAAAAATAAAATGTGACATTTACTGAACTGCTTTGAAGGTTTAATGATCGGCTAACGTTAGTGTAGCCTTTTAGCACAGTTGATCTGAGTAAACACTAATTTCTAAATGGTTCAATCTTTTATTTTTACCAACTAAAGCTACAGCTTTTTTCAGACACCACAAAAGCTCAACTTTAAATAACTTTTTCGGGCGTTTTTCCATCGTTTTTTTTTTCCTGTTTTTCTATATATAAACTGTTTCTTTATATTTAAAGAAGTATTTTTATTTGTCCCGATCAGGAACATTTGCTGTGCAGACAACCAAACTTCCATTGATGAGCTGAACACCACGAAGTCCAGTTGAAAGAAAACATCTCTGGTTTTCAGCAACACCACCAGAGTTCAAAGCTGCAGAAGAGACCTTCATCTGGTCCAGAGAATCCAGCAGAACATCACCTGCTTCTAAATAAAAGGCTCTTTGAACAGCAACTATTTTATTATTTTTTAAAAAGCTGTTTCATTTGTATTTTAACAATAAATGAACAGATCATTAAAAATGTCCACAAAATCAAAGTCAAAAGACATTTGCACAGGTAGAAGCTCTCCACTTATTGTGTTCAAATTCATATTTTAGAAATGACTGTCCTGATAGCAACATTAAAGGCAATTACATATTTTGGCGAAATTACAAGTTGAAATGACTATAAATACACACACCATATATATGCGTACATACGCGCGTACGCGTACATATACGCGCGTACGCGCGTACGCGTACATATACGCGCGTACGCGCGTACGCGTACATATACGCGCGTACGCGCGTACGCGCGTACGCGCGTACGCGCGTACGCGCGTACGCGTACATATACGCGCGTACGCGTACATATACGCGCGTACGCGTACATATACGCGCGTACGCGTACATATACGCGCGTACGCGTACATATACGCGCGTACGCGTACATATACGCGCGTACGCGCGTACGCGTACATATACGCGCGTACGCGTACATATACGCGCGTACGCGCGTACGCGTACATATACGCGCTACGCGTACATATACGCGCGTACGCGTACATATACGCGCTACGCGTACATATACGCGCGTACGCGCGTACATATACGCAGTTACATTTATAAACAATGTAGGTTCGAAATTGCAAGTTACTGTTACAGTGCTGTCAACAGTTAAATATAAGGTCAAGAAAGAGGTCTTTATTTTACTTTTTATAAAACAAGTATTTATTTTCATTGAAGTCAAGAAAGGGTGACTATAAAGTAAGTTTTGGCAAAACAGGTATCATTGTCATGTTGAGGTGGGTTGTCGGCAGCTGGGGCAAGTAATTAAAAAATTAACTAGTAATCTAACTTAGTTACTTTTTCAAGGAGTAATCAGTAATTGGATTACTTTTTCAAAGTAACTGTGGCAACACTGTATATGTATCAGTTTGTCACATAAATCCTACTTTACAATCACACTGCAGTCATTAAATTATTTCCTGTTGCATTTATAATAAACAGTATTTATTTACAGCGTCTGTTTTTCTGGTTAAAATGAGATATAAATAATCTACCAGAATAAAAAAAAGTACAAATTTCCATATTATTTTGTCTAAAAATAAATGTCTGAGGTTCCTTATGTTAAACAAGAAATGAAATAATCTGAAATAACAGGTGGTTTTAATTTACAGACGAAAGGTTTCTAAAGAACCATTTATTGATTTATTTAGCTATTTTATTTACAAGTGTTCTAAACTTATTTTTTAACAGTAATCAGAAATAATGAGGTAACAACAACAAAAACATTTCGAAGGATTTTTCTTCAGAAAACTGCTCCATAAATGAGCAGTCCTGTGACACGTTTCTGTTTTGCACGGATCAGTGGTTTCTGGTAGGACGCCCCTTCCAAGATGGCGGCCAATGCGGTTTCTGCCACCCCTCTTCTGTGTTTTGTCCCGACGCGTCGTTCCTATTGGACAACGCAAAGGTACGTCACAGCTCAGCAGGTCGGAAGTTGGATTGGCTTGACCTTTGACGCCGTCAGCCTGCTGACAAGCGGAAATGCGTGCTCCCGTTAGATGCGTTGGTTTAGCTCGGCTTTTGACGCGACGCATCTGACGCATCTAAAACGCAACAGATCTCATTGAAAATAATGTTTTTTAGACCGATTTTTGACGCATCTGACGGATTCAGTGTGAAAGCCGCTTTACTCGTGTACAACAGGTTATTGATGTTCACCTTTTACTGACAAGCGTTGGAACAAAATAAACCAAACCTCTACATGCCAGAATACACAAATCACTGCCACCAGAATCCTTTCAGTTACTGTTGTTCATTTCTAAATTCAAAGTCCCTGCTGATCTTGGACAAAGGAAGATGAAACACTGAGGACAGTGACGTCACTTTCCTTCAGTAAGAAATTATCCAGCGACTTTACAAAATATGGAGAAATTTTACATGCATCTTTCATCAAAATCCTCCTCATCCTGTTGTGTAGTATTGACAGAATCTCTGGAGGCATACCAGAGGAGGAAAATATTTGACTGTTACAACAACACATTATAATGTATCAGTAAGACAAACTAAGCTGAGTGAACAAACCTGTTCTGTAGGAGAGATTTGAAGGATTAAAAACAGCATCCAGCACTTTACCTCTTTTGTTCTCTTCTTTTAAATGACACATTTCTTCTTCCTGGTCTGCGATCATTCCTTCATCAGCAGGTGTTCGCTGTAATTTCAACATGTCCCTCAAATGCTGGATTTCAGAGGTGTTTGTAGAAAGACTTTAAAACACAAAAAAGAAAGAGAGAGTCAATGACCAAGTGGAGGAAAGACTAAAAACAGGCCGATTTAATCATCTGCTGCTGCTCTGTTGCCCAGGCTGACCAATCACAAGTGTGAGACAACACTGAAATGTCCCTGTGCTGGGACAGACGTTCTAAAGCAGGAGACACCAACCCTGTTCCCAGACATCACCAGACATGAAAGCTTTCCTAAAGTTCTGGTCACACAGCACTAAGGAAGGACAACAAACCCAAATGAAAGTCCCAAACGAAAGTCCCAAATCTTGACTTTCGTTGACATCGTTTAACCTTTGCTCAGCTTCGTTCCTGCAGCTGGCGCTTTGTCAGAGTTTTTAAACTGTCAAAAAATTTGAACGAATGCTGCCAACAACCGTATTTTGTTTTGCTGTTGTTTTTGTCAATTTCTTATTGTGTGTTTAGTTTTTGTAACATTAGCATTTTGTTTGACTTTGTTAATCTTCCTTCGACCTCACATGTCCGACGTATTGAACGGATGCAACAACATCTGAATTAATAACTAAAGCCTCGACAAACTGAACAAAACATTCTTGTAAAGCAACGTTTTCATACAGTAACAACAGCGTTAAGAACGTTTTATTAACTATGTACACACGTTTCAAACACTTGTGACTAACCTGCGTGCACACGTAGCCTTCATGTGACATGGACAGTTCCCTGTGACTAGTGTCATGGACGGTAATGATCCCCAGCATGGGGACGAGCCAGCCCACCTTATCAACGAGTGCGAGATAGCTGGTCTTCAAGCCAAAGATGACGATGACGAATTCATTGTGAACATGTACCAATGGCAAAGGGGCAGCAACAGAGATGGTGGTCAAGACCATAGATCCAGCGCTGAAGACAGGTTTGGTCTGTATGACCAACTCATGGTTAAACTGAGGGGCCAATATCCACAGTCAATCCGTAACTTTATGTGAATGCCGGCCAAGATGTATGACAAGCTTCTCAGGAGAGTTGGTCTACGTATCACAAAGCAGGAGACATGTTACTGAGCGGCTCTAGATCCAGGCCTGAAGCTGGCACTGACTCTTCATCATTTGGCTTCCGGAACCAAGTACCGCAGTATGAAGTATGGAGGGCGCATTCCTCACAACACAACTGCTGTTGCTGTCCGAGAGGTGTGTAAAGCCACCTGTGAAGAGCTCATGGACAAATGATTGACACCTCGAACTTCACCTCTACAGTGGCTGGCTATTGCTGAGGGCTTCTTCAGGAAATTACATTTTCCAATCTGTTGTGGTGACCTTGAGGACAAGCATACTGCTTGTGTCCTCCTGGTACAGGAAGCATGTACCGCAATTATAATCGATTCTTTAATGTTGTTCTCCTTGCCTTGGTTGATTCAGACTCCAAGTTCATCTAGGCAGAGATCGGTGGTAGGTAGAGATAAAAGTCAATTAAAAAGTTTAATTAAATATAGTCATTTATTAATTTTTATTTGTTCTAATTCTTTACTCTCAATTTCTATTTTAGGAAAAGGATCATTAAGTGATGCCTGACTTAGACGACTTTATTCATCCCACCAGGGGCAATTAGTTTAAGCAGCTTGCATACTGGCACACAAAACACAATAACCACCCAATACAGAAAAAAGTTAGCCAAAAAAAAAATAACTACATAAAACAGAATAAAATACCATGGGATACAGTGTCATCACAACCATCTAATATATATACACATACATACATATACAGACCCTACAAAGAGTTTAAGAGATGAATAGCAGAGGGAATAAAAGATTTTAACAACCGGTTCGTCCTGCAGACAGGTGAAACATAACGACAACCTGAAGGCAACAGGGAAAATTCACCCGCCAGCACGTGACCAGGAGAAGACAAAATACAATTTGCCTTCCTCAAAATTTGCTGGTCAAAAAAACTGGTTAGATCCCTAAATTTCACTCCAGTGATCTTTGAACATATTTTTATAATACTATACAAACTGTTTTTATCATTCAGTGCAAGGCTGGGAAACCAGCAGATGAAAAAGAAACACAGGAGACTTTCAATAAAGGACTGTTAAAAACAACACATAACAGGACAGACAGAGAAAGAGCTCAGTTTGCGGAGGAGGTAGACTCTGTTGCCCTCGCTTCACAATATCTGCAGTATTCACATCAAATTTCAGCTTCTCATCAAAAAAGCTGCCTAGGTATTTATATGCAGGAACTCTTTCCACAGCTTTGCCATGAATGATGCTGTCTGTAGCTAACCTTTTATTATGTCTAAAATCAATTATGAGCTCCTTCGTTTTAGACACATTTAGGTCCAAACAGTTAATGTCACACCATGAGACAAAATCATCAAGGGCCTCCCCGTGTCCTGATTCAGCTCCCTGAAGAAGACAGCAGAGCAGTATCATCAGAAAACTTGACTAGGTAGCTGCCTTGCCTAACGCTTCTGCATTCATCTGTGTATAGAATAAAAAGTAGGGGGGAAAGGAAACAGCCCTGTGGTGCACCGGTGGACAAAGCTAAGGAGTCTGAAACAACCATTTCCACAAACCCTCTGCTTCCTGCTAGTTAAAAAAATCTGACAACCATAAAACAATCTGGTGGGGCAATTTAAAATCACACATCAGCCTCTTAAGTAAAAGATGCAGCTGCATCAAAGTAAAAGCCAAAGAAAAAAATCGGCAAATAAAAGCCGAGCATGGGCTTGAGGTTTTTCCAAATGGCTGTAGAGGCAATTAAGGATAAAAAGCTTGGTGTCCTCTACACCTTTACCTGCCTGATAAGCAAACTGAAGTGGGTCAATGTTCCCCTCCATATTTGAAATGATCATATTCTTCATAATTTTCTCAAAGACCTTCATACACAGTGACGTAAGTGCTACAGGTCTAAAATCATTAAACTGTTTGGGGAATGAATTTTTCGGAACAGGGATTATGAATGAAGATTTCCATAAATCAGGTACTTGGCCACAGCTAAGTGACCTCTGAAAGATGTGGTGGAGGACACTGCTAAGTTGGTCAGCACAACACAATGTGCATCCACAAATTCCATCTGGACCACAGGACTTTCTTACATTAACCCTCTTCAGGAGATTGTTTACACTTTCCTCACTGATGACTATACTACAGTCAGTAGCAGAGGGAATACTCTCAAGAGAGAATTCATGTGATAAATCATGGTTCTCGAACCAGGAGTAAAAACGGTTAAAAGCATTTGGCAGATTTTCATTGCTCCCCTTTATTCTAATTGGTGCTCTGTTATTTTCCTGTTGAACATTAGTGACTGAGGCCATAGATTTGATGCCTCTCCAGGCCGCCCGCAGATCACCACTACTATACTTATGTTCTACCTTGTCTTTATAAGCTCTTTTGGCTTTCCGAATTTCATTCTTAACCTCTTTATTATTTTTTTTCCTTTCCTGATTATTCCCTATATAAAAAATTATTTTCTTCTTATTTAGGACATTCTTTAAGTTTTTAGTAACCAACGGTTTATTATTAGGATAAACAATGATGTTCTTCTGGGGAATATTAGTGTCAACACAGAAAGATATATAGGAGGAGATGGTCTGTGTCAGTTCATTCAGGTCAGAACATGAATCATAAAAGACCTCCCACGCTGTACATTCAAAACAAGCTTTCAAATTGTCAATACAGTCCTCTGACCAACACTTCACTGTCTTTATGGTCTGCTCACGTCGTTTACAGACTGGCCTGTAAGTCAGCAAAAGAAGGACACTGCTATGATACGAAGCTCCAAAGGAAGGCATACTAATGGACCTGTAAGCTTTGGCTATTGAGCCACAGCACAGGTCAGTAGTGGAGTTCCTCATAGTTGTTGGACAGGTGACATACTGCTCATATGTCCTCAGTATTTTGTCCATTCGACAGTGATTAAAGTCCCCTAAAATAAATTTAGGAGCATCAGGGGAAATCGTGTTCAATTTATTATTCACATCTTCGATCAGCTGACAAGCTGCCGTGACGTCAGTTCTTGGATGAATGTAAACAAAGGAGAAGAACAGCTGAGGGAACTCCCTCGGCAGGTAAAAGGGGCGAAGTGAAATACACAAAAGCTCAATATCCGAGGTGCATATTCTCTCACGCACCACAACAGTCTTACAATATCTCTCATTAATTTAAAAACATACCCCACCTCCTTTAGACTTGTTTGTGATGAGAGAAAAGCGGTCGAGACAAATAGGGAGGCTGAAGCCAGTTATATGAAGATCCTCATTCTTGTCTCGTTCTCCCAAACACGTTTCGGTGAACGCGAGGAGACAGGTCTCTCTAAACTCGCATTTCAACCTTGCGCAAATCTCAAACTCGTCCCTCATATTCCCAATGGACTGGACATTGGAAAGAAGGACTGTTGGGAGAGGTGGAAGCTGGAGTCTGTCACCCAGCCCGGCTCTTCTCAGCCGACGCTGAACGCCGCCCCCCTCCCTCTTTTCCTCGGCACAAATCAACTTACTGTAGCATTAAAAGTCCTGCATGGTAAGCAGGGGGAATATGAGAATTCCGGACCTATTGCTGGTGAACGGAGAGACAGTGATGCCCAGATTTATAACAAATCTGAACTGAAGGCCCGCCTTGAAGATGGCACAATAGACCTTCCTGACCCACGGCCACTCCCACATGACACAGAAGCCCGACTCTGATGAAACCATACACTCATCGCCACCTCACAGACGAAGAACAGAGCTTCAATTACAGACTGTCACGTGCAAGAAGAGGGTAGAAAATGCACTTGGAATTCTAGCAAATTGGTTCCAGGATCTCCTGGCGACAATGCACCACAGTCTGAGGACTGTGCGACTCTTGTCCAAACCTGTATGGTGCGCCATAATCTTATGCGGAATAGATGCCCTGGCCTCCAGAATAACATCATTGATCTTGAAGATATCCCCACTCGGCAGTTGGTGCCTGGAGCGTGGAGGCAAGGGAACGATCTGCAGGATATAAAAATCCATAGAGGGCACAATACTGCAAATAACGTCGGCAAGATTCAAAGGAACTTACTGATGTATTGGTGCAATTCCGAGGCGGGTGCAGTGCCATGGCAGAGAGAAATGTGCCACATTTGAACATTGTGTATAATTATATGCACATTGTAAGTTGGAACTCTCATGTTTAAATTTGTTCATTTGGCAAAACTGATTTGTTAGAAGACATGAAAGTTTATTATGTTCTAAATAATAAAACTGTTATCAACAATCTTTAAATTTTCTTCTGTCTTTATTGAACTACATATAAAAATTATTGTAATTTATGTGTAATAGGACTGAAAAATACTTATTTTTTTTAATGCGACTGAAAATGATTCTAAGTTGTGTTTACCAGGACAGGAGCGGCTGCAGTCCTCGCACAGGCAGGACAGTGTGTCGTGGCTTTGTGTGGTGGTGAGGTGGTTGCTGATGGAACTTTTGTTGTTGCTTGACCCGATCCTCTTCAGCCCCATTTTCATATTTTGTCAACACCCGGCAGATTTCCTCCTTTGCTTTTCTGTAGCTCCATTCCGACATGGTGTTTAAGGAGTCCCGGACATAGGCTGCGAAGGCGTTCCTAGCTGTGCTGGGGTGCTGCTCTTTACACTTTTGCAGTTCTTCCATGTGGGCCCGACTCTCCTCCGCTCGTTCCTGCCTGCATTAGCAGTAACATTCAGTCCAACTCGTCTTCTTTGATACTTCGCCTTCTTGGACCAGCTGAAGTGGAAGTCCTCGGTTCGCCTTCAGAGTCTACGCCCGCGGCCTCCTGTGCAGCAGCAGCTTCAGCAGCATCCAAGATGCCCGAGTGCTCAAGGATAACAGCCTCCACCTGCAGAGACAAAATCAGAAACAAAGGTAAGTTTTATGGGAAGTTTAAAAAAATGTAATTAATTAATGTAATAAGTTTAGGAAATTAAAGTAACATTTGTACTTACACTTGGATGCCATGATGAACCATTGCCAGTTTGTCCAGATTTCATCATCATCATTATCTCCTTCCCTGACTACCCTTTGCCCTTCTTGATGAGTCGAGTCACGGACGCTCTTAAACACGGTGGCCGAGAGGTTCAGCTGCAAGTAGAGAAAAGTACACAATTTGACATGTTAAAATATTGTAAATAAAAAATATTATTAATAATGATAATAAAAATATTTATTTTTTTACTTTAAAGAGGAACACAACTCAATTTATTTAATTCTGCCACACATGAACTAACACACACGACGCCTCTTGATGACGTCCGCCCCTTCTCTGGGCATGCTCCGCCCACTTATGCTGCATCCCACTCTTAAAATTATGTCCAACTCTTACAATAATAATAAACAACAAAAAACATGTGCACTTAAAGGGCAACTAAATTATGGTGCTATTTGGGTGGGGGAAAAAAAAAAAAAAAAAGCTATGTTGGGTCTCAAACCTGCAGTGATTGGATGTTAAAGCACACGTCTTACGACTTAACCACCATCTATTGTTGCACAGTATGCGACAACATTAGAATCCAAAGATGCCACCGGAAGTAGCTGCAACAGCCACAATGAGCAAACAGAGCAGGCTCGAAACATCTTCTTGGAAAAAGTAGACAACCTCTCTAGGATGACCATATTTTGATTAGCAAAAACCAGGAGACTCAGCCCGGCAAGGAGATACTCAAATGATACTCAAGTGCTGGTCAACTTAATGGCCCAATGCAAAACAATGAAAACCAGAACACTGCCATCACTTTCTAAAAGACAACCCAGGACAGGACGATCCCTGGGAAATCGGGACATTTGGTCACCCTAAATCTGTCAGCATCCATGAAGAAAATGGACAATCCTGTTCAAGAAGAGACCAGGAATGTGCTCAGACAAGACATTAAGGACATTGCTCAGGAGCTGCAAAAAAAAGAAGAAAAAAAGCTGAGCATTTATGGATCCACATATTTATATGAAGAAATACTTTAGGGTTATTTAGGGTCTGCTCCTTCCTCTGTCCTTGACCAAAGCAGCATCTACATCTGGAGTTGGTCCCCAAGTGCAGGACTCTGGCTGCCCACTGAATTAATATTGTAGTGATGAATAAATTCTGGGAGTAAAGATAAATATTCTTCGTCTGCTCGTAACCAGAGCTGCTTACCGACGTTGACCTTTTCGTGCCAAGTGTTGGATTAAAATAAACCAAACCTCTACTTGCCACAATACACAAATCACTGACACCAGAATCCTTTCAGTTCCCTTTGTTAATTTCTAAATTCCAAGTCCCTGCTGATCTTGGACAAAAGAAGACGAAACATTGAGGGTGGTGATGTCACTTTCCTTCAGGAATAAATTATCCAGAGATTTTACAGAATATGGAGAAATTTTACATGCATCTTTCATCAAAATCCTCCTCATCCTGTTGCGCAAGTATTGACAGAATCCCCTGGAGGAATACCGATGAGGAAAATATTTGACTGTTACAACAACATGCTATCAAGTATCAGTAACACAAACAAAGCTGAGTGAACAAACCTGTTCTGTAGGAGAGATTTAGAGGATTAAAAACAGCATTCAGCCCTTTACCTCTTTTGTTCTCCTCTTTTAAATGACACATTTCTTCTTCCTGGTCTTTGATCATTCCTTCAGCAGGTGTTCGCTGTAGTTTCAACATGTCCCTCAGCTGCTGGACTCCAGACATGTTTGTAGAAAGACGAAAACAACAACAACAACAAAAACAATAAAAAAAAAGAGAGTCAACGACCAAGTGGAGGAAAGACTAAAAACAGGCCGATTTAATCATCTGCTGCTGCTCTGCCGCCCAGACTGGGCAATCACAAGTGTGAGACAACACTGAAATCCTCAAGAAGGAGACTCCAACCCTGATCCCAGAGATCACCTGACATCCACATTTTCCTTATGTACCTTCTGCAACCAGCTGATTAGCGACAGAGATTATATTAATGTCCATAACATGTTTGTTTAAATCAAACTAAGACAGTGTTAAAAATAAAATTAAATGTTCAAGAGAAATGAAAACAATGAGACATTATTCCCATTTTTTCGGGTGACCCTGGACCATCCCTTGGTTATGTTGCTTTAGACGTAGACTGTTTCATAATTATTGTATGGCCTTGCCTTGCAATGTGGAGCGCCTTGGGGCAACTGTTTGTTGTGATTTGGCGCTATACAAGAAAAAAGTTGATTGATTGATTGATTGATTTTGTGGCAAAGCAAAAAGACAGTTTCATTTACAATGAGACAATGTAAATGTTTCCAAATTTAAATGTTGTATAAGATGTAAAAAGTTTGATTTTATATTCACCATCTCCAGGAATGAAAGTAGTGTGGGCGTCTGCGAATCATGGCCAAGCACAAGGCGAGGACGGGAGGTTAGATAGCGATATGGACAGATGGCTCCAAAGTTGGCTTGATGTGTTTTGTGTGAGGTGTTTTGCGACATGCCCGCATTTTTTCATATAGCACAACTGACGTGGCTAACATATTATCAAACTTTATCAAAATATATCTAACTGACAAGATTTTGCTCTCAGGTGGTCGTATTTCTTCTCTAACATGAAAAACAAAACAAACAAACAAAAAAAAAAACCAGCCCATTATGCTCCAACTCCAGATAATTAATTTAACTCATACTTGTGTTCATAGTTGTACAGTGTGGTATGTAGATTTAAAACGTTATCCTGCCGTACCTGATAAATGTCCTTTTGAGAGCTTTTTTTTTTATAATAAAACAAAAATAAGATACTGAGCCAAGCTGACACACATCCCTCTGTAAAACTGTCTGTCTTAAGTATTTATTAATATACTGTAAGTAAGTAAGTAAGTGTGAGAGAGAGAGAGAGAGAGAGAGAGACTGTATAAGCCACAAGCACTTACAAATAGTTTTCTCATTCACACAGATGTGCAGAAATGATCGGACAAACTGCTGATCTGATGAAAGAAAGCCTAGCTGCTAAGCTGATGACAGCAAAGCACCTTGCCATTCTAATCGATGGAGACACCGACATAGCTAACACAGAGTGTTGTGTGTGTTTAAAATAATACAAGAAATACACAGCAAAAAGTAATGAAATGGACAAAAGCAATGATCAATCAATCAATCAATTTTTTTTTTTATATAGCGCCAAATCACAACAAACAGTTGCCCCAAGGCGCTTTATGTTGTAAGGCAAGGCCATACAATAATTACGTAAAAAACCCCAACGGTCAAAACGACCCCCTGTGAGCAAGCACTTGGCTACAGTGGGAAGGAAAAACTCACTTTTAACAGGAAGAAACCTCCAGCAGAACCAGGCTCAGGGAGGGGTAAATAATGATAGAAAAGGAAATAAAAAACAATGAAATAAATACAACAATAGAATCATATAAAATGTGCATGTGTATGTGAAAAAGGTACAGTATGTCTTTGCGTTAATAATAAAATTGTATCAAGAAATTTCACAGTGCTCCTAAATTTTTATCTGTGCTCCTAGTGAAAAACCTAAGTGTACAGCCCTGCTTTGATAATTGCTCATTTGCTGATCATCTTTATCCACCACAGAACTCTGGTCAGAGAGCAGACATGGACACAGGAACAGTTCAGAGCCTTTATATGCAGATTTGTTGGCTAACAGATGAACTTGAATGGCTCAGTTTAACATGCAGGGAGCACAGGAGTTGGAATGAAACATCCATAAACCACTGAATGGTCTGAATTAATAGTTTGGATGAATTAATGGTTTCTGCAAGACAGAAACACAAATAAAACAATGTGATTTTCGTTCCAAATCCTAAACACACGATGCTTATTAATACAGTAACATCAGAGAAACACTAATAACTGTTGGCTGAACTTATTCAACATAATATCGTCTAAACAGACCACATAGCGGCTAGTTAGCTTAGCCCTTAGCTAATAACGCCAAATAACTTAAAACATCCCCACTCGGCAGGAATCACTATCAACACCACGCAACATCCATCCGTGATAAAACAGAAAACCCTCTGCAAATAAGTAACTCACCCTCTTCACGAAGGAATTCTACTTTAAAAGCAGCGTTGTTGGAGCCAAAAATAACTGGTCCTAACGCGACCGAAGCTAACAGCGCATTGGGGCTGTCCAAATCGATGCCTGATCTAAATAACAACTAATACAAATAAAGGGAATTTACGACACAACGGATTTGCACTGATCTAAAAAATGACCCAGGCGACTGGCAAAAAAAAGCTAAAATCCACCAAAATGCAGAGATTTTTAATCCCTACATCTCTGTACAGAAATGTCTAAATCAACGCAGTGCTACTTAACTGAACAAACTTGTTATGCAATTGTTTTAAATACAATAATTAGTATTGGTGTGTATTTATGACTCAAACAGCATCATCTTGCAAAATATCAATGGCTCAAAAGAAGAATAATGTAGCCTAAGTTACAATTCCACCATGACTGCACCAACTGGACTAAATTTCTAACTTTGCCATCACAAACTGACTTAGTAAGAGTTACCGAGAGGTATTCAGATACCAGAAACTAACATTTTATAAACCATATACAGTGAGGAAAATATGTATTTGAGAGACTGTCGATTTTGCAAGTTTTCCCTTTTACAAAGAATGGAGAGGTCTGTCATTTTATCATAGGTTCACTTCAACTGTGAGAGACAGAATCTAAAAAAAATAAAATAAAATACAATCACATTGCATAATTTCTGAATAATTAATTAGCATTTTGCAATGTTATTTGTTATTATTATTATTATTATTATTTTGTAAATATATGCTCTTTTATTTTGGGCAGCACAGTTGCTAAGTGAAGCGAGGAGGTCATGGGTTCGAGTCTCACCTGTGGCCTTTCTGTGTGGAGTTTGCTTTTTCTCCTCATGTTTGTGTGGGTTCTCTCTGGGTGTTCCGGCTTCCTCCAACATCCAAAGACACGCAGGTTAGGTGGATTGAAAACTTTAAATTGTCCGTAGGTGTGCGGGTGTGAATTAGTGCAGAAGCTCGGAGAATATTTAGAGCAGAATCCTGTAAATAGTGATACAAGTGTACAGAGCTGTAGGGATGAAAAAAAAATCTCCTCTTCTCAGCTTCTTCTTCTTCTTTTTTTTTTTTTTTTGCCAGTCACCTGGGTCATTTTTTAGATCAGTGCAAATCCGCTGTGTTGTAAATTCCCTTTAGTTGTATTAGATGTTATTTAGGTCAGGCATCGATTTGGACAGCCCCAATGCGCTGTTAGCGTCGGTCGCGTTAGGACCAGTTAGTTTTTGACAGCCACAACCTGCTTTTAAAGTAGAATTCCTTCGTGAAGAGGGTGAGTTACTTATTTGCAGAGGGTTTTGTTTTATCGAGGAAGGATGTTCCGTGGTGTTGTTAGTGATTCCTGCCGAGTGGGGATGTTTTAAGTTATTTGGCATTATTGGCTAAGGGCTAAGCTAACTAGCCGCCATGTGGTTTGTTTAGACGATGTTTGGATATTATGTTAAAGAAGTTCAGTCAACATTTAATATAATGGAGGCAAAGCCTTTGACCGAGCAGCGTTTTTCTCTATGGAAAAATATTGAAGTTGTTTGATTGAAATACTGCAAAAAAAAGTGAACATTCAATTGGACAATATTATTTTAATAATTTTCTTCAGGGGTTGATGATTTCATTTAAAAAGTTATGTTTACACAACAAAAGATAGGCAGGTTATATTTTGCTGGATACGGCAAACAGACACCTAGTGATATTTGACCGGATCTCCTCGCTAATTGGCTCGTTCAAATGACATCATCTTTAGCTCGGCTTTTGACGCAACGCTTCTGATGCCTCTAAAAAGCAACGTGGCTCACGCCTCTCACACTTCCGACGCGTGAAAGGCCCATTAATCTGCAATAATGAGCCTGAGATAGTGCTGATCAAAATAATGAGGATAAAATCTATATCGGATTCCTGATCGGGATGCAACGTCCGATTTCGATCAAGTCAGAAACCACGTGATTGGGTCTGATTTCCGATCACGTGATCGGATCGGGACATCCCTACTGACAACATGTATTATGTATTAAATTGCAATAATACAAACTTTTTGCACACTTTTCTGTTACACTGAGGCTTATAAACAGATTTCTCAACAGTTGTAGAGAAGCTTGAATCTTCGACTGGACTGGGTTGCTTGACGTGAGGGGGTGATTCTTAGGCTACGGGCACTTATGTCCTTTGATCATATTGTATGAAAAACAGAAAAAAGGGAAAATTTCACACTTTTATAGTTATCTTTACAATGAAAGTGTGTTAAGAAATTTGTTCTAGTAGTCTATGATGACTTTTTCATGTTTTTTCAGCATCATTATATGCAAATATTGCCATTTTGTGTTTGTCCCACACCCAGACTTTTGATCTTCAATGATAAAAATGAATGGTAAAGAAACGTTTTTTCTAATGTTTTAAAATATCTCTGAATAAAATATCAGTAAAATAATCAATACATAATTGGGGTATTCAATGTCATACAACTGTTGTGATTTTTTTAAACAAAATGTAGTTGTCCCACACTATTGCCGTAATTTCCACCACAACACTGTAATGTCCCTTTAAACAGTTTGTATGAAAGATTGTTTCGGTAGTTTCTATGGAGATAAACAGTGACATCAGAGCACATGTATACAGCGCCAAATCACAACAAACAGTTGCCCCAAGGTGCTTTATATTGTAAGGCAATGGTGTGGTGGAAATTACATTTACAAGGCCAATAGTGCCCGTAGTTAAAGAATCACCCGAGGACGTTTCGCTTCAAATCGCAGAAGCTTCCTCAGCTAAAATTCTTGCTCTGGAAGTCTGACTTCTGTCTGACTCTTGTAGAGAAGAATAAAACAGAAGCCAACAAAAGCTGGTGTTTTAAACCTAACCAGACCCCTCCTACTGAGAGGCAGACTGCTATAGGCTAATGACTAAACAGTTCCAGTGAAAACTTAAGTTTTCATTATGAAAATGAGTGAAGCCCCCCCTTCTCTCTCTCTCTCTCTCTCTCTCTCTCTCTCTCTTTGGAAACACAAAGCCTTTACCACGCATAAACCATATATTTATGAATGAATTAGCATCTACGCGACACAGAAGTAACTGGATTATTTAAAGAGAGATTCTGATGGGAGCTTCTTTTTTTTTTTCTTTCAACTCGGAGCGGAGAGCGACACTTCACTTTGTTGATCAAAATTACGGCAGTAATTCAGTTCACTCGGTGTATTCCTACGCCTGCTTTTCGCTGGTGTCCGGCGTGACGAGCGCAAAACAAATGCAGTGAAAGTGGTAACCACCTAATGGCGTTTCTGCGCATTTCCTGCCTTTTAATTAGTATGTAAATAGAATATATAAATTAATTTTTTCGAACTGCTTTGTTGATGGAAGCCATAATGGAAGCGTTTTTCTGAATGTGTTCAGTCGTGAATCCCCATTGAAAATATATTAACATCTGGGAACTTCGTCAGTATTTTGTCCGGTTAGGAGGCGTCATGTCGCTGTCCATGAAGGGACGTTCACGTTTAGTGGGCAGCATTGGGAGTGTGGACTCTAGTTCTCATATATAACCTCTTAATAGCATAATTAGCAAGGCTACTTTGTGTTGCTAGTTTTAACAAAAAAGTTCTGATCATTAATTGAGCCTTAAAAGGAGCATTTTGACACTGAATACGTGTTTCATAAAATGGTTATAATAAAAATATGTTGAAAAAAGGCTTGAAAGTAAGTCCCTTCGGCTGCTCCCTTGTTTGCACTTGGGGTCGCCACAGCAAATCCAAGGTGGATCTGCATGTTGAATTGGCACAAGTTTTACGCTGGTTGCCCTTCCTGACGCAACTCCACATTACATGGAGAAATGTGGCAGGGGTGGGATTTGAACCCGGAACCTTCTGAACTGAAACCAAGCGCATTAACCACTTGGCCACCACCCCTGCTGGAAAAAGGCTTGAAAGTGAAAGTTTATTCAACGTCTAGACGTTGAATAAACACCCAAAAGCTCTTTGAACACATGTATCAGATGGTAAAAAGTGCTGTAGAAATTCAGTCCATTAACGTTTCATTTTTCCAAACAACATTACAAACTATGAATGAAATTATTTGGCTTATATATTTTTAATTACTTGTAATGTCACTATAGATGTGTTCATATCATATTTGATGACTTCTGACTTCTTGTTCGAGTGCCATGTAAGTAGTAATAATCATCCATCTTCTGTACCTGCTTACTCCAATTAAGGGTCACGAGGGGGCGGAGCCCATTCCAGCTGTCATGGAGCGTGAGGCAGATACACCCTGTACAGGACGACGATCTGTCACAGGGCCACATATAGACACACACACACACACCAAGGGCCAATTTTTAAATTTTCCAGTTCACCTAACATGCAGATCTTTGGATGTGGGAAGAAGCTGCAGCACCCGGAGAGAACCCACACAAACACGAGGAGAACATGCAAACTCCACACAGAAAGGCCACAGGTGGGAATCAATCCCATGACCTTCTTGCTGTGAGGCAACAGTGTGAACCACTAATCCACCGTGCTGCCCTAAGTAATAATAATACATTTGTGAAGCATTTTAAATAAAGGAAATAACTCAACAAAGTGCTGAACATAGCTGCAGACGAACAAGAAACAAAGATCCCCATATCCCAAAATAAAAACAAACAAAATAATTAAATACAACAAAAAAAAAATGATGAAAAAAGATGAAAAACCTTAACTACTTACATTCGGCAGAAAATATGTTATAAAAATAGTCTTAAAGTCACATTTCAAATGCCAACAGGCAGCCTGTTCCACAAGATATGACCACGGCAAAAAAAGGCTCTGAAGCCTGCTGACTTCTTTATAACCCTTGAGACACAGAGCAAGTCTGCATCCAAGGACCACAGGGCACGAGGAGGCACATAAGACTGAACACGTTCAGCAAGATAGTTGAGTTCATGACTGTTTAGAGCCTGAAATGTCTAACAAAATCTTGAAACCTAGTCCTGAATTCAGGGAAGGGAAGCCAGAATGTCTGTGATCAAGCCTCCTGGTTTTCATCAAAACTCGAGCAACAGTAATTCTGTACCATCTGTAGACATCCTACACTATTTTATAGCAATCCAGAAAATAAAACACAGCAATTATCAGTTGTGGAAGACAAGGACGTGAATTACAATTTGTGAAATTTAAAACAAATGCTGATGTACATTTCTACTTAATTAGTTCCATCAGTGCAATAACTTACTGTCATCAGGTCAAACTCACCACTGATACTTTATTTTAGTGAGTGTTGTTCTAACATTTATTGTTAAATGAATTGTATTGTTTTTTTGCAGACATGCAGCCGTTGTTGTTGATTAAAGAAGAAACTCTCCCTGAACACCAGGAATGGAATCTGAGTGTTGACCAGGAGGACATTAAAGAAGAAGAGAAGCTGTGGATAAGTCAGCAGGGAGAGCAGCTTCAGCAGCTGGAGGAGGCAGATCTCACCAAGTTTGGTTTCACTGCCGTCCCTGTGAAGAGTGAAAATGATGATGAAAAACCAGAGTCATCACAGCTTCATCAAAGCCGAAGTGATGAGAGCACAGAGGCTGAGCCTGTAGCCAGCAGCTCATCTGTACACAGAACACTGACAGCAGAAGCTGATGGAGAGGACGATGGAGGACCACAACCAGCCAGCAACTCAGGTCCAAACAGTCATTTACATCCAGATATCAGTGGCAGGAGTTCAGACAGTTCTGGAACTGAGACTGATGACAGTGATGACTGGAAACAGACCAGAAAACTTCAGTCACATTTTAACTGTCAGAAAAATACCAATATTGTTCATTCAGGTAACACTGATGAAAAACAATGTAAATGCTCTAAATATGGAAAAGCATCTGGTCACATGAACAACTCAGAGCAACAAAAGGAGAGGCAAGCAAGCGGAAAACCATTTAAAAGACAGAAACAGAAGTGCACTCTGAACAAAGACATTAGAATTCAGACAGGACAAAAACCATTTGTCTGTTCTGAGTGTGGCCAAAGATTTGGAGAAAAGGGCAACCTGAAAACACACATGATAATTCATACAGGCCAAAAAGCGTTTGTCTGTTCTGAGTGTGGTCAAAGATTTGGACAAAAGGGCAACCTGAAAACACACATGATAATTCATACAGGCCAAAAAGCGTTTGTCTGTTCTGGGTGTGGTCAAAGATTTGGACAAAAGAGCCACCTGAACACACACATGATCATTCATACAGGGCAAAAAGCATTTGTCTGTTCTGAGTGTGGTCAAAGATTTGGACACAAGAGCACTCTGACCACACACATGATAATTCATACAGGACAAAAAGCATTTGTCTGTTCTAAGTGTGGTAAAAGGTTTGGACAAAAGGGCAACATGAACAGACACATGATAATTCATACAGGACAAAAAGCATTTGTTTGTTCTGAGTGTGGTCAAAGGTTTAGACATGAGAGCACCCTGAAAACACACATGATAATTCATACAGGACAAAAAGCATTTGTCTGTTTTCAGTGTGGTAAAAGATTTGGACGAAAGGACACCCTGAAAACACACATGATAATTCATACAGGACAAAAAGCATTTGTCTGTTCTGAGTGTGGTAAAAGATTTGGAGAAAAGGGCAACCTGAAAAAACACATGATAATTCATACAGGACAAAAAGCATTTGTCTGTTCTGAGTGTGGTCAAAGATTTGGACACAAGAGCAGTCTGAACACACACATGATAATTCATACAGGACAAAAAGCATTTGTCTGTTCTAAGTGTGGTAAAAGGTTTGGACTAAAGAGCAACTTGAACAGACACATAATTAATACCAGACACACCATTTAGCTGTTCTGATCAGAGTAAAAGACACAAACAGAAGGGCACTCTGAACAAACACAATAATTCACAGTCATTCACTGCCCCCCCCAACAAAAAAAATGAGCCATTCATCAGCTCATCTACAAAACAATAAGCAGGTGCACACAGATCCAGAACAACAGGAATTAGAGGAGAAACTGGCAAATAAGATTGAAGAAACAAGAAAAATGGACATGAAAGAGCATCTAAAACTGACTAAATTAAAGGAGAATAAAAAATTCAAAACTATCCTGCAAAAAGTTAACCTCCGACTGGCTAAACTCGTCCCAGAAGGAACCACAATGACAGATTTAAACTGTAAATTATGGAGCAGCATGGTACATACAACGTAAATTAGCCCCACAAGATTTGGAGAGAAAAGGAACCACAATTTACAAAAAGAATACTGTGCCACAATGGAAAAGAAATTAAACAAAAAATAAGTGCCAAAGAGCAGAGATCTCCCAAATGGCCACATTTTTGGGAGGCCAAAACCATTAAAGCAATCTCCTTCAAAAAGTAAATCGCATTATACATAAAAGACAAGATATGAAGAGCTGTTTTTGTCATAACCCACAAAAAATAAAAAGAAAAACCCTTTTTCACATTGTGAGTCCAGATTTTCTTGTTCTGTTTGTGGACACAACACACCGACCCAAATGTTCTCATCCTTGAAAGGTCAGACTTCTTCTCTGTTCCATTTTGATGGGGACAATAAGGAGCTGAGGTCTCCTGCTGAATGGTGTTTAGACAAAACAATGACTGAAACTCTGGAGATGTAAACTCTGTGCTGTTATTTGATCTGATGCTCTTGATTTTTCTCATCAATGAACTTCTCTGTAGCTTTAACTGTCACTCTGTTTTCAAAAATACACTAAAGTAGCTCCTGAATAGTGATCAGTGAATAATATAATCTGTGATGTTCTCATGAACAGCTTTTTGAAGGGATGTCAGCTCCGTATCCAGGCTGATCACACGTGGCTTCATCTGACCAGCATCATGGTCTCTGAGAATCTGAAGCACCTTCTTGCCGTTGTCCGCTGCATCTCTTATCGCAAGAGACAGACTTTTATCATCTCCATCGAAACATAATCGGTTCCATCGGCTTCCAAACTCCTTTTTGAGTCCATAAGCTGTTGATGTTGTCATCATAAATGGACTGTAATACTGTGTCTTAACATAATGGAGGAACAAACTCACACACACTTCAGTTTGACTGGCAGGAAAATTGCTCACAGGAGCAAAGTCACAGTCATTTATTGATTATCTGCTGCATTCTGACAATGACAGCAGAGTGAAGAGCACATTGAAGAACCCAACAGTTCAACATCTTTGAATTACAGGGTGATGGAGAGAATTTAGCTTTTTTCCCTCTTTCCCTCGTCTCTGCTGTCCAGGTCCAGTAGGTGGCGGTAATGCAACATAAGTTCGTTTAATGCAACGAAGAAGAACTTTCCCGTCGGCGCCAAAAGCTAAAGCTAGTTAGCTGGAGACGCTGGAAACTCTTCTCTGAACAGATCAAACTTCACTCTGTGATCCTCGAATATGTTTTTTGAAGAGCTCCAGAAGCACAAAGGTCGACAGTAAACTGGAAGAAGAAGAAAAGGTGAAGTTAGTGTGAAAAGGTGGAAGAGCTGAGAAGGTTGTTGAAACAGCGGCTAACTGCTGCTAATGCTGAGTCTGGACACATCTGGTGGACTTTTGTCTTTTGGACGGTCGTCTGCGTCTTTTTGTCTGTTGGCCGTCGGTGATCAGGTAAGTGTTTTTTTTTTTTTTTAAAGCTGTGGATGACGTTAATGTGTTAAAATGTTGGTTTGTTTTCTACAACATTTCTCTTACGAATTTCTGAGCCGTGAACTTAGAATCTGTGAATATCTTTCTAACTTTACTGAAGTGTTTGGTTTGTTACCTCTTTTTTTTTTTCCCCCTGGTTGGTTGTTCGTGTGACGGCAAATTAGTCCAACAAACACGTTTGTTTGTGGGAAAAAACGCCGTAATGTTGACTCAGAGTTAAAACCAGTGTTGCCAGATATGAAATATGCAAGTATCGTACCAAAACCTCAAAATTATCATATTTTGGGATAAATTATCGTACACAAACAAAACTCATACAACGTAGCTATTTTAGCTTTTTTTTTATTTTATTTCCAAAGAATTTTATGTCACATGTTTAAACAGTAATTCACAATATCCCTATAGTAATGGGGAAACTATGGTACAAAAAGAACGCAAATGCACTACCAGACTAGAAAGATTTTTTTTTTTCTGTGAAGGGACACAAACGTGTTAATTACCAGACTAGAAAGAGTCAAATTCAACCTCGAGGTCGCTGTCGTCATCTGATGCCACTTGTGCAGATTTTGTTGAACACAGAAAAAATGTTGACACATCCATAAGGAACTTAAACTTTTATTTTTCTTGTATCTCTTTGCTCTTGTGTTTTGTTCGTTTGTTATTGCATTTGTTGAAATAACTTCGAAAAAAAAAAAGATGATGTTGGTTGTGGAATCTTCCTGTCACGGCAGAGATTGGATGGGAACTCATTACTTTGTATGGAGAGGGGGCGGGCTTTCAAATGACTTTGTCCCGGTCGCCCAAAGCCAGCAGCAGCCCTGTGTGTGGTGTGTCTTTGATGCCGCCTGAGTGCAACGCCTGCAAAATGATTCTTGGGTGTCACAGAGAGATGCGTGTTTGGGCAACCAACTGAAATTATCGTACATTTTGGATTTTTTTTTTCCCCATTATTCATCGTACAGAGGGCAAAACTATCGTAAAAATACGATAATTATCGTGCATCTGGCACCACTGGTTAAAACGCTTTAACTTGTAGCAGTGTGAACCACTAATCCACCGTGCTGCCCTAAGTAATAATAATACATTTGTGAAGCATTTTAAATAAAGGAAAAAAACTCAACAAAGTGCTGAACATAGCTGCAGACGAACAAGAAACAAAGATCCCCATATCCCAAAATAAAAACACAAAAAAAATTAAATACAACAAAAAAAAATGATGAAAAAAGATGAAAAACCTTAATTACATTCGGCAGAAAATATGTTATAAAAATAGTCTTAAAGTCACATTTCAAATGCCAACAGGCAGCCTGTTCCACAAGATACGACCACGGCAAAAAAAAGGCTCTGAAGCCTGCTGACTTCTTTTTAACCCTTGAGACACAGAGCAAGTCTGCATCCAAGGACCACAGGGCACGAGGAGGCACATAAGGCTGAACAAGTTCAGCAAGATAGTTGAGTTCATGACCGTTTAGAGCCTGAAATGTCTAACAAAATCTTGAAACCTAGTCCTGAATTCAGGGAAGGGAAGCCAGAATGTCTGTGATCAAGCCTCCTGGTTTTCATCAAAACTCGAGCAAGAGTAATTCTGTACCATCTCTAGACATCCTACACTGTTTTATAGCAATCCAGAAAATAAAACACTGCAATAGTCAATTGTGGAAGACAAGGACGTGAATTACAATTTGTGAAATTTAAAACAAATGCTGATGTACATTTCTACTTTATCAGTTCCATCAGTGCAATAACTTGCTGTTATCAGGTCAAACTCACCACTGATACTTTATTTTAGTGAGTGTTGTTCTAACATTTATTGTTAATTTGTTTCTCTGCAGACATGCAGCCGTTGTTGGTGATTAAAGAAGAAACTCTCCCTGAACACCAGGAATGGAATCTGAGTGTTGACCAGGAGGACATTAAAGAAGAAGAGAAGCTGTGGATAAGTCAGCAGGGAGAGCAGCTTCAGCAGCTGGAGGAGGCAGATCTCACCAAGTTTGGGTTCACTGCCGTCCCTGTGAAGAGTGAAAATGATGATGAAAAACCAGAGTCATCACAGCTTCATCAAAGCCGAAGTGATGAGAGCACAGAGGCTGAGCCTGTAGCCAGCAGCTCATCTGTACACAGAACACTGACAGCAGAAGATGATGGAGAGGATGATGGAGGACCACAACCAGCCAGCAACTCAGGTCCAAACAGTCATTTACATCCAGATATCAGTGGCAGGAGTTCAGACAGTTCTGGAACTGAGACTGATGACAGTGATGACTGGAAACAGACCAGAAAACTTCAGTCACATTTTAACTGTCAGAAAAATACCAATATTGTTCATTCAGGTAACACTGATGAAAAACAATGTAAATGCTCTAAATATGGAAAAGCATCTGGTCACATGAACAACTCAGAGCAACAAAAGGAGAGGCAAGCAAGCGGAAAACCATTTAAAAGACAGAAACAGAAGTGCACTCTGAACAAAGACATTAGAATTCAGACAGGACAAAAAACATTTGTCTGTTCTGAGTGTGGCCAAAGATTTGGAGAAAAGGGCAACCTGAACACACACATGATAATTCATACAGGCCAAACCATCCACTGCCTCCCGAAAAACCGAACCATTCACTGCCTACCGAAAAACTGAACCATTTATTGCCTCCCGAAAAACCGAACAACTCGATGCCTCCCGAAAAACCGAACAACTCGATGCCTCCCGAAAAACCGAACAACTCGATGCCTCCCGAAAAACCGAACAACTCACCAGCTCATCTACAAAATAATTCACAGGTGCACACAGACCCAGAACAGCAGGAACTAGAAGAGGAATTGGCAAATAAGATTGAAGAAACAAGAAAAATGGACATGAAAGAGCGCCCAAAGCTGACTAAACTAAAAGAGAATAAAAAATTCAAAAATATCCTTCAAAAAGTTAACATAGGACTGACCAAACTGGTCCCAAGAGGAGCCACATTGACAGAGTTAAACTCTGTAAATTGTGGAGCGGCATGGTACATACAAAGTAAATTAGCCCCACAAGATTTGGAGAGAAACAGTACCACAAATAAGAAAAAGAATACCATGCCACGATGGAAAAAGAAATTACAACAAAAAATCAGCTGCCTAAGAGCAGAGATCTCCCAAATGGCCACATTTTTGGGAAACAAGAACCACAAAAAGAATCTTCTAAAAAAAAATAAATCGCATTAAAAGAAAATACAATGTTGAAGACAAACTGCTAGGTGGAAGGCTGGCTGAACATCAAGCCTTAGTAAAAGCTTTCGCAGCACAAATTAGGAATAAAGACAAGAAAATACAAGCAAAACAGATAAACAAACTATTTGCAACAAACCCCAGACTAGTGTACAGAAAGCTGGCAAATTACACAATAGAAGTACAACAACCACCTGAGAGAAAGGAAATTGAAAAATTTTGGAGACCACTCTTTGAAGACCCAAAACACCAAGAGGCTGAGTGGATTGAAAAAAATACAACAGAAAAACAAAGACAAACAACAAATGCCAGCAATTGTAATCAATGAAGAAGAGATCAGAAAGAAAATGAGTGAATACAGTAACTTCAAGGCACCTGGCATCGACAAAATCCCAAATTTTTGGCTGAAAAGACTGACAGCATTACACCAACATTATGCTGTGGCTTTCACAAAAATATTGAACGGAGAAGAGGACACACCAGACTGGCTAACGACAGGGAACACAAGCCTAATTCCAAAGACCAAGGAAACACAGCTTCCCAACAAGTACAGACCCATCTGCTGCTTAACAACAACATACAAATGGCTGACAGGAATCATAGCTGATGCCATTTATGAACATCTTGACAATGGTGGCTACCTGGAAAATGAACAGAAAGGATGTTCCAAAAGAAGATTAGGAGCTAAAGACCAGTTACTGACAGACAAAGCTATCCTGGAGGACTGCAAAACAAGGCAGAGGAACCTCAGCATGGCTTGGATTGATTACAAAAAGGCATTTGACAGTGTACCACACTCCTGGATCTTGAGGTGCTTAGAACTATACAACATCAATGAGAAAATAAGAACCTTCCTGAAAGCACAAATGAACAAGTGGAACACCACCATCACCCTCAATCACACAGAGGGACAAATAACAATCCCAGACGTACGAGTTCAGAGAGGGATACTTCAAGGAGACAGCCTTTCACCTCTCTTATTCTGCTTAATCATGGACCCGCTCAGCAAGACCCTGAAGGAGCAAGACATTGGATATGACTTAAGTAAAGACAAAGGAAAGGAAAACCAAAAACTTGTGAACCATCTGTTGTTCATGGATGATTTGAAAATCTATGCCAACACAAAAAACGGACTCACTCAACTCGTGGAAACTGCCCATAAGTTCTCAAAAGACATTGGCATGGAATTTGGACTGGATAAATGCTCAAAATGCACAATGACAAAAGGAAAAAAGACAAAAACCGAAAACATACAATTGGATTAAGGGAGCTACATTGCAGACCTGGCTGCAGACTCCACATACAAATACTTGGGAATTGAACAAAGTAATTCAATTGAACACAAGAAAATGAGAACAAAAACAACAAAAGAATACCTAAACCGCTTAAAAAAGATCTGCAAAACACAACTGACACCAAAAAATAAAATCACAGCCATAAACCAGTTTGCAATACCAGTGGTGACCTATGGATTTGGCATAGTGAACTGGCCACAATGCGAACTTAACAAATTGGACACAAAAACCAGAAAAATGCTCACCCTCCACAAAATCACATACAGAAATCAGTGCATGGACAGAATATACCTACCTCGCAGAGAAGGCGGTATGGGTCTTACTGAAATCAACCAGGCCTACAGAGCATCGATAATAAGTATTGGCCAGTACTTAAAGAGCTCTGAAGAAGAAATCATAAAAACGGTCACACAACACCACGAGGCCATAAGTGAACGGACCTCAATCACTAAACTGGCAAAAAACTTTGGCGGAGTACTTCTACAAGAGAGAAAAAGCAACAGTCTCACGCCTGCAACAAAACTTGCAAGACAGACCAGAGAACAATACTGCAAAAGAGAAGGAAAACATCGAGTGGAAAGATGGAAACAACACAAAAGAGCCGGACATTTCCAAGAAGAACTCGAGAAGGAATACATCGACAAAGTTGGATCAATGCAGTGGCTAAAAAATGGAAAACTTGGTTTTGATGGAGAAAGAATTCTGATTGGAGCACAAGATCAGGGACTTCTAACTAATGGCTTCAAAAAAATGGCAGGGATCTCACAAAATGATAAATGCCGATTCTGTCATACAGCTTTTGAGAGTGTAAACCATCTAACATCAGCATGCCAGATCCTCATGGCAGATGGGCATTATACATCCAGACATAAGATCTGTCAATATCTCCACTGGAAGATCTGCAAGGAACTGGAGATGGAAGTCAAAGAACATGTCTGGGAGCACGAGCCAACACCAGTCTCATCCAACGGAAAAATAACGATCTTCTACGACAAAGAGATCCCAGCAGGAAGACACATAGAAGGAGGTGCAATCAAACCTGATATTGTCATCTGGAACAAGCAAGAGAAAACAGCCAAAATCATTGATGTGACAGTCCCCAATGATTACGGCCTGAATCGAGCTGAAAGGGGAAAGATCTCAAAATACCAAGACCTGAAAAATGACCTAAGAACAACATGGTCATTGAAAGACATCGATATCATTCCAGTTGTGGTAGGAGCAACAGGCCTGATGAAGAAGAACCTGAAGAAATACCTTGAGGCAATCCCCGGTCACCCAAGTGCACATGAGGTGCAGTTGTCTGCGATTAAGGGAACGATCACCATCTTGAAGAGAGCCCTCGGATACAATGCCAGATCTGGTTAAGATAACTATAGAACCTAGGATGCAACTTTAGACCCCAGGTTTGGGGCCCATTGCATTCTACTAAAAAGACATCAAAGATAAATGAAAAAACAAAAGACACAAAGCATTTATCTGTTCTGAGTGTGGTCAAAGATTTGGACTAAACGGCACCCTGAAAACACACATGATAATTCATACCAGACACACCATTTAGCTGTTCTGATCAGACTAAAAGACAGAAACGGAAGGGCACTCTGAACAAACGCATAATTCAAAGTCATTCAGTGGCCCCCGAAAAATGAGCCATTCCCCAGCTCATCTGCAAAACTCTATACAGGTGCTCACAGACCCAGAACAGCAGGAACTAGAAGAGGAATTGGCAAATAAGATTGAGGTAACAAGAAAATTGGACATGAAAGAGCGTCCAAAACTGACTAAATTAAAGGAGAATAAAAAAATTCAAAACTATCCTGCAAAAAGTTAACCTGGGACTGACTAAACTAGTCACCGAAGGAACCACATTGACAGATTTAAACTCTCTAAATTATGGAGCAGCATGGTACATACAAAGTAAATTAGCCCCACAAGATTTGGAGAGAAAAGGAACCAGAATTAAGAAAAAGAATACTGTGCCACAATGGAAAAAGAAATTACAACAAAAAAATCAGCCTCCTAAGAGCAGAGATCTCCCAAATGCCCACATTTTTGGGAGGTTAAAACCATAAAAGGAATCTCCTTAAAAAAAGTAATTTGCATTAAAAGAAAATGCAGTGTTGAAGATAAACAGCTGGGTGGGAGGCTGAACATCAAGCCTTAGTGAAAGATTTTGCGGCGCAGATTAGGAACAAAAACAAGAAAATACAAGCAAAACAGATAATAATTCACAAAAACCCCCAGGCTTGTGTACAGGAAGTTGGGAAACAACACAATAGAAGTACAACAGCCACCTGACAGAGAAGAAATTGAAAAATTCTGCAGACCACTCTTTGAAGACCCAAAACAACACCAAGAGGCTGAGTGGATTGAAAAATAAAACAGAAAAACAAAGACAAACAGCAAATACTATAAACTGTAATCACTGAAGAGGAAATCAGAAAGAAAATGAGTGAATACAGTAACTTCAAGGCACCTGGCATCGACAAAATCCCAAATTTTTGGCTGAAAAGACTGACAGCATTACACCAACATTATGCTGTGGCTTTCACAAAAATATTGAACAGAGAAGAGGACACACCAGACTGGATAACGACTGGGAACACAAGCCTACTACCAAAGACCAAGGAAACGCAGCTACCCAACAAGTACAGACCCATCTGCTGCCTAACAACAACATACAAATGGCTGACAGGAATCATAGATGCTGACATTTATGAACATCTTGACTGGTGGCTACCTGGAAAATGAACAGAAAGGTGTTTCCAGAAGAAGATTAGGAGCTAAAGACCAGTTACTGATAGACAAATCTATCCTGGAGGACTGCAAGAAAAGGAGGAGGAACCTCAGCATGGCTTGGATTGAATACAAAAAGGCATTTGACAGTGTACCACACTCCTTGGGCCTGTACTACGAAGCGGGGTTACCTTACTCAGATGTAACCCAGGGTCAACCTCTTAAACCGGGGTTGACAAAACATGGTTTCCCCAAGTGGTGTTAATCGGTACTACGACGCTGAATAAGATGTTGATTTGTTGAACCTGTGTTAACCTAAGTGGAGTATGTGCGCGTTCACATAAAAGGGGCGGGTTGCAGCACACGTCACCATTTTTTCAATGATGACGCGGTCACCTTACTTTACCGGAGAAGAATGCACGATTATGCGGAGCTACGAGGAATTTAAATTAACGTTAAGGGGGAAATCAAACACATCGTCTGCCAATAAAGCAAGACAGGCTTGTTGGCAACGTATTGCTGATAGGGTAAATGCGTAATTGTTCTCCAAATCTGTTACAGATGATTAACCTGTTGAATGTCTATGTATAAAAAAAAAAATGCCCCTCTTCCATTAATTACTGCCAGATGCAACACGATTCAGAAGTGGGCATAGGCCTCCTAATAAATGTTAGGTTAATTTAATGTTTCCTAAATAGGCTACCTTGACTGTATGATTCCTATTCCTAATCCTGTCAATATGTCAGATGCAGTAGCAGTGCCAAATGCACTTGACAGCAGGTGAAGATGAAATATAAAAACATCCTTCATCCTTCAAAACGGTAGGTTTATATTCATAGCTTGATAAGCCCCACTTCGCCTAATTAATGGACATGCATTAGACCTATTTTGATATTAGTAATTACCCGCGATTGCATAAAACCCTTCTTTGATGTGCATTGTGGATAAATGGCCAGGGAAAACGACAAATGTATCCAACAGTTTAGACAGAGCAAGTACTACCTTGCGAATCATACGACATACAGTATTCTTGCTCAGATGTTTAGCAAAGATCAAATCAATTTTATTTATATAGCGCCAAATCACAACAAACAGTTGCCCCAAGGCGCTTTATATTGTAAGGCAAAGCCATACAATAATTACGGGAAAAACCTCAACGGTCAAAACAACCCTCTGTGAGCAAGCACTTGGCGACAGTGGGAAGGAAAAACTCCCTTTTAACAGGAAGAAACCTCCAGCAGAACCAGGCTCAGGGAGGGGCAGTCTTCTGCTGGGACTGGTTGGGGCTGAGGGAGAGAACCAGGAAAAAGACATGCTGTGGAAGAGAGCAGAGATCAATCATTAATGATTAAATGCAGAGTGGTGCATACAGAGCAAAAAGAGAAAGAAACACTCAGTGCATCATGGGAACCCCCCAGCAGTCTAAGTCTATAGCAGCATAACTATGGGATGGTTCAGGGTCACCTGATCCAGCCCTAACTATAAGCTTTAGCAAAAAGGAAAGTTTTAAGCCTAATCTTAAAAGTAGAGAGGGTGTCTGTCTCCCTGATCCAAATTGGGAGCTGGTTCCACAGGAGAGGAGCCTGAAAGCTGAAGGCTCTGCCTCCCATTCTACTCTTAAGCCCCGTTTACACACAGACGGTAAGAGCTCCCGGAAGAGTTTTTGGCTGTCTTAAGGATCACACGCTGTTATTAACGCTGGCACTAGGGGGTGTGGTTTAGTTCCCGGAATTATTCCACATGTCGAATAATTCCGGGAGCGCTCCCGGAGACCTCCCGTGACGACGAACAACGGCATGTGATACGTTTTAATCGCCATTTCATCCTGCTGCTTCTTGTAGTGCCGCAGTTCTCGTCGCACCGCGATGACCAATCAGGGGCTGAATATGTAGTGACATGGAGATGTCTGGAGTTTGACTGAAGATATGAACATGTCCTGTATCTACCTGTGAGCAGGACTTATGTCTCTTTTGTCCTTTATTTTACAATCATGACAGAGTTTTTGGAATGAGCAGCAGCCACACAGCAGCGTGGAGCGGAGGTTCTTTTAAATTTTGTTTTACGTGCGTGCGCGCGCAAATTGTCCTGGAGATTATTTTACTTATTAGCTACACAGCTGTATAATAAAGCAACTGGTGACTGGCTTCTAAACACAATTATGACAGAGTTTTTGGGGGGATAAAGCGAGCTGCAGCAAACAGCAGCGGGGAAGCGGACTTTTTTTTTTTCTTTTCTTTTTTTTTACGTGCGCGCGAGCAAATAGTCTGTAGAGAATATTTTGATTAACTACACAGATGTACGAGGTCTGTCCGTAAAGTAACGGTCCTTTTTATTTTTTTTTGAAACTATATGGATTTCATTCATAGGTTTTTACGTCAGACAAGCTTGAACCCTCGTGCGCATGCGTGAGTTTTTCCACGCCTGTCGGTAATGTCATTCGCCTATGAGCACGCCTTGTGGAAGGAGTGGTCCCGCCCCCTCGGCTGATTTTCTTTCTCAGCAAAGAGCTGAGCTACTGCCGCTTTGTTCCATGAAATTTTTTTCTGAAACTCTGCCAGACAACCAGCTGGAAACCATTTAGAAGTTTCGGTTGTTTTTCAGTGAAAATTTTACGGGCTTCACAGAGAATAAGGACTGTTACTACAGCTTTAAGGCTGCCCCACAATGGCGCATGGCGCGCCGCGCTCCGAGCAGCGACGACGAGGCAGAAAACGCCAGATCATTTCTAAAAGGATGGCTGTGTGGAGCCGGGACCGTCGTGTGGAATTTCTCTGGTTATCACAAGAGCTGGACATCAGCCATTTTCCGGCAGATTTCGCTTTTAACAAGAGATTTTGTCATGGAAAGCCGAGCGGAGGCTTTGTGCGTAACGACCGATTCGCTGATTGACCAAGATAAAGGAACACCAGTAAGTATCAGAGAAATTGTGGAGAGCTGGGCATGTCCCAACCTGAAAAGATGGAATACATAAATTGTCCAGTGGCAAAATATCTAAGCACAAGGCACATTATCTGCTCGATTGTCGGGGCATTGCTACACTGTAAAAAATGACTTGTTTTTACAGGAAAACACTGGCAGCTGTGGTCACCAGGGAATTCCTGTAAAACATACAGCAGAACAGTAGATAACATTACAGACATAATATGTATATGGATTTACAGTGAATGAACCATGGCTGACTCACATTAAAGGAACTGTTACATCTACAAATGAGCTATGTTTTTTGAAGGAGGCTACATTGAAGATACATTGGGATACTTTGTTTATTGCATGACATCTTTGCACGCGCAGTTAATATCTACGTGTGTGAAATAATATAGTACGCCTGAATGCTTTTTTTTTTTTTTACCTGAGTGGTTTTGGCACCGATCTGACGCCATATCTGTTTGTCTGAGAGTAATAATGTCTTAATGTTGGAATTGTAAGTTTTTAGGAAAATATGGACTTTGTAGGGTGAAAACTGAAATTCACCCAGATTTTTTCCTTCAGTTCTTGATGGATTTTGATGATTGTTTTTGTTTGTTTCATCTTTATGGTGAAAATGGTGACATTCACCAAAACACTTTTTTTCTCTTTCAGTTTCTGATATATTTTAATTCTCTTGGTTTTGTTTGATTCTTCTAAACACTTCATAATTCATCCTTGTCGATATATGAAATAATACATTTTAGTAAAAAAAAAAAAAGGATTTCATCAAGGTGAAATTCATACAAAAGTTTTCATTTGGATTCATATTAGGTTGATTTATTTAAACACTGTTCTCAGTTCTTCACAAAATTATGATTTTTGTTAAAAACAAATATTGTGTTTTTGGAAAACAATAAAATTCTCCAAACTGGTAAATTTAATTTTGTTTGAAGTTCTGTTCTTCCCTGTTGAATTTTGAATGACAACTTTTGATCATGAAAAACCATGAAATTCACCCACAGTTGTACAAATTCCAAAATTGCATGAGGAAAAAAAAAATCACAAGATGGTATTCAAGGAATTTTAAACAGTCATTGAATTTTTGGAGGAGAATCTCAACTTCCAGCAAAAATATTTCCAGTAAATTTCTGTCCTCTGATCCAGTCGACACACTGCTGTCAACATTTCAGCTGCTACTTCAGGTTTCATTCAAAAGTCTATTTACATTGATTCTGTCATGGAGACAATTTGGCAGCAGAAATGCTGGAAGATCGACATGACAGAAGAGACGGACATGAACTGAGGACAACAGGGTGTCCAGATTTACAACGCTGCCGTTCAGCTGCTCTGATCAGGTTTCTGACAGCTTCAGTCAGCTCGATGTTGGCGATAAGAGGGCGGAGCTTATCAAGGCTGGAGGTCAACCAGGACAAAGTGCTGTGAGGAGACATCACAGCTGAGAGAAGTGAGCAGGTGATGGACTGAAGGTTCGTGTCCAAAGTGATTGTTTCAAGAAGATTTTGTAGATTTTCCTGCAGAGAAACTGAATTAAAGGAAACAGTCTGAAAAATAGAGCGACTGCTGTGTCGTCGGTAAAACAACTGAGTCATCATGAGGTCAAGTTGTTTGTCGGCTTTGTCAGACAGTCGGCAGCAAAATCAGGGATGAGATCAAAGTGTGCGCTTAAAGAGCCCAGAGACGCCACTCGAGTGACCTTCAGTCCTCATCTCAGTCTCAGTTCAGACTGATGAAAATCTGATCCGGTTTGAATCAGAGCCAAACTCAGCCACGTGTGAATGTTACTGAACTTTAAAATCAAACACTTTGTGTTCACTCAGAGTCACACAGTCTGAGTTTGACAAATTCAGTCTGACAGCAGCTGGAAAGAAACTTCTAGACGCCAGAAAAACAAATAAATTCCACTGATCCTTAAACTTGCCTGGATCAGGATGAGAATTTTCCATGGATTTCAGAGGTTTTCTGGGTTTCTGGTCCATTTCTGAGATCAGTGTAAATCTGTTGAGAAAACGTTTGGGTGTTGGTCATATTCAGTGTCAGTTTTACCATCAGAGAGTCTCATCCACAAAAGACTCCAAGCTGTCAGTGATGTTAAAGTGGGCAACACACGGCATTAAGAACAGGGGTATGTAAACTTTTGATCGGGGTCATTTGGGTCGTTTCTGTTGTCATTATGATTTAAAAAGAAGAAACACTGTTGTTTGACAATAAATGGCTTCATTCATCCACTAACCATGAAAAGAAAGTCTTTGTGTTTATCGTTCCTATTCTCTGAAAAATGGCCAAAAATACAAATTCTGCCAGGGTATGTAAACTTTTGAGCACATCTGGATGCTGAAAGCAGGATTCAGCACTTGATTGTAATGATTTTTCATTAAAGATCATGACCCACTTCAGATGAACATTACACTTAGTTGTGTTTCTGACCAGTTTCTATGTTTGAGGGGTTGAAGAAGGTCAACAAACACAGTACGTCCTGATCCACAACGTACTTTAACAAATGACACTGAAAATCTGCAGTCAAATATTTACCCAATAATCTGGCTTTGTGGTACATTTGAAGCAACATTAAGCAACATTTTTTTAACAGAAGTTTACATTTCAGTCCTGGAACATAGATTATAACTTTTTTCAGCCGTTCACTCAAAAAATAAAGTCTCACTGTGTCTTCTTGGTAGAACTCCCACTTTCATTCTGGGAAATAAAAATTCCTCACTCTTCAGCAGGTTATATGTGAAAAATATTGATGATCTGATTGGTTCCTCGTGCATCGTGAACACAGACAATAATCAGCTCACTTGTGTTCTGTTAAAACATGACCTCTAGTAATACTGTGAGAAATCTTGGAGTCATTTTTGATCAGGATATGTCCTTCAATGCGCATATTAAACAAATATGTAGGACTGCTTTTTTGCATTTATGCAATATCTCTAAAATTAGAAAGGTCTTGTCTGAGTGATGCTGAAAAACTAATTCATGCATTTATTTCCTCTAGGCTGGACTATTGTAATTCATTATTATCAGGTTGTCCTAAAAGTTCCCTGAAAAGCCTTCAGTTAATTCAAAATGCTGCAGCTAGAGTACTGACGGGGACTAGAAGGAGAGAGCATATCTCACCCATATTGGCCTCTCTTCATTGGCTTCCTGTTAATTCTAGAATAGAATTTAAAATTCTTCTTCTTACTTATAAGGTTTTGAATAATCAGGTCCCTTCTTATCTTAGGGACCTCATAGTACCATATCACCCCAATAGAGTGCTTCGCTCTCAGACTGCAGGCTTACTTGTAGTTCCTAGGGTTTGTAAGAGTAGAATGGGAGGCGGAGCCTTCAGCTTTCAGGCTCCTCTCCTGTGGAACCAGCTCCCAATTTGGATCAGGGAGACAGACACCCTCTCTACTTTTAAGATTAGGCTTAAAACTTTCCTTTTTGCTAAAGCTTATAGTTAGGGCTGGATCAGGTGACCCTGAACCATCCCTTAGTTATGCTGCTATAGACGTAGACTGCTGGGGGGTTCCCATGATGCACTGTTTCTTTCTCTTTTTGCTCTGTATGCACCACTCTGCATTTAATCATTAGTGATTGATCTCTGCTCCCCTCCACAGCATGTCTTTTTCCTGGTTCTCTCCCTCAGCCCCAACCAGTCCCAGCAGAAGACTGCCCCTCCCTGAGCCTGGTTCTGCTGGAGGTTTCTTCCTGTTAAAAGGGAGTTTTTCCTTCCCACTGTTGCCAAGTGCTTGCTCATAGGGGGTCGTTTTGACCGTTGGGGTTTTTACGTAATTATTGTATGGCCTTGCCTTACAATATAAAGCGCCTTGGGGCAACTGTTTGTTGTGATTTGGCGCTATATAAATAAAATTGATTGATTGATTGATTAAAAGCAAACTGTCAGATTTTCACATCACTTTTTTGAGGAGCGTCCAGGCAGAGAGAATGTGGACACTGGAAGTCTTTTCCCGAACGCCTGCTGATATTGAGACAGAACATCAGCCCGTCCCTCCTGAAGCGATCCGCCTGGTCCAAAGAGAGGATCAGTGTGTTGGGACTGAATGTTTGGTGTCTGGTGACAAACCCTGAGGCCACCAGCTGACGTCATTCCGTGTGCAAACCAGACGTCTGTTATGTGACTGAGGGACACTTAGACTGCTGATGCAAAATGCAAACAATTTTTCCAGTTTCAGTGAATAAGGAATAAAGAATAAATGGAAAAAATATATATAAAGAAAGAAAATATGCTATTTTACTCATAATTAGCTTTGCATGCTAGCAATGCTAAAAGTTACCAAACTAAATAAAAGGTTTTGTGTTTATTATTTTCAAAAAGTAACAAATGTTTAGAAGTATACATCATGCAGGTTTAAATGAACTAGATATTGAATGAATGAAGTTGAATAGAGTGTATTCTTGTGCCATAATGTGTTTAAGGGTTTTTATCATGATGTCAAATGAATGAAAATGTGTATGTCTATGCTTTGATGGGTGTTCAACTGATTTATGATGGTTTTGAAATGATACAATATTATACGGTTTGATTAATGATTGAAATATGTGCTTATGATGAAGTGTATTGAACACGTTGAACTGCTGACAGATTTGTTGACTCTCAAATCAGTAAAGTGTTTTGGTTTAAGGTTTTCATAAATAACATATACTTAAGTCGGGTGTAACATGTTGGTTTAAACATGTCAGACATTGACCATTTTAATAAAGTCATGACTAATCCCTGACATGATGTTTCATGATATGTTCAAAGGTCATGAGGTCAAGATGTGTACTGGAAATAATATTGTTGTTGCCTCTGTTTATAATCAAATGGTTTGTACATTTATATTTGAACTATGCTGATCAATAATGAACAGTTGAATGACTGTATTGTTCAAAATTAATTGCTGCTTCTGCATTCTGTAAAATGTGAGTGATTTCATATTTTGACTGTGTGAAAGAACTTTGCTTCCACAGGGAAGAACAATGACTGGATTATTTGTTATCTAAAAGCCAACCTTGAGAGTGTCTGGAGAAACACAGCGACGCCACTGAACTGAACACATGGACCTGTTCTCATACAGAGCTGAAAACAAGAAAACAGTGATTCTTCAACACTATTTTACATTATTAGTTACACTCGCCACGAAGGCAGAGTGGGGGTGTGTGTACTGGCAACCTCTGCACCCAGGGCGATTATCAAATCAGTTTCCATCACAACATTGGATGATTAAGGATTAACATCAATGCCTGCTTTATGGACTTCATACCATGGAGTTACATCAGTACATGTTTGTGGTCAGACCGAGGATGTGTGGGACTGGGCACCCCGTCTGGACAGATTTCTGAACTGCAAGCTTAAAAACGTGTTCTTTTTGCTGCACAATGCTGTGGGTATCGGTTTTGTGGCGTTATTAAAGATGTGTATGCATTCTGAACCCATTTTTGCGCAAAGATGAATGATTTTTGATGACTGATCTGCTCTGCTGTTTTAATAAACCTGGTAGGATTAACTTGAATTTAAATTATTGTTGTTTGTGTGTCCTCTTGCACGGACTCACGAGGAGAAACCTGAGATTTTCTGTGTTTTAAGAAAAGGTTATTTGTTCTCCCCAACAATAGTAATCAGAAATTAATCTTGAGGTAAAAACATTTGTAAGGATTTTCTTTACAAATTGCTGTGTATAAATTAGCAGGAGCTCTGATTGCACTCTGTTGTCTTTCGTGTTTTGGCCTGATGCCTTGTTTCTATTGGCCGCAGGAAGATACGTCACAGTGTGCAGTGGTGAAAGTTGGATTAAGTTGAACTTTGACCACAGTGAATTTCATGTTAAGTGTGGTACGTGCTCACAGTGGAGCATCGTGCAGCCACCATTTTTGACATGACGCATCATTCAAAGCTCATTGAAAATAATGGGTTTTAAAGTGATGAAGATCTAAAACTTTTTCCACATACACAATATCACCATTTCTCTCAAATATTGTTCACAAACCAGTCTAAATCTGTGATAGTGAGCACTACTCCTTTGCTGAGATAAACCATCCCACCTCACAGGTGTGCCATATCAAGATGCTGATTAGACACCATGATTAGTGCACAGGTGTGCCTTAGACTGCCCACAATAAAAGGCCACTCTGAAAGGTGCAGTTTTGTTTTATTGGGGGGGGGGGATACCAGTCAGTATCTGGTGTGACCACCATTTGCTCATGCAGTGCAACACATCTCCTTCGCATCATCCGTGAAGAGAACACCTCTCCAACGTGCCAAACGGCAGCGAATGTGAGCATTTGCCCACTCAAGTCGGTTACGACGACGAACTGGAGTCAGGTCGAGACCCCGATGAGGACGACGAGCATGCAGATGAGCTTCCCTGAGACAGTTTCTGACAGTTTGTGCAGAAATTCTTTGGTTATGCAAACCGATTGTTTCAGCAGCTGTCCGAGTGGCTGGTCTCAGACGATCTTGGAGGTGAACATGCTGGATGTGGAGGTCCTGGGCTGGTGTGGTTACACGTGGTCTGCGGTTGTGAGGCTGGTTGGATGTACTGCCAAATTCTCTGAAACGCCTTTGGAGACGCCTTATGGTAGAGAAATGAACATTCAATACACGAGCAACAGCTCTGGTTGACATTCCTGCTGTCAGCATGCCAATTGCACGCTCCTTCAAATCTTGCGACATCTGTGGCATTGTGCTGTGTGATAAAACTGCACCTTTCAGAGTGGCCTTTTACTGTGGACAGTCTAAGGCACACCTGTGCACTAATCATGGTGTCTAATCAGCATCTTGGTATGGCACACCTGTGAGGTGGGATGGATTATCTCAGCAAAGGAGAAGTGCTCACTATCACAGATTTAGACTGGTTTGTGAACAATATTTGAGGGAAATGGTGATATTGTGTATGTGGAAAAAGTTTTAGATCTTTGAGTTCATCTCATACAAAATGGGAGCAAAACCAAAAGTGTTGCGTTTATACTTTTGTTGAGTATATAACCCCTGTGTTAAAATGTCAGAAAATAAAAATGTTGCCAGCCTGGTACCTAAATTCCTCGCTCACAACAACTGATAGAGAACTAATTTGTTTAGGTTGTTTAAAGCATGAAGTTACACATATTTAGGGGTGTGGTCAATTTGACTAATAGCTAGTATCCCAACATTAACAGATCTGCTAACAGCAAAATTACTCCTTTCTGAGTGTGATCATCTAAATATGAGATAATATGGCTTCTTTTGTGGTTAGGTGCACTAACAGTCTGCACTACTCTATTTTTAGTGAGTTAAACTTTAGTATTATATAACGGCTGAGTGGATCCTTGTCATTTGATTGGTACTTCGTATGTCTTGTGACATGGATTAGTCGTACCATTTGTGCTGCATTGCATTTAAAGTGCATTTGGTTCCATTTAGAGTGCAAATTTGGTTCCATACATTTAGTACCATTGCACACGCGCACACACACAAAACAAATCCACTGCACTGTAAGCCTATGGAGGTTGTTAGCAAGATGTTAGAGTGACAAGCTGGATGTTTTGCACTGCAGTGAGGAAGTACACACTCTCACACTCTTTTTTTTTTTTTTTTTTTTTTTTTTTGGTGGTACACGCACGCACAAGCACTGTTGCCGTTGTGTGAGCGCATACGCGGGACAACGACAGCGGGGCAGTGATTTGATTGAACTAATTGATGGTGCTAATTCTTGTAACACACACACAAAATCCATTCTGCTGTAAGCCATCTGGCTGCATGAACAGCTGTTAAGATGAAAAGCTAAAGTGATTTTTGGCTGGACTGAGGAACTATATAAAGTCTTTTTTTTTTGGAAGCATGAAGTCAGTGCACAGCATCTCTGGACTACACTTCACAATTTGGACTCCTATTTAAAGTTTGTCTTGGACTTTAGCACCAGTGGAATGCCAAAAATGTAAGTCCCTTTTCTGTTGTTTATAAATTAATAAAATATCAAATGACAGGGATCTATTTTAGATATTATATAAAACAAATGAATGTTTTTACATTATTTCAGTGGAACGAATATTTAATTTGGTGAAAGCTGGAATAAACCATTCAATGAGGCGAATGAGGTTCCATTGAACTCATAAACATTCATTATTTGTATATTATGTAACTTGTATGTTAGTACCATTAGCAGTAGTTAGCTGGTATTGATATGAAAAATATGCCTTAATTAAAATCATTTATTACTTGGTTAATTTTCTTACCTTCCTGCAAATCTCTGCAGTTCCACGATACAAAAATTAAGTTTTATTTTTTGCTGCATGGTGATTAATATGTACGAGGTCTATTAGAAAAGTATCCGACCGTATTTTTTTTTTTTTCCAAAAACCATATGGATTTGAATCACATGTGCTTGTGTGAGCCAACCTTGAACCTTCGTGCACATGCGTGATTTTTTTCACACCTGTCGGTTGCGTCATTCGCCTGTGAGCAGGCTTTGTGTGAGGAGTGGTCCAGCCCCCTCTGCGGATTTGCAGGGAGCTGGTTCCACAGGAGAGGAGCCTGAAAGCTGAAGGCTCTGCGTCCCATTCTACTCTTACAAACCCTAGGAACTACAAGTAAGCCTGTAGTCTGAGAGCGATATGGTACTAAGAGGTCCCTAAGATAAGATGGGACCTGATTATTCAAAACCTTATAAGTAAGAAGAAGAATTTTAAAGTCTATTCTAGAATTAACAGGAAGCCAATGAAGAGAGGCCAATATGGGTGAGATATGCTCTCTCCTTCTAGTCCCTACCAGCACTCTAGCTGCAGGATTTTGAATTAACTGAAGGCTTTTCAGGGAACTTTTAGGACAACCTGATAATAATGAATTACAATAGTCCAGCCTAGAGGAAATAAATGCATGAATTAATTTTTCAGCATCACTCTGCGACAAGACCTTTCTAATTTTAGAGATATTGCGTAAATGTAAAAAAGCAGTCCTACATATTTGTTTAATATGCGCATTGAATGACATATCCTGATCAAAAATGACTCCAAGATTTCTCACAGTATTACTAGAGGTCAGGGTAATGCCATCCAGAGTAAGGATCTGGTTAGACACCATGTTTCTAAGATTTATGGGGCCAAGTACAATAACTTCAGTTTTATCTGAGTTTAAAAGCAGGAAATTAGAGGTCATCCATGTCTTTATGTCTGTAAGACAATCCTGCAGTTTAGCTAATTTGTGTGTGTCCTCTGGCTTCATGGATAGATAAAGCTGAGTATCATCTGCGTAACAATGAAAATTTAAGCAATGCCGTCTAATAATACTGCCTAAGGGAAGCATGTATAAAGTGAATAAAATTGGTCCTAGCACAGAACCTTGTGGAACGTCATAATTAACCTTAGTCTGTGAAGAAGATTCCCCATTTACATGAACAAATTGTAATCTATTAGATAAATATGATTCAAACCACCGCAGTGCGGTGCCTTTAATACCTATGGCATGCTCTAATCTCTGTAATAAAATTTTATGGTCAACAGTATCAAAAGCACTGAGGTCTAACAGAACAAGTACAGAGATGAGTCCACTGTCTGAGGCCATAAGAAGATCATTTGTAACCTTCACTAATGCTGTTTCTGTACTATGATGAATTCTAAAACCTGACTGAAACTCTTCAAATAGATCATTCCTCTGCAGATGATCAGTTAGCTGTTTAACAACTACCCTTTCAAGAATTTTTGAGAGAAAAGGAAGGTTGGAGATTGGCCTATAATTAGCTAAGATAGCTGGGTCAAGTGATGGCTTTTTAAATAATGGTTTAATTACTGCCACCTTAAAAACCTGTGGTACATAGCCAACTAATAAAGATAGATCATATTTAAGATCGAAGCATTAATTAATGGTAGGGCTTCCTTGAGCAGCCTGGTAGGAATGGGGTCTAGTAGACATGTTGATGGTTTAGAGGAAGTAACTAATGAAAATAACTCAGACAGAACAATCAGAGAGAAAGAGTCTAACCAAATACCGGCATCACTGAAAGCAGCCAAAGACAACGATATGTCTTTGGGATGGTTATGAGTAATTTTTTCTCTAATAGTTAAAATTTTATTAGCAAAGAAAGTCATGAAGTCATTACTAGTTAAAGTTAAAGAAATACTCAGCTCAATAGAGCTCTGACTCTTTGTCAGCCTGGCTACAGTGCTGAAAAGAAACCTGGGATTGTTCTTATTTTCTTCAATTGGTGATGAGTAGTAAGATGTCCTAGCTTTACGGAGGCTTTTTTATAGAGCAACAGACTCTTTTTCCAGGCTAAGTGAAGATCTTCTAAATTAGTGAGACGCCATTTCCTCTCCAACTTACAGGTTATCTGTTTTAAGCTGCGAGTTTGTGAGTTATACCATGGAGTCAGGCACTTCTGATTTAAGGCTCTCTTTTTCAGAGGAGCTACAGCATCCAAAGTTGTCCTCAATGAGGATATAAAACTATTGACGAGATAATCTATCTCACTCACAGAGTTTAGGTAGCTACTCTGCCCTGTGTTGGTATATGGCACTGGAGAACATAAAGAAGGAATCATATCCTTAAACCTAGTTACAGCGCTTTCTGAAAGACTTCTACTGTAATGAAACTTATTCCCCACTGCTGGGTAGTCCATCAGCGTAAATGTAAATGTTATTAAGAAATGATCAGACAGAAGGGGGTTTTCAGGGAATACTGTTAAGTCTTCAATTTCCATACCATAAGTCAGAACAAGATCTAAGGTATGATTAAAGTGGTGGGTGGACTCATTTACATTTTGATCAAAGCCAATCGAGTCTAACAATAGATTAAATGCAGTGCTGAGGCTGTCATTCTCAGCATCTGTGTGGATGTTAAAATCGCCCACTATAATTATCTTATCTGAGCTAAGCACTAAGTCAGACAAAAGGTCCGAAAATTCACAGAGAAACTCACAGTAACGACCAGGTGGACGATAGATAACAACAAATAAAACTGGTTTTTGTGACTTCAAATTTGGATGGACAAGACTAAGAGTCAAGCTTTCAAATGAATTAAAGCTCTGTCTGGGTTTTTGATTAATTAATAAGCTGGAGTGGAAGATTGCTGCTAATCCTCCCCCTCGGCCTGTGCTACGAGCATTCTGGCAGTTAGTGTGACTCGGGGGTGTTGACTCATTTAAACTAACATATTCATCCTGCTGTAACCAGGTTTCTGTAAGGCAGAATAAATCAATATGTTGATCAATTATTATATCATTTACTAACAGGGACTTAGAAGAGATGTGAACGGGTTGGCGGTGTACACGGGGCTTCTGTTTAGGACTACGCTTCCTCTTTACAGTCACCCAGTCGGCCTGCTTTCCCGGCTGCTTGGGATCTGCTGGAGGGGAACTAACGGCGGCTAAGCTACCTTGGTCCGCACCAACTACAGGGGCCTGGCTAGCTTAAGGATTGTCCAAGGTGCGGAGCCGAGTCTCCAATTCGCTCAGCCTGGCCTCCAAAGCTACGAATAAGCTACACTTATTTACAAGTACCATTACTGCTAAAGGAGGCCGAGGAATAACTAAACATTTCACACCCAGAGCAGAAAAGTGCGGGAGAGACAGGAGAAGCCGCCATGCTAAACTGGCTAAGAGCTAGTAGCTGCGCTAAGCTAGCGGATTCCTAAAAACACACAAAGTGAATAATGTGTAAATAATTTAGAGGTGATTCAGCAGAGGGAGTGCTTTAGTTAAGGCACGTGAAGATTACACTGTGAAACAAATCGTTATCTAGATAACTAGATCAATCTAACTGCGCAGATTAAACAGCTAACAGATACAGAAAAATACCGCTGTGCTCCGGAACAGGAAGTGATACAATACTGCAGTGAGAGCCAACCACCAGTAGAGGCAGTCCGAAGATGCCATAATGAAGATGACGGCAAATCATTCCCCGACCCGATAGCTGAACTCGAGTCCGGCTGGCTGGATGATAAGAGCGGCATTACTCGACTCATTTAACCCCCGCACTGCTGCACAATTCTCCGGGCCAACGGGAGCCGCTGGATGCCACGCTGTGTGCTGCTGGATGCTGCGTTACATAGGTCAAAGGGGTTGCTGCTACAGTTCATCAAACCTGTGTGTGTGTGTGTGTGTGTGTGTCTGTGTGTGTGCACATCCTCAGTTTTTCTTTCATGGCAATATTTTTCAAAGAGGAAAACAACCAAATGGTTTCTTTTTCTGTCTTGACAATTGTCAATTTTTTTCAGGAGCAGAGCAGAAACATGGTTTCTCAACACCCACAGTGCGCGCGTGTGTGTGCATGCGTGTCTGTCTGTCTGTCTCTCTGTGTTCATCCTCAAATTTCTCTTGCATGGCAATATTTTTCAAACAGTAAAAGAGCCAAATGGTTCCTTTGTCTGTTTTGACAATTATCTAAATTTTTTTCAGGAGCAGAGCAGAAACATGGATTCCCAACAACAACAGTGCACGTGTGTGTGTGTGTTTTCATGGAACCAACTTTGTTCATTGCTGAAATTGCTGTTTGATCTTAATAATTTCCAAAGAGAACAGCAAAATGGTTTTGTTTCTGTTTTGATGACACAAAGTGCTTTCGTCCAGCGTTGTTATTAAGCAACCAATGAAATGGTTTCTCCACATACTGTGTGTGTGTGTGTGTGTGTGTGTGTGTGTGTGTGTGTGTGTGTGTGTGTGTGTGTGTGTGTGCGCGCGCGTGCACGCATGCTTGCATTTGTGCATATTTGTGTTGGCGTGTGTGCTTGTGTTGGCATCCTCAAATTTCTCCATCACAAGATATTTTAAGAGGTAAACAGCCAAATGGTTTTTTTTTTATCTGTGTTGAGAAATGCCTGAACTTTGTTCAGCAGAGCAGAAACACACTTTCTCAACAAACAGTGTGTGTGTGTTTGTGAATGCTAAAATTGCTGTTTAATCTTAATAATTTCCAAAGAGAACAGCAAAATTGTTTAATTTCTGTTTTGATAACACGGCATATTATGTTCACAATGTTTGTGTGAAATATCAAAATTTTACCATGAATAATTTAAAGTAGACAAGTACAACCCCTGGCAATAATTATGGAATCACCGGCCTCGGAGGATGTTCATTCAGTTGTTTAATTTTGCAGAAAAAAAAGCAGATCACAGACATGACACAAAACTAAAGTAATTTCAAATGGCAACTTTCTGGCTTTAAGAAACACTATAAGAAATCAGGAAAAATAATTCTGGCAGTCAGTAATGGTTACTTTTTTAGACCAAGCAGAGGGGAAAAAAAATATGGACTCACTCAATTCTGAAGAAAAAAATTATGGAATCACCCTGTAAGTTTTCATCCCCAAAACTAACACCTGCATCAAATCAGATCTGCTCATTAGTCTGCATCTAAAAAGGAGTGATCACACCTTGGAGAGCTGTTGCACCAACTGGACTGACATGAATCATGGCTCCAACACGAGAGATGTCAATTGAAACAAAGGAGAGGATTATCAAACTCTTAAAAGAGGGTAAATCATCACGCAATGTTGCAACAGATGTTGGTTGTTCACAGTCAGCTGTGTCTAAACTCTGGACCAAATATAAACAACATGGGAAGGTTGTTAAAGACAAACATACTGGTAGACCAAGGAAGACATCAAAGCGTCAAGACAGAAAACTTAAAGCAATATGTCTCAAAAATTGAAAACTGCACAACAAAACAAATGAGGAACGAATGGGAGGAAACTGGAGTCAACGTCTGTGACCGAACTGTAAGAAACCGCCTAAAGAAAATGGGATTTACATACAGAAAAGCTAAACGAAAGCCATCATTAACACCTAAACAGAAAAAAACAAGGTTACAATGGGCTAAGGAAAAGCAATCGTGGACTGTGGATGACTGGATGAAAGTCATATTCAGTGATGAATCTCGAATCTGCATTGGGCAAGGTGATGATGCTGGAACTTTTGTTTGGTGCCGTTCCAATGAGATTTATAAAGATGACTGAAGAGAACATGTAAATTTCCACAGTCATTGATGATATGGGGCTGCATGTCAGGTAAAGGCACTGGGGAGATGGCTGTCATTACATCATCAATAAATGCACAAGTTTACGTTGATATTTTGGACACTTTTCTTATCCCATCAATTGAAAGGATGTTTGGGGATGATGAAATCATTTTTCAAGATGATGATGCATCTTGCCATAGAGCAAAAACTGTGAAAACATTCCTTGCAAAAAGACACACAGGATCAATGTCATGGCCTGGAAATAGTCCGGATCTTAATCCAATTGAAAATCTTTGGTGGAAGTTGAAGAAAATGGTCCATGACAAGGCTCCAACCTGCAAAACTGATCTGGCAACAGCAATCAGAGAAAGTTGGAGCCAGATTGATGAAGAATACTGTTTGTCACTCATTAAGTCCATGTCTCAGAGACTGCAAGCTGTTATAAAAGCCAGAGGTGGTGCAACAAAATACTAGCAATGTGTTGGAGCGTTCTTTTGTTTTTCATGATTCCATAATTTTTTCCTCACAATTGAGTGATTCCATATTTTTTTTTCCCTCTGCTTGGTCTAAAAAAGTAACCGTTACTGATTGCCACAATTATTTTTCCTGATTTCTTATAGTGTTTCTTAAAGCCAGAAAGTTGCCATTTGAAATGACTTTAGTTTTGTGTCATGTCTGTGATCTGCTTTTTTTTTTTTATTTTTTTTTACTAAATTAAACAACTGAATGAACATCGTCCGAGGCCGGGGATTCCATAATTTTTGCCAGGGGTTGTTTTAGAATTTACGCTTTTGGCTACAATGTCTAAATTTTGTTGTGATTTTGAGCTTTGCTTGTTTGTCATTTGGCAATGATTTTCTTAGACAAATTGTAATGGAATACCTAAAAAGTGGAGTTTTGAAATTTTAAATATGGTTTGTGAGTTCCACGCAAACTTTTTGGGTGCCTCGATAAATTGAAAAAACGGGGCAAAGTAGGTGGCACTGTCCAAAATTTTCAATGAAAAAAAAAAATTGTTTCATGCGATTTTCACTATATATCAGTACTTTTTTAATAACATGTTTTCATGACTACAGAAAGGTTATACATCAAAGCCAACTATTTTCTGCTAATAATGCCACAAAAATGAAACATATCTAAAAAATATCTAAAAACATATTTGTGGATGTCAACTTAAGTTTTGCGCTGAGAATGTCTCAATATTTTGTAAATGAGCAACACGATGATGAATGCATGTAATTGGTGACCTACAAATGCTGAACACAAACAGAATTTTCAGTTTTGCAAGTGCTTTGGTGTTTGTGGATCACAAAGCACGTGTCCAAATCGAGGGATATTTATACTCGTAAATCACCCTCTGTTCATGTCCACTTACTTTTGTTTTTAACACCACTATCGATGTCTTTAACGCAGTCTTCCTTCTCTGTCTCTGTAATTTTGACCATGTTACAGATGCAGCTCAACAAACCAAACTTGCAGAAACTCAAAATGTCCACATCCGGGTTCTTTCAGTCAATCAATCAATCAATCAATTTTTTTATATAGCGCCAAATCACAACAAACAGTTGCCCCAAGGCGCTTTATATTGTAAGGCAAGACCATACAATAATTATGTAAAACCCCAACGGTCAAAACGACCCCCTGTGAGCAAGCACTTGGCTACAGTGGGAAGGAAAAAGTCCCTTTTAACAGGAAGAAACCTCCAGCAGAACCAGGCTCAGGGAGGGGCAGTCTTCTGCTGGGACTGGTTGGGGCTGAGGGAAAGAACCAGGAAAAAGACATGCCGAGAAGGGGGGCAGAGATCGATCACTAATGATTAAATGCAGAGTGGTGCATACAGAGCAAAAAGAGAAAGAAACAGTGCATCATGGGAACCCCCCAGCAGTCTACGTCTATAGCAGCATAACTAAGGGATGGTTCAGGGTCACCTGATCCAGCCCTAACTATAAGCTTTAGCAAAAAGGAAAGTTTTAAGCCTAATCTTAAAAGTAGAGAGGGTGTCTGTCTCCCTGATCTGAATTGGGAGCTGGTTCCACAGGAGAGGAGCCTGAAAGCTGAAGGCTCTGCCTCCCATTCTACTCTTACAAACCCTAGGAACTACAAGTAAGCCTGCAGTCTGAGAGCGAAGCGCTCTATTGGGGTGATATGGTACTACGAGGTCCCTAAGATAAGATGGGACCTGATTATTCAAAACCTTATAAGTAAGAAGAAGAATTTTAAATTCTATTCTAGAATTAACAGGAAGCCAATGAAGAGAGGCCAATATGGGTGAGATATGCTCTCTCCTTCTAGTCCCCGTCAGTACTCTAGCTGCAGCATTTTGAATTAACTGAAGGCTTTTTAGGGAACTTTTAGGACAACCTGATAATAATGAATTACAATAGTCCAGCCTAGAGGAAATAAATGCATGAATTAGTTTTTCAGCATCACTCTGAGACAAGACCTTTCTGATTTTAGAGATATTGCGTAAATGCAAAAAAGCAGTCCTACATATTTGTTTAATATGCGCTTTGAATGACATATCCTGATCAAAAATGACTCCAAGATTTCTCACAGTATTACTAGAGGTCAGGGTAATGCCATCCAGAGTAAGGATCTGGTTAGACACCATGTTTCTAAGATTTGTGGGGCCAAGTACAATAACTTCAGTTTTATCTGAGTTTAAAAGCAGGAAATTAGAGGTCATCCATGTCTTTATGTCTGTAAAACAATCCTGCAGTTTAGCTAATTGGTGTGTGTCCTCTGGCTTCATGGATAGATAAAGCTGGGTATCATCTGCGTAACAATGAAAATTTAAGCAATACCGTCTAATAATACTGCCTAAGGGAAGCATGTATAAAGTGAATAAAATTGGTCCTAGCACAGAACCTTGTGGAACTCCATAATTAACTTTAGTCTGTGAAGAAGATTCCCCATTTACATGAACAAATTGTAATCTATTAGACAAATATGATTCAAACCATCGCAGCGCAGTGCCTTTAATACCTATGGCATGCTCTAATCTCTGTAATAAAATTTTATGGTCAACAGTATCAAAAGCAGCACTGAGGTCCAACAGAACAAGCACAGAGACGAGTCCACTGTCCGAGGCCATAAGAAGATCATTTGTAACCTTCACTAATGCTGTTTCTGTACTATGATGAATTCTAAAACCTGACTGAAACTCTTCAAATAGACCATTCCTCTGCAGATGATCAGTTAGCTGTTTTACAACTACCCTTTCAAGAATTTTTGAGAGAAAAGGAAGGTTGGAGATTGGCCTATAATTAGCTAAGATAGCTGGGTCAAGTGATGGCTTTTTAAGTAATGGTTTAATTACTGCCACCTTAAAAGCCTGTGGTACATAGCCAACTAACAAAGATAGATTGATCATATTTAAGATCGAAGCATTAAATAATGGTAGGGCTTCCTTGAGCAGCCTGGTAGGAATGGGGTCTAATAAACATGTTGATGGTTTGGATGAAGTAACTAATGAAAATAACTCAGACAGAACAATCGGAGAGAAAGAGTCTAACCAAATACCGGCATCACTGAAAGCAGCCAAAGATAACGATATGTCTTTGGGATGGTTATGAGTAATTTTTTCTCTAATAGTTAAAATTTTGTTAGCAAAGAAAGTCATGAAGTCATTACTAGTTAAAGTTAATGGAATACTCAGCTCAATAGAGCTCTGACTCTTTGTCAGCCTGGCTACAGTGCTGAAAAGAAACCTGGGGTTGTTCTTATTTTCTTCAATTAGTGATGAGTAGAAAGATGTCCTAGCTTTACGGAGGGCTTTTTTATAGAGCAACAGACTCTTTTTCCAGGCTAAGTGAAGATCTTCTAAATTAGTGAGACGCCATTTCCTCTCCAACTTACGGGTTATCTGCTTTAAGCTGCGAGTTTGTGAGTTATACCACGGAGTCAGGCACTTCTGATTTAAAGCTCTCTTTTTCAGAGGAGCTACAGCATCCAAAGTTGTCTTCAATGAGGATGTAAAACTATTGACGAGATACTCTATCTCCCTTACAGAGTTTAGGTAGCTACTCTGCACTGTGTTGGTATATGGCATTAGAGAACATAAAGAAGGAATCATATCCTTAAACCTAGTTACAGCGCTTTCTGAAAGACTTCTAGTGTAATGAAACTTATTCCCCACTGCTGGGTAGTCCATCAGAGTAAATGTAAATGTTATTAAGAAATGATCAGACAGAAGGGAGTTTTCAGGGAATACTGTTAAGTCTTCTATTTCCATACCATAAGTCAGAACAAGATCTAAGATATGATTAAAGTGGTGGGTGGACTCATTTACTTTTTGAGCAAAGCCAATAGAGTCTAATAATAGATTAAATGCAGTGTTGAGGCTGTCATTCTCAGCATCTGTGTGGATGTTAAAATCGCCCACTATAATTATCTTATCTGAGCTAAGCACTAAGTCAGACAAAAGGTCTGAAAATTCACAGAGAAACTCACAGTAACAACCAGGTGGACGATAGATAATAACAAATAAAACTGGTTTTTGGGACTTCCAATTTGGATGGACAAGACTAAGAGACAAGCTTTCAAATGAATTAAAGCTCTGTCTGGGTTTTTGATTAATTAATAAGCTGGAATGGAAGATTGCTGCTAATCCTCCGCCCCGGCCCGTGCTACGAGCATTCTGACAGTTAGTGTGACTCGGGGGTGTTGACTCATTTAAACTAACATATTCATCCTGCTGTAACCAGGTTTCTGTTAGGCAGAATAAATCAATATGTTGATCAATTATTATATCATTTACCAACAGGGACTTAGAAGAGAGAGACCTAATGTTTAATAGACCACATTTAACTGTTTTAGTCTGTGGTGCAGTTGAAGGTGCTATATTATTTTTTCTTTTTGAATTTTTATGCTTAAATAGATTTTTGCTGGTTATTGGTGGTCTGGGAGCAGGCACCGTCTCTACGGGGATGGGGTAATGAGGGGATGGCAGGGGGAGAGAAGCTGCAGAGAGGTGTATAAGACTACAACTCTGCCTTCTGGTCCCAACCCTGGATAGTCACGGTTTGGAGGATTTAAGAAAATTGGCCAGATTTCTAGAAATGAGAGCTGCTCCATCCAAAGTGGGATGGATGCCGTCTCTCCTAACAAGACCAGGTTTTCCCCAGAAGCTTTGCCAATTATCTATGAAGCCCACCTCATTTTTTGGACACCACTCAGACAGTCAGCAATTCAAGGAGAACATGCGGCTAAACATGTCACTCCCGGTCTGATTGGGGAGGGACCCAGAGAAAACTACAGAGTCCGACATTGTTTTTGCAAAGTTACACACCGATTTAATGTTAATTTTAGTGACCTCCGATTGGCGTAACCGGGTGTCATTACTGCCGACGTGAATTACAATCTTACCAAATTTACGCTTAGCCTTAGCCAGCAGTTTCAAATTTCCTTCGATGTCGCCTGCTCTGGCCCCCGGAAGACAATTGACTATGGTTGCTGGTGTTGCTAACTTCACATTTCTCAAAATAGAGTCGCCAATAACCAGAGTTTGATCCTCGGCGGGTGTGTCGTCGAGTGGGGAAAAACGGTTAGAGATGTGAACGGGTTGGCGGTGTACACGGGGCTTGTGTTTAGAACTACGCTTCCTCCTCACAGTCACCCAGTCAGCCTGCTTGGGATCTGCCAGGGGGGAACTAACGGCGGCTAAGCTACCTTGGTCCGCACCGACTACAGGGGCCTGGCTAGCTGTAGAATTTTCCACGGTGCGGAGCCGAGTCTCCAATTCGCCCAGCCTGGCCTCCAAAGCTACGAATAAGCTACACTTATTACAAGTACCGTTACTGCTAAAGGAGGCCGAGGAATAACTAAACATTTCACAGCCAGAGCAGAAAAGTGCGGGAGAGACAGGAGAAGCCGCCATGCTAAATCGGCTAAGAGCTAGTAACTACGCTAACCTAGCGGATTCCTAAAAACACGCAAAGTGAATAATTTAGAGGTGATTCAGCAGAAGGAGTGCTTTAGTTAAGGCACGTAAAGATTACACTGGGAAACAAATCGTAATCTAGATAACTAGATCAATCTAACTGCGCAGATTAAACAGCTAACAGATACAGAAAAACACCGCTGTGCTCCGGAACAGGAAGTGATACAATACCGCAGTGAGAGCCAACCACCAGTGACAAGATATTACAGAAATTCTGATTGGATGAAAGTTCACTGTTGTAAAAAAGTAACCAGTGACGTTGAGTGTTTTAGTTTGGAGTTTCAGCAGCACTATTCTGGTTCACATGTATATGAAGGAGATTTAACTGGCACTGATGACCCGCGCTGCACCAACACCCAAACATTTTCTCAAAGGATTTACACTGATCTCAGAAATGACCCAGAAAAACTCTGAAACCCACAGATCTGTGGAAAATTCTCATCCCTGATCCAGACAGGTTTGGGAATTTATCTGCTCAAACTCAGACTGTGTGACTCTGAGTGAACACAAATTGTTTGACTTTGGAGTTCAGTAACATTCACACGTGGCTGAGTTTGATCAGATTTTCATCAGCCTGAACTGAGACTGAGATGAGGACTGAAGGTCACTCGAGTGGCGTCTCTGGGCTCTTTAAGCGCACTTTGATCTCATCCCTGATTTTGCTGCCGACTGTCTCACAAAGCCGACAAACAACTTGACCTCATGATGACTCAGTTGTTTTACCGACGACACAGCGGTCGCTCTGTTTTTCAGACTGTTTCCTTTAATTCAGTTTCTCTGCAGGAAAATCTACAAAATCATCTTGAAACAATCATTTTGGACACGACCTTCAGTCCATCACCTGCTCACTTCTCTCAGCTGTGACGTCTCCTCACAGCACTTTGTCCTGGTTGACCTCCAGCCTTGATAAGCTCCGCCCTCTTACCTCCAACATCCAGCTGACTGAAGCTGTCAGAAACCTGATCAGAGCAGCTGAACAGCAGCGTTGTAAATCTGGACACCCTGTTGTCCTCAGTTCATGTCCGTCTCTTCTGTCATGTTGATCTTCCAGCATTTCTGCTGCCAAATTGTCTTCATGACAGAATCAGAAACGCCGCTGATTCAGGAAAAATGTTGTTCCCCTTTAAGACACTCCTCGTTCCACCTCCACTATCGACCTCTGACCTTACAGGTACAGCAGCAGACATCAGGAACCGGTTCTAGTTAATAACCAGAGCTCACCCGGGTTTATTCTAATTATTTCCCTGCACTATGCAGGTGAGGAAAATGATGACACACCCCAAATAAAATTCTTTACCAACAGCTGTAAATTCTGTAAGAGTCATTTTAGTGTTTACACTATTGTGTAAATAGACTTTTGAATGAAACCTGAAGTAGCAGCTGAAATGTTGACAGCAGTGTGTCGACTGGATCAGAGGACAGAAATTTACTGGAAATATTTGGGCTGGAAGTTGAGGTTGTTGTTGTGTGGGCCGCCAGAAGAGGAGGTACTGCTGGCCCACCACCAGAGGGCGCCCTGCCTGAAGTGCGGGCTTCAGGCACGAGAGGGCGCTGCCGCCACGGACACAGCCGGGAGTGACAGCTGTTACTCATTACTTCCTGACAGCTGTCACTCATTCTTCATCATCTCACTCCATAAAACCCAGACGTCATCTCCACCTCATCGCCGAGATATCGTACTTCATTGAAGGTAATATCCTCAGCCGTTTTGTGTTACAATATATCTGTATATTGTGAGTGTTTGCAGGAGTACCGGTTCCTCTTTCTGTGGAAGCTGAGTGAGTGCAGGATGGCACTCTTTTCCCCTGAGGAATCACTGCGGTACTCATCACATATTGAGTGAGAGGTGGAGGTGGCATTCCCACCGTCGTTGTTACTGGGTGTACACACACCCACACTTGACTGTCTTTGTTCTCGCCAGCAGTACCAGATCCGACAGTCGGAGACGGTGATCACCTGGGAATTCGGGACTTGGCGGCTCCAGTATTCACCAGGTTCGGTGGTGGTGGAAATCGTGTGGTTCCGGCTCTTCTCAGGACAGACGTCTTCTATCCTCGAGCCTGCCCACACGTCACCTTTGTAATTTGACTGTAATCATATTCTGAGATTGTCTGTATATTCGTTGTGCACATTTCACAACATTAAATTGTTCCTTTTTTGCTCATCTATTGACCGTTAATTTGCGCCCCCTCTTGTGGGTCCGTGTCACTACACTTTCACAACAGTTCTCCAAAAATTCAGTGACTGTTTAAAATTCCTTGAATGCCATCTTATTTTTTTTCTCTCTCTCATGCAATTTGGGAACTTGAACAACTGTGGGTGAATTTCATGTTTTTCCAAACTCACAATATTTGTTTTCAGCAAAAATCATAATTTAGTTTTGCATGAATTTCACCTTAATGAAATCCATTTTTTACTCAAATTATTTCATATATCCACAAGGATGAATTATGAACAGTGTTTAGATGAATCAAACAAAACCAACAGAATTATAATATATCAGAAACTGAAAGAGAAAAAAACGTATATATTTTCCTAAAAACTTACAATTCCAACAGTAAGACATTACACTCAGAGAAACACATATGGCATCAGATCGGTGCCAAAACCACTCACATAAAAAAAAAAAAATGTGTGTGTTCATTCGGTCCTTTCGTCCAAATCTTTGACCACAAACAGAACAGACAAATGCTTTTTGTCCTGTATGAATCAACATGTGTCAGTTCAAGACTGTTATGTGTCAGACGCAGTCGGAGCACCGACCCAGCGTTTGACATTAGGACCCAGCATAAAGGAAACAGAGCACGGTTCAAAGGATAACAGAATTTAATGACATAACAGTGAGTGCTCAATTAATAACCAATAAGTGCGCGGTCTGGCGAGGTGGAAAAACGGTGTGCTCCCAGCAGCACAAACAGTCCGGAGCCAGAACAGTTCGGACCCAAGGACCCCGCCGACACCCCCCAGGTGGCCACGACCAACCGAGTCTGTGAAAGAAGAAACCATAATGTGAGTCCACCACTCCACACACAGAGAGACCACTCAAATGTGTACATAATCAGCAAACACTTCCTGGCTTAATCACCAATCAGCTTCCCACCCTGCAGGCATGGAACACCCAGTTCAATTCTCCACTGCAGTGGAAGCTGATTAAACGACTAACATAACAGCTCAATATAATAAGGTGTGAGGGACACCACATCTACTGACTGTACTCATGTTAGTCACAAAACCTAAAGTACCTCAGGAAGTGTGCTGACGAGCGTGAGACCTCACCCCCTCCTCTTTCACAGACCATGGCATCAAACCTGGTACGGTCTCTGCGTCCATAATGATGAGATGGTTCTCCAAACGTCGATCTCACCCGTCTGGTCACAAGGTCGAGTCTCTGGCAAATACACACTGTGTACTCCAGACTTAAATGCAACCATGCCCCAATCCATACAGATGCACCACAGCTGAGTCCTGATGAGCTGCACATGACCAGCCTCAGGTGATCAGGGTGAGGTCCTGATAACTCAGCCACACATCAGCCACTCAGTCCTGAACGCATGCCACCTGGAAGGAAAGACAGAAAACAGAAACAAAAGCCAGCCAGGCACCCCAGCCACACAACAAAGGCGACCTTTTGTCCAAACCTTTGACAGCACTCAGAACAGACAAATGCTTTTTGCCTTGAATTTCCTTCTACAAGAGTGCAGTGGGCCCCAGACCCGGGGTCTAAAGATGCACCCTTAACATTACTGACTTTGTATCCGAGGGCTCTCCTCAAGATGGTGACCTTTCCTCTCCTCAAATACTGCCTTTGATCTCCTGCCCCACCTCTCAAGTTTGAGTAGGGAAGCAGTGAGAGATCTTTTTCTTCTCCCCAATGGACCAATTTACAATGATGCAGTTTCACTGGATTCTTTTAGCCCATTGATGATGATGTTGCTGGGGTCCAGGATCAGAACTATCTGGTGGATGACACCGCTGATCTGGTGGATGACCCAGCTGAGTGCTGCTACAGAGGAGATGTCTCCCCACAGCACTGGGAGAAGCTGCACCATTTTCTTCATACGCCCTGGTGCCTAGGCACTTTGTGGAGGTTTTAGCTGGGGTTTGTTTCTTTTGAAACATCCTCATACCAAGATCTCTCCTGGCAAACACCTTCACAGTGGGACCGAGGACACTCGAGGCTTGTGTCCAGTAGGAACTCCAACCCACCTGTATGAATTATCGTGTGTTTTCAGGGTGCTCTTTTGTCCAAACCTTTAACCACACTCAGAACAGACAAATGCTTTTTGTCCTGTCTGAATTCTAATGTGTTTGTTCAGAGTGCCCTTCTGTTTCTGTCTTTTACTCTGATCAGAACAGCTAAATGGTTTTCTTCTTGCTTTCCTCCCCTTTTGTTGCTCTGAGTTGTTCATGTGACCAGATGCTTTTCCATATTTAGAGCCTTTAAATTGTTTCTCATCAGTGTTGCCTGAACGAACAATATTGTTTTTTTTCCGACATTTAAAACTTGACTGAAGTTCTCTGGTCTGTTTCCAGTCATCACTGTCATCAGTCTCACTTTCAGAACTGTCTGAACTCCTGCCACTGGTATCTGGTTGTAAATGACTGTTTGGACCTGAGTTGCTGGCTGGTTGTGGTCCTCCATCGTCCTCTCCATCAGCTTCTGCTGTCAGTGTTCTGTGTACAGATGAGCTGCTGGCTACAGGCTCAGCCTCTGTGCTCTCATCACTTCGGCTTTGATGAAGCTGTGATGACTCTGGTTTTTCATCATCATTTTCACTCTTCACAGGGACGGCAGTGAAACCAAACTTGGTGAGATCTGCCTCCTCCAGCTGCTGAAGCTGCTCTCCCTGCTGACTTATCCACAGCTTCTCTTCTTCTTTAATGTCCTCCTGGTCAACACTCAGATTCCATTCCTGGTGTTCAGGGAAAGTTTCTTTAATCACCAACAACGGCTGCATGTCTGTAAAGAAACAATACGATTAATTTAACTTTAAGACTATTTTTAAAACATATTTTTTGTAATTATATTGAAGTTTTTAGTCTTCTTTTCATTTTTCCTTGTATTTAATTCTTTTCTGTTTTTGTTTTGGGATTATGAGGATCTTTGTTTCGTGTTCCTCTGCTGCTATGTTCAGCACTTTGAGTTTTAGTTCTTTTATTTAAAATGCTTTACAAATGTATTATTATTACTTAAGGCAGCACGGTGGATTAGTGGTTCACACTGTTGCCTCACCGTAATAAGGTCATGGGATTGATTCGAACCTGTGGCCTTTCTGTGTGGAGTTTGTATGTTCTCCCCGTGTTTGTGTGGGTTCTCTCCGGGTGTTGCAGCTTCTTCCCACATCCAAAGACCTGCAAGTCAGGTGAACTGAAAACTTTAAATTGACGCTTCGTGTGTGTGTGTTTGTCTATATGTGGCCCTGTGACAGATCGTCGTCCTGTCCAGGGTGTACCCGCCTCACGCTCCATGACAACTGGAATGGGCTCCGACCCCTCGTGACCCTTAATTGGAGTAAGCGGGTATAGAAGATGGATGATTATTACTACTTACATGGCACTCGAACAAGATGTCAGAAGTCATCAAATATGAACATATTCTATAGTGACATTACAACTCATTAAACATATATAAGCCAAATAATTTAATTCATAGTTTGTAATGTTGCTGTTTGCAAAAACAAAATGTTAATGGACTGAATTTCTACAGCATTTTTTACCATCTGATACATATGTTCAAAGAGCTTTTGGCCGTTCATTCAACATCGAGACGTTGAATAAACTTTCACTTTCAAGCCTTTTTTCACCATATTTTTCTTATAACCATTTGATTAAACACTTATTCAATGTTAAAATGCTCCTTTTTTTAAGGCTCAATTAATGATCATAACTTTTTTGTTAAAACCAGCAACACAAAGTAGCCTTGCTAGTTATGCTCCAACCAAAGAGGTTATATATGAGAACTAGAGTCCACACTCCCAATGCTGCCCACTAAACATGAACGTCCCTTCATGGACAGCGACATGACGCCTCCTAACCCGACAAAATATTGATGAAGTTCCCAGATGTTAATACATTTTCAATGGGGATTCACAACTGAACAGACTCAGAAAAACGCTTGCAAAATACAAGGTCTGTTAGAAAAGTATCGGATCTTTTTATTTTTTGCAAAAACCTGATAGATTTGAATCACATGTGCTTGCATGTGTAGTGCGCTCGGCCAATTTTCATTGCAAGGAAAATGGCGGAACGACTGGAGCAGCACTACTGCATCAAATTTTGCCAGAAACTGGGCGACAGCCAGGTGGAAACCATTCGGATTATTCAGACGGCTTTCGGTGACGATCCTCTGGGCATCACACAGATTAAGGAGCGGTACAACCGGTTTAAAGACGTCCGCACAACGGTGGAGAGCGCGCCACGCTCCGGTCGGCCATCAACATGCTGAAATGACCAGATCATTTCCAAAGTGAACGCTGTGGTGATGCGGGACCTGTTGTGTGTTGGGGGGTTTGGCTGGACGTTTGGGTGTTCTTTTCTTTTCTTTGCTCTCCAGGTGGTATGCAAACTGATTTATTGTCTGTGGAGAAGGTGCTGGCAGAAGAGTCCTTCACCCTCATCAACATGATGTGCAGCACCTGTGGATGGTGCTCACGTGCAACCTTAAAGACTTTCAGCTGAAGCAGATAATGAGATGGCGTTCTGCATTTAAGTCATGTGTGATTCAAGCAGAATTGCCGGGAACTCGACCTTGTGATGTTCGTTTGTGAGACGCTGAGGACTGCGCCTGGGTTTGACACATTGTGCCTGTGAAGGAGGAAGGGTGAGGGACACATGCTGTCAGCACACATCAGAGGTGATTAATTGTTTGACTAATTGTTAATAGTAACTTGGTATTTTGTTACGCAGTATATTTGAACTTTGATGAGAATTGTGCAGCTCGCTTCTCACTGCCGTGGCGTGCGGACTGATGATCCTCCACCTGTTGTGAGAAGCTGCTCATTTACATAAAGCTTAAATACAGACCTGAATGTGTTGCTGATAGTGTGTGCCTTTTGAAGGATATTAGTTGTAGCTGCTGACTTACCTCACCTTTTCTATCCTTCGCAGAGAGTCGGTTTGTCGTGTCCACCTGGGGGGTGTTTGGCTGTAAATGTGGGTCCAGAAGCGCCGGGCTTCGATCCTTTTGGGCGCTGGAGAGCGCGCCGTCCTTCACTCCGCCAGACTGACGCAGCTTTTGTTTGTACACGTTGTTATGCACCAAAGGGTGGAAAAATAAATTGTTTTGTTATTGGAACCACTTTCTGGTTATTTTAGCGCTGGGTTCCGTCAGACGCAGGTCCGCTCCTCAACCCGCGTCGACACATAACAGGACCATTGTGTGACTGTCCGAGAAATTGCGGAAGACGTGGACATCAGTACTTTTTCGGTACATTCCACTGTGACAGAAGATTTGGCCATGAAAAGAGTAGCTGTGAAAGTCATGCTGCTGCAAACGGCGCAGCAAAAGCGCCTCCGTGTTGAAGTCTCACAGGACATGTTGTGACAGGCCTTCCACAATTTCTCAGATAGTCACACGACTGAAGTCACCGAAAGCCGTCTGAATCTTCCGAATGGTTTCCACCTGGCTGTTGCCCAGTTTCTGGCAAAATTTGATGTGGCGCTGCTCCAGTCATTCTGTCTTTTTCCTTGCAATGAAAATTCGCCAAGCGCACTACACGTCCTCACACAAAGGCTGCTTACCAGAAAATGATGAGGTCGACAGGCACGAAAAAGCTCACACATGCGCAAGAACGTTCAAGGTTTGCTCATGCAAGCACACATGATTCAAATCCATCAGGTTTTTGCAAAAAATAAAAAGGTCTGATACTTTTCTAACAGACCTCGTACAGGTTAAAAATGCCATTCTGACCTGGATATCGAGCCAGTAAAATTAATTAACATTAAATCATGTCAGGAAAGTATTAAACTTACTCTGACACCCACACATTCCCAAATATTAGTGTTGAAAGTTACACGGATCTGATCTGTTCCAAGCTGCTGAGCTGCTGCTGTGTCAGGCACAGCGCAGCTCCTAAAACCATAACGATACATTTATATATACATTTTTACACAATTATCCTTTATTGACCGAGTTCCATTCATGAAGTCAGTGGTGTGTGTATGTGTGCACATTTCTGTGTGTGGAAATGACTTATTCACGTCCATTGCGCCACATTGTGTGGCTTGTTGAACTTTTGTGGCGCCACAACGCGTCCTTCCATAGGGATTACATGGCAACCTCTCGCTGCCGTCGGTCACGCGGCGTCCGGTGTGAACGCAGCATAAATCGACGAGGTTCAAATGCGCATTCCCGCGAAGGGGGTGCTTTTCACGGCAGGGGAAGTGAATTCGGCACACCACCTGTCATCGGGCTTCCTGGGTGATCCGCCGCCTGACCAAATAACTATGGGGTTAAAATTGTCTCATTAATATTTGTAAATGCACGCAGGGTGAGCTACAAATAATCATTGATTTGCAAATGTTTTCAGATATCCACAAATCACCCAGGAAGCCCTGGATCACCCCCAGGAATTAACAGTCTGTGCGCCTGAAGCGTGTCGGTAACATAATTTCTGGAAAACAATACGAGCTTCGAATCAGGGCTTCAGTTACTACAGGACTCGACACGTGGTTCAGAGTCTCGACACAGTTCACAGCCTGCGCACGCGGCGCTACAAGTTAAAGGGTTTTAACTCTGAGTCAACATTCGGCGTAATTGTATTTACATATCTAAAGATATACAGTTACCATTTACATTAACTGTTAAGATCTTATTGTTTTCTTTATAATTTGGACTTGTTTAATTGGTATATAGTTTGTTGTTGTCCGTATATCATCTATCTATTCACCTCTGTATGTTTATATTGATTTTACAAAATAAACTCAATCAATCAATCAGTCCACAAACACACTGAAAGCAACACATGACTTGTGCTGTAACAGTGAAAAGCATGTCCACGCTTTTCAATTTGACAATTCTCAGGAATATTTATATAGATTATGGAAATTCAGTGTTCTCGAACAGCGCGCGCTGCTGTCAACACGAGGAAAGTCCGTGATCGGTGAAGCTACAGCATTTAATCAGCTCTGTAGAGATTCATACACAGTGCAGTCTTATACTAGGTTTCAGTTTTGTTTCCGTTTGATTACACAGCGGTGACTTACATCGAGAACAATAATTGACATGACCAATGACAATTGGAGAAGCACACAGGGTGGCCAATCAGATTGCAGGAAGAGCATGCGGGCCATCCTGACCCTGTGAATGGACTGACTCCTCGGTGCCTGGACTTCTCTGCGCTCTTCCACTGACTATAAGTTTGGAATTGTTTCGTTTATCTTAATTAACTGTACATTACTTTTATTAGTCTTTAAATGCAACAGCTACGGAGTTTAGTTCATTAATTTTCTGCTGTGTGAATCCTAGCAGTGGTTAGCTTCCCGTTAGCACTTAGCTTGTGCTAGCTGTCGCTCCTCGCTTGTTCTTTTCTTGGTGCTCAACACTTTAAAATAACTTGTGTGATGTTGTCAGACAGGGTGGCCCTCTGAGAGAGCCGTGTCCGTAAGGTAGAGCAGCTTCTGAGTTCAGTGGAGTTAGATATCACGGACACTCCAGACCAGCTTAGTGTCTGGTCGGCTAGCGGGCCTGTTAGCATTAGTTTAGCTCCGCCGCCTAAGCAACGGCGCTCTTCGCACATCTAACCCAAAACAAAAATCGCCCTTCTTCGCTGAAATTGTATTGCTCTAATTAGTAAAAATGACACTTTTGGTAGTTATTTTAGTTAATTGCTTTACATAATAGTAGGTCTTTATTATTTTGGTTTATTTCCAACAGTTTTTAGTTGTGGACACCTGGGGGCAGTAGTGGCCACAGGTAAAAGGGGAATAAATAACTTTGTTTGTTTGCTTATGTGGAATAAAAACAAATAATGTAATTTTTCACCGTCTGTAAGAATACCTGAATGTGGCAATGTAAGGTGTAGTGTCAAACAGCTTACCTGATTGTTTAGAGTGTGGCGTGTGCTTTGCTTGTGCCTCTGCTGCTTGCTGTTCTTGGCTAAACAAATACATAGGAGGACATGTAACTGATGTAACTTGGCACATACAGGAGTAGGCAGATAAGACTATTTGGATTTCATTTAATTCACCAAAACCTTACTTAATCTTCCATTTGTATTTGGTATTTTTCTTTGCTGCTGCTATGAGTCCTGGCTAATTTTCAATGAATGTCTTGAACTCAGTACAGGACAACTGAAAGTTTAGCCTGACTTGAAGCTCAGCCTTCACCATTGCAACAGAGAGTCTGTTTCTTTTATCAGTCCAAACATCCTCCATGTGACTGAACACATGTTCTGCATAGGCATTGCTCACTGGTATTGAAAAATGAAAGCAATCAGTTTTAACAGCTCTGGGGTGTCTTTTGCTTTAGTGAAAAAATGGGCCCATTTTCTGTCTGGGGTTAGGTCTGTTGAGAGCATGTGAAACACTTCATTTAGGATGCTCACATCACTGTACAGACAGTCTTTGTCCAGATCCAGGGCTAGTTTCTCCATCAAAAGTTCAAATTCAGACCATTGGGGTGTTTCTTTTAGGCTCAGACAGCCAATGTTTGCAAGCATCTCATCATTGAAGTCAAATCTATCCTCAAGGTACTGCTCTCTCAAAAAATCAGTCTACCATCCTTCTGAATTGTTCCTGCTGATTTGGTAAAAGGTTCCTCAGTGTCTGCTTCACTTTGCTCCCATAGAATTGTGCGCCTAGAGATAAGCTGACTCCGCAAGTGGTTCATCACTGTGTAAACATCAACAAGAGTAGCACTGTCACTCTCAAGCACTCTAATAGAGGCATCAAATTCTTGCATCACATTGAGCATGAATGCCAGGACACATTCACCCAAAGTACAATCCACATCTTCTGTGTCAGCTGCACCACACACAAATGTCCAGATAATATTTGGGCAGTCCTCCTTTCCTTGTGACACAAAGTAAGACTTCAAAGCTGGCCAGCACTCAAGAATTCTCTGGATTGCTGGTAACAAAGACAGCCACTGTGTAGGAACATGCCCGAGAATCTCCTTGTATGCTGTATTTGTAAATTCACAGAACTCCTTGAGCACTTCCACTTTTTTAGCAGAGCAACTGAATTCACTGTAGACCTTCAGCACAAAAGCCTCCACGTCACACCCAGCTGCACTGAAGACACGATTTGCTGTTTTCACAGTGTTGTGTATCATGTGGCGCTTGCAATTGCCTTTCATAATCCGTGGGTTAGCCCCTTTCAGTTTTTGGTACACTGAATTGTGCCTGCCGTAGTTAACAGATGCATTATCCGCACCATAGGCACTGATTTGGTTTAATGACAGCCCGTTATTCTCGGTAATGGATGCTATTTGCTTGAATATTGCGTCACTAGACTCATCAGGATCCTCGCAGAAATCCAGCAATCCGTATTTCACTCCCTCCGATGGACTAAAATACTGAACGGTGTAAGGAAACACCTTCGTGTGACCAGAATTTGATGCATCAGAACAGATGCTGAAATACTGGGCTTTGACAAACGTTGTTGACTAAATGGTGCCAACACGTTTTCAACTAAAGCCTCGGTTTTCCTTCGACCACAGGACATCTTTGTTGCAATCTCACTGTCACTGAATATTTTTGCATTCAACTTGTTTCCACAGTCAGTGGAGAGATAACTGTGACCATGACGTACACTGTGATAAGTGCTTGTTAGTTCAGCCACCGTAACTTTGTCCTGTGAAGATTTTGTAACCATAAAGGACGAAATTGCCTTGGTTTGACGTGAGCTCTGGATTCGATTTAGATGTTTTTTTAGACTTGGCGTGGTCTTTTAATGCGGTTTTACCTTCATGTTTCAGGAGAATTTTCGCTGGGCACAGGGAGCAGCTAGCATAAAAGGGATCGTCTAGACATGGTCTTAGCCACACGGCATATTTCTCCTGTTTTAACCACTCATTGTTAAAGCATGTCGACCTTTTATATTTTTTCTTTACTGGCCTGTCACTGCCATCGCCTCCTGTAGCACCCTCGTCATCGGTCTCTCCACCCATTTTCACATTAAAACTTCACTGATTTTAGTCACTGGTTCCTTTTCTTTCGTTGTCTCTCCGTCTCCACCTCACCATTCCGAATGAGCCGCCAGCCCCACCACACAGTATGCTACGTCATTTTTCTAGAGCCAATAAGGCTGTGCACCAGTTTATGGACGTAGGCACACTACAATTATACTGAAATACACATTTTGTCCAACATGTTCAAACCAAATTTTATTTTATTTTTTTTCCTGGACAGACCATTAAAATCCAGGACAATCAGGAAAAACCGGGACAGGTGGCAACACTAGCTGCACCAGGTTGTTACATTCTCAGCGCCATCATGACGATTTTCAAGTTTAGGGTGTTTGGGTCCTGATAATCACGAAATGAGGGTAAAATGTAACCAAATCGAGCAGATTGAACCAGACTGACTCCAAATAATTACTTTTATTTAATTCTTGAGCTTTTGTTTTTGTGAGATGAGCTCAGTTCATGTAGTTGGGGCAGGTGCGCCATCTGGCGTTCAACAGATGAAACTTCAGTCAATAAGTCAGTCTGCTCCATTTCGCTCCGTTTAACCCCCGTTTCGTTATCAGTCCCATTTCGCTTAAAAATAATAAAATAAAAGTAATTAATTTAATCATATTTGGAGTCAGTCTGCTCCATTTCGTTACTTTTACCCCCATTTCGTGATTATTAGGCTCCATTTTGCTCCATTTCATTCATTTTGTATTTTAGTTTAGCCGGGGTGTTCACTCCCAATTTTGCTTAAGTTGTTTGAAATTTGTTGATGTTCCATGGAATATCCCTGCTAACACCAGACTGATTTTTATGTCTGGTGCAGCTTTTTTGATAAGTGACAATTCCTTTAACACAGGTGTGATCTATCAGTGGTATGAGTTGAACATAGACATTATAAAGAGGAGACGCTGCATCGACCGCTGCTGTCTATTGGCACAATCCATCATAACTCTCTGAATATAAACTTATTTTCATGCTTTTTTTTCTGCATACGTCTTACATGTAGCTATGATACGGGACAAATGGTTTGTTGTATTTTAATATTCATATTGTGATTAACAGTAATAGAATATTCTGATATAGCCTTAACTGTAGACAGGTATTTTGCAGACACTGGAATCGTACACACATTATACATTAGAGAGGGCAGATAGTGGCAGTAAAGTCAACTGTTTTTGTAATGTGCAGAGACAATATATGATTAGACTATAAATAAATATTTCTATATACAAACTAAATAGTGACTAATGAATACATTATATTTCTATATACAACATAAGAATAGATACATGTTAAAAGCAGGGCTTTGAACCGGTTCAAGGAACGAAAACGAAAACCGGGAACTTTTCCTGTTTTACATGGAACAGAAACGAAACCAGAAACTTTTTTTATGTTCCGGAACAGAAACACTTATTAAAAATAATGATAACCGGCTAATACAGATTTTATTTAATTCCTCAAAGTTTCCGTAGCCTACAAAAAAAAAAAAAAAAAGTCATTCTTCTCCTGCGCAAGTTTCTATGACCTGCTGGGGTTCACTTCCTGTGTGACGTCGTTTGCTGACTGAATGGAGAGAGCGGGAAGGTGGACTACTATAATGTCTCCACATCTTAAATAAGAGGTAAATATTGCAGTTTATCCTTTAGGCCTGGGCGATATATCAATAATATTGATTAATTCAAATTATTTGTTGCGGACGATTTTAAAAATAAAAAATTCTAGTTCTTTTTCTCCTCTTGCAGCGGCGCACCTTTTTGTCCCCAGGACCTTCCGTAGCTCCCCCTCCCCATCCCGTTTCCTTCACACAATAACAAAAATGGCTAACCACTAATGAAGAGCGATTTCCGTCAGTGGTTTGAGATTGCTGTGACAGAAGTGGAACAAGTGACTGGACGCTGCAAAATTTGTCTAAAGATACTTTTCTCCCCAGACAATGGAACAACGGCGTAGTGCTGTTGTGTTTTTGTTTAATCCAGCCTGAGGGATTTTGTTGTTTTGCCCACCGAGTGGCATAGCCACGTGACTTTATAATGTCATTGACGTTTGTATTGACAATCCTTCGGTTAACAATTAACAACACATTTGAAATAATAATTGTTTTGAATTATTTATTGCCTAATTTAATGAAGGTTGTAATAGAATTTGCTACATTTGGCTTAAGATGGATGGGACAGAGGCCTAATTTTATAGCCATTTGTTAAACAGCTGACGGAACGTAATTAACCGTTCCGGGAACAAATTTTTTTTTGTTCTAATTGGTTCGGGAACGTCTATTTAATGGTGGAACCAAAAACCGGAAACGTTAAAATTCTGTTTCTGTTCGGAACGAACCAATTGGAAAAAAAAAAAAAAAAAAAAATCTGGTTCAAAGCCCTGGTTAAAACACAGGTGTGATCTCTCAGAAGTATGACTTGACTTCTTTCAGTAAATCTGTCTATGAATGGTCTTTTTTTTTTTTTTTTTTTTTTTTGTATATGAATTTTGCACTTCGTGTCTATGAATGGCCTTTTTTTTGGTCCATGAATGGTCCGTGTCTATGAAACATCTGGTTACCGTTTGACGTGCAGCTCCAGAAGTAGTCAAAGAGCCAGTCATCAATTTTGGTACCACTGAAGGTGACCAAACGACACTTAGAATCCAGCCTCAGTGTACCATGGCCTACACAAAAATGTATGTTAAAGTTGCTCCAATTTCAGTAAAAAATAATACAAATTATTGGTTGAATTTTCAATTCATTTTCATTTATATAGCACCAAATCACAACAGAGTTGCCTCAAAGTGCTTCACACAGGTAAGGTCTAACCTTACCAACCCCCAGAGCAACAGTGGTAAGGAAAAACTCCCTCTGAGGAAGAAACCTCAAGCAGACCAGACTCAAAGGGGTGACCCTCTGCTTGGGCCATGCTACAAACATAAACTACAGAACAATTCATGGACGAATATACAAGAAATGCTATTGGCGCACAGGACAGGAGGATCACCAACACAAATACAGCTCCCATCTCTGGATGGAGCTGCACCTTAAACAGAGAGGAAAAAAAAACAATCAGGCATCAGAAAGACAAAAAATACTGTAAAATTTGCCAGCATTAAACAACAAGAAAAACAGAAATACGAAGGTGATTGCTGGCCACTAGCTCTAAACTTCACTAAAAGACCCAGAATTTAGGTAAAGCTGAGGCCGCAGCCCGCTCCAATTGCTAATAAATGAATTAAAAGAGTAAAACAAAACTGTACCAGTATGCTAGCCATATGAAAGGGAAAATAAGTGCGTCTTAAGTCTGGACTTGAAAATCTCCACAGAATCTGACTGTTTTATTGACGCAGGGAGATCATTCCACAGAACAGGGGCATGATAAGAGAAAGCTCTGTGATCTGCAGACTTCTTATTCACCTTAGGGACACAAAGTAGTCCTGCACCCTGAGAACATAAAGCCCGGGCCGGTACGTAAGGTTTAATTAGGTCAGCTAGGTAGGGAGGTGCCAGTCCATGAATAATTTTATAGGTTAGTAGCAGAACCTTAAAATCTGATCTCACTGGGACAAGAAGCCAGTGAAGGGATGCCAAAATTAGTGTAATGTGGCTGTACTTTCTGCTTCGTATCAAAAGTCTGGCTGCAGCATTTTGAACCAATTGGAGAGCCCTAATGCTAGACTGCGGTAAACCAGAAAATAGAACATTGCAGTAGTCCAATCTAAAAGAGATAAATGCATAGATCAGGGTCTCAGCATCAGCCATAGACAGGATGGGACGAATCTTCGCTATATTTCGCAGGTGGAAGAAAGCAGTCCTAGTAATATTTCTAATGTGGAGGCCAAAGGACAACGAAGGATCAAAAATTACCCCAAGGTTCCTCACTTTGTAAGTAAGTAAGCTTTATTTATAAAGCGCCTTTCACAGACCAGGGTCACAAAGCGCTGCACGGCATACAAAAATAATCTAAAAATAACATACGAAAACAATAAAATACAATATTAGGCTAAAAAGATAACTTAACGAAATGCGTCTTTGTCAGTGTGATGTATGACACATGAGCCGAGGCTGAGTCTTAACTGGTCAAATTGATGGCGATGTCTCACTGGAGCAAGAACCATCATTTCAGTCTTATCAGAGTTTAAAAGTAGGATGTTTCTAGACATCCAACTTCTCACTACTGCAAGGCAATCTTCTAAGGATTTTATGTGAGCGAGATTACCAGCAGTTATCGGCATATATAACTGAGTATAATCCGCATAGCAGTGAAAGGTAATCCCAAAATGCAGCAATATGTGCCCAAGGGGTGTTATATAAATGGAGAAAAGCAGGGGGTGTAAGACAGACCCCTGTGGAACCCCAAATTTCATGTCACTAAGGTTAGAGCTAGTGTTAGTGTACAAAACACAGAACGACTGGTCAAGTATGACGTCAGCCATGCAAGGGCACTCCCAGTAATCCCAAAATGATTTTCCAGCCTATCAAGTAGAATATGATGATCCACTGTAACAAATGCAGCACTAAGATCTAACAGCAACACAGAACCGTAGTGGTGTCCGAATCCATTGTAAGCAGAAGATCACTCACCACTTTAGTGAGAGCCGTCTCTGTGGAATGATATTTTCTAAAAGCAGACTGCAGTGGCTCAAAGAGATTATTCTCAGTAAGATAGTCTACGATCAATCCTTCTAACAATTCAAATACTTGTTGAAATAAAATGATTAATAAATGGAATAGTTTTGACTGTGCTGAATGTTTGGTCTCCAAAGTAAAGGTCAAACAAGGTTGATGTCCATTGGATTCTATGACAGGTGACATGTTACCCCGTAACATAACTAAGCATGACAGATGGTGCAAACTATTCCTTTTAAAATGCTATTAACCATTATAGAAATTCACTATGTGTCAAACTGTGTCAATGGCCAACAAACCATCCGCTGTTCTTCCCGAGAAAAGATGGCTCTCTAACCACCCATCCAAGATGGTCAAAACCAGATGGTGTCTTGGGTGGAACAGCGGCAACTTAGTGTGCAGCGACAAGGCAAAGACGGCCGTCCTCTCCCTTTACAGTAAATCACTGTATGTCAAACAAGGTCAAATTTGATTTGATATAGTTTATTTATTTCAATAACAGAAAGTAAATGAATTAATAGATAAAATCACACAAAAAAGGAAAATACATAAAATACTGAAAAACACATGTAGCTGAGTGAAAAAGGTCAAGGCTGAAGCTGTCTAGCTTTTAAATGCCCAAACCCGTTTATACCGTTTCAATATTAAAAACATTTCTATCAGACTACAAACAGTAATACGAAAACAATCACAATGAATCACTGGGCGAACAGGATAAATAAATGGAATAGTTTTGACTGCTGAATGTTTGGTCTCCAAAGTAAAGGTCAAAAAAGGTTGATGTCCATTGGATTCTATGACATGTGACATGTTACCCTGTAACATAACTAAGCATGACAGATGGTGCAAACTATTCCTTATTAGAACTCTATCAATCCAAACAATAATGTCCATCATTTTTTTACCAAAATTGGAGCAGGCTTAACTTTTGACCCCTATACAAACTGAAACTGACCGTTGTCACCATTTTTGTTGTTTTTATCCCATAACTCCAGCACATTCAGTCATAGATAGTCCAAACTATACCTTTTTGGAATCTTTATGATCAGACAAATAATGTGGTATAGTTTTCAACATGATTGGAGCATTTTTAAATTTTGACCCCTGTGTAACTCTTTACTGACCCCTGCAGCTAATTAGAGGTCAGCTCCAGGATGTCTGCATATCTTAAAATAAACACAAGTTAATTTAGAATATGTGTGCTAAATTTTATGCTTTTATCACAAACTGAATGATTGTAATGGAAATTTTAGCTAAGCTGCACCACGATGGCACACTGGAGCATGTTCTTCAATTTTAATATATTTTCATTTATATAGCACCAAATCACAAAGTTGCTTCAAGGAGCTTCACACAAGTAAGGTCAAACCTTATCAACCCCCAGAGCAAGAACACAGTCATGTTCTTAAAGTACAGTCTTTAAGTATTTTTTTTATGTGCCATTCCACAAAGCACACTGTCATAGAGCAGATGTAAATGAATTAAACTAGAACATTTTCCTGTTTAAAATGGAAAGAGAATTCTTACTCATGTTAAGCGCATATATCCCACTTGTAATCTTCTTTTGACACTGATCAATATGTTCACACCATCCACGTTTATCATCTATAACGATGCCAAGAAGTCGAGATGATTTAACGCCCCACACAGGCTGTGGTCACCACCAAGATGAAACAAAAAATGCAGAGATCATCTTCTGATCATCAGTCTTTGTGTAACATTTGCATTTTGTCATGGTTTGTGTCATCTGGATTTAAACCAGATAAAATCAAGTGCTGAAGTTGTTTATGTGAAATTTCCACACAAAAGTGGGTTTGTGTGCCGTCAGACCAGGTTTCGTGCTAAAACATCACGAGATGACGTCACTCAGTATAGCGGCATTAGATGGCAGTATAATGGCGCGAGGCCGTTGTTCCATTGTCTGGGGAGAACCCTGTGTTAGATAATATCTGTGTTAACTCCTTATTCTATGATTTCATGTTGGATATCAAGTATCTGCTCTGCTTAAATGTTATGTTTTTGGTCGTCTGCTTGAGTATGTATGTCAGCTGGTCTGAACTGGTTTTATCTGATCATAAACAAAGGAATTAGGTTCCATCACGTATCAAACAACTTGGTTGAAGACAAGGGGTGGAGCTTCCCCTCAGTCTGTGGGGAACCAGTAAGATTAGGTTTGTGAGGCTAAAACCCACCCACTGTAACACCCACATTGTCTTGTATAAAGATATTGTGTCATCCATGTTCGTGGTCTTTTCACAAAAAGGAGTCCGTCTGTGGGCTCTGTTTTTGGGGACCCGGTGTCCCGTCGAGATGAGGTGCGTCGTGCTACTGCGCATGCGCACATCGCTCGACCCTGGACTTGAAGACGTCACCAGTCGAGATGAGATGCAAATGCGCATAAATGTATGTATATGTATATTTTGCCTGTCGTAATAAGCTAACTCCAGGTTAAAAATACTTATTGTTTTATAGTGAGTAGATTTTATACATTACTACGTTCGGATGAACAATTTATACATTTACTTGCCCATCAAAATAACCAAACTTCGTCAAGTAATTTTTTTCAGTGCACACACATACAGTTACGCGAGGAACTTCATCTCGATGGTGCACCTCCGGCACGCACCTCATCTCGACAGAACACCGGGTCTGGTTTCATCGTGACTTTCAATAAATTCAAACTGAGGAATATATTGATTTGTTTTTGTAAGGGGCAGTATAGTACATAAAGAACTGGGAGGAATTACAATTGTCACTCAATCTCTTCACTTTTTCTCCCCCTGATAATTCACTGATTCATCAATTCACTTGGTCAATAACTGTTTTTGTGTCTTTTTACAGGTTTTCTACAAACATTTCTAAATCCCAACAGCTGAGGGACAGGCTGAAACAACTGCCAACAGCTGCTGATGAAGAAGTATTTGAGTTGTTAGCAGGATTGATCACAAACTATGAAGAAGAAATTCATCGTCTAAAAGAAGAGAACAAAGGACGGAAAGTTCTGGAAGCTGCTTTCAATCCTCAAGTTCGCTTGTACAAAGCAGGTTTGTTCACTAAACGTATTACTTTTAGCCCATAACAGGCTGTTATGACTGTCAAATATTTTCCTAATTAGGTATTCAACCAGTAATTTTGCGAATACTTGTGCAGTAGGATGAGAATGATTTCATGGGGAGGTGATGGTCTCGTGGTTAAGATGTTGGGCTTGAGGCCAGAAGATCCTCTATTCAAATCCCCGCCTGACTGGAAAATCTTTAATCCCCTATTGCTCCCAGTGTGTCGTGAGCGCCTTGTATGACAGCACCCTGACATTGGGGTGAATGTGAGGTATAATTGTAAAGCACTTTGAGCATCTGATGCAGATGGAAAAGTGCTATACAAATGCAGTCCATTTACCATTTATGAAAAAAATAACACAATTGTAAAAATTTCATTATGTAGAAGCTCTGATTTTCCGTTAGAACACACTGAAGGACAAGAGTCTCCTTTATAAAACAGAGCCAAGGACTCATGCACATAAAAGCTGAAAGTGTGCAAAAAAAAATCAGTTTTACAAAAACATGCAGACATACACCTGCAAACAATGTTCTTTATAAATCACACTCTACATATTCCACCATCTAAACAACCAAATTCAGCCATAAATAGTCGATGCAAAACACCTCAAATGTTTCAGGCAGATAAACATTTACTGACCTTGACAACTGAGATGAAGTGCAAGTAAAACTTTTCTGAAACAGAAATTGAGGTGCTTGTGGAGAAGAGACTATGGTTAAGTGGGTTAACAAACAAACAAAAAAATTGTAGTGTGTCCAGATGTTGCAGGTGCTGTTAACGCAATCAGACTGATTTGTTTCTTACTTTGTCCAGATGACTGCGGTAATCCAGACCTGTCTACCACAAATATATGTACATTTCAACAACTGCGGTGCAAGTTAGCTTTGATAACAGTTAATCTGCTAACTGAAAAGTTAACTTTTTTAAAGCAAAACCAGTAAACCCCTAAAAGGTTTTAGCAGAAGTTACAGCTCAAAGCTGAACCGATAACTTTCAGTATTGACTCCAGTGTTATTTACTGACACAACAATGAGTCAGCGCTTCTATCTCAGATCAACCTTCTCTCAGCAAAAGAGACCTGGTGACCAGAGAGAAAGAAAGAAATGGAGGGAAAAAAAATCATTTATTTGCACACCATACAGACTTGCAGGCATATCACACAGGAGTCATGTACAGGCAGACAGTTTTGACTTGTGGTTAAAATTTTAAACAAACTAATTCAAGTTAACATCACCTCTGTCATTTTACAAAGTGAAAATATCAGCTATATGTTTTTGTTTTCAAGTAATGCACAAATAAGGATTTAGAGTTTACAGACACACATGCCGCAGTGCATTATTGGACAATTACCATCTACTGGCCATCCAGTAGATGGCAAAAAAAAGTTTATTATAAATGCAACATTAAATAATTTAAGAATGACTGCAGTGTCATTATAAAGTGGGATTTCTGTGACATAAACCTCATGATGATTTTGTATTGTTTTAATTGAGTTATTTCAACTTGTAATTACATCAAAATCTATTATTGCCTTTAATGTTGTGATCAGGACAGAGTCATTCTAAAATATGAGTTTAACTTGTGGTTGTGAATGTTTTAAAATTGTGTACAATAAGGGGAGAGTTTCAACCTCTGCAAATGTCTTATGACTTTGATTTTATGGACATTTTTAATGATCTGTTCATTTATTGTTAAAATATAAAATGAAACAGCTTTTTAAAAAATAATAAAAGCACTCTGTTGGTGTGATATGGTACTATGAAGTCCCTAAGATAAGATGGGACCTGATTATTCAAAACCTTATAAGTAAGAAGAATAATTTTAAATTCTGTTCTAGAATTAACAGGAAGCCAATGAAGAGAGGCCAATATGGGTGAAATATGCTCTTTCCTTCTAGTCCCTGCCAGTGCTCTAGCTGCAGCATTTTGAATTAACTGAAGGCTTTTCAGGGAACTTTCAGGACAACCTGATAAAAATGAATTACAATAGTCCAGCCTAGAGGAAATAAATGCATGAATTAGTTTTAGAACATCAATGGAAGTTTTTGAAGTGCATCTGTATTTAGGTTGTCTGCACTTCTCTTTCTCTGTTAGATTCCAGGATTGGGCATTCATGTTAGGTGTTGCTCTGGATTTGAGCTCAGTGTCATTTTTCAGTGTGAGGATCTCACTCAGTAGCACAGCAATCCAGGTTGAAGAGTGATGCCACTTTGGATGTTATACAATCCACATCTATATTTTCCTCAAATGGAAAACAGAGAAAACTGACAACAGGCTCAATGGATGGAGGGACCTCATAGTACCATATCACCCCAATAGAGCACTTCGCTCTCAGACTGCAGGCTTACTTGTAGTTCCTAGGGTTTGTAAGAGTAGAATGGGAGGCAGAGCCTTCAGCTTTCAGGCTCCTCTCCTGTGGAACCAGCTCCCAATTCAGATCAGGGAGACAGACACCCTCACTACTTTTAAGATTAGGCTTAAAACTTTACTTTTTGCTAAAGCTTATAGTTAGGGCTGGATCAGGTGACCCTGAACCATCCCTTAGTTATGCTGCTATAGACTTAGACTGTTGTGGGGTTCCTGTGATGCACTGAGTGTTTCTTTCTCTTTTTGCTCTGTATGCACCACTCTGCATTTAATCATTAGTGATTGATCTCTGCTCTCTTCCACAGCATGTCTTTTTCCTGGTTCTCTCCCTCAGCCCCAACCAGTCCCAGCAGAAGACTGCCCCTCCCTGAGCCTGGTTCTGCTAGAGGTTTCTTCCTGTTAAAAGGGAGTTTTTCCTTCCCACTGTCGCCAAGTGCTTGCTCACAGGGGGTCATTTTGACCGTTGGGGTTTTTCCGTAATTATTGTATGGCCTTGCCTTACAATATAAAGCGCCTTGGGGCAACTGTTTGTTGTGGTTTGGCGCTATATAAATAAAATTGATTGATTGATTGATTGATTGATGCAAAGTCAGTAAAGCACTGTCAAATTCTGACAAGATGCTCTGCACTCGATCATCATAATGTGAACTCTCAAGCTCCGTACTCTGCTGATAATTAAGTTCTGGGTCCATGTGTGGAAGGTTCCACAGATCACACTATTACAAGCTGCTTGATAGCAGGTGCATCTTGCTTTTAAACGTGTTCATGGAGCCGACCGTGTTGATGATGTGTTTGTCCTTGAGCTTGTCAGTCAGAGTGGAAAGAGGCTAAATCCAAGAGCCACTGACTGTCTTCCAGATGTGCATATTCAGCATGGTTTGAACATTTCAGACATTCTTTCATTTCAGGCAGCAATTCAGAAAAACGTTCCAGAAATTCATCTGTGTGCAGCAACAGATCTCTGTCTGCATGCGGACTGGCTATTTACACCAACTATGTGCAAATATCTAAAAACTAAATCCTGATTTACACCACAGTGGTGTAAATAGAGAACTAACAAATCTTTATTTGCACCATCATGGTGCAAATAAGGGGATATTAAAGTCTAATTTACACTACAGTAGTAGATGTTTCTAATATAAATTAAATTTGTGTCTATGAAGGTGGTGCAAATAGGAGTGTACTAAAACCTAATTTATACCACAGTGATGCAAATAGCCTTTTCTGTCTGCACGTCTCCTCCAGCTGTGCACGGAATAAACACTTCTGCAGACTCTTGGCCCGAACAGAACACGGAATCTTGTTCATATCCATCACCTCTTCCATATTTTTACAGACCATTTCGCTGCTCACTGACTTTTCAATTCCTGGACTTTTCTGGCGTGCAGAGTTGATTTAGCTGTGAGGTTTGTGGCTTGTTTTGAAATGCTGCTTCCCTTTATTTGGTAAACCCACATTTGCATTGTTGATAAGACAGATGGATTTCGCATTCAAATAAACAAAAAAATAATCCTTTGAACATATGTATCAGATGGTAAAAAGTGCTGTAGAAATGCCTTCACCAACCCAGGACCAGACTCTCCACCATGGGAGACAGGGCCTTCCAGGCAGTGGCCCCTCGGCTCTGGAACTCCCTCCCAGAGACCCTGAGGGCCCCACAAAGTGTGGAGGCCTTTAAAAAAGGCCTAAAGACATTGTTATTTCAAAAGGCCTTTTAGATATCTTATCATTTGAAATGGTTTTTGAAATCTGTTTTAATTCTGTTTTTAAGTCCTTGCTGTAGCACTTTGAGATTACTTTGAAATGTAAGGTGCAATACAAATAAAATGTATTATTATTATTTAAATTCAGTCCATTAACGTTTTTGTGAACAGCAACATTACAAACTATGAATTAAATTATTTGGCTTATATATTTTTAATGAGTTGTAATGTCACTATAGATGTGTTCATATCATATTTGATGACTTCTGACATCTTGTTCGAGTGCCATGTAAGTAGTAATAATCATCCATCTTCTATACCCGCTTACTCCAATTAAGGGTCACGAGGGGTTGGAGCCCATTCCAGCTGTCATGGAGCGTGAGGCGGGTACACCCTGGACAGGACGACGATCTGTCACAGGGCCACATATAGACAAACAAACACATTCACACACACACACCAAGGGTCAATTTAAAGTTTTCAATTCACCTAACATGCAGGTCTTTGGATGTGGGAGGAAGCTGCAGCAGCCGGAGAGAACCCACACAAACACGGGGAGAACATGCAAACTCCACACAGAAAGACCACAGGTGGAAATCGAACCTATGACCACTAATCCACCGTGCTGCCCTAAGTAATAATAATACATTTGTAAAGCATTTTAAATAAAGGAAAAAACTCAAAGTGCTGAACATAGCTGCAGACGAACATGAAACAAAGATCCCCATATCCCAAAATAAAAACAAAAACAGAAAAGAATTAAATACAACAAGAAAAAATAATGTAAAGAAGATAAAAACCTTCAAACTAATTACAAAAAATATGTTTTAAAAATTTGAGAGGCACGGTGTATTAGTGGTTAGCACTGTTGCCTCACAGCGAGAAGGTCGTGGGTTCAATTCCCGTGGCCTTTCTGTGTGGAGTTTGCATTTCTCCCTGTGTTTGCGTGGGTTTCCTCCAGGTGCTCCAGTTTCCTCCCACATCCAAAGACATGCGGGTTTGGTGGATTGGAATCTTTAAATTGTCCGTAGGTGTGCGTGTGGGTGTGTCTGTATTTTTGTCTCTTTGTGGCCCTGCGACAGACTGGCGTCCTGTCCTGGGTGTACCCCGCTTCACGCCCTATGACTGCTGCGATGGGCTCCCCCCCCCCCGCGACCTTTAATTGGACTACGCAGTAGAAGATCAATGAATGTTTTAAAAATAGCCTTGAAGTCACATTTCAAATGCCAACAGGCAGCCTGTTCCACAAGATATGACCACGGCAAAAAAAGGCTCTGAAGCCTGCTGACTTCTTTTTAACCCTTGAGACACAGAGCAAGTCTGCATCCAAGGACCACAGGGCACGAGGAGGCACATAAGGCTGAACAAGTTCAGCAAGATAGTTGAGTTCATGACCGTTTAGAGCCTGAAATGTCTAACAAAATCTTGAAATCTAGTCCTCGAGTCAGTGAAGTGAAGCCAGAATGTCTGTGATCAAACCTCCTGGTTTTCATCAAAACTCGAGCAACAGTAATTCTGTACCATCTGTAGACATCCTACACTGTTTTATAGTAATCCAGAAAATAAAACACTGCAATTATCAGTTGTGGAAGACAAGGACGTGAATTACAATTTGTGAAATTTAAAACAAATGCTGATGTACATTTCCACTTTATCAGTTCCATCAGTGCAATAACTTACTGTCATCAGGTCAAACTCACCACTGATAGTTTATTTTAGTGAGTGTTGTTCTAACATTTATTGTTAAATTAATTGTATTGGTTCTTTGCAGACATGCAGCCGTTGTTGGTGATTAAAGAAGAAACTCTCCCTGAACACCAGGAATGGAATCTGAATGTTGACCAGGCGGACATTAAAGAAGAAGAGAAGCTGTGGATAAGTCAGCAGGGAGAGCAGCTTCAGCAGCTGGAGGAGGCAGATCTCACCAAGTTTGCTTTCACTGCCGTCCCTGTGAAGAGTGAAAATGATGATGAAAAACCAGAGACATCACAGCTTCATCAAAGCCGAAGTGATGAGAGCACAGAGGCTGAGCCTGTAGCCAGCAGCTCATCTGTACACAGAACACTGACACCAGAAGCTGATGGAGAGGACGATGGAGGACCACAACCAGCCAGCAACTCAGGTCCAAACAGTCAATTACATCCAGATACCAGTGGCAGGAGTTCAGACAGTTCTGGAACTGAGACTGATGACAGTGATGACTGGAAACAGACCAGAGAACTTCAGTCAAGTTTTAACTGTCGAAAAAATACCAATATTATTCATTCAGACAACACTGATGAAAAACAATTTAAAGACTCTAAATATGGAAAAGCATCTGGTCACATGAACAACTCAGAGCAACAAAAGGAGAGGAAAGCAAGAAGAAAACCATTTATCTGTTCTGATCAGAGTAAAAGACAGAAACAGAAGGGCACTCTGAACAAAGACATTAGAATTCATACAGGACAAAAACCATTTGTCTGTTCTGACTGTGGTCAAAGGTTTGGACGAAAGGACACCCTGAAAAGACACATGATAATTCATACAGGACAAAAAGCATTTGTCTGTTCTGAGTGTGGTCAAAGATTTGGACAAAAGGACACCCTGAAAAGACACCTGATAATTCATACAGGACAAAAAGCATTTGTCTGTTCTGAGTGTGGACAAAGGTTTGGACAAAAGGGCAACCTGAAAACACACATGATAATTCATACAGGACAAAAAGCATTTGTCTGTTCTGAGTGTGGACAAAGGTTTGGACATAAGATCCAACTGAAAACACACATGATAATTCATACAGGACAAAAAGCATTTGTCTGTTCTGAGTGTGGGCAAAGGTTTGGACAAAAGGGCCACCTGAACACACACATGATAATTCATACAGGACAAAAAGCATTTGTCTGTTCTGAGTGTGGTCAAAGGTTTGGACAAAAGAGCGCACTGAAAAGACACATGATAATTCATACAGGACAAAAAGCATTTGTCTGTTCTGAGTGTGGACAAAGGTTTGGACAAAAGGGCAACCTGAAAACACACATGATCATTCATACAGGACAAAAAGCATTTGTCTGTTCTGAGTGTGGTAAAAGATTTAGAGAAAAGGGCACCCTGAACACACACATGGTAATTCATACAGGGCAAAAAGCATTTGTTTGTTCTGAGTGTGGTCAAAGATTTGGACTAAAGAGCAACCTGATCAGACACATGATAATTCATACCAGACATACCATTTAGCTGTTCTGATCAGAGTAAAAGACAGAAACAGAAGGCCACTCTGAACAAACATGATAATTCATAGTCATTCACTGCTCCCCCCCAAAAAAATGAGCCATTCACCAGCTCATCTACAAAACATTATACAGGTGCACCCAGGTGCAGAACAGCAGGAACTAGAAGAGGAATTGGCAAATAAGACTGAAGAAACAAGAAAAATGGACATGAAAGAGCACCCAAAACTGACTAAATTAAAGGAGAATAAAAAATTCAAAACTATCCTGCAAAAAGTTAACCTGGGACTGACTAAACTGGTCCCAGAAGGAACCACATTGACAGATTTAAACTGTGTAAATTATGGAGCGGCGTGGTACATACAAAGTAAATTAGTCCCACAAGATTTGGAGAGAAAAGGAACCAGAATTAAGAAAAAGAATTCCGTGCCACAATGGAAAAAATTAATTACAACAAAAAATCAGCCGCCTAAGAGCAGAGAGATCTCCCAAATAACATTTTTTGGGGGCCAAAACTATAAAAGGAATCTTTAAAAAAAAAAGTAAATTGCATTTAAAGAAAATACAATGTTGAAGACAAACAGCTAGGTGGGAGGCTGAACATCAAGCCTTAGTGAAAACTTTTGCGGCACAGATGAGGAACAAAGACAAGAAAATACAAGCAAAACAGATAAACAATTTGCAAAAAAACCCCGGCTTGTACAGGAAGTTTGCAAATGACAATAGAAGTACAACAGCCACCTGAGAAGAAATTGAAAAATTCTGGAGACCACTCTGAAGACCCAAAACAACACCAAGAGGCTGAGTGGATTGAAAAAATAAAACGGAAAAACAAAAACAAACAACAAATGCCAGCAATTGTAATCACTGAAGAGGAAATCAGAAAGAAAATTAGTCAATACAGTAACTTCAAGGCACCTGGCATCGACAAAATCCCAAATTATTGGCTGAAAAGACTGACAGCATTACACCACCATTATGTTGTTGCTTTCACAAAAATATTGAATGGAGAAGAGGACACACCAGACTGGATAAGGACTGGGAACACAAGCCTACTTCCAAAGACCAAGGAAACACAGCTTCCCAACAAGTACAGACCCATCTGCTGCCTAACAACAACGTACAAATGGCTGACAGGAATCATAGCTGATGCCATTTATGAACATCTGGACACTGGTGGCTACCTGGAAAATTAACAGAAAGGTTGTTCCAGAAGAAGATTAGGAGCTAAAGACCAGTTACTGATAGACAAAGTTATCCTGGAGGACTGCAAAAAAAGGAGGAACCTCAGCATGACTTGGATTGACTACAAAAAGGCATTTGACAGCGTGCCACACTCCTGGATCATGAGGTGCTTAGAACTCTACAACATCAATGAGAAAATAAGATCTTTCCTGAGAGCACAAATGAACAAGTGGAACACCACCATCACCCTCAATCACACAGAGGGACAAATAACAATCCCAGACGTACGAGTTCAGAGAGGGATATTTCAGGGAGACAGACTCTCACCACTTTTATTCTGATTAATCATGGACCCGCTCAGCAAGATCCTGGGTGATTCTTTAACTACGGGCACTATTGGCCTTGTAAATGTAATTTCCACCACACCATTGCTTTACAATATAAAGTGCCTTGGGGCAACTGTTTGTTGTGATTTGGCGTTATATACATGTGCTTTGATGTTACTGTTTATCTCCATAGAAACTACCCACACAATCTTTCATACAAACTTTTTAAAGGGACATTATTGTTGTGGTGTAAATTACGGCAATAGTGTGGGACAACTACATTTAATAAAAAAAAAAAAATCACAACAGTTGTATGACATTGAATACCCCAATTATGTTTTGATTATTTTACTGATATTTTATTCAGAGATATTTTAAAACATTAGAAAAAACGTTTGTTTACTATTCATTTTTATCATTGAAGATCATAAGTCTGGGTGTGGGACAAGCACAAAACGATAATTTGCATATAATAATGCTGAAAAAAGGTGAAAAAGTCATCATAGACTACTAGAACAAATTTCTTAAAACACTTTCATTGTAAAGATAACTATAAAAGTGTGAAATTTCCCCTTTCTTCTTTTTTTCATAAAATATGATCAAGGGACATAAAAGTGCCCATAGTCTAAGAATCACCCTCATACATCTAGACCCCTTGCAGTCACGTGACCACTCCCCATCAACATGTTGTCGATTACGTGCAGGGCTTCAAGGATTATTTACACGAGAAGCAACGTACGTACTGGAAAGTGTGGGACAAGCTTTGAGATAAACTCATCATGTCTGATCATGATAGTGGAGTAAGCAAACATACCAGGCATCTTTCTGGCGCTGAATTACAGCGGTACAAGGACAAAATTGCCATTTTTGGGGTGTTTGAAATTTACACAAACACCAGGTGTGATTTCTTTGACTGCACCTGGAGTGAAATTATCACCACATGTGTAAGTACATTCATAGCACAGATATTGATAGATACAGCAAATTTCATCAATGTGACACCTTCCAGGGGGGAGATAGGAGGGGGTGGATTTCATGGCAAACTGGCTTGCCGTAAAATGCACCCCCATAAAAAATGTCCTTCTGTTAGTCTTAGCATGAAATGTTTTTAAGAACCCATTCATAGCACAAAAACTGATAGATACAGCAAATTTCATCAATGTGACACCTTCCAGGGGGGAGATAGGAGGGGGTGGATTTCGTGGCAGACAGGCTTGCCGTATAATGCACCCCTCCCAAAAATATCCTCCATGACACCTACTCTTTATATATTTTAATACTTTAATGATGCTAAAATCCATGGTCAATTTGACAGAGGAGGCCAAAGACTGACAAAATAGTAATATAATAATAATAATAAAAATAATGACATTTAAAATGAGGCTTATCTTCATAATTAACTGATTTATTTAATAGAGAAAAATAATATTTGATTTCATTGACATGGGAATACTGGTAACATTTCAGTTTAAATTTTCGTTTGATCCACAGATGAAGACCAAAAACTAGGGGAAAAAGGAAAACACTGCAGTGTCACATTTCTGTCAAACCTAAACCTTTTTCAGATTACTTAGTGCAAAGTATTTACACATTTAGCTGAATATTTACAAATATCAAGTTACATATTTTGCTAAATGTTGAGACAAATATGCACATTAATAAAGAGCTAATTGTTGCTCCCTGAAAGGCAGATTAATAAAGCATAATATAATGTAATAATAATATAAAAAAAATAAAAAATGTCTGTTTGTGCAAAATGTTGTGGGTTTTTTTTGGGGGGGGGGTTGGGCTCAAAGGGGGTCTCACCCGGGGAGGAATTAATTGAAGAACCGCCACTGCTCTCCACTTCCCCACCAATAAATCTATTTCCATAAATTAAGTAACTAGTTAGACAGAAATATATATTTCACGCACTTCCAAAAATACACGTTCTTTTCACTTTTGTGTTGTATTTGTAAATTAAGTTACATGGAATGATAACCACTGTTTTGTGTACATTTTTATAATAATAATAATAATTCTGATGATGATGATGATTAGGATGCTCTGAATAAATTAATATATTATATACAGACATAATACATATACAGACAATAGGAATGGACGCTAATTTCAACAGAGTCCTCAAACATTCCACAGTGATTCAAGCTGCATATTCATTTATAACGTCAATGAATAAAATTAAAATCATTTAAACAAATAAACACTAAAACAAACACCATCGTGTGATGAAACGTCATGAAATAAACATGAAAACAGAGACGCTTCGTTCCGACTAAAAAGCAGCCAGTGCTCGTAAATGTGAACATGTTCTGTTCACTCACACATATCTGGAGACAACGTGAGATAGAATAGAGATCATATTGATTTGTGTACATTTTTGTCTGCGCAAACTATGTATCTGTGCTGTTAAATGTGAGTTTAAAGGCGACGATGTTCAAATGCGCGTTCCCGCGAAGGGGGATGCATTTCACGGCAGGGGTGCTGAATCGGGCACAACACCTGTTCATTTTTTAGATCAGTGCATTTTAGGTCAGGCATCGATTTGGACAGCCCCAATGCGCTGTTAGCTTCGGTCGCGTTAGGACCAGTTCTTTTTGACTCCAACAACGCTTCTTTTAAAGTAGAATTCCTTCGTGAAGAGGGTGAGTTACTTATTTGCAGAGGGTTTTCTGTTTTATCGGGGATGGATGTTGCGTGGTGTTGATATTGATTCCTGCCGAGTGGTGATGTTTTAAGTTATTTGGCATTATTGGCTAAGGGCTAAGCTAACTAGCCGCTATGTGGTTTGTTTAGACGATATTATGTTAAATAAGTTCAGCCAACAGTTATTAGTGTTTCTCTGATGTTACTGTATTAATAAGCACCGTGTGTTTAGGATTTGGAACGAAAATCACATTGTTTTATTTGTGTTTCTGTCTTGCAGAAACCATTAATTCATCCAAACTATTAATTCAGACCATTCAGTGGTTTATGGATGTTTCATTCCAACTCCTGTGCTCCCTGCATGTTAAACTGAGCCATTCAAGTTCATCTGTTAGCCAACAAATCTGCATATAAAGGCTCTGAACTGTTCCTGTGTCCATGTCTGCTCTCTGACCAGAGTTCTGTGGTGGATAAAGTAGATCAGCAAATTAACAATTATCAAAGTATCACATTCACAACACCACTGAGAAAAAGTGAGGGGGTTATATATATGTATAATGTGTTGGCAATCTGACAACATCATATGGTGTTCATCCACTTTTCAAAGACGTAAAGACGAGACCAGAGGTGACCAAACCGATCGTATATGTAAAAACAACAGGTCTAAAAATTTAGAAGTAGATTGAAGTATATTTATGGAGTACAGTTAAAAGTTAAGTGGTTGTGCATTACTTTACAGGTATGATTACTTTTTGTTCATGTTGAAAAGATATATTTGTTAGTTCTTGTGATTGTGATTTTGAAGAAGGAAAGTTATTTCTTTTTCCTCACCAAAATGGGAGCTACACTCACTGCAATTTATTATCTGGAATAGCGCCAGATTGCATCTCAGAGCTTCGAGAATTCAAACCTTTTCTTTGGGGGGCGCATGCCCCCTTGTAATTTTTTGTTTCAGCTTTTTTGATTTTTCACTACTTTCATCCCTGGAGATGGTGAATATAAAATCAAACTTTTTACATCTTATACGTCATTTGAATTTGGAAACTTTTACAATGTCTCATTGTAAATGAAACTGTCTTTTTGCTTTGCCACAAAATGGGGACAATGTCTCATTGTCTTCATTTCTTTTCCTGATCACTGACCGTGTAAGATCAGAACACTTAATTTTAATGCTGTCTTCGTTTGATTTAAGCAAACATGTTATGGACATTAATATCATCTCTCTCTGTTGCTAATTAGCTGGTTGCAGCAGGTACGTAAGGAAAACGTGGACCTCAGGTGATCTCTGGGACCAGGGTTGGAGTCTCCTCCTTGAAGATGTCAGTGTTGTCTCACACTTGTGATTGGTCAGCCTGGGCAGCAGAGCAGCAGCAGATGATTAAATCTGCCTGTTTTTAGTCTTTCCTCCACTTGGTCATTGACTCTCTCTTTCTTCTGTGTGTTTTAAAGTCTTTCTACAAACACGTCTGAAATCCAGCAGTTGAGGGACATGTTGAAACTACAGTGAACACCTGCTGATGAAGGAATGATCACAGACCAGGAACAAGAAATGTGTCATTTAAAAGAAGAGAACAAAAGAGGTCAAGGGCTGGATGCTGTTTTTAATCCTCCAAATCTCTCCTACAGAACAGGTTTGTTCACTCAGCTTTGTTTATGTTACTGATACTTTATAACATGTTGTAACAGTCAAATATTTTCCTCCTCTGGTATTCCTCCAGTGATTCTGTCAATACTTACACAACAGGGTGAGAAGGATTTTAATGAAAGATGCATGTTAAATTTCTCCATATTCTGTAAGATTTCTGGATAATTTATTCCTGAAGGAAAGTGACATCACCACCCACAATGTTTCATCTCCCTTTGTCCAAGATCAGCAGGGACTTTGAATTTAGAAATGAACAAAGGGAACTGAAAGGATTCTGGTGGTAGAATCTCACAACCCAAAAATCAAACTCTATCAAACAAAAACATTTGTCGGATAATGAAATAAAAACGATGCAACAGGAGGTTGAGCAAATAAGAGACGGCATCTGCCCTCTGACGCAACCCATTACACCACCAAAAAATGATTGCCCTCAAAAAAAGTACATCCCCGAAAAAGCATTATCCCCTAATGTCGCAACCATATCGGCATGAATGTCTTTGGGTGTTAACCCCTTCTTCTGCAGGTACTTTCTGACACCACGATGCCAGATTTTGTCCATTTTCACTGCAACCCGCTACCACGAACTTTCAAACTCAGCTATGAACCATAAAATAGTATATAACCTGCAAACAAACAACACAGTTAGTCATCAGAAGAGTTTAACTTGATGCATGCCAAGTTTCACTGAACTGGGATTACTCCTTTATGGCGAGCTTTAGAACCTTTCAGCCTGCCCTCGTATATTTTGTTAAACAACCAGGTTATGTGGTGAGGGTAAACAAAAAATTAGATTTAGTACATATGTTGTAATTTGTTAAATTGTACACTGCATCATGCAGACACAAAAAAAGGTCAGATTCAAGTCACTTCAGCTCGTAATGTGAACGCAGCTCAATTTCTAAACGCTCAATAAGGATCAAGGAAATTTTATTGTCATATGCACAGAACAGAAGAACTTTCCTGCACAATGAAATGTGGCTACTGCATTTAACCCATCCTATTTGCCAGTAGGAGCAGAGGTCGCCATTAGGCGCCCGGGGACCAGCTCCAGATGTACGTCCCTGCCTTGGTCAACAGCAGGGCTGAGCAAACCAACACCGACCCATAACAAACAACACACATAACACACAACACATAGGCCGGCCCGGTACATAAAACATATATATGAAGCAAAACACGAGGGAAAAGGAGAAGAAAAAAAACCCTCATAGCCGCTGCATTACACAGCGGCAATGAGGGAAAAAAAAAATCCCATCAGCACAAAAAAACAATAATCACAGAGACAAAACAAGGTCACAGGACGACAACCGAGATTTGAAAGGACCAGTTTATCAGAACACTCCGGAAGGCAGCCAGTTTCGGCGCCGTCGACGGCCTTGTTCGACAGTCTGGGGGGGGGAAGGGAACAGCCCTGCGCAGGCTGAGAAAGTCCTGGACAGTCCACAGTTCACGTCAGGGCTGGAGAAGCTGAGGGGAGGGGGGAAGACCAGGGAGCGAGGCATAAGAATGTTGTTCTTCTGAGGAGGTATCTTATCACAGCGACCTTGAAGTGCAGCTGTATTTGGGGAAGCCAAATGAATAGCCAGATTAACAGACGCCTGAAAGATTCCACAGTTCTGAGAACAGAGTGGCTCCCAATGCATCTGAAATGTAGAATGTGGTCTTCACAGACGGTCAAAGCGGGTTTCCAGGGCTGCAATCTTCCCAGAGATGTCATCCAATGCGCAGTTAACCCCCGCCGACTGCGCAGCCACTGCCTTCCCAATCGAATCAATCATATAGGGCAGCTTGGAACGACCAATCAAAGCTGCTTCCACTTTCTTGATTTTCCGGTAAACCAGCAAGTGCCCCGCTCCACACATCAGAAAGCCGGTCACCACCAAGCCGAAGATGTACACATCTTCAACGTCCTCCACAGAAAGCATGTAAAGGCACATGACCTGCCATCTCCTCCACGAGTCCATCACGTAACCCATCACATGCGTCCCAGCAGGACAGGTCGGGTCCTCCGCTCCCGAAGATCTTGTAGAAAAAATAGTGTCAATTGCGTTCAGAGACCACTTTAACAGATCCATTTTTGTCGTTTTCAGAAGAGCAACGCTGCAGCCTCACAGACAACACACCACAAAAGCAGGAAAGATGAGGGAGGGAGAAGAGAAAAGTGCGTCCGTCTCGGTCGAGTGCATGCTGGCAAAAAAAAAAAAAAAGCAGTAAAATAAGCAGGCTCTCCTTCTGCAAACTTTATTCCACGAGTGGGCAGTTTGTCCTCTCTGGTGTAATTCAAACCTGTTCTTGCACTCTGTTCAGTTTCAAACGCATGTTCTGGGTGCAGAGTTCTGGTTCTATGCTGTGTCCTAAGTGGACTTTGCCACCGGACAGCAGGATCCTGCTGAGCGGAACAGCGGAGAAATGGGGGCACTGCAGGATGATCCGTCCGGAGCAGAGTGTCTGTCCCAGAGGACAACCGCAGAAAAGAACCGTTTGAATCTAAAGGAAATCATAATGATTCAATATGTGCCTTTGCCAGAAGGTTTGCTGTGTCTCCCAGCAGTCTGTAGAGCACGGAGGAGATTCCAGGAGACAGACAGTTACTGTAGGACAGCTGGACAGGGTCACAGAATGTCCTCAGCAGGACGGTAACTGCTCCTTTGTGCAGGAGCAACAGGATGAGCACTGCCAGAGTCCTAGAAAATGACCTCCAGCAGGCCACTGGTGTGACTGTCTCTGAACAAACAATCAGAAACCGACTTCATGAGAGGGCCTGACGTCCTGTAGTGGGCGCTGTGCTCACTGACCGGCACTGTGGAGCTCGATTGGCGTTTTCCATAGAACACCAGAATTGGTTGGTCCACCACTGTGTTTTTCACAGATGAGAGCAGGTTCAACCTGAGCACATGTGACAGACATGAAAGGTTCTGGAGAAACTGTAAAGAACGTTATGCTGCAACATCACTCAGCACGACCGGTTTGGTGGGTCAGTGATGGTCTGAGGAGGCATCTCCCTGGAAGGACACACAGACATCTATAGACTAAACAACAGCACCCTGACTGATATCAGGTATCAGGATGAAGTCCTTGGACTCACTGTCAGAGAATCGATTTCCTCCTTCATAGTTCTGACCCACAAATCTGAATTTGATGACTTCATGACCTCCTTCAGAGTTCGGTGTATATCAGATATAACTTCTCCTCTCCCTTCTTGGATAACGTGGACTGTGTGGACTCTCACCCTCCCCTGTAGTTGTATCCGTGTCTCTAATCTCTGCTTTAGGCTCCTGTCTGATTAGTTTGATGATGTCAGTTTTTGGTTGGTGGTTTTCAGTCATCTCCTTGTACAGAATCTTTTCTCTTATGTCCAGATCTGTCTGAGTCTGACACTCATTGACACATTTGGTGATGAACTTCACCAACCTGTTTTTGAGTTCTCTTCCTGTGTCTGGATAAAAGATGGAGATGGATGTCTGGATGGAGAGAATTTTGCTTTTTTTCCCTCTTTTCCTCGTCTCTGCTCTCCATGTCCAGTAGGTGGCGGTAATGCAACATAAGTTCGTATAATGCAACGAAGAAGAACTTTCCTGTCGGCGCCAAAAGCTAAAGCTAGTTAGCTGGAGACGCTGGAAACTCTTCTCTGAAGAGATCAAACTTCACTCTGTGATCCTCGAATATGTTTTTTGAAGAGCTCCAGAAGCACAAAGGTCGACAGTAAAACTGGAAGAAGAAGAAAAGGTGAAGTTAGTGTGAAAAGGTGGAAGAGCTGAGAAGGTTGTTGAAACAGCGGCTAACTGCTGCTAATGCTGAGTCTGGACACATCTGGTGGACTTTTGTCTTTTGGACGGTCGTCTGCATCTTTTTGTCTCTGCTGTATGTCTTACAGACATAAAGACATGGATGACCTCTAATTTCCTGCTTTTAAACTCAGATAAAACTGAAGTTATTGTACTTGGCCCCACAAATCTTAGAAGCATGGTGTCTAACCAGATCGTTACTCTGGATGGCATTTCCCTGATCTCTAGTAATACTGTGAGAAATCTTGGAGTCATTTTTGATCAGGATATGTCATTCAAAGCGCATATTAAACAAATATGTAGGACTGCCTTTTTGCATTTACGCAATATCTCTAAAATCAGAAAGGTCTTGTCTCAGAGTGATGCTGAAAAACTAATTCATGCATTTATTTCCTCTAGGCTGGACTATTGTAATTCATTATTATCAGGTTGTCCTAAAAGTTCCCTAAAAAGCCTTCAGTTGGTTCAGAATGCTGCAGCTAGAGTACTGACAGGGACTAGAAGGAGAGAGCATATCTCACCCGCGTTGGCCTCTCTTCATTGGCTTCCTGTTAATTCTAGAATAGAATTTAAAATTCTTCTTCTTACTTATAAGGTTTTGAATAATCAGGTCCCATCTTATCTTAGGGACCTCGTAGTACCATATCACCCCAATAGAGCGCTTCGCTCTCAGACTGCGGGCTTACTTGTAGTTCCTAGGGTTTGTAAGAGTAGAATGGGAGGCAGAGCCTTCAGCTTTCAGGCTCCTCTCCTGTGGAACCAGCTCCCAATTCAGATCAGGGAGACAGATACCCTCTCTACTTTTAAGATTAGGCTTAAAACTTTCCTTTTCGCTAAGGCTTATAGTTAGGGCTGGATCGGGTGACCCTGGACCATCCCTTGGTTATGCTGCTTTAGATGTAGATTGTGGGGGGGTTCCCATGATGCACTGTTTCTTTCTCTTTTTGCTCCGTATGCATCACTCTGCATTTAATCATTAGTGATCGATCTCTGCCCCCCTTCACGGCATGTCGTTTTCCTGTTTTTTTCCCTCAGCCCCAACCAGTCTCAGCAGAAGACTGCCCCTCCCTGAGCCTGGTTCTGCTGGAGGTTTCTTCCTGTTAAAAGGGAGTTTTTCCTTCCCACTGTTGCCAGGTGCTTGCTCATAGGGGGTCGTTTTGACCGTTGGGGTTTTTCATAATTATTGTATGGCCTTGCCTTACAATATAAAGCGCCTTGGGGCAACTGTTTGTTGTGATTTGGCGCTATATAAGAAAAAAGTTGATTGGTTGATTGATTGATTGGCCGTCGGTGATCAGGTAAATGTATTTTTAATCTGTGGATGACAGTGTTAAAATGGTGGTTTGTTTTTCTACAACATTTCTCTTAAGATTTATTGAGCCGTGAACTTAGAATCTGTGAATATCTTTCTAACTTTACTGGAGTGTTTGGTTTGTTTCCTCATTTTTTCCCCTCTGGTTTTTCGTGTGACGGCAACTTCGTCCAACAAACATGTTCATTTGTGAAGAAAACGCTGTAATGTTGACTCAGAGTTAAAATGCTTTAACTTTTAGCACCGCGTGCGCAGGATGTAAACTGTGTCGAAACTCTGAACCACGTTTCGAGTCCTGCAGTGACTAAAGCCCTGATTCGAAGCTCGTGTTGTTTTCCAGAAATCACGTGACCGTCACGCAGTCAGGCACACAGACTGTTGATTGGTCAGGCGTCGGATCACTCAGGCAGCCCGACGACAAGTGTTGTGCCAAAGTACTTATCCCCGTCAGAATTTTCTGCCCTAGCGCGGGAGCGCGCACTGACTCAGTGCAGCTCAAACGATCTCCCGCTGTTCCCAGACAAAAATAACAGCATGTTCATTGTTCAATACATGACATTTAAAAAATGTTTCAGAATTTTTAGACGACGTTTAAATGCCCACGTGTCTTCACGTCGATTACACGCACAGACACAAACGGTTTCCAACAACACGCCGTAAGGCATTTGTTCATATGTTTAAAAAACCAAGCTGTAAAACGTTTATTATTGTACAATGATTATATTTGGCCAGTTTAATACTTCCTGCTAAATGCCCCATTTAATACGGTTATTTGAGCACTTTGTACTGTCAATGGCACCTTGTTTTATCTGTTGGTAATATCAGGTGCTCTCAGTTATACTAATTTTTGATATGTTCACTTTCATAAAAGGGGCAGCTATTCTAATTTCAGTTCCCTTCTATATGCCAGAGCTATAGAAGGCATGGGCTTCTACTGGAGGACGAGTTGTTTTTTTTTTTTTTTTTTTTAAGTTTTTTTGTTTTAAGAGCTTGCTGCTTTTTTATTTAATAATAGCAAGTGGGTTAGACACATAAACCTTCTGCTTTATGTGTCTAACCCACTTGAATCAATCCCTACTGCATTATCGTTGCTCCATAACTTTGGCACGATTTCAGGCTACAAACTAAATGTTAACAAGAGTGAGCTATTTCCAATTAATGACAAAGCACTGCATATTGATCTCTCTAATTTAAATTTTAAGGTTGAATATGACACATTTTCATATTTGGGAGTCACAGTCACTAAAAAACGCAAAGACCTCTTTAAAGAAAACGTAACTGTTTTATTAAATCAGGCCAGACAGCTGATGTCGCAGTGGTCACCCTTGTTGATGTCTCTGGTGGGCCGTGCAAACTCTGTCAAGATGGTAATTTTACCCAAATTTCTGTATCATTTCCAAACATTGCCCATTTTTATTCCACTTGCTTTTTTTCAACAGTTGGACTCGATCATAACCTCTTACATCTGGCAGGGCAAACAACCTCGCTTAAGTAAAATTCACCTTCAAAAATCTAAACATCAGGGGGGTCTTGCCCTTCCCAATTTTCGTTTTTATTACTGGGCAACCCACCTGAGATGTCTGATACATTGGTCCCATTATTATGACTGGCTGGACTGTCCTGATTGGGTCTCATTAGAGCTCTTCTCACAGAGCACCTCTCCTTTGGCCTCAGCTGGTTCAGCCCTGCCTTTACCCCCCACCACTCTATGTGATAATCCAGTGATTAAACACACTTTGAAGATTTGGGGACAATTTCAAAAACATTTTGGCATGGACACGTTTTCATTTTGGAGCCCTATTCTTAATCATTTATTCAAACATCTGTTATTGATGTGGGTTTTCGGCAATGGCACCATGCAGGGGTTAAATGTTTTAAAGATTTATTAGTGGATGGTACCATGGCATCATTTGCACAGCTGAATAAGAAACTTAACCTTCAAAATTTAGATTGTTTTCGTTATCTTCAGCAGCAACATTTTCTCACCACACAACTTTATAACATTCAGGTTCCTATACAGGAGACCATGGTGGACAAAATACTATCATCTAAACCTTCCAAAGGTCTCATCTCTAAGTTGTATAATATCATGCTTGATCTTAAAAGTTCACCAGTTGATAAATTCAAAAATGCATGGGAGAAAGACCTGGGTCGCGCTGTGTCAGATGATGCCTGGGCCTCTGCACTTAAACTTGTGTACTCTTTTTCCTTTTGTGCTAGGCACCGTTTGATTCAATTCAAGGTGGTGCGCAGAGCGCACATCTCCAGGGCCAGGTTGTCTACTATGTATCCCGAAGTCAGTCCTCTGTGCATTCGATGTAATTTGACTGAGGCCACCCTTTGTCACATGTTTTGGTCCTGCCCATGCCTTCAGGTCTTCTGGATGACATTTTTAACACTTTGTCCCAGGCATTCAATATTAATTTGGAACAAAATTCTGTACTTGCACTTTTTGGTGTTTTGGAAAACCACCCACATGTGAGCGCTAGGAAAAAAACAATCTTTGGCCTTCGCGTTACTTATAGCACGTAGAGCCATTCTTTTCAAATGGAAAGATCCTAACCCTCCTCTGCACTCACAGTGGCTACAGGATGTCATGTCCTGTCTAAAACTAGAAAAATTAAGGTTTTCATTGAAACAGAATCTCAGTGGATTTGAGAACACATGGAGACGTTTTATGCAATTGTATCCAGCTCTTTGAAAAATTTTTTTATTTTTTATTATTATTATGATGGTTGCATTTGTGTAACTGTGGCACATGTTAATATCTTATCTTGATGGTGACAGGTTGGAAGGGTGGGTGGGATTACTTTAATATCTTGCGTGTGTGTGTGTGTGTTTTGTTCTGTATTGTATTGAATTTTATTTATTTATTTTTTTACTTTACATCACTTACTGTACACGTGACCTTGAACTGGTGGGACATTCTGTACAAATATTTGACTCTTTAGAATTATCTGTAAATGTCACTGCCAGCTCTTAACATTTTATGTATGTCTTGAAAATAACAATAAATACATTTTATTAAAAAAAAGACATTTATTTAAAAAAGAAAATGCTATAACACATTTATACAGTGAGGAAAATAAGTATTTGAACACCCTGTGGTTTTGCAAGTTCTCCCACTTAGAAATCATGGAGGGGTCTGAAATTTTATTAGGTGCGTGTCCACTGTGAGAGACATAATCTAAAAAAAAAAAAAAAAAAAAAAAAAATCCAGAAATCACAATGTATGATTTTTTTTTTTTTTTTTATTAGTATGAAAATGCAAACTCCACACAGGCCACAAGTGGAATTGAACCCATGACTTTCTCACTGTGAGGCAACAGTGCTAACCACTTAGCCACAATGCTACTTCTGTTTATCATTATTTTATTTTTACTCAGCTTTGTTTTTGTGAGGAGACAGTGGCAACAAAATTTTGTGCCGCTTTGTACCTTCACAAGGTGGAATGACAATAAAGAAATCTTGAATCATGACTGGACTAACTTTGAGATATTTTTTTCCTCACCATGTATTCAGTGATGTAAAGTCAGTAGTAAATAATTGTAAAATTCTGGGGCCAATACACAGAATGATCATTGAGCAGAATAGAGGGTGAATAAAGTAGCGGCATCACAGTTCGTTGTTTGTAATGAAGACTTAGCTTTGTATAAGCTATATAAACATATATTTCTGTCTATTTCTAGCCTCATAATGACTGCTGATAAAAGGCAGCTGTCATCAAGCTGCCACAGTGATAGTGTGGTGCGATATGTAATTCCGTAGGATTTTTGTGCCAAAATTGATTTTTTTGTTGATTTGACTTGGTTAGTGGTCCAGTTAACTGAAAATAATGGGGTACAATTTTTCTGACCCCTGTAACCCCCCTCTATGGGGGTCATTCTGCCCGGGTGGCCCTCAAACAGTATAAAGCGTATCTTCCTCAATTCTAGACCAATTTTCACAATCTTACAGTCCTTTTTTAATTTGTAATGGTGCTAAATACATAAATAATACACCCTGCATGCAATAAATCAAGCTTTGTTGCTTTTCTGTATTTTGGGGGGCTGGGTCTCCTAAGGGCCCCAAAATTAATCTATGGGGTTATGAGGGTACTCAACATAATAATGATACACCCTGGATAACATGAAAAATATTGATTTCTTTTTTGGTTATCTCCCTTCGCAAGATATCAGCTGTCACTCTGTTTTGCAACTGTGTCAAGTGAATCTAGGTGGACATCAATAGCTTTGCTAACACCCTTCAGGGTAACAAGTTTGTCAGGCTCATTCTTACGCAGTGATTTGACAAACTGGAAATTTGGCAGACGCTCAGTGATTAACCTTTTCAGGTGTTTTCTGTAGTTTTCATCACCCTTGACCGCTATCTGATATCTTTTCAAGAGCGAGATGTAGGCCTCATTCACCTCAGCCATATTTATTGTGTCACAATCATCCACAACTGTATTTTGAATGAACATGAGTAACTCTTCATCACAAAGAGATTGGATCAGAGGCACATTGCTGTGGCCCTCAGAAAGACAGGTTCTCTGTGCTGACCGTAAGCAGTTTCTGTGATAGAACTTTTCTTGAGCAGCTGCATCACCAGCATCAAACAGATCAGAAACACAAGTTCGGACATGATCATCACATGTGTTCAACTTTATCTGAAGCAATGTTTCACCCATTCTATCAGTAAAAACCTGATGCAAAGACTCTTTGGCCTCAGATGCACAGAAAGAACATGAAGAGAACAGACACACCTCTGCTTTAGATAGACTTTTTGACCTTTTTGGACAGTTTGGAGCATTTGAACATGAGGGGCGACCTAGAGCAGGAAAGAAACCTATGGGGGAGTTAGATCTATCACGCTTTTTAGCACCCTCCCTGAGTCTTTTAATTACACATTTATTCACAAGGGGTTTACGGCATTCACTGTGATATAACAAGTCTTTCTTTTTGACTGTTCCAAACTTGATAAGCTCTCTGTGAGGTTTTGAATGCTGGTATCCCCAAGGCTTAGTCTTTCTTTACAACAGTCCAGGAGTTCTTCAACCATCTGTGGATTACAAACAAGTCTTTTGGATGATGTTTCACCCTCATTGCAGATGATACAAGCACTCATTTTGCAGACACAGCTTCAAGGATACTCACTTCACCGTTATGCATAATCTACAACACACAAATATAAATATATTTTAATACAGTTACCTATAGATGTTATTTTGATAATGTGTGGTGTCTTATTCTAACTTATTCTATCTTATTCTATGTTATCTTGTGTAAACTAATTGTTAATCAGAAAACATTTACCTTATTTACTTATATAACATGTGTTATTGTTACAGTATATAAAAATAAATATTACTTAACTGGTCATGAAACCAAATGTTAACACTGAAATTATTATTCCCTTAAAAACCACAGCATCTCCAAAGATTCCTGTCTGTCCAAAACTGACTGTGGTCACTGAAAAATTTATGAGTAACATGTAGTTGATAAAACTGGTAAATTGTAACAAATCCTTATTCCATTAATAATATAAAGACTTAAATATCAGTCTGTGCTGAGTCTGCAATTTATAAAAAAAAGTTTTATATGAAGTTAGCAACAATGAAAACCCATAAAAGACTCTAAAGTTTAATAGAAGTGACTAAGAACAGGGGAAGATAGTAATTTAGAGGGTTTTTTGCATCCTCGGCAAACAAGTCCCTCCAAAAGGGGGTTATGGGGGTCAGAAAAATTGTACCCCGCTATTTTCAGTCAACTGGACACCTACCCAAGTCAAATCAGCAAAAAAATCAATTTTGGCACAAAAATCCTACGGGAGCCCTTTTTATGACATATCGCACCACACTATGACGTTTGTGGCAGGTCACACGAACTGCCACACGACAGTTATTCACTTGTAGTTAGGTGAAATAATAACGAAATAGGTGAAATAACAAAGATTGCATGCGCACACACACACACACACACACATATATATATATATATATATATATATATATATATATATATATATATATATATATATAAAGATGCCACCGGAAGTTTGGCGAGAAATACTGAAAGCAATGGCATCTGCCAGTTACTAACAAACACAGTAACTGTTTACTATCTATCCATCCATCCATCTATAACTTATTTAATAATAATTATTACAATGCAAAATAAGTGTTTATTTTTGCATCTTAACAATTATGCATTATTGCATATTAACAATATATGGAACAGATAAGCTGTTAGCCAGGCTGACAAAGAGTCAGAGCTCTATTGAGCCGAGTATTCCTTTAACTTTAACTAGTAATGACTTCATGACTTTCTTTGGTAATAAAATTTTAACTATTAGAGAAAAATTACTCATAACCATCCCAAAGACATATCGTTATCTTTGGCTGCTTTCAGTGATGCCGGTATTTGGTTAGACTCTTTCTCTCCGATTGTTCTGTCTGAGTTATTTTCATTAGTTACTTCATCCAAACCATCAACATGTCTATTAGACCCCATTCCTGCCAGGCTGCTCAAGGAAGCCCTACCATTAATTAATGCTTCGATCTTAAATATGATCAATCTATCTTTATTAGTTGGCTATGTACCACAGGCTTTTAAGGTGGCAGTAATTAAACCATTACTTAAAAAGCCATCACTTGACCCAGCTATCTTAGCTAATTATAGGCCAATCTCCAACCTTCCTTTTCTCTCAAAAATTCTTGAAAGGGTAGTTGTAAAACAGCTAACTGATCATCTGCAGAGGAATGGTCTATTTGAAGAGTTTCAGTCAGGTTTTAGAATTCATCATAGTACAGAAACAGCATTAGTGAAGGTTACAAATGATCTTCTTATGGCCTCGGACAGTGGACTCATCTCTGTGCTTGTTCTGTTAGACCTCAGTGCTGCTTTTGATACTGTTGACCATAAAATTTTATTACAGAGATTAGAGCATGCCATAGGTATTAAGGGCACTGCGCTGCGGTGGTTTGAATCATATTTGTCTAATAGATTACAATTTGTTCATGTAAATGGGGAATCTTCTTCACAGACTAAGGTTAATTACGATTTGGCGCTATATAAATAAAATTGATTTGATTTGATCTTCTTTTTAATGGGCAGTGTAATCTGTCTCCTTGCTCTGTTGTGATACAAATCAGTGCGTTTTATCCCACCTGTGTTCATTATTCATTGATCCAAATCACAGACACGTGTGCCAATAAACCTAATAAATGACACAGAACATCCAACTGCCATTCCCCAACCAGATCCATGATTAATTTTATTTTATTCTTCACAAATAATTTATTTCATATTCTCAGAAAAACAAATGTAGCGTAGTGTAGTGTAGATTTACAGGTATCTGCAAAGTGAAACAGTGATCAGTTGATTCTATGTTTATGAATAGACACTGCTTGGGTCAGCAGTGGGTCGAGTCGGGCAAAACCTCAATTTTCAGTTCGTGTGCAACATAAGCTTCAGTTTTTCTTCCTTGGACACCAATACCATGTTTTCACAAAACATTTTTCAAGGAATCAATGCTCCAAGGGGAAAAATAATCAAAGTGTCTGTCATTCTCGCTGCCAACACAGTCATAATGTCTCAAGACTGCAGTTTACACCTCTTGCTCTTTGACCTCGCACATCAGACCCGGAAGAGAGCAAGTGTGGAAAGGCTTATTGAGTTCAGCGATGTTTTAACGGAGAAAACCCGCCCCCTTGAGGTTAAATGCCTGGACGGCTGACCTTGAGAATAAAGCACTTGCCATTTTAATTTTTTTAATCCAGTCTCCTGGTCTTCATGTTGACTTGTATCTCTGTTCATCTGTGCAGTTGGAACATCAGCAGTTTCCTTCAGGATAAATTAAGTCTTCTAATTGTAACTGGTTTGAGCAAAACCTTGGTGTTGTACTCTGAGTTCAGTAGTTTGGAGTCATGATGTTGCTTCAGAGTTTATGAATTCTGTGCATAGTTCCATTTTGGTGTGTATAAAATGAGGAAAACTAATCGATAGTATTGATTGATCCGCTTCATCAGTCCATCACCAAGCTTAACTGTCCTTCATTTATCATCAGTTTGTCTTATTTATTTTTGCTAATATTTAGTGTTCAGTCTATAATCAGAACTCCAACACAAAGTAACAGCTATCATTTGGATGTGGTGGAGCTGGTCTGAAATAAAGTTTAGTGGACAAACCTGCTCTGGATCAGCGAACTTCAGGCTTGAAAACAGCATCCAGCATGTTGACTAGTCTCTCTTTCTCTTCTTTAAATCCACTCATTTCTTCTTGCTGCTCTGTGATCTGTTTGTTTCTACCAACTCAAATATCTCAGCATTTGCAGCAGTTAGTCGCTGTTTCAACAACCTCAGCTCTTCCATTAGGGGAGCTGATGGTCTAGTGGTTAAGGTGTTGGGCTTGAGTCCAGAAGATCATGGGTTCAAATCCCTGCCTGACTGGAAAATTACTAAGGGCCCTTGGGCAAGGCCTTTAATCCCCTATTGCTCCCGGTGTGTAGTGAGCGTCTTGTATGGCAGCACCCTGACATCGGGGTGAATGTGAGGCATAATTGTAAAGCGCTTTGAGCGTCTGATGCAGATGGAAAAGCGCTATATAAATGCAGTCCATTTACCATTCCACCTTTTTGCGCAAACTTCCTCTTTTCTTCTTCCTCTGGTTTACTGTTGACCTTTGTGCTTCTGGAGCTCTTCAGAAAACATATTCGAGGATCACAGAGTGAAGTTTGATGAAGAATTTCCAGCGTCTCCAGCTAACTAACTTTAGCCTTTGGCACCGACAGAAAAGTTCTTCTTTGTTGCATTTAAATGGCGTTGACTAATTTATCATTGCATTACTGCCCCCTGCTGGACTGGACCATAGACAAGAGATTCGCAAAGATGAAAGAAAGAAAAACCTATATTCTCTCCATCAATCCTGTAATTCAAAGATGTTGAACTAATGTGTTCTTCAATGTGTTCTTCACACTGCTGTCAATGCCAGAGTGCAGCAGATAATCAATAAATGACTGTGACTTTGCTCCTGTGAGCAGTTTTCCTGCCAGTCAAACAAACAGAAGGTTGTGTGTGAGTTTGTTCCTCCGTTATGTTAACACACAGTATTCCAAAGTGGAAACAATTACTTTTCTTAAATTTTACAGTGACACAGTGTATTTTGGTCTTTGTCTTGCTTTTGTTGGCTACATTAACTCTTATCTTGTAAGGAAGGTGATATGACCTTTTCATTTACCACTGTCAACATTAAAATTCTGATGGACATGTCCCATTGTTTACAATCTTCTCATCAACATCTGGCTCTTTTGTGTAATTTGTAACCTCACCAATATGAGCCTTTACAGTATTGTCAATAATCACGTCACATTTTGCAGTATTTATTTATTTTAATTATTAAATGACATTCTCACAGATTTCCTGGTGGCTGTACACAGCAGGACATCAGCAATTGTTTGGATACTGTATAGCGTTGTTTTAACTGTTGGTGCAGCTTAAAATGTGCCCAACCTGCAGAGGGGATGTGAAAACAACTTTTTGTGTAACTGCTTCAGTGGCCCCGTGGAGGTGGGGTGCCACAGATGACATTACATTTCCACAGAGATCTTCCACTTTTTTTCACTCTGGTTGTGTGACAGTGGATGATCTGCTGTCGCCATGGCATTGGTGCCAGTCGGGTAGTTATGGGGTGCTCTCTGAGGTGTTTGGGGCGTGGCCCGTGTGGTATTTGAGCAACTTCTGGCCTTGGCAACTCTTCTGTAGAAGTCAGGTGCAGCTTCAGACTTAAATTCCAAAGGTCCTGGTGGCAGCTGTGCAGCTCTTGAGCGACATTCGGCGTACAATGCAATTTCATGCCTGTACAAGGACCACAGAACGGACCCTGTCTATGTGTAACGAGGCTGTATAACAGTGTGCGCCGATATCAGTGGACAGTGCGGATAATCCATTGTGATTAAGAAAAAACATTCTGATTAATTGATAAATTGAAAAATAAATCATTAATCAGTGAAATATTTACATTTCCTGAAATGTGAACATATTTAAAGCGTAAATGTTTTTGGCAATGGGGACGACAAACTGAACAGATGGAAATCAAATGTGTAGTGAGCGCTTTGTGTGGCATCACCCTGACATTGGGGTGAATGTGAGGCATTATTGTAAAGCGCTTTGAGCGTCTGATGCAGATGGAAAAGCACTATATTAATGCAATCTATTTATTTATAGTTTCTTTTAATCTGGTACTGTTGAGACATTGCCTGGAGTAAAGATGTCTTGTTCTCGACACCTCTCTTATGCTCTGTCCGTGTCACTGTGGCATTCAGATGGTGCTTTGCCTTGTCATTCTTTTGGAGTCCTCCATCCATCTTTGTACATAGCCCCTTTCCAGTTTGAAAAACCAGTACCTGAAGTTTTTGCATTCACATGTTCCAGAGCAGCTGTTATCGGTGTGAATGAAACGTGACTGGACGATTCTGTGACGGACACTGAGGAACTAAAGTTTTTGTATTGCCAGACCAGACATTTAGATCCTGAAATAAAAATAATAAAACTACTGATATTTCTGCTTTGATTCAGTGTCACTATGACTACGACAGCACTTCTTGGTATTCTGGTCTTACTAAGAACCTTCAGAATTGTCTGCAAAGCACCTGGAACAAAATATTTTGATATTTCCTCAAAGTCCCTCCCAGGACCCACATAGGGCACGCTCAGTTCAAACAGCTCCAAATTCTCCCAGTAAGTCTGAGAGTTAAACAGTTAAAAATTAACTTAGTGTATAATATTACTTGTGGTACAGCCCTGGGGCCTGTACTATGAAGCGGGGTTAACTTACTCAGATGTAACCCAGGTTCAACCTCTTAAACCGGGGTTGACAAAACCTGGGTCCCTAAAGTGGTGTTAATCGGTACTCTGGCGGTCTTTAAAAACCCTCGCCATGCGGAGAGAGCCCCTCACAATTTGTGCCCCAATATCAAACGGCTCATCCATGTAGGCCGGCATTGTCTTCAGAGTGATGCAGGTGGATGGACGGTACTTATAAAGGGGGTGGTTAAGCGAGAACCTCACGCTAATCGTGGAACATAACCTGCTCGGAGCAGGTTTGGCGCAAAGCGTAAGTTGCCGTGGCAGCATGCCTCGATCAAAACCTATCCAGCTTTCGTAGTACAGATTAACTGGGAAGTTACTCCACACGTCATCAACTTACTCCCGAAGTTACCCTGATAAGCCAGTAACCCCGCTTCATAGTACAGGCCCCTGAACTATCTATCATCCTCCTTTTGTCTAAAGTCTAATCCTCACTCAGGGCCCTAATCTCTCATTATTTATCCTGTAAAATCTTTTTCCCAAACTTCCTTCAAAGATACTAGTGTCACAGACTGGAATGGGATGATGACTCGTTACAGTCAAAAAGTAACAAGGCAGGTCCAGAAGCACAAAGGTTGACAGTAAACCGGAGGAAGAAGAAAAGGGGAAGTTTGCGCGAAAAGGTGGAAGAGCTGAGAAGGTTGTTGAAACAGCGACTAACTGCTGCAAATGCTGAGATATTTGAGTTGGTAGAAACAAACAGATCGCAGAGCAGCAAGAAGAAACGAGTGGATTTAAAGAAGAGAAAGAGAGACTAGTCAACATGCTGGATGCTGTTTTCAAGCCAGAGCAGGTTTGTCCACTAAACTTTATTTCAGACCAACTCCACCACATCCAAATGATAGCTGTTAGTTTGTGTTGGAGTTCTGATTATAGACTGAACACCAAATATCAGCAAAAATAAACAAGACAAACTGTGTTTTATGAAGATAAATGGACAGTTCAGCTTGGTGATGGACTGATGGAGCTGATCAATCAATACTATCGATTACAGTTTTTCCTCATTTTATACACACCAAAATGGAACTATGCACACAATTCATAAAATCTGAAGCAACATCATGACTCCAAATTGCTGAACTCAGAGTACAACACCAAGGTTTTGCTCAAACCAGTTACAATCAGAAGACCTAATTTATCCTGAAGGAAACTGCTGATGTTCCAACTGCACAGATGAACAGAGATACAAGTCAACATGAAGACCAGGAGACTGGATTAAAAAAATTAAAATGGCAAGTGCTTTATTCTCAAGGTCAGCCGTCCAGGCATTTAACCTCGAGGGGGCAGGTTTTCTCCGTTAAAACATCGCTGAACTCAATAAGCCTTTTCACACTCTCGCTCTCTTCCGGTCTGATGTGCGAAGTCAAAGAGCAAGAGGTGCAAACTGCAGTCTTGAGACATTATGACTGACTGTGTTGGCAGCAAGAATAACAGACACTTTGATTATTTTTCCCTTGGAGCATTGATTCCTTGAAAAATGTTTTGTGAAAACATGGTATTGGTGTCCAAGGAAGAAAAACTGAAGCTTATGTTGCACACGAACTGAAAATTGAGGTTTTGCCCGACTCGACCCACTGCTGACCCAAGCAGTGTCTATTCATAAAAATAGAATCAGCTGATCACTGTTTCGCTTTGCAGATACCTGTAAATCTTGCACACTACATTTGTATTTCAGAGAATATGAAATAAATTATTTGTGAAGAATAAAATAAAATTAATCATGGATCTGGTTGGGGAATGGCAGTTGAATGGTGTCTGTAGTAAATAATCATGAAAAAACTGCCTGGCCCATTTCCCTGGATGTTCTGTGTCATTTATTAGGTTTATTGGCACGTGTCTGTGATTTGGATCAATGAATAATGAACACAGGTGGGATAAAACGCATTGATTTGTATCACAACAGAGCAAAGTGACAGATTACACTGCCCGTTAAAAAGAAGATGATGGCTGGATGCTGCGTTACATAAAATAATTAGTTCGTCATGGATAAAGCATTTGCTCTTGGAGATTGGCTAATAAATCCATCTCTAATCGCTCCGGAAGCACAGAGAAATTTTCTCCAACAGCTTTTCTAGTGCACTTATTGGGATTGAAAAAGTGTTTGGGATCATCTCAATTTATAATTTGGGCCTGAGTATTGTAATTGCGCTGTTTATTATTATTATTATTTCTAATTTATTATTATTATTATTATTATTCACACCTTTCAAGCCCCAATTTCTGCCTTTTCTGATGCTCAAAAAGCCACCAAACTTTGCAAAGTCGTCCGGCCAGATCCGAAATTCAATATTTTGGAAGTGGGTTTGGGGGATTTGAAGATTTGATTTTGAGGTAATTCTTGCCATTTTTTGGCCATTTCCACTACTTACAGTTGAATGAACACATCCGAGGGAGTCATCCAATCATCTTCAAATTTGGTCAACATCATCATGACCTCATACTGACCAAAAGGTATCAGAACAATTTTTGTAGGTCAAAGGGGTTGCTGCTACAGTTCATTAAACCTGTGTGTGTGTGTGTGTGTGTGCAATATTTTTCAAAGAGGAAAACAACCAGATGGTTTCTTTTTCTGTTTTGACAATTGTCAATTTTTTTTCAGGAGCAAAGCAGAGACATGGTGTCTCAACATAAACAGGGTGTGTGTGCGTGTGTACGTGCATGTGTGCATGCATGGCTGTCTGTCTGTCTCTCTGTGTTCATCCTCAAATTTCTCTTTCATGGCTATATTTTTCAAAGAGCAAAACAGCCAAGGGGTTTCTTTGTCTCTTGACAATTGGCTGAATTGCTTTAAGGAGCAGAGCAGAAACATGGTTTCTCAACACCCACAGTGGATGTGTGTGTGTGTGTGTGTGTGTGTGTGTGTGTGTGTGTGTGTGTGTGTTTTCATGGAACCAACTTTGTTCATTGCTGAAATTGCTGTTTGATCTTAATAATTTCCAAAGAGAACAGCAAAATGGTTTTGTTTGTTTTGATGACAAGTGCTTTCGTCCAGCGTTGTTATTAAGCAACCAATGAAATGGTTTCTCCACATACTGTGTGTGTGTGTTTGAGACAGACAGCAGAGACATGGTTTATCAACATAAACAGGGTGTGTGTGTGTGTGTGCATGCATGCTTGCATTTGTGCATATGTGTGTTGGGGTGTGTGCTTGTGTTGGCATCCTCAAATTTCTCCTTCATCACAATATTTTAAGAGGTAAACAGCCAAATGGTTTCTTTATCTGTGTTGAGAAATGCCTGAACTTTTTTCAGCAGAGCAGAAACACACTTTCTCAACAAACACAGTGTGTGTGTGTGTGTTTGTGAATGCTAAAATTGCTGTTTAATCTTAATAATTTCCAAAGAGTGGCAAAATTGTTTAATTTCTGTTTTGATAACACGGCATATTATGTTCACAATGTTTGTGTGAAATATCAAAATTTTACCATGAATAATTTAGAATAGACAAGTATTAGAATTTACGCTTTTGGCTCCAATGTCTAAATTTTGTTGTCATTTTGAACTTTGCTTGCTTGTCATTTGGCAATGATTTTCTTAGACAAATTGTAATGGAATTGTTATGTTTGGACGCGGGTTTGAGAACCGAACCAGCGTCTGACAAGGACCCAGCGCTAAATCAACAGAGAGTGGTTCCAGAAAACAGATTTATTTTACAAGTGCTATGTATAAACAAAAAGTGAATTAATGGCCTGGCGGGGTGGAGGACGACGCGCTCTTCCTAGCGCCCAAGGGATTGGAGCCCGACAGTTCTGGACCCAGAAATTCCCGCCGGCACCCCCCAGATGGTTAATGAGTCGGACAGCGCCTGTTAAGGATGAGAGGTGAGGTAAGTCCACACTGTTCACACAAATACTGTTTAGGGTTCACACCATCAGCAAACACATTCAGATTCTAATTCAGACTCAAATTAAAGAGACAGCTCTCACAGCCCCTGGAGGACCATCAATCCGCACGCCACGGCTGTGAAGAGCGAATTTACACAATTATCAGAGTAGCTCAAATATAGCTGTGTGCAAGACGCCAAATTAGTACTGTTAATTACTCAAAGTAATTTAAAGCTTTAGTTACCTCTGAAGTGTGCTGATGGAGCGTGTCCCTCACCCATCTCCTTAACAGGCAAGGTGCGTCAAACCTGGAGCAATCCTCAGAGTCACAATGTTAGACAAACAATCGTCACACAGTAGTAACAAGGTTGTGTCCCCAGCAACTCTGCACAGAGCAGTCATGGCTTAAATGCAGTACATCATCAGGGTATCCACTTCAGCTGGAAGTCCTTTAGATCTGCACGTGAACTGCTCATCAGGTGCATGGGGTTGGCATAATGACGGTGGAGGGTGAGAGACGCTTCATCCAGCATCACAGCCTCAGACACGCCCCCCACAAACCACCTGGAGTGCACACAAAACACAAACAGCATCTTGGCCAGCAAAATCCCCCAACACATGACAGTACCCCCCCCCCCCCCTCAACAGGAAGCCTCCCGGCGACCACACAGACCCGGCCAGAAAACAGCTCCCCCCCCCCGGGGTCCACGGCAGGAAACAAGCGGTGCAACACCCCAGGGTCCACAGCAGGAACAGGACATGGCATCGAGGGGCAAGACAATGTGGCTGGAAGGTCAGCTGGCAACAAAACAAAAACAATCCCAAACACCCCAAAAGAATCCCAAAGTACAGTACAACATAAAACACAAAGCACACAGAAAAACCCCAACACACCCCCCAGAGTACAGTACAACCACACCCCAGGGAAGCATACTGGGGGATAACATAAAATAAAAACACATAACCAACCCAAACCCTCCCCAGGGGACCGTCCCATCAAACCCCGCGGAGCAAAGGAAAAATCACAAACCCAAAAACCCAACAGAACCCCATTTAACACAATGCAAACACAATCTGCACAAAGTTCACTGTTGTAAAAAAGTAACCAGTGACATTGAGCGTTTTAGTTTGGAGTTTCAGCAGCACTATTCTGGTTCACATGCATATGAGGGAGATTTAACTGGCACTGATGACCCGCACTGCACCAACACCCAAACATTTTCTCAAAGGATTTACACTGATCTCAGAAATGACCCAGAAAAACTCTGAAATCCACAGATCTGTGGAAAATTCTCATCCCTGATCCAGACAGGTTTTGAAATGTATCTGCTCAAACTCAGACTGTGTGACTCTGAGTGAACACAAAGTGTTTGATTTTGGAGTTCAGTAACATTCACACGTGGCTGAGTTTGGCTCTGATTCAAACCGGATCAGATTTTCATCAGTCTGAACTGAGACTGAGACGAGGACTGAAGGTCACTCGAGTGGCGTCTCTGGGCTCTTTAAGTGCACACTTTGATCTCATCCCTGATTTTGCTGCCGACTGTCTCACAAAGCTGACAAACAACTTGACCTCATGATGACTCAGTTGTTTTACTGACGACACAGCAGTCGCTCTGTTTTTAGACTGTTTCCTTTAATTCAGTTCTTGAAACAATCACTTTGGACACGACCTTCAGTCCATCACCTGCTCACTTCTCTCAGCTGTGACGTCTCCTCACAGCACTTTGTCCTGGTTGACCTCCAGCCTTGATAAGCTCCGCCCTCTTACCTCCAACATCCAGTTGACTGAAGCTGTCAGAAACCTGATCAGAGCAGCTGAACAGCAGCGTTGTAAATCTGGACACTCTGTTGTCCTCAGTTCATGTCCGTCTCTTCTGTCATGTTGATCTTCCAGCATTTCTGCTGCCAAATTTTCTTCATGACAGAATCAGAAATGCCGCTGATTCAGGAAAAATGTTGTTCCTCTTTAAAACACTCCTCGTTCCACCTCCACCATCGACCTCTAACCTTACAGGTACAGCAGCAGACATCAGGAACCGGTTCTACTTAATAACCAGAGCTCACCTGGGTTTATTCTCCTAATTGTTTCCCTGCACTATGCAGGTGAGGAAAATGATGACACACCCCAAATAAAATTCTTTACCAACAGCTGTAAATTCTGTAAGTCATTTTAGTGTTTACACTATTGTGTAAATAGACTTTTGAATGAAACCTGGGGCCTGTACTACAAAGCAGGGTTACTGGCTTATCAGGATAATTTCAGGAGTAAGTTGATGACGTGTGGAGTAACTTCCCGGTTAACCCGTACTACGAAAGGTGGATAGGTTTTGATCGAGGTATGCTGCCAGGCAACTTACGCTTTGCGCCAAACCTGCGCCGAGGTTATGTTCCAGGATTAGCGTGAGGTTCTCGCAGGGCCGCTGCTAAGGTTTTGGAGGCCCTAAGCATAACTGGTCAGGGAGGCCACCCCCATATAAGAGAACCCCCCCCCCCCCCCACACACACACACACACACAAAAGTTCTACTCAAACCGTTACTATTTATTAAAGCGTTTAAGTTTAGCGTTTAAAGCTACATCAAATCAGCAAAGCCAACGCAACCTAGCTTCAGCAGCACCACTGAACATTAAGTAATCAAAACAATTTAAACGTTTAACACATACTTACCAGTAAGGGATGCACGGGCATCATCTTTTTGTTTCTTTTTCCTCCGTTTTTCAGCTCCAGCCTCCTGCTGTCGCTTCATTGTTTAATTGTGGCCTAGTGGCAACTTGTCGTCTCGTGTCAGAATCGAATGTGGGCTAACAGTGCTACTTCAGTTAGGCGCAGGGTTGCCAGATTGGGTGTTTTTCCCATCCAATTGGTTTGTTTAGGGTAAAAATATGGCACTGGATGAGTTTTTTGTATAGAATTGCCGCACACATTTTAAAAATCAGTTCAAATTGCGCAGGATTTAGTGTCTCCATGCATTTTTGAGCATTTATTGGACTGGAAATCATCACATCTGGCAACCCTGGTTAGGCGACACAGCGAACAGAGAAAGACGCAAACAGGGCTGTACCATTTCAGGGAATCGGAGCGGGGGTGGATGGGGACTTTATATTAGGCCAAAAAACTGTTAATTTGCCCCAATTAAGTAATGGGGTAGGGGCCTACACAATGTTTAAAGACAAAAACGATGGGCCTATTCATAAATAATTCAAATTGATTTTGAAATGTAATAATCAGTGTTTCCACAGTTACTTTGATAAAGTAATCCAATTACTGATTACTCCTTGAAAAAGTAACTTAATTACTTTACTGATTACTCAATTGTAAAAGTAACTAAGTTAGATTACTAGTTACTTTTTTAGTTACTTTCCCCAGCTGCCGACAACAACCCTCTGCCACCTCAACATGACAATGATACTTGTTTTGCCAAAACTCACTTTATAGTCACCCTTTCTTGACTTCAATGAAAATAAATACTTGTTTTATAAAAAGTAAAATCTTTCTTGACCTCATATTTAACTGTTGACAGCACTGTAACAGTAAAACTTGCAATTTCGAACCTACATTGTTTATAAATGTAACTATTAAATTCTAAATTTTTTCTAACATTTAAATTCTCTCTAAACATTTTACTTGTCGAAATTATTATTATTTTAAGCAATATTAGTAGTTGTAGTAAAAAACGGCTTCAAAACTGGACCTTTAATCTAGGGGTGTTGTGGGGGGCACATCCTTGCCCCACGCCCCCATTCCATCTGGATTCGCCCCTGCTTTGGCGTTTGAGCACAAAGAATGGATAACATTTATTTATGCAGAAAACATGACCAGATTGACAGGTAAGAAAGTTTTATTATGTTTTCACATCATGTGGTCCTCAGAAAGAGAGTTTAGGTGCATTTGAGTTGAAAATAGTGTTAGTTGTTGACGCGTCGCGGAGGATCAGCTGGTTCAGTCGAACCCCGACCTCCTGCCCACGGACCAAGTTTAATGCTGCTGTCGACCCACAAGGCAAAAATAATAGTAACGCACAGTGACTTGGAGAAGTAACTTTAATCTGATTACTGATTTGGAAAGATTAACGCGTTAGATTACTCGTTACAAAAAAAAAGTGGTCAGATTAGAGTAACGTGTTACCGGGATCAATGGTGACGTGTGCTGCAACCCGCCCCTTTTATGTGAACACGCACATAGTCCAGTTAGGTTAACACAGGTTCAACAAATCAACATCTTATTCAGCGTCGTAGTACCGATTAACACCACTTGAGGGAACCAGGTTTTGTCAACCCCGGTTTAAGAGGTTGAACCTGGGTTACATCTGAGTAAGTTAACCCCGCTTCATAGTACAGGCCCCTGAAGTTGCAGCTGAAATGTTGACAGCAGTGTGTCGACTGGATCACAGGACAGAAATTTACTGGAAATATTTTTGCTGCAAGTTGAGATTCCTTTCCAAAAATTCAATGACTGTTTAAAATTGCTTGAATGCCATCTTATTTTTTTCTCTCTCTCATGCAATTTGCAGGGCTGTGAAATGAAAATGATCAAATGAAAAATTTTGTATCTAATGATACATTTTGAACACAATTGATCTTTAAGTGTGTTGTCATATGTCTGATTACACAATATTAATGTGAACATACATTTATACATGTATATAATAAACCAGAACATTGATCATTTCAGTTATTCATAAAACACCTTCAATTTTAAGTAAATTTCACGTGAAAAAAAAGAGAAGATACCTGGTATTCTGTAATTCGACAGCTTCAATTTAAACAGTTCGACCAAGCAGGTTTTTCATCCAGATCCATACTTAACATCCTGATGACACAGGTTGCAGTACACGTTTCACGGTTCTTTTAACTTTCGGACATGTTCATTAAGATATTCGTTTCCCAATTTAAAGTCGAGCCAGCGCCAATTCCATGGATTCTTGATTCCGTTGTCTTTATCCACCTTTTTTACGTTGTCTTTCTCTCTGTCCTCCCTCTGTGACACCGACATACCACTAACTTCTTTTTAAAAACTTGACTGCAAATGATGAAACGCACCGATAAAATGGAAAGAGGAAAAAAATCTTCACACTGCGGTGTGCCATCCCGCTGCTGCTGCTTCTTCTCCTCAAGTTAATTGGCAGAACACAAACAAACCCGCATAATACGGTCTTCAGTGTCGTAAATCATACTTGACAGGACACAACGTCCTCGAAAATCCGCGGATCCATAAAACCTATTCGATGTCATAAAAAACACATTTTGCGGGCATTTTCCTAACTCAGCGACAATCACAATTAAAGAGTACAACACGCACAACCCCTCCCTCCTCTCCAGGATGAAATCAGCGGAATCCCGCGGATCCGTGGAGTTTTCATAGCCATTAATTTGAGTGGCATTTTTCCTCCTCGAAACTCCGCGGATCCGAGGAAACCGATTTGTATCTGTAACACACAGATCAGTGTACGCGGACTTCTAAAACGTGCACGATGTTGTAAAAAAAAAGAGAACACTTTGCGATAAGCATGTTAAAAACTCAGTGATGTACACGATTAAAGAGTGCATCACTAACACCCCGCTCCCCCTCTCCATGATGAAATCCGCAGAATTCCGCGGAGTTTTCACATCACTGAATTTGGGAACTTGAACAACTGCGGGTGAATTTCATGGTTTTTCATGACCAAACGTTGACATTCAAAATTCAACAGGGAAGAACAGAACTTCAAACAAACCAAATTCACCAGTTTGCTGAATTTTATTGTTTTCCAAACTCACAATATTTGTTTTGAGCAAAAATCATAATTTACTTTTGCATGAATTTCACCTTAATGAAATTATTTTTTTTACTCAAATTTATTATTTCATATATCCACAAGGATGAATTATGAACAGTGTTTAGACGAATCAAACAAAACCAACAGAATTAAAATATATTAGAAACTGAAAGAAAAAAAAGTGTTTTGGTAAATTTCACTATTTTCACCATAAAAAAAATTCTACAATTTCCAAAACAATTCAAAAGTTCAATATTGTGTGAGGAAGGATTGTAAATCAGTGTTTAGATGAAACAAACAAAATCAATCATCAAAATCCATCAAGAACTGAAGGAAAAACTTTGGGTGAATTTCAGTTTTCACCCTAAAAAAGTCCATATTTTTCTAAAAAAATTACAATTCCAACATTAAGACGTTATTACACTCAGAGAAACAGATGTGGCATCAGATCAGTGCCAAAACCACTCACATAAAAAAAAAGTGTTCAGGCGTATTATATCATTTCGCACATATTCGCATATTTCGCCACCAGTGTCCAGATGTTCATAAATGTCATCATCTATGATTCCTGTCAGTCATTTGTACGTTGTTGTTAGGCAGCAGATGGGTCTGTACTTGTTGGGAAGCTGTGTTTCCTTGGTCTTTGGAAGTAGGCTTGTGTTCCCTGTCGTTAGCCAGTCTGGTGTTTCCTCTTCTCCGTTCAATATTTTTGTGAAAGTCACAGCATAATGGTGGTGTAATGCTGTCAGTCTTTGCAGCCAAAAATTTGGGATTTTGTTGATGCCAGGTGCCTTGAAGTTACTGTATTCACTCATTTTCTTTCTGATTTTCTCTTCAGTGATTACAATTGCTGGCATTTGCTGTTTCGCATTTGTTGTTTGTGTTGATGTTCAGCCTCCCACCCAGATTTTTATCTTCAACACTATTTTCTTTTAATGTGATTTACTTTTTTGAGGAGGTTACTTTTATGGTTTTAACCTCCCAAAAATGTTACCATTTGGGAGATCTCTGCTCTTAGGTGGCAGATTTTTTTGTTGTAATTTCTTTTTCCATTGTGGCACAGTATTCTTTTTCTTAATTGTGGTTCCTTTTCTCTCCAAATCTTGTGGAACTAATTTACAAATTAATTTACTAATTTTTTGTATGTACCATGCTGCTCCAGTTTAAATCTGTCAATGTGGTTCCTTCTGGGACCATTTTAGTCAGTCCCAGGTTAACTTTTTGCTGGATAGTTTTGAATTTTTTTATTCCCCTTTATTTTAGTTTATTTTCTGGTTTCTTCAATCTTATTTGCCAATTCTTCTTCTATTTCCTGCTGTTCTGCATCTGGGCGCACCTGGATATTGTTTTGTCGATGAGCTGGTTGGTGAATGGCTCATTTTTGGGGGGCAGTGAATGACTATGAATTATCATGTGTTTGTTTAGAGTGCCCTTCTGTTTTTTACTCTGATCAGAACAGAACAGCTTTTTGTCTGTTTTTTATTCATCTTTGATGTCTTTTTAATTGAATGCAGTGGGCACCAAACCTGGGGTCTAAAGTTGTTTTCAGGGTGCCCTTCCATCCAAACCTTTGACCACACTCAGAACAGACAAATGCTTTTTGACGATTTGCCTTTGGTTTTTCATTTATCTTTGTCTTTTTAGTAGAATGCATTTGGCCCCAAACCTGGGGTCTAAAGTTGCACCCTAGGCTTTATAGTCTTCCTGCTGGGATCTCTTTGTTGTAGAAGACAGTTACTTTTCTGTTGGATGAGACTGGTGCTGGCTCGTGCTCCCAGACATGTTCTTTGACTTCCATCTCCAGTTCCTTGCAGATCTTCCAGTGGAGATATTGACAGATCTTGTTGTGTCTGGATGTATAATATCCATCTGCCATGAGGATCTGGCATGCTGAAGTTAGATGGTTTACACTCTCAACAGCTGTATGACAGAATCGGCATTTATCATTTTGTGAGATCCCTGCCATTTTTTTGAAGCCATTAGTTAGAAGTCCCTGATCTTGTGCTCCAATCAGAATTCTTTCTCCATCAAAACCAAGTTTTCCATTTTTTAGCCACTGCATTGATCCAACTTTGTCAATGTATTCCTTTTCGAGTTCTTCTTGGAAATGGCCGGCTCTTTTGTGCTGTTTCCATCTTTCCACTCGATGTTTTCCTTCTCTTTTGCAGTATTGTTCTCTGGTTTGTCTTGCAAGTTTTGTTGCAGGCATGAGACTGTTGCTTTTTCTCTCTTGTAGAAGTTCTTCGCCAAAGTTTTTTTGCCAGTTTAGTGATTGAGGTCCGTTCAGTTAAGTCCCTGTGGTGTTGTGCGACCTTTTTTATGATTTCTTCTTCAGAGCTCTTTAAGTACTGTCCAATACTTATTATCGATGCTCTGTAGGCCTGGTTGATTTCAGTGAGACCCATACCACCTTCTCTGCGAGGGAGATATATTCTGTCCATGCATTGATTTCTGTATGTGATTTTGTGGAGGGTGAGCATCTTCCTGGTTTTTGTGTCCAACTTATTAAGCTCACACTGTGGCCAGTCCACTATGCCAAACCCACAGGTCACCACCGGTATTGCAAACTGGTTTATGGCTGTGATCTTGTTTTTTGGTGTCAACTGTTTTGCAGATCTTTTTTAAGCGGTTTAGGTAGTCTTGTGTTCAATTGTATTACTTTGTTCAATTCCCAAGTATTTGTATGTGGAGTCTGCAGCCAGATCTTCAATGTAGTTCCCTTCATCCAATTGTATGTTTTCGGTTTTTGTCTTTTTTTCCTTTTGTCATTGTGCATTTTGAGCATTTATCCAGTCCAAATTCCATGCCAATGTCTTTTGAGAACTTATGGACAGTTTCCACGAGCTGACGGAGTCCCATTTTTGTGTCAGCATAGATTTTCAAATCGTCCATTAACAGATGGTTCACAAGTTTTTGGTTTTCCTTTCCTCTGTCTTTACTTAAGTCATATCCGATGTCTTGCTCCTTCAGGATCTTGCTGAGCGGGTCCATGATTAAGCAGAATAAGAGAGGTGAAAGGCTGTCTCCTTGAAGTATCCCTCTCTGAACTCGTACGTCTGGGATTGTTATTTGTCCCTCTGTGTGATTGAGGGTGATGGTGGTGTTCCACTTGTTCATTTCTGCTCTCAGGAAAGATCTTATTTCCTCATTGATGTTGTAGAGTTCTAAGCACCTCATGATCCAGGAATGTGGTACACTGTCAAATGCCTTTTTGTAGTCAATCCAAGCCATGCTGAGGTTCCTCTGCCTTGTTTGGCAGTCCTCCACGATAACTTGTCAGTAACTGGTCTTTAGCTCCTAATCTTCTTTTGGAACATCCTTTCTGTTCATTTTCCAGGTAGCCACCAGTGTCCAGATGTTCATAAATGTCATCATCTATGATTCCTGTCAGCCATTTGTATGTTGTTAGGAAGCAGATGGGTCTGTACTTGTTGGGAAGCTGTGTTTCCTTGGTCTTTGGAATTAGGCTTGTGTTCCCTGTCGTTAGCCAGTCTGGTGTGTCCTCTTCTCCGTTCAATATTTTTGTGAAAGCCACAGCATAATGTTGGTGTAATGCTGTCAGTCTTTTCAGCCACAAATTTGGGATTTTGTTGATGCCAGGTGCCTTGAAGTTACTGTATTCACTCATTTTCTTTCTGATGTCTTCTTCAGTGATTACAATTGCTGGCATTTGTTGTTTTTGTTTTTCTGTTTTATTTTTTCAATCCACTCAGCCTCTTGGTGTTGTTTTGGGTCTTCAAAGAGTGGTCTCCAGAATTTTTCAATTTCCTCTCTCTCAGGTGGCTGTTGTACTTCTATTGTGTCATTTGCCAGCTTCCTGTACACCAGTCTGGGGTTTTTTGCAAATAGTTTATCTGTTTTGTTTGTATGTTCTTGTCCTTGTTCCTAATTTGTGCTGGGAAAGCTTACTAAGGCTTGATGTTCAGCCAGCCTTCCACCTAGCTGTTTGTCTTCAACATTGTATTTTCTTTTAATGCGCTTTACTTTTTTAAGAAGATTCTTTTTGTGGTTTTTGTTTCCCAAAAATGTGGCCATTTGGGAGATCTCTGCTCTTAGGCGGCTGATTTTTTTGTTGTAATTTCTTTTTCCATCGTGGCATGGTATTCTTTTTCTTATTTGTGGTTCCATTTCTCTCCAAATCTTGTGGGGCTAATTTACTTTGTATGTACCATGCCGCTCCATAATTTATGGAGTTTAACTCTGTCAATGTGGTTCCTTTTGGGACCAATTTAGTCAGTCCTCTGTTAACTTTTTGCAGTATAGTTTTGAATTTTGTATTCTCCTTTAGTTTAGTCAGCTTTGGGCACTCATTCATGTCCATTTTTCTTGTTTCTTCTATATTACTTGCCAATTCCTCTTCTAGTTCCTGCTGTTCTGGGTCTGTGTGCAGCTGTATATTGTTTTGTAGATGAGCTGGTGAACAGCTCATTTTTTCAGAGGGCAGTGAGTTGCTCGTTTTTTCGGGGGGCAGTGAATGGTTTGTTTTTTCGGGGGGGCAATGCCTGATTTATTTCTTGCCAGGGTTGTGTTTGACACCTACTTTTTTGTTTGGTGTGAGAGGCTGGCTTGGTCTGGTGGTTTTTTTTGGATGTACTTTTTTTGAGGGCAATCATTTTTTGGTGGTGCAATGGGTCGCGTCAGAGGGCAGATGCCGTCTCTGTTCAATTGCTCAACCTCCTGTTGCATCGCTTTTATTTCATCATCCTAGAAATGTTTTTGTGTGATAAAGTTGGATTTTTGGGTGGTGAGATTCTTACTTAGGATGTGTTTTTTACTTGGGCAGTGGTGGTGGAATATTTTTGCCATTCTCTAGATCTCTTTGTCTGGTTATTGGTATATTTCATTTTAGCATATTCCATTGCCCACAGCAGTATCCACTCTTCCTCCCTCTTCCACTGACTCCTTTCAAACTGAAGCTGTTTCCCTTTATCCATCAATTGATGATCTTTTATCGCTTCCTTTTGGGCTTCTTCCTCTATTTTTTTATTTCCTCTGCTGTCAGATATTTTGCGATTTGTGAGGCAATCAATTGCATTTTGCAGTTGTGGTGGCCTCTTTCTTTTGTGGTGGTAGATCCGCTTCTTTTATGCGCTCCTCAAATACTGCCTTTTTCTTTCTGCCCCACTTCTCATGCCTTGAGTAAGTGAAGCAGTGAAAGATCTTTTTCTTCTCTTCAATGGTCCAATTTACTGTGGCGTAGTTTTGTTTGTTTCTTCTGGCCCATTGATGCTGTTGTTGCTGGAGTCCAGGATCAGAACTATGCTGATCTGGTGGATTATCCAGCCGAGTGTCCTCCTGTTCCAGTATCTGTCATCGATCAGAACAGCTGAATGGTTTTCTTCTTGTTTGCCGCTCCTTTTGTTGCTCTGAGATGTTCATGTGACCAGATGCTTTTCCATATTTAGAGCTTTTATCACTGTCATCAGTCTCAGTTCCAGAACTTATTTTTTTTTTGTCTTTGGTTTTTCATTTATCTTTGTCTTTTTAGTAGAATGCAATGGGCCCCAAACTTGGGGTCTAAAGTTGCACCCTAGGCTCTATAGTTATCCTAACCAGATCTGGCATTGTATCCGAGGGCTCTCTTCAAGATGGTGATCGTTCCCTTAATCGCAGACAACTGCACCTCATGTGCACTTGGGTGACCGGGGATTGCCTTAAGATATTTCTTCAGGTTCTTCTTCATCAGGCTTGTTGTCCCCACCACAATTGGGATGATATCGATGTCTTTCAATGTTCAATCAATGTTCGTAGGTCATTTTTCAGGTCTTGGTATTTCGAGATCTTTCCCCTTTCAGCTCGATTCAGGCCGTAGTCATTGGGGACTGTCACATCGATGATTTTGGCTGTTTTCTCTTGCTTGTTCCAGATGACAATATCAGGTTTGATTGCACCTCCTTCAATGTGTCTTCCTGCTGTCCTGTATGAATTATCATGTGTGTTTTCAGGTTTCCCTTTCGTCCAAATATTTGATCACAAATAGAACAGACAAATGATTTTTGTCCTGTATGAATTATCATGTGTGATTTCAGGTTTCCCTTTTGTCCAAATCTTCGACCACACTCAGAACAGACAAATGGTTTCTGCCCTGTATGAATTATCATGTGTGTTTTCAGGTGTTCCTTTTGTCCAAATCTTCGACCACACTTAGAACAGACAAATGCTTTTTCTCCTGTATGAATTATCATGTGTTTTTTCAGGTAGCCCTTTAGTCCAAACCTTTGACCACACTCAGAACAGACAAATGCTTTTTCTCCTGTATGAATTATCATGTGTGTTTTCAGGGTGCCCTTTCGTCCAAACCTTTGACCACACTCAGAACAGACAAATGCTTTTTGTCCTGTATGAATTATCATGTGTTTGTTCAGGTCGCCCTTTAGTCCAAACCTTTGACCACACTCAGAACAGACAAATGCTTTTTGTCCTGTATGAATTATCATGTGTGTTTTCAGGGTGCCCTTTCGTCCAAACCTTTGACCACACTCAGAACAGACAAATGCTTTTTGTCCTGTATGAATTATCATGTGTTTGATCAGGTGGCTCTTTCGTCCAAATCTTTGACCGCACTCAGAACAGTCAAATGTTTTTTGTCCTGTCTGAATTCTAATATCTTTGTTCAGAGTGCCCTTCTGTTTCTGTCCTTTACTCCCATCAGAACAGCTAAATGGTTTTCTTCTTGCTTTCCTCCCCTTTTGTTCCTCTGAGTTGTTCATGTGACCAGATGCTTTTCCATATTTAGAGCCTTTAAATTGTTTCTCATCAGTGTTGCCTGAACGAACAATATTGTTTTTTTTCCGATAGGTAAATCTTGACTCAAGTTCTCTGGTCTGTTTCCAGTCATCACTGTCATCAGTCTCAGTTCCAGAACTGTCTGAACTCCTGCCACTGGTATCTGGTTGTAAATGACTGTTTGGACCTGAGTTGCTGGCTGGTTGTGGTCCTCCATCATCCTCTCCATCATCTTCTCCTGTCAGTGTTCTGTGTACAGATGAGCTGCTGGCTACAGGCTCAGCCTCTGTGCTCTCATCACTTCGGCTTTGATGAAGCTGTGATGACTCTGGTTTTTCATCATCATTTTCACTCTTCACAGGGACGGCAGTGAAACCAAACTTGGTGAGATCTGCCTCCTCCAGCTGCTGAAGCTGCTCTCCCTGCTGACTTATCCACAGCTTCTCTTCTTCTTTAATGTCCTCCTGGTCAACACTCAGATTCCATTCCTGGTGTTCAGGGAGAGTTTCTTCTTTAATCACCAACAACGGCTGCATGTCTGTAAAGAAACAATACAATTCATTTAACAATAAATATTAGTGACAACACTCACTAAAATAAAGTATCAGTGGTGAGTTTGACCTGATGACAGTAAGTTATTGCACTGATGGAACTGATAAAGTAGAAATGTACATCAGCATTTGTTTTAAATTTCACAAATTGTCATGAACTCAACTATCTTGCTGAACTTGTTCTGCCTTATGTGACCCCTCGTGCCCTGTGGTCCTTGGATACAGACTTGCTCTGTGTCTCAAGGGTTAAAAAGAAGTCAGCAGGCTTCAGAGCCTCATCTTCATCTTCTTTTCATTGTTTTTGCTTGTTGTATTTTATTCTTTTGTTTTTGTTTTTATTTTGGGATATGGGGATCTTTGTTTCATGTTCGTCTCCGGCTATGTTCAGCAATTTGTTGAGTTTATCATTTATTTAAAATGCTTTACAAATGTATTATTATTACTTTGGGCAGCATGTTGGATTAGTCGTTTGCACTGTTGCCTCACAGCAAGGTCATGGTATCGATTCCCACCTGTGGCCTTTCTGTGTGGAGTTATTGAAAGAATACATGTGGATTACATGTAGGTATGTACATACATTTGTATTACTTGTAATCTGATTACATTTCAAAGTAATCCTACCCAACCTTGTTGGTGAGTAAATGACCATATTTTATGCTAGAAATGAGGTGCAGGTTGTTAAAAGCAGCATTTCTCCTATAATCCAGATTGTCTTATATACACATTTAAGCTAACAGACAGCAGCTGGTTCATGCTCTGTTGGCTTATTAGTGCAGCAGATAACTGAAACATTCCTTCAACTGGTGGTACAAACATCAAATTCACCACAAATATAGCTTAGACACTACACTTAAAAAAAGAAAAAAAAAACAAACAAAAAAAACGACCACCCACTTAAATTTTCAATAGGTGGCGAGGTAGGAGGAATTACACGGAGGTCAAAATCTAAAAATGGTCTAATTAAATTGAAAACTACACCACATTACTTGTCTGATCACAGAGACTCCAAAAAGGTATAGTTTGGACTATCTATGACTGAATGTTATGTAGTTATGGGGTACAAACAGGAAGAATGGCGACAAAGGTAAATTTCAGTTTGTACAGGGGTCAAAAGTTAAATTTTAGTATAAAGTGATGCAAATTATTGATTGAATAGGATTAATAACAACAACCAGTCCCACTTTATGACAACTGTTGTAACCAAGAGCAACGCTTTGCGTGAGCCATTCCTCGGGCTTCCGCGGATCAGAGGAAACAGATTTGTATCTGTTATACAGATCAGTGTCACAGACATATAAATTTTGCATGATGTCAAAAAAAAATAAGAATGCTTTGCGACTGGCATTTTAAAAACTGTGATGGTCATGATTACAGAGTACAACACCAATTACAATGAAGTTGGGATGTTGTGTGAAATGTAAATAAAAACAGAATCCTCTTCAACCAATTGAATACACCACAAAGACAAGATATTTAATGTTCAAACCGATAAAATTTATTGTTTTTGTGAAAATACTTGCTCATATTGAAATGGATGCCTGCAACATGTTTCAAAAAAGCTGGGACAAAAGACTGGGAAAGTTGATGAATGCTCAAAGAACATCTGTTTAGAAAAGGAGTAACCCAGGGGTCTTATTCGGGTTTTTAAAAACCGGAATATGAGCATATTCGGGTTTTTGCGGGTGTTTACATGGCCGTGCACAACCGGGTTATTGCCAATATTCCAGTTATGAAAGGGTTATTGGCTGCATGTAAACGTAGTCATTGTGTGAAGGATCTTCCGGTGTGGGCTCAGGAACACTTCAGAAAACCAGTGTCAGTTAACACAGTTCGTCGCTACATCTACAAGTACAAGACAAAACTCTACCATGTAGGGCTGCATGATATATCGAAAAAATATCGTCATCGCGATATTGGCACGTGCGATAGGCATATCGAAAAGATGCACAATAATTTCTAATTATTTAATGTATAAATCAGGTCTTTCTTTATGTGCGGACTTTGACCAATCCGGCGCGACCTTAAATGTGAAGGTGCCGTGTCGCTATTGGTCAGAGCGAGCACATGCTCTCAGCGGAGCAGTGAGCACGTACACACACAGAAGGAAGACAAGCATGGCGGGGAAGGAAGAGACGAAAGGAGACGAAAACACAGAGCAACTTGTTCCTAAAAGACACTACACCTCCAGAATTTGAGACTACTTCAGTTTTTCCACACAGGACGTATCACAGACAAGTTCTTTGCAAGTCATGCCGAAAAATAGTGGCTACGTCGAGAGGAAACACGACAAACCTCCACAGCCACCTTCAATACAACCACAAGGAACTTTACAATGTACGATCAGGGAGATAGACACCCTCTCTACTTTTAAGATTAGGCTTAAAACTTTCCTTTTTGCTAAAGCTTATAGTTAGGGCTGGATCAGGTGACCCTGAAGCATCCCTTAGTTATGCTGCACTGTTTCTTTCTCTTTTTGCTCTGTATGCACCACTCTGCATTTAATCATTAGTGATTGATCTCTGCTCCCCTCCACAGCATGTCTTTTTCTTGGTTCTCTCCCTCAGCCCCAACCAGTCCCAGCAGAAGACTGCCCCTCCCTAAGCCTGGTTCTGCTGGAGGTTTCTTCCTGTCAAAAGGGAGTTTTTCCTTCCCACTGTCGCCAAGTGCTTGCACACAGGGGGTCGTTTTGACTGTTGGGGTTTTTACGCAATTATTGTATGGCCTTGCCTTACAATATAAAGCGCCTTGGGGCAACTGTTTGTTGTGATTTGGTGCTATATAAATAAAATTGGTGATGATTGATGATTTTGCGAAAAGAATGTCTCAAAATTACGTCACAAAGGAAAGCGATGAATGCATGTAATTGGTGATCCACAAATGCTGAAACTCAATTCACAAATACAATTTCCAGTTTTACAAATGTAAATTTTTTTTTTTACAAATTAAGTTTTATATTTACAAATACAACATTATCTGCTAAGACCAATTTACAAGTTACAAATATGAAATTTGCATTTGGGGATATTTGAACACATTTGCAAATCAATGATTATTTACAATCATTTACAAATATTGAGACAATTTTAACCCCATAGAATGAGGGCTGTATTTTACATTCTCAACGTTCTGTAGGCTGTAACCTGAGCAACATGAAACATGGAAAAAACAAAGCTTGCTGGTAGAACAAAGTCAGTGTAATAAAACAAAAGTTGGCAGTTTATTCTAGTGTCTTTATTTCAATGCATGTTTTTTTGTTTTCATCATTAAGTCTTAATGCAAAAATAGTCCTATACATTAGACCTATATTCTTATTTTGGGCATGATCCAAATATGTACTTGATCGGTATCGGCCGATCAAAATTTCAGTGATCTGTGATCGGCCTAAAAAATCCTGATCGGTGCACCTCTAGAAATATTGTCTCCCTTGTTCCTCCATTTGTGACTTTGCCAACATGCACAGCTTTCCGGCATATTCCACCTGTTTCTTGATGAGACCTAGGGAACTTCTAAGCACGCAAATCACTAACTTGCCCGGAATTAAAATGGCGATCACTCCTCCTTGTCGGCACACAGCTCAGCGCTACTGCGCTCTCTAGTTCTTATATACAGCTCCATGGTTGCCGCAGAGACAGTCACTTCCGGCAAAGTGGCCAATTCGAAGGCGAGAATTCGTACCTCTGTGACTGGCCGCCCGATGAAAACAAGCTCAGACTGCATTGATTGTCTATTGAACTGATTGTCAGCTGGTTTTGTTTTGTCTCTAACAGCCAGCTGACAGCTCTCACTGCCTGAAACGATGACATTTATACACCAAGTTGACCTGAAATGAACCACTGGACATTAAATTCACTTTATTGACGAGTCTGACCCATTTGAAAAGTGAACATATTTGTATTGAGCTTTGTGAAGTTTTCATCAATCAAAAATGGCCACCAGAGGGTGCTTGGTGCAAAGTCCGCGGCAACCCATATACCCCCCTCATTTTTTCTCAGTGGTGTTGTGAATGTGATATGTAGAGAATAATTCATTTGCTGATCTACTTTATCCACCACAGAACTCTGGTCAGAGAGCAGACATGGACACAGGAACAGTTCAGAGCCTTTATATGCAGATTTGTTGCCTAACAGATGAACTTGAATGGCTCAGTTTAACATGCAGGGAGCACAGGAGTTGGAATTAGTGTGCCTTGATAGAGAGAATGGCGACATGAGTCGAAAATCAGTCATGTGACTCGTGGTGCCATCTTGGGTTCAAAATAGCATTTGCTGTTAATGTGTGTGCATATAAATCCAGCTATTTTATTTGCTGAAAATGCCAGGTTGCTCTGCATTTGAAGGCACAAATAGACACAGCAAGGTCTTCAAGAAGTACAGATTCACTTCAGATCCAAATAGAAGAAAAATTTGGAAAATAAAATCAGCTGTATGGGATAGAAGCCAACATCATCGTCAAAGCTTTGAGAGGTAAATTTATTGTTCAGTCCCATGTTCAATAAAACTCACATAAACTGTCATCGTATAAACCAGATAATCACAGTCACCGGACAAAAAAAGTCCTAAAGTTTTTGTATTGATTTCCATGTAATAAAAACACCGTATATAACAGATTTTGTACAATGGAATTTTCCCTCACATCAGATACAATGTCCTATCCGATCGCAATGTATTTCCATTAAACCCCTCGCATGTGGGAGCGGAGTCATTTCTGTGATTTAAACCCCAATCGATTATTTTTTTTCATGCCGTACTCAGACTCGGAGCCGCAGCCTGACACCAAGGTTACAGCACAAAGCTGTGATCTGACACTTTGCTGCCTTCACTCCTTCGTCTCTCATCATATTTTAATAGTTTTTACAGTATGCACCCAGATCACATTTTGATGATCGATCAAACACATTTGGCAAAAAAAAAAAAAAAAAAAAAACGACATTTTGACCTGGTCATTAAATGAGGTGCACATCCCGACTCAGGATTCCCCGTAGATGTTCAGCGCCTCCTGATTTAACTAATCTGTTACATACATATGGCTCACATCAGATAAATGTCCTGTCTGTGTATTTCACATAAGTCAGGAGAATAAATATCTTTTGCGAAGTGTATATTTTGCCAAACACACACCTCGCGATATTTGACAGAATCTCCTCGCTGATTGGCTAATTCAAATGACGTCATCGTAGAAGGTATCAACATGGCGGCGTCTTCGGCACTGAGTGTTGCAGCGCTCTCGGCATTGAGTGTTGGTGCTAATTTTTCATCTTTAAATGCCATTTTGGGTGCCATGAAGTTGTTTGAATTGGAACAGAAAATGACCTACTACCAGAGGGATTCTCGGACGCTAAAAGCAGCTTAAAAACGTGGCATAGCCATGCCGAAATTATTTCCACCATGTGGCGAAAATTATTTCAACCATATGGCAAAAATTATTTCCACCACCACGCACAAAATTATGTCCACCGGTGCTTTTCGCTACACAGTGGAAATAATTTTTGCAGTCTTAGTAATTTTCTGTGTAGGGCAGGGATGATAAACAATATGTGCAAATTTAAGACAGAATAAAAATGAAAATACAGAAGTCCAAGTCAGCACGTGTGTTTATCCTGTTTTTTCCTCTGTCAGTGTCATGTCTGCAAAACCTTCGATCACTCCACCCCTGAAAAGTGAATATTAAAATATGCCAATTTTCCATAATAAAAATTAAAAATATCGAGCTACTATCATGAATGTGAAATAAGGAGATCTTAAACTCCGATCACCTTTAAGTTCCCGCCTGACCGCGGCCGGTCCATTCTGTCGTGAATAAATTTAGATGGCCGGCAAAACATGGCAGCCCGCCATTTTTTTTGTTTTTTTTCCCCCAAAACTTTTTCAACAAATGCAACAACATACAGTAACGAAAAAAAAAGGGAAGGCCACAATAACGTTCTCAGTATTATGAGAAATAGTTGTTTTTTTGTTGTTTTTTCCCCTTCTTCTTCTTCCTTCTCCTCTCTCTCCCTCTCCTTCCCAACAGGATTAAATGTACAAACCATCTTGGTAATTAATTTGAAACATTCTGGTGCGGTTTACAAGGCACTGGTAACTTAACAAAAGAAGAAAAGAATATAGACACACACACACACACACACACACACGAAGATATACATCTATATACAAACATTAGAGGTCAGCAAAAAGTTGTAGATCTTCTATGGCTTCCATCAGAGATAGTGCATTTTTACATGTCATCTGTTTAAGGGATTTTACATAGTTATCTTGCATTTGTTTTTTAAAGACAGTGAAAATGGGCTTTACTTTCTTACATTTACATGTATGTACAAAATATTTTGCTAACAATAAGGTATTGTTCAGCACATTTCTTGTTTCAGTGTCTCTTGAAAAAATACCAAAAATAATATCATCCCATTTCAGATCACTTTGTAGCTGGATTCTTGAAGATAGCCAGTTCCATAAGTCGTCCCAAAATGTCCTGGAATATATGCACTGGTAAAATAAATGCTCGGTTCTTTCAATGTCGTTATCACAGAATATACAGTTGTTTTGTTCAATATTAAATCTTTTTCTAAGCAGGTCCCTGGATGGATAAATTTCATTTAAAATTTTAAAGTGTGTTTCTTTTGTTTTGGGACTAATGGGAAATTTTAGATATTCAGTTCTAATTTTTTTAATTTCAACTTTAGAAAATTTTTGGATGATTGAGTTTCTATTTGGTTTTATGGGGAATAATTGATTATTTAGACATTTTCTGAGAGTTTTGTTGGGTATATTTTTTTCTAAGAAATTTTGTTCATAGATTTGCAGGTTTGGGAGGTTAGGAGCAGGCAGATTGCTCATTTCCATGCTCTCTATTAGGCGTTTGAGAGCTTGAGGGATTGCTTTGGAGATTTTTTTAAATTCTGCCCTTCGACATGTAATACTGTGTAGGGTGCAGAAGTTTTCAAATGATAACCAGTTCCCTTGGTCATCCATCAGATGGCGTATTGACCACACTCCTTTATCCATCCAGTTCTGCAAGAAAATAGATTTTCTATTGCAAAGTACATATCTGTTGTTCCATATTGGGGTTTGATGTGGAGTAAAATTGTGGTTGTACATAAGTTTCCAGCTTAACAGGACTTGTTTATGAAAGGACGATAGTTTAACTGGTAATTTATCAACATTAAAATCACATTTAAGGATGAATTCAATACCTCCCATTTTATCAAATAGGCCTTTGGAGAGGCAGAACCAGGTGCTATTTTTTTCAGTTAGGAAAGATTTTAACCATTTTATTTTTAGTACAGTATTTAAACATTCAAGTCAATTACTTGAAGTCCACCTTCCTCGTATTCTTTTATGGTTTCAGATTTTTTAATATAGTGAACTTTGTTTTTCCAGACAAAGTTAAAGTTGAGCTTGTTTATGGCTTTTATTGATTTGTCTGGGATCGCCATGGAGTAGGCTGGATAAATACATCTTGCTAGAGATTCCATTTTAGTTAGGTATGTTCTTCCAAAAACTGTTAGGTCTCGTTGTAGCCAAGAATTCAACTTAGATTTACACCGATTAATTTTTGGGTGTATATTTAATGAGTCACTTGCATCAGTATCTTTAGTTAGATTAATGCCCAGATATTTTACACAAGATTTTATTGGAATATTATATGCTTCTATAAGGTTACAATCGTGTATGGCCATAAGTTCACATTTATTACGATTAAGTGTCAAACCAGATGCTTCAGAGAAGAGGTCAATTAAGTTTAATACTACAGGAATTTGTTCAAAATTTTTGAGGAAGATAGTTGTGTCGTCAGCAAGTTGACCAATTATAAGCTGTTTATTAAAAATGTTCAATTTTTCTATACTTGAATTTTTAAGCATAATGGCCAGCATTTCAACTGCCATTATGAATAGGAATGGTGAAATATTGCATCCTTGTTTTACTCCTCTATTTAAAGAGAAGCGTGGTGTGGTACCAGTTGGAAGCGTCACTGTACTAGTAGTATCTCTATAGAATGTTTCAATTACATTACAAAATTTAGGTCCAAAGCCATATGCCCACAGTACTTGAAAAAGAAATTGATGCTCTAGTTGATCAAAGGCCTTATAAAAGTCAAGGAATAGAATGAATCCTTTGTCTTCATTTAAGTCACTATAATCTAAAGGCTTTAAAGCGCCTTGGGGCAACTGTTTGTTGTGATTTGGCGCTATATAAAAAAATTGATTGATTGATAGATAATCTAATAGGTCTTTTACCAATCTAATATTATTATGTATAGATCTTTTATTCACAAAGCCTGATTGTGTTTCATTAATAATAGTGTCTATTTTCTAAGTCTATTAGTATATATATATGTAAGTAGTTTATAATCATTATTAAGAAGTGAGATTGGGTGATAGTTTACTAGTATTTTTGTATCTTTATCTGGTTTGGGAATTAAAGTGATGATACCTTGTTTCATGCTTGTTGGTAGAGCTAAATTATCTATGGCCTCATTAAACATTTGAAAGAGTAGGTTTCTGAGTGATTTCCAAAAATGTCTATAGAAGTTACCAGTTAGCCCATCAGGACCTGGAGAATGATCAAGTTTTAGGCACATAATTGCCTTGTCAAGCTCAGTAAGGTTTATGTCTTGCTCACAGTTTTCTTTAAACTCATCAATTTGTGGGATATGTTGTTTAATTTGTTTCAGAAAGCTTTTTTGCCTTTGGAGCCGAATAGGAGGAGGTGTACAGATTTTGATAGAACTTAGTAATTTCATTTGCAATAGATGTTTCATTAAAGCATTCCTCACCATTAATCACTAAAAATTTTATTGTTTTACGTTCTTGTCTCTTTCTAATCTGCAAAAATAGGCAGTGTTCTTTTCACCCTCCTCCATCCACTTGGCCCGTGATCTTATGTAGGCTCCTTGAGCTTTCCTTTCATATATTTTATCTAATTTTTCTTGTAGTTGTAGAAGACTTATTCTCTGATATTATGGAACCCAGGGTAATGGCAAGTATGTCTTTTACAGTGTGATGATCTTCCATGTTATTCCTCTTTTTGAGTTGCTTACTATAAGAGATTGAGTATTGACGGATTTTATATTTTAAGAATTCCCATTTTTGAGTAAATGATACTAGGGATTCATCTTTTAAAATGATTTGTATAAGATCTTCTATGCCTTGACAGAAGTCATCGTGAAATAGTAACCTGGAGTTAAATTTCCAGTACCCATTTTTCCTGACGGACTGTCGGAGAGGTGTTACAAATAACTCCACACAGCAGTGATCAGTGAGAGGTGCTGGTAGTATTTCACATTTTGAGGTTTGATTGGCTATGTCATCACTTACTAGTCAGTAATCAAGCCTGGATTTTGCTGAACCGTTTGGTTTAAACCAAGAGTATTGTCTTTTATCAGGATGTCTTTGTCTCCATGGGTCTGTAAGATTTAAGGAAACGCAGTAATCCGTTAACATGAGATTAAGGTGAGGAGTGTTATATTTACTGGGATGTCTGTCAAGCCAGTCATCTTTAACCATATTCCAATCTCCTCCTAAAACAATGTTTTCTGATGCATATTTAATTATGAGTTGAAATAGCACTTCCTGTATTTCAGAGAGCAGTTTTCTATTTAGCATAATGCTGCAGTGACCATAAACATTCCCTAGTATTAAAATAGCTTCATCAAGTTGAATTACTGTTATAATCCAGTAGCCATTATCATCAAATTTTGTACTAACTATTTTCCCTTGGCAGTTGTTGAATAAAATTGCTACACCAGCTGATCTTAAAGTCCCATGTGAAAAAAACATTTTGTCCCCCCATTGAGACGTCCAAAATTTTTCATCCATTTCATTTGAATGAGTTTCCTGTAGTAGAATGCATTGTGCTTGTCTACTTTTGCGGTATAAAAACAGCCTCTCTTTTGACACTATCCCTTAGACCTCGAGTATTATTTGTCAATAATTTTAAGTTGCATTTTAGTAGCATTGTTGCTCACACACATACATACATTCATACACATATATATAGAAAAGCAAAAAGTTGTAGAAGAAGTAAAGTTTCTCCTTACTTAAAGTAAGAAACTTTCGGCAGGTCCCTAACAAACGTGGAAATTTGTCCATCTAAAAGTAACATTGTGAATATCAATTGAACGTGTTAGAAATTTCATTAGAACAAACTGGATTGAAATGATTTGAATAATTTGAATGTTTTCAAGTCTAAGGTGCTTATATTTTCGTTTTTAGGCTGTAACTATGCGGCCGTCAATGACTGCAGTGTGGCCTTTGTAAAAAGCCACCTTATTCTGTGATCTGGCCAGTTTTATTATTGGCCAAAGTTTCTCTCGAGGTAGCAGATCTTCCTCGATGAAATCCTGGACAAAGCGGACTCCTCGATCCTTGCAGACTGGTGAATCCTTGGTTGATTTCCAAACTGCATCTCGATGAATTCTTCTTACAAACTGGATGACCTGGCGGCTGCGTCCATTCTCCCTTCTTCCGACGCGGTGCACGGAGTCGATCACATCTCCGATGTTGTCAGCCCACTGTGGGAAGATTTTCAGCAGAAGCTCCTCGATTTTCTCCCTGATGTTTTCGCCATCTTGTTCTTTTGAGACCGAATAGTCGAAGATTCCAGCGTCGTTTGTAATGTTCAACTTCTAGAACCTTTTCTTTCAGAGCAGTGTTTTCTTTTTTCAGCTCTTTGCATTCGCATTCCAGAGTTTCGACTCTCGAGCAGCATTCAGCGATTGCTTTCCCATTTACCTCGACATGCTGGAGTAGCTCGGCAAACATGTTTGACTGTTCTTTCGCTTGCTCCGTCAAGTCATCTACTTTGCTTTCAACTTTCCTCAGGATTTTCACCATGTCAGCCAACGTGAATTCCATACTGTTTATTTCCAACTCTGTGTTTAATGTCGTCTTCTCTGTGTTTTGTGCCAACCTCTTAGCAGGTGGTTATTTGGTGGGAGTGCTTAATTGTCGTCTGGTTTTGCCCTGGTTGATGGCGTCCATCGGGGTGGCCTTCTCCGGAGATGCGGCAGCAGCAACGTAGCTATGAAAGGCTAGCGAATCTCCCGTCTTTCCGTTTGTTTTGTCTTTATTTGCACACATAATTTTTATTCACGTACCTTTCTTCACTGGTAGGCTAGACAGTGATTCCGCAGAGTTCACAGCGATTTTTTGTCAAAAGAGGACAGTTCTAGTTTAACGTTGGGACCCAGACGTACGGCGCTCAAAAGTTTGCTTGTGCCCTGTTCGCCATCTTGCCCGCCACCTCGGCAACCCGCCATTTTGCTCGTGCCGCATACACGAAATATCGTCCAGTTCAACTTTGCAGAGGGCGCCGCCATGTTGAAATAAACTATACGATGATGTCATTTGAACGAGCCAATTAGCGAGGAGATCCGGTCAAATATCACTAGGTGCCTGTTTGCCGTATCCGGCAAAATATAACCTGCCTATCTTTTGTTGTGTAAACATCACTTTTTTAAAATTAAATCATCAACTCCTGAAGAAAATTATTAAAATAATATTGTCCAATTGAACGTTCACTTTTTTTTTTTTTTTTTTTTTTACAGTATTTCAATCAAACAACTTAAATATTTTTCCATAGAGAAAAACAATGCTCGGTCAAAGGCTTTGCCTCCATTATATTAAATGTTGGCTGAACTTATTTAACATAATATCCAAACATCTTCTACAAACCACATAGCGGCTAGTTAGCTTAGCCCTTAGCCAATAATGCCAAATAACTTAAAACATCCCCACTCGGCAGGAATCACAACAAACCAACGGAACATCCATCCCCGATAAAACAGAAAACCCTCTGCAAATAAATAACTCACCCTCTTCACGAAGGAATTCTACTTTAAAAGCAGATTGTCGGTGTCAAAAATAACTGGTCCTAACGCGACCGACGCTACCAGCGCATTGGGGCTGTCCAAATCGATGCCTGATCTAAATCAATCAATCAATCAATCAATTTTTTTTATATAGCGCCAAATCACAACAAACAGTTGCCCCAAGGCGCTTTATATTGTAAGGCAAGGCCATACAATAATTATGTAAAACCCCAACGGTCAAAACGACCCCCTGTGAGCAAGCACTTGGCTACAGTGGGAAGGAAAAACTCCCTTTTAACAGGAAGAAACCTCCAGCAGAACCAGGCTCAGGGAGGGGCAGTCTTCTGCTGGGACTGGTTGGGGCTGAGGGAGAGAACCAGGAAAAAGACATGCTGTGGAGGGGAGCAGAGATCGATCACTAATGATTAAATGCAGAGTGGTGCATACAGAGCAAAAAGAGAAAGAAACAGTGCATCATGGGAACCCCCCAGCAGTCTACGTCTATAGCAGCATAACTAAGGGATGGTTCAGGGTCACCTGATCCAGCCCTAACTATAAGCTTTAGCAAAAAGGAAAGTTTTAAGCCTAATCTTAAAAGTAGTGAGGGTGTCTGTCTCCGTGATCTGAATTGGGAGCTGGTTCCACAGGAGAGGAGCCTGAAAGCTGAAGGCTCTGCCTCCCATTCTACTCTTACAAACCCTAGGAACTACAAGTAAGCCTGCAGTCTGAGAGCGAAGCGCTCTATTGGGGTGATATGGTACTATGAGGTCCCTAAGATAAGATGGGACCTGATTATTCAAAACCTTATAAGTAAGAAGAAGAATTTTAAATTCTATTCTAGAATTAACAGGAAGCCAATGAAGAGAGGCCAATATGGGTGAGATAAATAACAACTAATACAACTACAGGGAATTTACAACGGATTTGTACTGATGTAACAAATAACCCAGGTGACTGGCAAAAAAAAAAAAAAAAAAAAAAAAAAAAAGCTGAAATCCACCAAAAAGGAGATTTTTCATCCCGACATCTCTGTACATTTTGCCGGATTTGCTGCTTGTTTCAGTGTTTGCAGGATTCAGCTCTAAATATTGTCTGAGCTGCTGCACTACAGAGAATTTAAAGTTTCCAATCCACCTAACCTGCGTGTCTTTGGATGTTGGAGGAAGCCGGAACACCCAGAGAGAACCCACACAAACATGAGGAGAACAAGCAAATGCCACACAGAAAGGCCACAGGTGAGACTCGAACCCATGACCTCCTCACTGTGAGGCAACAGTGCTAACCACTTATCAACTGTGCTGCCCAAAATAAAAGAGCATATCATTTACAAATAATAATAATAATAATAAATAACACTTCAAATTGCAAATTAATTATTCAGAAATTATGAAATGTGATTGTCTGGATTTTTTTTTAGATTCTGTCTCTCACAGTTGAAGTGAACCTATGATTAAAATTACAGACCTCTCCATTCTTTGTAAAAGGGAAAACTTGCAAAATCCACAATCTCTCAAATACATATTTTCCTCACTGTATATGGTTTATAAAATGTTAGTTTCTGGTATCTGAATACCTCTCTGTAACTCTTACTAAGTCGGTTTGTGATGGCAAAGTTGGATGTTTAGTCCACTTGGTACAGTCATGGTGGAATTGTAATTTTTTAGATCAGTGCAAATCCGTTGTGTCGTAAATTCCCTGTCGTTGTATTAGTTGTTATTTTGGTCAGGCATCGATTTGGACAGCCCCAATGCGCTGTTAGCTTCGGTCGCGTTAGGACCAGTTATTTTTGACTCCAACAACGCTGCTTTTAAAGTAGAATTCCTTCGTGAAGAGGGTGAGTTACTTATTTGCAGATGGTTTTCTGTTTTATGGATGTTGCGTGGTGTTGATAGTGATAGTGATGTTTTAAGTTATTTGGCATTATTAGCTAAGGGCTAAGCTAACTAGCTGCTATCTGGTCTGTTTAGACGATATTATGTTGAATAAGTTCAGCCAACAGTTGTTAGTGTTTCTCTGATGTTACTGTATTAATCAGCACCGCGTGTTTAGGATTTGGAACGAAAATCACATTGTTTTATTTGTGTTTCTATCTTGCAGAAACCATTCATTCATCCAAACTATTAATTCAGACCATTCAGTGGTTTATGGATGTTTCATTCCAACTCCTGTGCTCCCTGCATGTTAAACTGAGCCATTCAAGTTCATCTGTTAGCCAACAAATCTGCATATAAAGGCTCTGAACTGTTCCTGTGTGTCCATGTCTGCTCTCTGACCAGAGTTCTGTGGTGGATAAAGTAGATCAGCAAATTAACTGTTTAGGAATGGCTCAGAGACTGCCGCTTTGCTTGATGAAAATTTTTTCAGAAACTGTAAGGCACATCTGAGTGGACACCATTCAAGAAATTCAGCAGGTTTTCTGTGAAAATTTTAAGGGCTGATGAGAGATTGAGTGTTACTGTCGCTTTAAGGACAGCCCACGGAGCCGGACAGCGCGATGCGCCCTGAGCCACCGTCGTCAGGCTGTTTCGAGCTGAAAACTTCCAAATTTAAGGCTCTGTTGATGCAGGATGTCGTGAGACCTACCTGGATGATCCGTTTGATATTGGGGCACAAGACCGCCGCAATCCGCTAACATACCCGGACGATATTCTATATGAAAGATATAGATCCTCAGCCGAGGGAATTATCTTTGTCAGCTGATCGGGCCAGACGTCTGTAACATCATCCATCGTACACTGTAATAAAAGACTGTTGTTTTTACAGGAAAACGCTGGCAGCTGTGGTCACCACTGTAAAAAAAATACAGCGGTTAAATGTACAACAAAAAAAGAGCTAGATGTAACAGTTCCTTTAATGTGAGTCAGCCATGGTTCATCCACTGTAAATCCATATACATATTCTGTCTGTAATGTTATCTACTGTGCTGCTGTATGTTCTACAGGAATTCCCTGGTAATCACAGCTGTCAGCGTTTTCTTGTAAAAACGTCATTTTTTACAGTGTAGCAATGCCCCGACGATCGAGCGGATAATGTTCCTTGCGCTTAGATATTCTGCCAGTGGACACTGTATGTAATCCCTCGGTGAGGGCGTAATTAATGGAAGAAGGTCATTTTTCTACACATCAGACATTCCACAGGTTAATCATCTGTAACAGATTTGGAGGACGATTACGCATTTACCCGATCAGCAATACGTTGCCAACAAGCCTGTCTTGCTTTATTGGCAGACGATGTGTTCGATTTCTCCCTTAACGTTAATTTAAATTCCTCGTAGCTCCGCATAATAATCGTGTATTCTTCTCCGGTAAAGTAAGGTGACCGCGTCATCATTGAAAAAATGGTGACATGTGCTGCAGCCCACCCCTTTTATGTGAACGCGCACATACTCCACTTAGGTTAACACAGGTTCAACAAATCAACATCTTATTCAGTGTCGTAGTACCGATTAACACCACTTGAGGGACCCAGGTTTTGTCAACCCCGGTTTAAGAGGTTGAACCTGGGTTACATCTGAGTAAGTTAACCCTGCTTCGTAGTACAGGCCCCTGGTTGTTGACTCTCTTTTGTTGTTGTTGTTTTTTTTTTTTTTAAGTCTTTCTACAAACCTGTCTGGAGTCCAGCAGCTGAGGGACATGTTGAATCTACAGCGAACACCTGCTGAAGGAATGATCACAGACCAGGAAGAAGAAATGGGCCATTTAAAAGAAGAGAACAAAAGAGGTAAAGAGCTGGATGATGTTTTTAATCCTCTAAATCTCTCCTACACAACAGGGGCCTGTACTACGAAGTGGGGTTAACTTACTCAGTTGTAACCCAGGGTCAACCTCCTAAACCGGGGTTGACAAAACCTGGTTTCCTCAAGTGGTGTTAATCGGTACTACGACACTGAATAAGATGTTGATTTGTTGAACCTGTGTTAACCTAAGTGGATTATGTGCGCGTTCACATAAAAGGGGCGGGTTGCAGCACACGTCAACATTTTTCAATGATGACGGGGTCACCTTACTTTACCGGAGAAGAATGCACGATTATTATGCGGAGCTACGAGGAATTTAAATTAACGTTAAGGGGGAAATCGAACACATCGTCTGCCAATAAAGCAAGACAGGCTTGTTGGTAACGTATTGCTGATAGGGTAAATGCGTAATTGTTCTCCAAATCTGTTACAGATGATTAACCTGTGGAATGTCTGATATGTGTAAAAACAAAAAAAATGCCCCTCTTCCATTAATTTTGCCCAGATGCAACACGATTCAGAAGTGGGCATAGGCCTACTAATAAATGTTAGGTTAATTTAATGTTTCCTAAATAGGGTACCTTGATTGTATGATTGCTATTCCTAATCCTGTCAATATGTCAGATGCAATAGCAGTGCCAAACGCACCTGGCAGCAGGTGAAGATGAAATATAAAAACATCCTTCAGAACGGTAGGTTTATATTCATAGTTTGATAAGCCCCACTTCGCCTAATTAATGGACATGCATTAGACCTATTTTGATATTAGTAATTACCCGCGATTGCATAAAACCCTTCTTTGATTTGCATTGCGGATAAATGGCCAGGGAAAACGACAAATGCATCCAACAGTTTAGATAGAGCAAGTACTACCTTGCGAATCATACGACATACAGTATTGTTGCTCAGATGTTCAGCATCACCGATGGAATACATAAAATGTCCACTGGCAAAATATCTAAGCGGAAGGCACATTATCTGCTCGATCGTCGGGGCATTGCTACACTGTAAAAAATGACTTGTTTTTACAGGAAAACGCTGGCAGCTGTGGTTACCACGGAATTCCTGTAAAACATACAGCAGCACAGTAGATAACATTACAGACATAATATGTATATGGATTTACAGTGAATGAACCACAGCTGACTCACATTAAAGGAACTGTTAAATATACAAAGGAGCTCTTTTTTTTTTGTACATTTAACCGCTGTATTTTTTACAGGACTCCCTGGTGACCACAGCTGAGAGCGTTTTCCTGTAAAAACAACAGTCTTTTATTACAGTGTACGATGAGTGATGTTACAGACGTCTGGCCCGATCAGCTGACAAAGATAAGGAATTCCCTTGGCTGAGGATCTATATCTTTCATAGAGAATAGCGTCCGGGTATGTCAGCGGATTCCGGCGCTCTTTAAAAACCCTCGCCCTGCGAAGAGAGTCCCTCACAATTTGTGCTCCAATATCACACGGATCATCCAGGTAGGCCGGCATTGTCTTCGGAGTGATGCAGGTGGATGGACTGTACTTATAAAGGGGGTGGTTAAGCTTGAAACCTCACGCTAATCCTGGAACATAACCTGCTCGGAGCAGGTTTGGCACACAACGTAAGTTGCCATGGCAGCATACCTCAATTGAAACCTATCCACCTTTCGTAGTACGGGTTAACCGGGAAGTTACTCCACATGTCATCAACTTACTCCTGAAGTTACCCTGATAAGCCAGTAACCCCGCTTCATAGTACAGTATCTGGCTTTCGGTGAAAATTTTACGGGCTTCACAGAGAATAAGGACTGTTACTACAGCCTTAAGGACGCCCCACAGTGGCGCACGGCGCGCCGCGCTCCGAGCCGCCATCGGGAGGCAGAAACCACCAGATCATTTCTAAACGGATGGCTGTGTGGAGCTGGGACCGTCGTGTGCAATTTCTCTGGTTATCACAAGAGCTGGACATCAGCCATTTTCCGACAGATTTCACTTTTAACAAGAGATTTTGTCATGGAAAGCCGAGCGGAGCCGCATGGTGCAAAGCAACGCCGTGATGAAGCCTCACAGGACATGTTGGGGCATGTCCAGCTCATGCACAATCAGAATCGGATAATCACACAAATGGAAAGCAACCGGAAGCCATCTCAAAGCCGTCCTGTGAGACCAACACCGAGGTGGTTATGTCCCGCGCCATGAGCGGCATGGTGGCGCAATCCTCCGCTTTTCTTTCCATGAAAAAACTCCTGTAACAGTGGAATGTGCCGAAAAAGTGCTGATGTCGACGCCTTCTGCCTTTTTGTGAAAGTCAGACGAGGTCCCGGATCAACAAAGCTTTCACATTGGAAATGATCTGGTTGTTTCAGCGGGGTTTGAGCATGTCGATGGGCGCTGGGAGCGCACCGCGCTCTCAGCAGTTGTGGGCCATCCTTAAAGTGGCAGTAACACTCTGCTTCCGAAAGGATGTTTAGTACAGCTGGAAACATTGTGTTCATTTATTTTTTTTTGTCATTTAATACTGTGAAAGCCAGAGTCTAAGAGACCAGTGCTGTTTACACTTTACAGAGCCTAAAAAGCAAAAACATATTGTTTTCCTTGTGCAGTTTTTGAAAACAGCAGAAAATGACTAAGTTTACTTGCTCTGGGGGGGGGGGGGGGGGGACATCTTATTTTTCAAAACCTAAAAGGCAAAAGACACGTTGTCTTCATTGTACTGTTCAATTTGTTTACTTTTGTACTGTGTAATTTGAAGGTTCGTTAGTTGGGGGTTCGTTAGTTGGGGGTTCCTTGCGTGGTTTCCTGTGCCACAGTGTGGATGGGAATTTGTTTATTAAGAAAGTCAGAGACTTTTTATCTGACCATTGACCTGTGCACTGTGTTCATTGACTAAGAAGTCAAAGAAACCTTTTGTCTGATCTGTACAATACTTTCTAACAGTTTTGGCCTAACAGACAGAAATAATGTAAGTTTGCTTCAATGCTTGCCCTGTTGCAGCAGACTGATCACAATAAATCCTCTTCAGGAATGGAAAAGTCTATTTTGTGATGTTCCAAACATCATTAAATTGCTTTTATTCATTAAAGTGTACAGTGCAGCGCAGGATGTGTATCATTAAAGCAAATTATACTACGATAGTAGAATATAAATAAGGGAAAAAAAGAAGAAAAAAACCAGACAATATATTCGTCAGTCGCAATTATTTGTCTGACAATTAATCGTCTCCAAAATTTACTAATCGTGACAGCTCTCTCTCTCTCTCGTTAGGGAACGAGACTCTTCACTCTAACACCGTCTTTGCGGCTTATTTGAACAAACTTTGGAAACATGAAAGCTTTCATCTGTAAAATAAAGCCTTAAGTAGAAGCTGTTTTTGTTGAAAAACTTTGACAGTTTTTATTCTCGCACTCTGAGCTGCAGCGCTGTGACTCTGCTCTGCTCGGCTGGCTGCTGGTGGAGGACGAGCGAGCAGAAAGCAGTCCGATCAGCACAAACACACTGGCTGGATTAAACAAAAATACAACAGCACTACACCGTTGTTCCATTGTCTGGGGAGAACCGTGTCTTTAGACAAACTTTGCAGCATCCACTGCCGAAACTCGCTCTCCATTAGCGGTTAGCCATCTTTGTTATTGTGTGAAGGAAACGGAACGCGGAGGGGGGAGCTACGGAAGGTCCTGGGGACAAAAAGGTGCACCGCTGCAAGAGGAGAAAAAACCTCAATTTTTTTATTTTTAAAATCGTCCGCAACAAATACTTCGAATTAATCGACATTGTAGATATATCGCCCAGGCTTAACTCAAGTGATTGATGATTAAAAAGGTGATTACATATCTCACTGCAATGCCCTGCATGCTGTACACAGCAGGTACATTGAAAAGATGCACGCTTTAACTGGCACACTGTGCGCTGACCAGTTCGGATTGTAATCAAAGTGCACCCTAGCCAGCTGCTGCTACGTAGTAAGTGTGATGTTTGCTACCTGACCTGAGGACCATGTGAACAGCGAAAATAAGGGATTTAACATGTATAAGGCTGACCATGTGTGAGTTCATGTTCACACACGTACGTTTTCAACCTAAGGGCCCCATTGACCTCCGCCTTGGTGCCCCAGTCACCATATCAAGTTTGGTGTGGATTGCTTAATAACTATGGCTGTGCAGAACGAACATGCGCGCACCAGGGCTGTGAAAGCTCAGATTTACTTATGTGGGGGGGGTTGTGTTTTACAACCCCAATTGCAGTGATGTTGGGATGTTGTGTAAAACGTAAATAAAAACAGAATACAACGATTTGCAAATCCTCTTCAACTTATATTCAATTGAATACACCACAAAGACAAGATATTTAAACTGATAGACTTTATTGTTTTTGTGCAAATATTAGCTCATTTTGAAATGGATGCCTGCAGCACGTTTCAAAAAAGCTGGGACAGTGGTATGTTTACCACTGTGTTACATCACCTTTTCTTCTAACAACACTCAATAAGCGTTTGGGAACTGAGGACACTAATTGGTAAATGGACTGCATTTATATAGCGCTTTTCCATCTGCATCAGACGCTCATAGCGCTTTACAATAATGCCTCACATTCACCCCGATGTCAGGGTGCTGCCATACAAGGCGCTCACTACACACCGGGAGCAATAGGGGATTAAAGACCTTGCCCAAAGGCCCTTAGTGATTTTTCCAGTCAGGCAGGGATTTGAACCCAGGATCTTCTGGTCTCAAGCCCAACACCATAACCACCTCCTTGTTGTTGAGGCTTTGCAGGTGGAATTCTTTCCCATTCTTGCTTGATGTCCGACTTCAGTTGTTCAACAGTTCAGGGTCTCCATTGTCGTATTTTGTGCTGGGCTCGCCAAATTTCAAAACCCCTAGTAGCCCTTCGGGCATTCACTCTTCAGGTTTTGGTAGCCCAAAATGAAATGAACTGGCCCATTTTTTTTGTTTTTAATGTTTTAATGCAAGTGATAACACATTTTTGAAACTTTTATTAACACAGAACAAGAACAAGAAAATGGATTATTCTGGCAAATTAGAAAATGCCAGTTGTTGTTGAGGGAACAGTCTCATCTTCAGACATTTCCTCTTGTGGCACAGTCTCCTCTTCTCTGCTCACTGTTTTTCCCGTTTTGTGTACATCCAGAAATGAATTGCTGTCTCAGGACAAGAGGATTCTACTGATTCCCCATATGGAGATGTGCATAAGGTCATTCAGTGTTTCAGCCTGGAGACTTGTGTGTTATACTGTTTTCACACGGTTCATGCAGGAAAATCCTCTCACAAATGGCTGTTGATGGATTTAGTGTCAGCATTAACTTCACTAGCAACAACACATGGGACAGGTTTTTAGGATTCTCAGACAGAGATCTTTGTACAAGGTGTCTAGTTTGCTACCACGGTGTGCTGAAAGCCACATTTTTAGTTCCATCCATTCTTCTGGAATTTTGCCTTTTTCCTCCTCATTTAGCAAAGTGTCATAATGTTTGACAAGACAGTCCACCTCTTCATCCCAAAAAGTTGACAGCTCTTGTCTTGAGCTGGGAAGAGTAGAAGGGTCAACAACTTGGAAGCAAGACAAGGGTCTTTGAAAAAGATTTTTAAATCTGTTGTCCATGTACTTAACTGTGTTGTCAATAATCTTCAGGAACGGTGTACTAATGGCACTTTTGTCCTTGTCTTCACATCCCCCCTAACAGGTCGCTGGTTTTTTGTGAGTTTTGTTCCACTGTAAGAAATACTCTCATCATTTACTGTGAGTTTGGTGTCCAGTAGAGGTGCACCGATCGATCGGCCACGATCATTATCGGCCGATCACGCCTTGATCGATTTGATCGGTGATCCGGCAAAATGCGCCGATCAAAAAGACCGATCACAACGGTGCAGGCAATAAGTAGCGCAGGGAGCGCTTGGTGTGTTTGTCAAGAAAATAATTTCTCTACATTGATTACAGTCCCTGCAGCAGGTCCGTGATAAACTTTTCGCAGCGCGGCTTTGCTCAGAACCTTGAACCAATCGAACCAGTGGTTTGCAGATTGAAGCAATGCTTCGAGCCTGTTGCTTCGTTTATACTTTTTCTTTCGCTTAATTTTCCCCCGCTAAAACCCTAAAGAGCATAGTCTGTGAGTATTATTTACCTTTTCTATGTTAAACCGACCTGTTATGGTCTTCTGAAACAGTTGATAGATGTATTTTATAACAAAAACGGGAGCGATGCTAACGCGTTAGCATGTCTATGGCATTTTCAATGTTAAAAGTTAGCATTACGCATTTGCCATCACGTTCGGGTGCATTTGTTTACAAATTGTAATATTTCTTAAATTTTTGTTTATATATTAATAATCTAATAAATCAATGATTATTTGTAGATCACCCTGTGTGCATTTACAAATATTGAGACAATTTTAACCCCACAGAATGAGGGCTGTATTTTACATTCTCAACGTTCTGTAGGCTGTAACCTGAGCAACATGAAACATGGAAAAAAAAAAAAAAGCTTGCTGGTAGAACAAAGTCAGTGTAATAAAACAAAAGTTGGCAGTTTATTCTAGTGTCTTTATTTGAATGCATGTTTTTTCTTTTCATCATTAAGTCTTAATGCAAAAATAGTCCTATACATTACACCTATATTCTTATTTTGGGCATGATCCAAATATGTACTTGATCGGTATCGGCCGATCAAAATTTCGGTGATCGGTCTAAAAAATCCTGATCGGTGCACCTCTAGTGTCCAGGGATTTTTGAAATTCACTTGGCTTAGTTTTAAGGCTGATTAGGTGTGATGTTGTGCTCTCGACTAACGGATTTGTTCGCATAATGCTCAGTTTGTCATGCTGCATTTCAGTGCTGCATTTCAAAAGGATTGTGCTGTAATCTAACATAAAATGCAGAAATCAATTCAATCAATTTTATTTATATAGTGCCAAACCACAACAAACAATTGCCCCAAGGTGCTTTATATTGTAAGGCAAAAGCCATACAATAATTACAGAAAAACCCCAACGGTCAAAACGACCCCCTGTGAGCAAGCACTTGGCTACAGTGGGAAGGAAAAACTCCCTTTTAACAGGAAGAAACCTCCAGCAGAACCAGGCTCAGGGAGGGGCAGTCTTCTGCTGGGACTGGTTGGGGCTGAAGGGAGAGAATCAGGAAAAAGACATGCTGTGGAAGACAGCAGAGATCAATCACTAATGATTAAATGCAGAGTGGTGCATACAGAGCAAAAAGAGAAAGAAACACTCAGTGCATCATGGGAACTCCCCAGCAGTCTAAGTCTATAGCAGCATAACTAAGGGATGGTTCAGGGTCACCTGATCCAGCCCTAACTATAAGCTTTAGCAAAAAGGAAAGTTTTAAGCCTAATCTTAAAAGTAGTGAGGGTGTCTGTCTCCGTGATCTGAATTGGGAGCTGGTTCCACAGGAGAGGAGCCTGAAAGCTGAAGGCTCTGCCTCCCATTCTACTCTTACAAACCCTAGGAACTACAAGTAAGCCTGCAGTCTGAGAGCGAAGCACTCTATTGAGGTGATATGGTACTATGAGGTCCCTAAGATAAGATGGGACCTGATTATTCAAAACCTTATAAGTAAGAAGAAGAATTTTAAATTCTATTATAGAATTAACAGGAAGCCAATGAAGAGAGGCCAATATGGGTGAGATATGCTCTCTCCTTCTAGTCCCCGTCAGTACTCTAGCTGCAGCATTTTGAATTAACTGAAGGCTTTTCAGGGAACTTTTAGGACAACCTGATAATAATGAATTACAATAGTCCAGCCAAGAGGAAATAAATGCATGAATATTTTTTCAGTATCACTCTGAGACAAGACCTTTCTAATTTTAGAGATATTGCGCAAATGCAAAAAAGCAGTCCTACATATTTGCTTAATATGCACATTGAAGGACATATCTTGATCAAAAATGACTCCAAGATTTCTCACAGTATTACTAGAGGTCAGGGTAATGCCATCCAGAGTAAGGATCTGGTTAGACACCATGCTTCTAAGATTTGTGGGGCCAATTACAATAGCTTCAGTTTTAACTGAATTTAAAAGCAGGAAATTAGAGGTCATCCATGTCTTTATGTCTGTAAGACATTCCTGCAGTTTAACTAATTGGTGTGTGTCCTCTGGCTTCATGGATAGATAAAGCTGGGTATCATCTGCGTAACAATGAAAATTTAAGCAATGCTTTCTAATAATACTGCCTAAGGGAAGCATGTATAAAGTGAATAAAAACTGGTCCTAGCACAGAACCTTGTGGAACTCCATAATTAACCTTAGTCTGTGAGGAAGACTCCCCATTTACATTAACAAATTGTAATCTATTAGATAAATATGATTCCAACCACCGCAGCGCAGTGCCTTTTAATACCTATGGCATGCTCTAATCTCTAATAAAATTTTGTGGTCAACAGTATCAAAAGCAGCACTGAGGTCTAAGAGGACAAGCACAGAGATGAGTCCACTGTCTGAGGCCATAAGAAGATCATTTGTAACCTTCACTAATGCTGTTTCTGTACTATGATGAATTCTAAAACCTGACTGAAACTCTTCAAATAGACCATTCCTCTGCAGATGATCAGTTAGCTGTTTTACAACTACTCTTTCAAGAATCTTTGAGAGAAAAAGAAGGTTGGAGATCGGCCTATAATTAGCTAAGATAGCTGGGTCAAGTGATGGCTTTTTAAGTAATGGTTTACTTACTGCTACCTTAAAAGACTGTGGTACTTAGCCAACTAATAAAAATAGATTGATCATATTTAAGATTGAAGTATTAATTAATGGTAGGGCTTCCTTGAGTAGCCTAGTAGGAATGGGGTCTAAGAGACATGTTGATGGTTTGGAGGAAGTAACTAATGAAAATAACTCAGAACAATCGGAGAGAAAGAGTCTAAAGCCTCGGTCCCACCGAATAATGAAGGCTGAAGAAGGAGCCACGCATGGGTGTGGGGTGATTATTTGAAGAATGACCCACGTTTTCATCTTAACACGTATCCACTATGAAGGTGCCACTATGCCTCTCTGTACCCCACATGTGCCGCGTAGCAGCCTCTAGTGAGCCATGACCGACCTGTCATTACAGCCTCGAATGGCTCGCATCAGCCACACTAAGCTACATAGTGCCATGATAGCGCCATGATGGCGCACGTTTAGGCATGAGTTTGGTCCAAACCTCCAGCCCTCCCACACCTGGTCCCTTTAAAGTGTGGGTTTTCAATTCACAGCAGCATTTAAAGATGTCCCTTTTTTTTTTTTTTTTTTTTTTTACACAGTCCAAAAATAGACACTCCATCACAGTTCAGTTGTGCGCTGTGCGCCAGGCTGCAGTCCACCTGTAATGCACCAGACCAGCTAGACCCGAACCACGGGTTCCTGGAGAGCCGCCTCTGTGCTCCTCACTGGCTCTGTGGCTCTCTGGCTTTTTTTTTTTTTTTTTGCGGCTTTGTGGTGGTTTGAATCATATTTGTCTAATAGATTACAATTTGTTCATGTAAATGGGGAATCATCTTCACAGACTAAAGTTAATTATGGAGTTCCACAAGGTTCTGTGCTAGGACCAATTTTATTCACTTTATATATGCTTCCCTTAGGCAGTATTATTAGACGGTATTGCTTAAATTTTCATTGTTACGCAGATGATACCCAGCTTTATCTATCCATGAAGCCAGACGACACACACCAATTAGCTAAACTGCAGGATTGTCTTACAGACATAAAGACATGGATGACCTCTAATTTCCTGCTTTTAAACTCAGATAAAACTGAAGTTATTGTACTTGGCCCCACAAATCTTAGAAACATGGTGTCTAACCAGATCCTTACTGTGGATGGCATTACCCTGACCTCTAGTAATACTGTGAGAAATCTTGGAGTCATTTTTGATCAGGATATGTCATTCAAAGCGCATATTAAACAAATATGTAGGACTGCTTTTTGCATTTACGCAATATCTCTAAAATCAGAAAGGTCTTGTCTCAGAGTGATGCTGAAAAACTAATTCATGCATTTATTTCCTCTAGGCTGGACTATTGTAATTCATTATTATCAGGTTGTCCTAAAAGTTCCCTAAAAAGCCTTCAGTTAATTCAAAATGCTGCAGCTAGAGTGCTGACGGGGACTAGAAGGAGAGAGCATATCTCACCCATATTGGCCTCTCTTCATTGGCTTCCTGTTAATTCTAGAATAGAATTTAAAATTCTTCTTCTTACTTATAAGGTTTTGAATAATCAGGTCCCATCTTATCTTAGGGACCTCGTAGTACCATATCACCCCAATAGAGCGCTTCGCTCTCAGACTGCAGGCTTACTTGTAGTTCCTAGGGTTTGTAAGAGTAGAATGGGAGGCAGAGCCTTCAGCTTTCAGGCTCCTCTCCTGTGGAACCAGCTCCCAATTCAGATCAGGGAGACAGACACCCTCTCTACTTTTAAGATTAGGCTTAAAACTTTCCTTTTTGCTAAAGCTTATAGTTAGGGCTGGATCAGGTGACCCTGAACCATCCCTTAGTTATGCTGCTATAGACGTAGACTGCTGGGGGGTTCCCATGATGCACTGTTTCTTTCTCTTTTTGCTCTGTATGCACCACTCTGCATTTAATCATTAGTGATCGATCTCTGCTCCCCTCCACAGCATGTCTTTTTCCTGGTTCTCTCCCTCAGCCCCAACCAGTCCCAGCAGAAGACTGCCCCTCCCTGAGCCTGGTTCTGCTGGAGGTTTCTTCCTGTTAAAAGGGAGTTTTTCCTTCCCACTGTAGCCAAGTGCTTGCTCACAGGGGGTCGTTTTGACCGTTGGGGTTTTACATCATTATTGTATGGCCTTGCCTTACAATATAAAGCGCCTTGGGGCAACTGTTTGTTGTGATTTGGCGCTATATAAAAAAAAAAATTGAATTGAATTGAATTGAACTTATGTTTGTCTGTTTATTTCTGCAAAATCGCTCTTTTGCGCGCGCTGCTGTTGTCCTTTCATGGACAGCCTCCTCTCTGCTCTTTCTGGCTTCCGTTCCATCCGTGGCTTGCTGGCTTTATTTTTCCCTGGCTTTAAGCACAATCATTTTTACAACGCGATTCCACTTTAACTTTGTGTTCGTTTGTTTATTTCTGCAAAAGCGCTCTTTTGCCAGCGGTGCCGTTCTACATATAGAATGAGGTGGCCATTTTATTATATACACCTGTGGATCATTTTCAATATATATATTTCTTTATTTCTTCCGTAGCTTACAAGTCACCATGATACAACTTTTAACTTTGTGTTGTGTCTTCAAAATCGCTCTTTTGCGCGTTCTCCAACTGTGTTGCTGCACAGCTCCTGCTCTTAGTTGCTCCACTGGAGTTATTATCTTCCATGGCTTTAAACACACATCCACTTTCACGCAGTCACCCAAATTTTAACTTTGTGTTCGTCCAATATTGACTGAAATATCACTCTTTTGTGAGCTGGCGTTCTGCCTAAATGCTCGTTTGAAGCGTGCTGAGGAGTCACTACTGCCTCAGTGCGCACACACAGCGGAGCTCATGTGATACATTAATTCCAGAAGTGATTACAGGTATTTTCGGCATCCAAGGTTTGACAGAAAATGATTAATCCGCTACAAAATAATTATTTTATATAGAGTCCAGTGCACAGAGCAGGTGGAATTTGGTGCGCAAAGAGGAGACCCGCTCCAAAAATATCCTCTCAGGTCTTGCTTCAGTGCGCACACACAGTGATCCATTAACAAGATATTAAATCACCATACTTTTACATACAACAGACATCAACATACAGACATACTTTTATAGCAAGGAACTGTTTTATCAAGCTATAAAAAACATTAAAAATAATTACCTTAAGCTGCTCAAAATACATCCCACATGGAGCAGGAAAGAGGAAAAAAGTGTCCAGATGAAACAGTCCTCTGTGATGCCAGAAGTGATTAGAAGTGTTTTCAACATCCAAGGTTTGGCAGAAAATGATTACTCCACTACAAAATATGTAGAGTCCAGCACACAGAGCAGGTGCAATTGTGTGTGCAAGAGGAGGAGCCGCTCCAAAAATAGCCTCTCGGGTCCTGCGAAGGTGCCAGGCGCATGGATAATGGACTTCCTGCAGACTCGTAAGCACCACGCAAATGCCTCTAAGCCGTCGCAGTAACTCGAACACAAACTGCGCCGCGCTGTTGTTGCTAAATTTTGAACATCTTGAAATTAGCGCCACGCTCAGAGGAGCCTCGTTATCTGAAGATAATGCCTCTAAGAGCCACTCTGAGCCACTATAATGCCACAAAACAAAAAAACAGGGTGCGTGGCTCCTTCTTCACTCGGTGGGACCGAGGCTTAACCAAATACCAGCATTACTGAAAGCAGCCAAAGATAACGATATGTCTTTGGGATGGTTATAGTGCTGGTAAGTGCCTTACGAGGTCTGTCCATAAAGTATCGTACCTTTTTATTTTGATTTTTTTTTAACTATATGGATTTGATTCATGTGTTTTCATGTCAGACAAGCTTGAACCCTTGTGTGCATGCGTGAGTTTTTCCACGCCTGTCGGTGACGTTATTCACCTGTGAGCATGCCTAGTGGAAGGAGTGGTCCCGCCCCGTCGTTTGATTTTCATTGTCTGGAAATGGCGGAATGATTTGGCATTTTTTTCCATCAGAATTTTTTCAGAAGCTGTTAGAGACTGGCACCTGGAAACCATTCGAAAAATTTATCTGGCTTTCAGTGAAAATTTTACGGGCTTCACAGAGAATAAGGACTGTTACTACAGCTTTAAGGACGGCCCACAATGGTGCTCGGCGCGCCGCGCTCCGAGCCGCAACGAATTTTCCGGCAGATTTCACTTTTAACAAGAGATTTTGTCGTGGAAAGCCGCGTGGAGGCTTTGTGCGTCACGACCGATTTGCTGTTCGAGCGAGACAAAGAACGCCTCCGTTTCAGCATGTTAGAGGACAATTTGCGACATGCCTATCACGGCTTTCAATGCTTACCAGTCGAGTGAGTTATAAGAGAAATTGTGGAGAGCTGGGCATGTCCGAAATTGTCCACTGACACGCCGAAACGGAGGCGTTCTTTGTCTCGCTCGAACAGCGAATTGGTCGTGACGCACAAAGCCTCCGCGCGGCTTTCCACGACAAAATCTCTTGTTAAAAGTGAAATCTGCCGGAAAATGGTTGATGTCCAGCTCTTGTGATAACCAGACAAAGTTGCACACAATGGTCCCAGCATCACACAGCCATCCGTTTAGAAATAATCTGGTGGTTCGTGCCTGTCGTCGCAGCGCGCCGAGCGCCATTGTGGGTCGTCCTTATAGCTGTAGTAACAGTCCTTATTCTCTGTGAAGCCCGTAAAATTCATACCAGCACTAGATGGTTATGAGTAATTTTTTCTCTAATAGTTAAAATTTTATTAGCAAAGAAAGTCATGAAGTCATTACTAGTTAAAGTTAAAGGAATACTTGGCTCAATAGAGCTCTGACTCTGTCAGCCTGGCTCCAGTGCTGAAAAGAAACCCGTTGTTCTTTTCTTCAATTAGTGATAAGTAGTAAGATGTCCTAGCTTTACGGAGGGCTTTTTTATAGAGCAGGGGTCGGCAACCTATGGCTCTAGAGCCATATATGGCTCTTTTGATGACTGCATCTGGCTCGCGGAGAAATCCTTAAAAAAAAAAAAAAAAAAACACACATCGTGCATTTTAATCCACCTGTTTTCTACCGCTGCTGTTGAACGTTGTGTGTGGCTAGACTTAGTCTAGCCTGTAACATCAAGGACAGCTGTGATTGGGTCTAGCCGCTAGAGCCAATCACAGCTGTCCTTGATGTTACAGGCGGGTCCAACATCAAAACTCTAATTTTATTGGATAATGTGTGACCTGCACAGGTCAGTGTGAGGTCAAGAAGTAAACGTCCCTCCATTTTGTTTCTTCTGTTTAAAGCTAGCTTTTGTAGAGCAAACCCAGTTTAGACGAAGAACATGGCTAAAAGAAAAAAAAAAAGGATGAAGAGTACCGTAAATTTCAGCCAGAATGGGCAGCGGAATTTGCCTTTGTGGAGAGAGCAGGTTCTGCGGTGTGCTTAATTTGCAATGATAAAATTTCTTCGATGAAACGGTCCAATATAAAGCGGCACTTCGACACACGCCATGCTACGTTTGCATTGAAATATCCGGTGGGGGACAGCAGGAAGAAGGCCTACCAAGAGCTACTGTGCAGTGTGCAAGCTAGTCAACAGCAAGTCCGTGTGTGGACCCAGCAAGGTGATTGGAATTCCGCTAGCTTTGCTGGTTCTTTAGCAATAGTGAGGAACGGAAAGCCTTTCACCGATGGCGAGTATGCCAAAACATTCATGCTTGACGTCGCCAATGAACTTTTTGATGACTTTTCGGATAAAGATAAGATAATCAGACGAATCAAAGACATGCCTCTGTCAGCAAAAACTGTTCACGATCGTACCATCATGATGGCAAATCAAATGGAGGAAACGCAAGTGAAGGATATAAATGCAGCGACATTATTTTCCCTCGCTTTGGATGAGTCAACAGACGTAAGCCACTTATCCCAGTTCAGCATCATTGCCAGGTATGCTGTCGGTGACACACTCCATGAGGAAAGTCTGGCTGTTTTGCCAATGAAAGGGACTACAAGAGGGGAGGATTTATTCAAGTCTTTCATCGAGTTTGCTAATGAAAAAAAGCTACCGATGGATAAACTTATTTCGGTGTGTACTGATGGCGCTCCTTGTATGGTGGGGAAAAACAAAGGATTTGTAGCGCTTCTTCGTGAACATGAAAATAGACCCATCTTAAGTTTTCATTGCATTCTACATCAGGAGGCGCTTTGTGCTCAAATGTGTGGCGAGCAGCTTGGTGAGGTGATGTTGCTGGTCATTCAGGTGGTCAACTTCATTGCTGCCCGAGCTTTAAATGATCGCCAATTTAAAACACTGCTGGATGAAGTTGGGAATAGTTATCCCGGTCTGCTTTTGCACAGCAATGTGCGTTGGCTGTCGAGAGGGAAGGTGCTCAGCCGTTTTGCGGCTTGCCTGAGTGAAATCCGGACTTTTCTCGAAATGAAAAATGTTGAGCATCCTGAGCTAGCCAACCCCGAGTGGCTCCTGAAGTTCTATCTTGTTGACATGACTGAACATCTGAACCAGCTCAATGTTAAAATGCAAGGTGTTGGAAACACAGTCTTAATCCTTCAGCAAGCAGTGTTTGCATTTGAAAACAAACTGGAACTCTTCATTAAGGACATTGAAACGGATCGTTTACTCCACTTCGAAAAACTGCGAGAATTTAAAGATGCATGTGCAGCAAGTGACCCCACTCAACATCTTGATATCCAGCAGCTGGCTGGCTTCACATCTGATCTCCTGCAGTCATTCAAAGCTCGCTTTGGAGAATTTCGTGAGCATACTCGTCTTTTTAAGTTCATCACTCATCCACACGAGTGTGAAGTGGACAAAGCCGACCTGATTTACATTCCTGGTGTCTCCATCAGAGATTTTGAGATCGAAGTTGCTGATCTCAAGGCCTCAGAAATGTGGGTAAATAAGTTCAAGATACTTAATGAAGACTTGGAGGGACTTGCACGACAGCAAGCAGAGCTGGCGAGCAAACACAAGTGGACAGAAATGACAAAACTTCAACCAGCAGACCAGCTGATTGTAAAAACTTGGAACGCGCTTCCAGTCACATACCGTACACTGCAGCGTGTGAGTATTGCTGTACTGACCATGTTTGGCTCTACGTATGCATGTGAGCAGTCTTTCTCACATCTAAAAAATATTAAAACCAACCTACGATCACGTTTAACGGATGGAAGCCTCAACGCATGCATGAAGCTTAACCTCACCACATATCAACCGGACATCAAAGCCATTAGCAAAACTATGCAGCACCAGAAGTCGCATTAAAGGTAAGAAGTACTTTATTTATTATTGATTAGCTTCAGAGGTTTATTATGCTCTAAAATTGTTAGTCTTACTCTAAAATGCACACATTCAGTGGTATTTAGTGTCAAAAAATAATATATGGCTCTCATGGAAATACATTTTGAAATATGACGCTTTCATGGCTCTCTCAGCCAAAAAGGTTGCCGACCCCTGTTATAGAGCAACAGACTCTTTTTCCAGGCTAAGTGAAGATCTTCTAAATTAGTGAGACGCCATTTCCTCTCCAACTTACGGGTTATCTGCTTTAAGCTGCGAGTTTGTGAGTTATACCACTGAGTCAGGCACTTCTGATTTAAGGCTCTCTCTTTCAGAGGAGCTACAGCATCCAAAGTTGTGCTCAATGAGGATGTGAAACTATTGACGAGATAATCTATCTCACTCAGAGTTTAGGTAGCTACTCTGCACTGTGTTGGTATATGGCATTGGAGAACATAACAAAGAAGGAATCATCCTTAAACCTAGTTACAGCGCTTTCCAAAAGTCTTCTAATGTAATGAAACTTATTCACCACTGCTGGGTAGTCCATCAAAGTAAATGTAAATGTTATTAAGAAATGATCAGACAGAAGGGGGTTTTCAGGGAATACTGTTAAGTCTTCAGTTTTAATACCATAAGTCAGAACAAGATCTAAAGTATGATTAAAGTGGTGGGTGGACTCATTTACATTTTGAGCGAAGCCAATTGAGTCTAATAATAGATTAAATGCAGTGTTGAGGCTGTCATTCTCAGCATTTATGTGGATGTTAAAATCACCCACTATAATTATCTTATCTGAGCTAAGCACTAAGTCAGACAAAAGGTCTGAAAATTCACAGAGAAACTCACAGTAACGACCAGGTGGACGATAGATAACAAATAAAACTATTTTTTGGGACTTCCAATTTGGATGGACAAGACTATAACCCCTGGCAATAATTATGGAATCACCGTCCTCGGAGGATGTTCATTCAGTTGTTTAATTTTGTAGAAAAAAAGCAGATCAGACATGGCACAAAACTAAAGTCATTTCAAATGGCAACTTTCTGGCTTTAAGAAACACTAAGAAATCAGGAAAAAAAATTGTGGCAGTCAGTAACGGTTACTTTTTTAGACCAAGCAGAGGGAAAAAAAATATGGACTCATGCAATTCTGAGGAATAAATTATGGAATCACCCTGTAAATTTTCATCCCCAAAACTAACACTTGCATCAAATCAGATCTGCTCGTTAGTCTGCATCTAAAGAGGAGTGATCACATCTTGGAGAGCTGTTGCACCAAGTGGACTGACATGAATCATTGCTCCAACACGAGAGATGTCAATTGAAACAAAGGAGAGGATTATCAAACTCTTAAAAGAGGGTAAATCATCACGCAATGTTGCAAAAGATGTTGGTTGTTCACAGTCAGATGTGTCTAAACTCTGGACCAAATACAAACAACATGGGAAGGTTGATAAAGGCAAACATACTGGTAGACCAACGAAGACATCAAAGTGTCAAGACAGAAAACTTAAAGCAATATGTCTCAAAAATCGAAAATGCACAACAAAACAAATGAGTAACGAATGGGAGGAAACTGGAGTCAACGTCTGTGACCGAACTGTAAGAAACAGCCTAAAGGAAATGGGATTTACATACAGAAAAGCTAAAAGAAAGCCATCATTAACACCTAAACTGAAAAAAAAACAAGGTTACAATGGGCTAAGGAAAAGCATTTGTGGACTGTGGATGACTAGATGAAAGTCATATTCAGTGATGAATCTCGAATCTGCATTGGGCAAGGTGATGATGCTGGAACTTTTGTTTGGTGCCTTTCCAGTGATATTTATAAAGATGACTGCCTGAAGAGAACATGTAAATTTCCACAGTCTTTGATGATATGGGGCTGCATGTCAGGTAAAGGCACTGGGGAGATGGCTGTCATTACATCATCAATAAATGCGCAAGTTTACATTGATATTTTGGACACTTTTCTTATCCCATCAATTGAAAGGATGTTTGGGGATGATGAAATCATTTTTCAAGATGATAATGCATCTTGCCATAGAGCAAAAACTGTGAAAACATTCCTTGCAAAAAGACACATAGGGTCAATGTCATGGCCTGCAAATAGTCCGGATCTTAATCCAATTGAAAATCTTTGGAAGTTGAAGAAAATGGTCCATGACAAGGCTCCAACCTGCAAAGCTGATCTGGCAACAGCAATCAGAGAAAGTTGGAGCCAGATTGATGAAGAGTACTGTTTGTCACTCATTAAGTCCATGCCTCAGAGACTGCAAGCTGTTATAAAAGCCAGAGGTGGTGCAACAAAATACTAGTGATGTGTTGGAGCGTTCTTTTGTTTTTCATGATTCCATAATTTTTTCCTCAGAATTGAGTGATTCCATATTTTTTTTCCCTCTCTGCTTGGTCTAAAAAAAAGTAACAGTTACTGACTGCCACAATATTTTTTTCCTGATTTATTATAGTGTTTCTTAAAGCCAGAAAGTTGCCATTTGAAATGACTTTAGTTTTGTGTCATGTCTGTGATCTGCTTTATTTCTACAAAATTAAACAACTGAATGAACATCCTCCGAGGCCGGTGATTCCATAATTTTTGCCAGGGGTTGTAAGAGTCAAGCTTTCAAATGAATTAAAGCTCTGGGTTTTTGATTAATTAATAAGCTGGAGTGGAAGATTGCTGCTAATCCTCCGCCTCGGCCCTTCCTACGAGCGTTCTGACAGTTAGTGTGACTCGGGGCTGTTGACTCATTTAAACTAACATATTCATCCTGCTGTAACCAGGTTTCTGTAAGGCAGAATAAATCAATATGTTGATCAATTATTATATCATTTACTAAAAGGGACTTAGAAGAGAGAGACCTAATGTTTAATAGACCACATTTAACTGTTTTAGTCTGTGGTGCAGTTGAAGGTGCTATATTATTTTTTTCTTTTTGAATTTTTATGCTTAAATAGATTTTTTACTGGTTGTTTGTGGTCTGGGAGCAGGCACCGTCTCTACGGGGATGGGGTGATGAGGGGATGGCAGGGGGAGAGAAGCTGCAGAGAGGTGTGTAAGACTACAACTCTGCTTCCTGGTCCCAACCCTGGATAGTCACGGTTTGGAGGGTTTAAGAAAATTGGCCAGATTTCTAGAAATGAGAGCTGCTCCATCCAAAGTGGGATGGATGCCTTCTCTCCTAACAAGACCAGGTTTTCCCCAGAAGCTTTGCCAATTATCTATGAAGCCCACCTCATTTCCTTGATGACACTGTTGGCTAAGGCTAAAGGGGCCTTCACACATAGATGGTACGATCTCCTGGAAGCCTCCCGGCAGAGATTTTTGCCGCTCCGGGCCATCTTTAGGATCAACCGCCGTTAACGGCGGCGCACGGGGTGTGGTTTAGTTCTGGCTACACCGGGAAAATTATTCAACATGTCGAATAATTCCGGGAGCACTTCCGGAGACCTTCCGTGACGACGAACAACGGCATGTGATACTTTTTAATCGCCGTTTCATCCTGCCGCTTCCCGTAGTGCCGCAGGTCTCATCGCGCCACGATAACCAATCAGGGACTGAATATGTAGTGACGTGGAGATGTCTAGAGTTTGACTGAAGATGTGAACATGTCCTGTATCTACCTGTGAGCAGGACTTATGTCTCTTTTGTCCTTTATTTTACAATCATGACAGTTTTTGGAGCGAGCAGCAGCAGCCACACAGCTGCGTGGAGTGGAGGTTCTTTTTTTTCTTTCCTTTTTTTATGTGCGTGCGAGTGAATCGTCTGTAGAGAATATTTTATTAATGAACTACACAGATGTATAATAAAACAACTGGTGACTGGTTTCTAAACAATTATGACAGAGTTTTTTGGGGGAAGAGCCAGCTACAGCAGGCAGCGGAGTTATTTTTTATTGTTTACATGTGCGCGCGTGAATGGGACAGTTGATCCTTTTTGAAGGAGCACTGAAAGCAGCAGTCATCCAGACAGCTCCTGGAGCAAATAATAATAATGATACTCTCTGTATTGGGAGCTTTCCACAGCAACTCGCTCCGTGTGATCAAGGTCCGTCATGTTAATTGACGGACAACCGGAGCCGGCGAGCTCCGCCCCCTTCAACCGGGAAAACAGCCGGCACTACCGCGAATGTCGGTCTACGTGCGACCCGCCGACAAAACCGTCTGTGTGTAAAGGAGCCCTACATCTAACAAATCTCTCACTTTTCATCTCCTGCACAATCCCCTTTGCTTTTGCAGCATCTTCTGGTGTAACACCACTTCCTCCTGACATGTTTTCCAAATGGGTAACTTTGAGTGTAGTTTTTTCCACAGCCTTTAGACATCTCAGCCTGCTTGGCAGCCACCGGGTTCTTTTTAGGCCACTAAAATGTGCCAGTTTTTCATTGAGTATTTCACCTATTTCAGTCAGTTCCCCTCTCTTTTTTGGCGAATAATAATACATCTTAAAGGTGCTTTTGCGTGTGTCTTCAAATTTTGCTAGGTACTTGCATCCTTTAATGCTGTCCAGCACTGCCAGCTCTAATTTATGTGCCACGCATTGTATAGTAATGATGTGAGGTGCCCTTTCTTTGAGCCGCCCATCTTCTCCAGTTTTTTCTCCAATCATTACTGCAGCACCATCAAAATTGGCACAGAACACTTTTTTTTCCTTCCAATGACTGCCCTGATGCCTATATGGTCCACAGCTTCATCAATGGCTTCTAGAACCCCTGCAGCATTTGAGCTTCTGACTGGTTGGCATTTCACCATGTAGGTAGATATGTCACCATTTCCCTTTACATATCTAACATGAACCAGCTCCTGTTCAATAACCCCAGCATCTGTGCTCCCATCTGCAAGCACAGACAAAAACCTGCTGTCTTTGATATCTTTTTGAATCTGGTCTCTAGAGGTTTCTGCTATAGCCCTAATAAAATCTCTGCAGGCATGGTCATTGTGGTAAGTAGAACCTACATCTATGCCTGGGCTTGATAGTAGCACTGGTCAGATGGCCCGGTGGCCTTATTTTTTTACACGTTCCGGGCCACCACGGGCCAGTGAAGTTCATATTTCACTGGTCCGTACGGGTCAGTAAGAATTAAAATCGCTTTGGCCAAATTTATTAGTCTAATGCCGCATTCACACCGGGTGCGATCAGATGCTATAAATTTGGGGGGGGGGGTCGCGTGGCAAGGACGCGCCTCCTTCGCCCGGTGTGTCGCTCTGCTTTTGCTGCGAAAATTCGCCCCAGTGCTCCTCACTCTTTCCCAAAAAAAATGTCATATTTGTGTTTAGAAACCAGTCACCATTTGTTTTATTATACATCTGAGTAGTTAATAAGTAAAATAATCTACACAGACGATTCACACGCGAGCGCACGTAAATAAAAAGAGAAAGAAACTCCGCTCCCGCTGCTGTGGGGCTGCTGCTCGCTCCAAAAACTCTTGTCATAATTGTGAAATAAAGGTCAAAAGAGACATAAGTCCTGCTCACAGGCTGCTACCAAAGACAGGACATGTTGCGCCAGTTTGCAATGTTCGGAACATTGCCAAAGTGCAGACAAACTTCGTCTGCAGGAGCATCTTCTGATGTGGCGCAAATTTCGCTTCAACATCGACACATCATTTTCGCTTACGCAAGATCGATCGCAGTGAATATTATGAATTTCTTGAAACCTCCTGCCCCTGGGCAGAAACCAGCGAAGCAAAGGAAAGAACAGCTATCACCCTCAAAACAAGCACAGAAGAGGAAGGCTGCTGATCCTCAACATGAGAAGAAAAGGGTGAGGAAAACTTGTCAAGCTTCCTGGAAGAAAATCAATCAATTTTCAATCAATTTTATTTATATAGCGCCAAATCACAACAAACAGTTGCCCCAAGGCGCTTTATATTGTAAGGCAAGGCCATACAATAATTACGTAAAAACCCCAACGGTCAAAACGACCCCCTGTGAGCAAGCACTTGGCGACAGTGGAAATGAAAAACTCCCTTTTAACAGAAAGAAACCTCCAGCAGAACCAGGCTCAGGGAGAGGCAGTCTTCTGCTGGGACTGGTTGGGGCTGAGGGAGAGAACCAGGAAAAAGACATGCTGTGGAGGGGAGCAGAGATCAAACACTAATGATTAAATGCAGAGTGGTGCATACAGAGCAAAAAAAGAAACACTCAGTGCATCATGGGAACCCCCCAGCAGTCTAAGTCTATAGCAGCATAACTAAGGGATGGCCATGGCTGCAGCGTGATGAGGAGAGCGAGGTTGTCTTCTGTAGAACTTGTAGGGCCATGCCAGTATATGCTGACAAATATAAATATACCAAGTCCTGGTAGACAATGTGGTATGATTTCATACGCCAGTTTAAAAGTCTAATCAGTATGCCCTTGTGTAAACCCCACGGTGACATTAGCAAGGGAACTTGGTATATGAAATTTAATATATTAATTTTGTAAATGATCAAGAAATAAATTTATTTTTGTATTAATGTCTGAGTGTTGAAAAAACTCATATCAGTTACCTACCGACATTTTTTTCAAAGTTGACTCACTTTAAGGTTTTTATCATGTAGTATAAGAATATTGTGTTTGTTTTCAAGTGTTTTTGCATTAAGGAAACCCAATTCTAATGTCTGTGTTGATTTAAAAAAATTCATATCTGTTACCCCCGGTTCGGCGTGGGCGTGAAAGTATGGGCCAGTGATATTTTCATCCGGGCCAGTAACTTTCAAATGCATAAATTGCCTTATTGTCAAGCCCTGTATGCCATTTGCTTTTTGAAGTTTGCAAAGACTGCCAAATTTTGCCATTGGCAATTCACTTTTTGCAACATAAAATGCTGTTCTAAAAAGTCTAGTCATTATATCCTGCTGTGCTTTGTTCATGTGTTGTATGGTTTTTGCAATTGGTGTCTCTTCTGGGAATAAAGCTGCAGACTGGGCACTTATGCACTTCTTACGTGACAGGGAGTTGTCATGGGTTCTGATGGGATCTTTCCTTAAAATACTAGTACCAAGTACAAAAGCATTGTTGGAATCAGAAATTGTAGGGAATTGATGACACACTTGACAGAACATTGTTTTGTTCACCTTATCATATTCCAGCCAAGGGAATTCCTTAGTCCATGAAACCACAAATGTGCACTTTCTTTTTGCTTCATAGTCTGATTTTTCAGAACTTTCTTTTTGGGCTGGCTTGTTGCTCTGTTCCTGTGGAGGCTGGCTGCTCTGACGCTGAATTGGCCTGGTCCTGTGTGGTTGCCTGCTCATCTGTGCTGGACTGTCTCTCTTTCTCTGCCCCCTCTTCATTCTGACCTGTGTTTTTTGGCTGCACAGAACTAAAATATCAACATAAATCCATCTGTGTTCAAAAAAAGAATAAATTAATTAAATAGTTGTTTCACACGTGCGTTTTTTTTTCTTTATTAACCTACCATCCAAAGACATCTATATTGGCGAGTGTTTGCGATGCTTCAATTCTGAATAGTAGCGTGGTGACTGCAGACTAAACCAGCAACTGTTTTGCTTCCTATTCTTCCCACTTCATCGTACTCGGTGCTTTGTGAACATGTGGCTGGCTCGTGTGTGTGGTGTGTGAGAAAGCGGGCGGGAGAGAGAGAGAGTGAGAGTGAGAGTGAGCGAACAGGAGAGCGAGCGGGTGCCTGGCTGCACACGTAACACACAGAAGGACGGCACCGTCTCCTCTCATCCTCATCCAGCCAAGATATCGGGTATATTTTTAGGTAGCCCGTCGGGCAGGGGGTGTAAAATGTTAGTAGCCCGAGTGAAAACGTACATAGCACCGGGACGTCGGGCTATTGATTTTCCGAGCCCTGTTGTGCTTCATAATGCGCCACACATCTTCAGTGGGTGACAGTTCTGGACTGCAGGCAGGCCAGTCTAATACCCGAACTCTTTTACTAAGAAGCCACGCTGTTGTAACACGTGCAGAATGTGACTTGACATTGTCTTACTGAAATAAGCAGGGACGTCCCTGAAAAAGACGTTGCTTGGATGAACAGCATGTGTTGCTCCAAAACCTGGATGTACCTTTCACCATTGATGGTGCCATCACAGATGAGTAAGTTGCCCATGCCATGGGCACTAACATACCCCCATACCATCATCACAGATGCTGGCTTTTGATCTTTGTGCTGGTAATAATCTGGATGGTCTCTTTCCTTTCTTGTCTGGAGGACGCGACATCCATGATTTCCAAAAACAATTTGAAATGTGGCCTCATTAGACTAGAGCATGACACGGGAGTGGATTTTCACTCCCGTCCCATCCCGCTCCCAGAAAAAAAATCCCATCTTGTCCCAATCCTGGACTGGAGTAAAAAAAATAAATCCCATCCCGTCCCACTGCTGTAAAGATGACTCCCAATCCCATCCTGCTCCCACTCAAAAATCAGTTCCACTCCCATCCCACTTCTGTATGTCTTCGTGGCTGGGATGCGGTTTGACATCTCCCAATTGTGGATGTAGTGCACGGTGAACGTTATGTAATTCGTGTTGGTTCTCTCTTCTAACCACAGATCTGTGGTAAACACATTGCTTATTGCTTTTTTGTCCTTTATTTCACAATTATGACTATTTTTATTTTACGTGCGTGTGCGAGGGAATCGTCCAAGGAGATTATTTTACTTATTAACTACACAGACGTATAATAAAACAAATGGTGACTGGTTTCTAAACACAATTATGACAGTTTTTGGAGCGAGCAGCAGCCCCAGCAGTGGGAGCGGAGTTTCTTTTTATTTTACGTGCGTGTGCGAGGGAGTCGTGCATGGAGATTATTTTACTTATTAACTAAAGATGTATAATAAAACAAATGGTTTCTAAACACAATTATGACAGTTTTTCGGGAAAGAGCAAGGAGCAGCACTGGAGCAGGCAGCTTAGTTTCTTTTTTTTTTTTTATTGTTTGCATGTGCGCGCATAAACGGGGTCGTCAAACTGGGTCCTGCAGAGGTGGAAGGACCGCTGAAAGCGTCCGTCATCCAGACACAGCTCCTGTAGCACACAATGATACTCTCTGTATTGGGAGCCCACTCGCTCCGTGTGATCAAGGTCTGTCATGTTAACTTGACTGACAACCGGAGCCGGCCAGCGGAATGGAAGCTTCTCCTATTTGATGACGCACTGGGGCAAATTTTCGCAGTAAATCAGAGCGACACACCGGGCGAAGGATGCGTGTCCGTCGCCACGCAACCCCCGCGAATTTGAAGCGTCTGATCGCGCCTGGTGTGAACGCAGCATAACACTGGATGGCTGTAATTTTGGTTGTTTTAAATAGATGAAAATTGTCACCTATTTTTGGCATTCCCGCTCCTGCCCGCTCCCGTTCCTTTTTATTCCCGTCCCATCCCAATGACAGGATTGATCAAATTTTGACTCCCATCCCGCGGGAATCCCGCAGGAATCACGTGACCCACGGGAATTCCCGAAAAATCTCATCTTCTACATTAGTCCATAGCACATTTTTCCACTTTGCATCTGTACATTTCAGATGATCTCCGGCCCAGAGAAGGTGGCAGTGTTTCTGGATGATGTTGATGTATGGCTTTTGCTTTGCATGGTAGCGTTTTATCTTGCACTTGTAGATGTAGCGACGAACTGTGTTAACTGACAATGGTTTTCTGAAGTGTTCCTGAGCCCACGCCGGGAGATCCTTCACATAATGTCACTTTTTAATGCAGTGCGCCTGAGAGATCGAAGGCCACAGGCATTAAATGTTGATTTTCGGCCTTGCCGCTTATGTGGAGAAGGTTCTCCAGATTCTCATAATCATCATCAATTTTATTTATATAGCGCCAAATCACAACAAACAGTTGCCCCAAGGCGCTTTATATTGTAAGGCAAGGCCATACAATAATTACGTAAAAACCCCAATGGTCAAAACGACCCCCTGTGAGCAAGCACTTGGCGACAGTGGGAAGGAAAAACTCCCTTTTAACAGGAAGAAACCTCCAGCAAAACCAGGCTCGGGGGGGGGCTGTCTTCTGCTGGGACTGGTTGGGGCTGAGGGAGAGAACCAGGAAAAAGACATGCTGTGGAGGGGAGCAGAGATCAATCACTAATGATTAAATGCAGAGTGGTGCATACAGAGCAAAAAGAGAAAGAAACACTCAGTGCATTATGGGAACCCCCCCAGCAGTCTAAGTCTATAGCAGCATAACTAAGGGATGGTTCAGGGTCACCTGATCCAGCCCTAACTATAAGCTTTAGCAAAAAGGAAAGTTTTAAGCCTAATCTTAAAAGTAGAGAGGGTGTCTGTCTCCCTGATCTGAATTGGGAGCTGGTTCCACAGGAGAGGAGCCTGAAAGCTGAAGGCTCTGCCTCTCATTCTACTCTTACAAACCCTAGGAACTACAAGTAAGCCTGCAGTCAGAGCGAAGCGCTCTATTGGGGTGATATGGTACTATGAGGTCCCTAAGATAAGATGGGACCTGATTATTCAAAACCTTATAAGTAAGAAGAAGAATTTTAAATTCTATTCTAGAATTAACAGGAAGCCAATGAAGAGAGGCCAATATGGGTGAGATATGCTCTCTCCTTCTAGTCCCCGTTAGTACTCTAGCTGCAGCATTTTGAATTAACTGAAGGCTTTTCAGGAAACTTTTAGGACAACCTGATAATAACGAATTACTATAGTCCAGCCTAGAGGAAATAAATGCATGAATTAGTTTTTCAGCATCGCTCTGAGACAAGGCCTTTCTAATATTAGAGATATTGCGCAAATGCAAAAAAGCAGTCCTACATATTTGTTTAATATGCCCATTGAATGACACATCCTGATCAAAAATGACTCCAAGATTTCTCACAGTATTACTAGAGGTCAGGGTAATGCCATCCAGAGTAAGGATCTGGTTAGACACCATGTTTCTAAGATTTGTGGGGCCAAGTACAATAACGTCAGTTTTATCTGAGTTTAAAAGCAGGAAATTAGAGGTCATCCATGTCTTTGTCTGTAAGACAATCCTGCAGTTTAGCTAATTGGTGTGTATCCTCTGGCTTCATGGATAGATAAAGCTGAGTGTCATCTGCGTAACAATGAAAATTTAAGCAATGCCGTCTAATAATACTGCCTAAGGGAAGCATGTATAAAGTGAATAAAATTGGTCCTAGCACAGAACCTTGTGGAACTCCATAATTAACCTTAGTCTGTGAAGAAGATTCCCCATTTACATGAACAAATTGTAATCTATTAGATAAATATGATTCAAACCACCGCAGCGCAGTGCCTTTAATACCTATGGCATGCTCTAATCTCTGTAATAAAATTTTATGGTCAACAGTAGCACTGAGGTCTAACAAAACAAGTACAGAGATGAGTCCACTGTCTGAGGCCATAAGAAGATCATTTGTAACCTTCACTAATGCTGTTTCTGTACTATGATGAATTCTAAAACCTGACTGAAACTCTTCAAATAGACCATTCCTCTGCAGATGATCAGTTGGCTGTTTTACAACTACCCTTTCAAGAATTTTTGAGAGAAAAGGAAGGTTGGAGATTGGCCTATAATTAGCTAAGATAGCTGGGTCAAGTGATGGCTTTTTAAGTAATGGTTTAATTACTGCCACCTTAAAAGCCTGTGGTACATAGCCACCTAATAAAGATAGATTGATCATATTTAAGATCGAAGCATTAAATAATGGTAGGGCTTCCTTGAGCAGCCTGGTAGGAATGGGGTCTAATAGACATGTTGATGGTTTGGATGAAGTAACTAATGAAAATAACTCAGACAGAACAATCGGAGAGAAAGTCTAACCAAATACCGGCATCACTGAAAGCAGCCAAAGATAATGATACGTCTTTGGGATGGTTATGAGTAATTTTTTTCTCTAATAGTTAAAATTTTATTAGCAAAGAAAGTCATGAAGTCATTACTAGTTAAAGCTAAAGGAATACTCGGCTCAATAGAGCTCTGACTCTTTGTCAGCCTGGCTACAGTGCTGAAAAGAAACCTGGGGTTGTTCTTATTTTCTTCAATTAGTGATGAGTAGTGTCAGATCCCGCTTCATATATATAAGACCAGCTCTCCGTCTCTGGGGTCCGACCTTCGTGTCTCCGCGGGTATTACCCGACGGGGCTGCACAAAGGCTGTTTAAGCTGGTGGCGAGGAGATTCGTCTAGCCGCTCACTGCCTCCATCCGGACGTCCACCCCGCTGACGCTGATCTCGCACCCCGGTCGAATAGCCTCCTTCTGGAACCAGGATACGAGCCGGCCACGCCCATTAACGGCAGCTCTCCTCTTATGGATCAGGGCTCTTGGAATGTTGCTAGATTTTAAATTTAGTGACTCGTACAGCGAGTCCCCAGGATGCGTTAATTTAGTTAAAAACCAGACTAACCTTTTAGAACATTTTTTTGATGTCATACACCCAAAAAACTTTAACTTTTACACCTTAAGAAGAATCAATAAGTCCAATGTCCGAGCCTTAACACTTTAACTGCATGCTTGGAAATTTATTGCAGGTTTTGCAAGTGCTGACAACATAATCAAAATCGGTTATATGATGATAATTTCACAACAGTAATTCAAATATAATCAGAATAATGATTGGCAGAGATTTTTGTTTTTGATTCAATAATGCTATCTGATCTTACTCTGACTGGACTGGATTAACTTCTCAACAAATTTCCTAGGAGTGAGGGAAGGAGGTTTTTTTTATGTTAAAATCCCCAGTTCGATGAACTTGGTCTCCTCTTCATCAGCTTTTAGTTGTTAGCTGACCACGATCCTTGTGATGTTGTAATCCTTCAGGAAATAATCCACATAAGAGTTTATTCCTTCTTCAATCAACCAAAAGTTGATCTAATCCATTCTGGAAAGATGTGATGCTCCATGAGAGAGAAAACGTTGAAACTTCCCCACTCAGACTTAAGGCCAGTGATTATTCTCCAATGCTCTGCTACTCCATGACTGGACGGCCTGAGTGGGAGTTGAAAACTCTCTCAAATAATCTCTTATGTCTCCAATCCTCTCGCTCCTCGATTCCAATTGCAGCTCACAAGATGGTCAAGTCTTGTGATCTCCTCGTAGCAGCGGAGAAGTGACAACAGCACCTCTCCCTGGAAGAATAACCCCGTTTCCTGTTGTTGTCAAGCTTTTATATGATACTCGATGTTGAGTTGATCTTCGTTACCATGGGGATGATGATGAGTCTAAACCTCCTCCCTTACCCCCTTCTTTTACTGGAAGCCATCTGAAAAACATTTCCTGGCTGCCGGTAACTGATGTCCCGATTGTCAGTAAATCTATTGCTCAAGTTTCCTGTTTTTCTGTTTAACACATCTTTTCCGAGAACTTATACTTTCTAAATCATGTCACATTGATCATATTCAATCATTTCATTTCAACTCCTTTTCACATAAAAACATTTCATATGATCATATACAACATTTCCATTCATTATTATTCATTTCATATCTTATTACTTCTTAATGTTCTAAACAGTTGTTTTTCTTATCAGCTCTTCTGGCCTCGCTTGCGACATCATCAACTTCCTTTTTTTGTCTCTGCCTCTGCACAAAAACAACTTTTCCTCAGTTCCTCTTTCTAACTGCCAGAAAAACAACTCATATAATCATTCATTTTACTTATTTGTAACATACATTTTCTAATCAACTTTTACTTTTTATCACATTAATTATTCATTTAATCATTTTTATGTTAGAATCATTCTCAGATTTTACTTGTAACATATTAATACTTCATTTGATCATACTTTGTCATTTTAAAATCATCTTAGACATATTCCATCGTCTTCACCACTGAGTTCATCCCGTGGGCCTCTCCATCTGCAATGGAAAAGTCCAGTATGACCTCACGTACTCTAGGAAAGTACCAAACACTGTTCAGTTTATTCCAACAACGTGTGTATTAATCCAATGGCACGTATTATATTCCAAGATGAAAACAAGCTGAAAGCAAGCTTAAAGTCATCTTTCTTGACAGTAGTAAGATGTCCTAGCTTTTTTATAGAGCAACAGACTCTTTTTCCAGGCTAAGTGAAGATCTTCTAAATTAGTGAGACGCCATTTCTTCTCCAACTTACGGGTTATCTGCTTTAAGCTGCGAGTTTGTGAGTTATACCACGGAGTCAGGCACTTCTGATTTAAAGCTCTCTTTTTCAGAGGAGCTACAGCATCCAAAGTTGTCTTCAATGAGGATGTAAAACTATTGACGAGATACTCTATCTCACTTACAGAGTTTAGGTAGCTACTCTGCACTGTGTTGGTATATGGCATTAGAGAACATAAAGAAGGAATCATATCCTTAAACCTAGTTACAGCGCTTTCTGAAAGACTTCTAGTGTAATGAAACTTATTCCCCACTGCTGGGTAGTCCATCAGAGTAAATGTAAATGTTATTAAGAAATGATCAGACAGAAGGGAGAAATGTGAACAGGTTGGCGGTGTACACGGGGCTTCTGTTTAGGACTACGCTTCCTCCTCACAGTCACCCAGTCGGCCTGCTTTCCCGGCTGCTCGGGATCTGCCAGAGGGAAACTAACGGCGGCTAAGCTACCTTGGTCCGCACCGACTACAGGGGCCTGGCTAGCTATAGAATTTTCCACGTTGCGGAGTAGAGTCTCCAATTTGCCCAGCCTGGCCTCCAAAGCTACGAATAAGCTACACTTATTACAAGTACCATTACTGCTAAAGGAGGCCGAGGAATAACTAAACATTTCACACCCAGAGCAGAAAAGTGCGGGAGAGACAGGAGAAGCTGCCATGCTAAACCGGCTAAGAGCTAGTAGCTGCGCTAAGCTAGCGGATTCCTAAAAACACACAAAGTGAATAATGTGTAAATAATTTAGAGGTGATTCAGCAGAGGGAGTGCTTTAGTTAAGGCACGTGAAGATTACACTGTGAAGCAAGTTGTTATCTAGGTAACTAGAGCAATCTAACTGCGCAGATTAAACAGCTAACAGATACAGCAAAACACCGCTGTGCTCCGGAACAGGAAGTGATATGTGCGATTACATCAGCCAACCTTGAATCCTCGTGCGCATGCGTGAGTTTTTCACGCCTGTCGGTTGCGTCATTCGCCTGTAGGCAGGCTTTGAGTGAGCACTGGTCCACCCCTCCCGTCGGAATTCCTTTGTCTGACAACTTCCTGAGAGACTGGCGCTGTGCTTCATCAAAATGTTTTAGGGAACTGTGAGGCACATCGAAGTGGACACCATTCGAGAAATTCAGCTGGTTTTCAGTGAAAATTTTAATGGCTGATGAGAGATTTTGGAGTGTTACTGTCGCTTTAAGGCCAGCCCACGGAGCCGCAGGGCGCGCCGCTCTCCGAGCCGCCGTCGTCATCCTGTTTCGAGCTGAAAACTTCCAAATTTAAGCCTCTGTTGACCCAGGACGTCGTGAGAGAACGGAGAAGTTTCAGAAGGGGTCGAGATTCACACGTCGGCGCGCAGCCGCTCATGGCCCGGCGCCACAGAGAAACACCTCCGTGTTGATAAGTATTCGTAAGATTTAGGCGGCTTTCGATGGCTTTCAGTCTAGTGAGTTAACGAGAAATTGTTTAACAGCTGGACATGTTCCAACTTGTCCTGTAAGGCTTCCAACGGAGGTGTTTTTCCTGTGGCGCCGCGCTGCGCCGGCTGGGTGCCGACGTGCGAATCCATCCGCACGTCTTTCATTACAAAATCTCCTTTAACAGTGGAATATCTGGATAAACTGCTGATCCCGACTCCTTCTGAAAATTCTGTTCTCTCACGACGTCCTGGGTCAACAGAGTTTTCAGCTCGAAACAGGATGACGACGGCGGCTCGGAGCGCGGCGCGCCCTGCAGCTCCGTGGGCTGGCCTTAAAGCGACAGTAACACTCCAAAATCTCTCATCAGCCATTAAAATTTTCACTGAAAACCAGCTGAATTTCTTGAATGGTGTCCACTCGGATGTGCCTCACAGTTTTTGAAAAAATTTTGATCAATCAACGCAGCAGTCTCTGAGCCATTCCTGAACAATGAAACAAATCGACGAGAGGCTGGACCACTCCTCACTCAAAACCTGCCCACAGGCAAATGACACAACCGACAGGCGTGAAAAAACTCTCGCATGCCCACGAGGGTTCAAGCTTGTCTGATGTAATCACACGTGATTCAAATCCATACAGTTTTTGAAAAAAATAATATGGTCGGATACTTTTCTCACAGACCTCGTCTCTGTGTGTGTGTGTGTGTGTGTGTATGTACTCCAGCTCGTTCCCCTCAGACACGCGACCCACAATGACGGAGTCATCAGAGAATTTCTGGAGGTGGCAGCTGTCCATGTTGTAGGTGAAGTCCGAGGTGTAGAGGGTGAAGAGGAAAGGCGAGAGGACGGTGCCACAGCTGCACGTATTGCAGGCGGTCATTGAGGTAGTTGATGGTCCAGGCAGCGAGGTGTCCATCCACACCTGCGTCCTCCAGTTTCCCCCTCAGCAGTGCCGGTCTGATAGTGTTAAAAGCGCTGGACAAATGAAAGAACATGACTCACAGCGCTCCCGCCGGTCTCCAGGTGGGTGAGCACTCGTTGCAGTAGGTAGATGATAGCGTCATCTACCCCGATGTTGGGCCTGTAGGTGAAAACATGCACAAAACACCTTGGCTGATGTAGGACGCACGCCACACGACCCTTGGGGAAAGTGTTCTTTTTTACGAAATTTAGTGATTTGCAGCGCCACATTTGGGCTGCGCCCTTAGTCAGCCATCAATATTCTCGCATTTTTTGAAAGTTCATACCTTATACACGTAACACAAATGAAAATCCATTTGGCTGACTTAGGGTGCACAGAAATACAAGCGTGGGAAAACCTCATTTTGGCGATTTTGCCAGTTTAGACCCTTACCCCACAGCGGTCCATTAAAAAAAAAAAAAAAAAAAAAAAAAAAGCGGATCCCACAAAGGATCAGAAAGGCAATTTTGTCCATTTCTAACATATATCTATCAATAAAAATTTTTTGGGATGATTCTGACAGGGTCATGAATCACCCCCTGCCTGAACCTGCCTGATTCTTACAGAAACTGGCTCTTAACCACAAGACCATCACCTCGCAATATTGCAAAATCTCGCAATACATGACCCCATCCATCCTCCCTTCAATACGGTGCAGTCGTCCTGTCCCCTTTGCAGAAGAGCATCCCCAGAGTATGATGTTTCCACCCCCATGCTTCACGGTTGGGATGGTTTTCTTGGGGTTGTTCTCATCCTCTAAACATGGTAAGTGGAGTTGATTCCAAAAAGCTCTATTCTGGTCTCATCTGACCACATGATCTTCTCCCATGCCTCCTCTGGATCATCCAAATGGCTACTGGTGAACTTCAAATGGGCCTGGACATGTGCTGGCTTGAGCATGGAGACCTTGCTGCCCTGCAGGATTTTAAACCATGACAGCATCATGTGTTACTAATGTAATCTTTGTGACTGTGCTCCCAGCTCTCTTCAGGTCATTGACCAGATCCTCCTGTGTAGTTCTGAGCTTTCTCAGACTCATCCTTTCCCCACAAAGTGAGATCTTGCATGGAATCCCAGACCGGGGGAGATTGACACTCATCTTGTGTTTCTTCCACGTTCTAATAAATAATCATAACAGTTGTTGTCTTCTACCAAGCTGCTTGCCTGTTGTCCTGTAGTCCATCCCAGCCTTGTGCAGGTCTACACTTTTGTCCCTGGTGTCCTTAGACAGCTCTTTGGTCTTGGCTATGGTGGACAGGTTGGAGTGTGATTGATTGTGTGAACAGGTGTCTTTTATACAGATAAAGTTCAAACAGGTGCAGTTAATACAGGTAAAGAGTGCAGAATAAGAGGGCTTCTTAAAGAAAAATTTACAAGTCTGTGTGAGCCAGAATTCTTGCTGGTCGGTTGGGGATCAAATACTTATTTGCAGCAGTAACATACAAATAAATTATTAAAAAAATCATACATTGTGATTTCCTTTTTTTTTTTTAAGTTTATGTCTCTCACAGTGGACATGCACCTAAGATGAAAATTTCAGACCCCTCATTGATTTCTAAGTGGGAGAACTTCCAAAATCACAGGGTGTTCAAAAACCTTTTTTCCTCACTGTATATGGGTGATTCTTAGACTACGGGTACTTATTATGTCCTTTGATCATATTGTATGAAAAACAGAAAAAGGGAAGTTTCACACTTTTATAGTTATCTTTATAATGAAAGTGTTGTAAGAAATTTGTTGTCCCACACCCAGACTTTTGATCTTCAATGATAAAAATGAATGGTAAAGAAACGTTTTTTCTAATGTTTTAAAATATCTCTGAATAAAATATCAGTAAAATAATCAATCAATTCAATCAATTTTTTTTTTATATAGCGCCAAATCACAACAAACAGTTGCCCCAAGGCGCTTTATATTGCAAGGCAAGGCCATACAATAATGATGTAAAACCCCAACGGTCAAAACGACCCCCTGTGAGCAAGCACTTGGCTACAGTGGGAAGGAAAAACTCCCTTTTAACAGGAAGAAACCTCCAGCAGAACCAGGCTCAGGGAGGGGCAGTCTTCTGCTGGGACTGGTTGGGGCTGAGGGAGAGAACCAGGAAAAAGACATGCTGTGGAGGGGAGCAGAGATCGATCACTAATGATTAAATGCAGAGTGGTGCATACAGAGCAAAAAGAGAAAGAAACAGTGCATCATGGGAACCCCCCAGCAGTCTACGTCTATAGCAGCATAACTAAGGGATGGTTCAGGGTCACCTGATCCAGCCCTAACTATAAGCTTTAGCAAAAAGGAAAGTTTTAAGCCTAATCTTAAAAGTAGAGAGGGTGTCTGTCTCCCTGATCTGAATTGGGAGCTGGTTCCACAGGAGAGGAGCCTGAAAGCTGAAGGCTCTGCCTCCCATTCTACTCTTACAAACCCTAGGAACTACAAGTAAGCCTGCAGTCTGAGAGCGAAGCGCTCTATTGGGGTGATATGGTACTACGAGGTCCCTAAGATAAGATGGGACCTGATTATTCAAAACCTTATAAGTAAGAAGAAGAATTTTAAATTCTATTCTAGAATTAACAGGAAGCCAATGAAGAGAGGCCAATATGGGTGAGATATGCTCTCTCCTTCTAGTCCCCGTCAGCACTCTAGCTGCAGCATTTTGAATTAACTGAAGGCTTTTTAGGGAACTTTTAGGACAACCTGATAATAATGAATTACAATAGTCCAGCCTAGAGGAAATAAATGCATGAATTAGTTTTTCAGCATCACTCCGAGACAAGACCTTTCTGATTTTAGAGATATTGCGTAAATGCAAAAAAGCAGTCCTACATATTTGTTTAATATGCGCTTTGAATGACATATCCTGATCAAAAATGACTCCAAGATTTCTCACAGTATTACTAGAGGTCAGGGTAATGCCATCCAGAGTAAGGATCTGGTTAGACACCATGTTTCTAAGATTTGTGGGGCCAAGAACAATAACTTCAGTTTTATCTGAGTTTAAAAGCAGGAAATTAGAGGTCATCCATGTCTTTATGTCTGTAAGACAATCCTGCAGTTTAGCTAATTGGTGTGTGTCCTCTGGCTTCATGGATAGATAAAGCTGGGTATCATCTGCGTAACAATGAAAATTTAAGCAATACCGTCTAATAATACTGCCTAAGGGAAGCATATATAAAGTGAATAAAATTGGTCCTAGCACAGAACCTTGTGGAACTCCATAATTAACTTTAGTCTGTGAAGAAGATTCCCCATTTACATGAACAAATTGTAATCTATTAGACAAATATGATTCAAACCACCGCAGCGCAGTGCCTTTAATACCTATGGCATGCTCTAATCTCTGTAATAAAATTTTATGGTCAACAGTATCAAAAGCAGCACTGAGGTCTAACAGAACAAGCACAGAGATGAGTCCACTGTCCGAGGCCATAAGAAGATCATTTGTAACCTTCACTAATGCTGTTTCTGTACTATGATGAATTCTAAAACCTGACTGAAACTCTTCAAATAGACCATTCCTCTGCAGATGATCAGTTAGCTGTTTTACAACTACCCTTTCAAGAATTTTTGAGAGAAAAGGAAGGTTGGAGATTGGCCTATAATTAGCTAAGATAGCTGGGTCAAGTGATGGCTTTTTAAGTAATGGTTTAATTACTGCCACCTTAAAAGCCTGTGGTACATAGCCAACTAACAAAGATAGATTGATCATATTTAAGATCGAAGCATTAAATAATGGTAGGGCTTCCTTGAGCAGCCTGGTAGGAATGGGGTCTAATAAACATGTTGATGGTTTGGATGAAGTAACTAATGAAAATAACTCAGACAGAACAATCGGAGAGAAAGAGTCTAACCAAATACCGGCATCACTGAAAGCAGCCAAAGATAACGATACGTCTTTGGGATGGTTATGAGTAATTTTTTCTCTAATAGTTAAAATTTTGTTAGCAAAGAAAGTCATGAACTCATTACTAGTTAAAGATAATGGAATACTCAGCTCAATAGAGCTCTGACTCTTTGTCAGCCTGGCTACAGTGCTGAAAAGAAACCTGGGGTTGTTCTTATTTTCTTCAATTAGTGATGAGTAGAAAGATGTCCTAGCTTTACGGAGGGCTTTTTTATAGAGCAACAGACTCTTTTTCCAGGCTAAGTGAAGATCTTCTAAATTAGTGAGACGCCATTTCCTCTCCAACTTACGGGTTATCTGCTTTAAGCTACGAGTTTGAGAGTTATACCATGGAGTCAGACACTTCTGATTTAAAGCTCTCTTTTTCAGAGGAGCTACAGCATCCAAAGTTGTCTTCAATGAGGATGTAAAACTATTGACGAGATACTCTATCTCCCTTACAGAGTTTAGGTAGCTACTCTGCACTGTGTTGTTATATGGCATTAGAGAACATAAAGAAGGAATCATATCCTTAAACCTAGTTACAGCGCTTTCTGAAAGACTTCTAGTGTAATGAAACTTATTCCCTACTGCTGGGTAGTCCATCAGAGTAAATGTAAATGTTATTAAAAAATGATCAGACAGAAGGGAGTTTTCAGGGAATACTGTTAAGTCTTCTATTTCCATACCATAAGTCAGAACAAGATCTAAGATATGATTAAAGTGGTGGGTGGACTCATTTACTTTTTGAGCAAAGCCAATAGAGTCTAATAATAGATTAAATGCAGTGTTGAGGCTGTCATTCTCAGCATCTGTGTGGATGTTAAAATCGCCCACTATAATTATCTTATCTGAGCTAAGCACTAAGTCAGACAAAAGGTCTGAAAATTCACAGAGAAACTCACAGTAACGACCAGGTGGACGATAGATAATAACAAATAAAACTGGTTTTTGGGACTTCCAATTTGGATGGACAAGACTAAGAGACAAGCTTTCAAATGAATTAAAGCTCTGTCTGGGTTTTTGATTAATTAATAAGCTGGAATGGAAGATTGCTGCTAATCCACCGCCCCGGCCCGTGCTACGAGCATTCTGACAGTTAGTGTGACTCGGGGGTGTTGACTCATTTAAACTAACACATTCATCCTGCTGTAACCAGGTTTCTGTTAGGCAGAATAAATCAATATGTTGATCAATTATTATATCATTTACCAACAGGGACTTAGAAGAGAGAGACCTAATGTTTAATAGACCACATTTAACTGTTTTAGTCTGTGGTGCAGTAGAAGGTGCTATATTATTTTTTCTTTTTGAATTTTTATGCTTAAATAGATTTTTGCTGGTTATTGGTAGTCTGGGAGCAGGCACCGTCTCTACGGGGATGGGGTAATGAGGGGATGGCAGGGGGAGAGAAGCTGCAGAGAGGTGTGTAAGACTACAACTCTGCTTCCTGGTCCCAACCCTGGATAGTCACGGTTTGGAGGATTTAAGAAAATTAGCCAGATTTCTAGAAATGAGAGCTGCTCCATCCAAAGTGGGATGGATGCCGTCTCTCCTAACAAGACCAGGTTTTCCCCAGAAGCTTTGCCAATTATCAATGAAGCCCACCTCATTTTTTGGACACCACTCAGACAGCCAGCAATTCAAGGAGAACATGCGGCTAAACATGTCACTCCCGGTCTGATTGGGGAGGGGCCCAGAGAAAACTACAGAGTCCGACATTGTTTTTGCAAAGTTACACACCGATTTAATGTTAATTTTAGTGACCTCCGATTGGCGTAACCGGGTGTCATTACTGCCGACGTGAATTACAATCTTACCAAATTTACGCTTAGCCTTAACCAGCAGTTTCAAATTTCCTTCAATGTCGCCTGCTCTGGCCCCCGGAAGACAATTGACTATGGTTGCTGGTGTCGCTAACTTCACATTTCTCAAAACAGAGTCGCCAATAACCAGAGTTTGATCCTCGGCGGGTGTGTCGTCGAGTGGGGAAAAACGGTTAGAAATGTGAACGGGTTGGCGGTGTACACGGGGCTTCTGTTTAGGGCTACGCTTCCTCCTCACAGTCACCCAGTCAGCCTGCTTTCCCGGCTGCTCGGGATCTGCCAGGGGGGAACTAACGGCGGCTAAGCTACCTTGGTCCGCACCGACTACAGGGGCCTGGCTAGCTGTAGAATTTTCCACGGTGCGGAGCCGAGTCTCCAATTCGCCCAGCCTGGCCTCCAAAGCTACGAATAAGCTACACTTATTACAAGTACCATTACTGCTAAAGGAGGCCGAGGAATAACTAAACATTTCACACCCAGAGCAGAAAAGTGCGGGAGAGACAGGAGAAGCCGCCATGCTAAATCGGCTAAGAGCTAGTAGCTACGCTAAGCTAGCGGATTCCTAAAAACACGCAAAGTGAATAATGTGTAAATAATTTAGAGGTGATTCAGCAGAATGAGTGCTTTAGTTAAGGCACGTAAAGATTACACTGGGAAACAAATCGTAATCTAGATAACTAGATCAATCTAACTGCGCAGATTAAACAGCTAACAGATACAGAAAAACACCGCTGTGCTCCGGAACAGGAAGTGATACAATACCGCAGTGAGAGCCAACCACCAGTCAAATAATCAAAACATAATTGGGGTATTCAATGTCATACAACTGTTGTGATTTTTTTTTTTTTAAATGTAGTTGTCCAACACTATTGCTGTAATTTCCACCACAACACTGTAATGTCCCTTTAAACAGTTTGTATGAAAGATTGCTTTGGGTAGTTTCTATGGAGATAAACAGTGACATCAGAGCACATGTATATAGCGCCAAATCACAACAAACAGTTGCCCCAAGGCGCTTTATATTGTAAGGCAATGGTGTGGTGGAAATTACATTTACAAGGCCAATAGTGCCCGTAGTTAAAGAATCACCCATATATAACAGCTTGGGACTCTGATGAGGGCGGTTGCATCTCCTCCACTCTCCCTTATCTCTCTGCTTTAACCTTCAAGTCTCTACTTCACCAGACTCTGAATTCCTCAAATTATATTGGATACTAGATCTATTGGACTACTATTAGATTAACCATGGAATTGATCAGCTGGTCTCTGAACGCTAAGAAGGTCAGGACCGGGGGGATCCTACCTGTCCAGATGGAACGTATCCTGCAGGCTATGTTCTCGACTCCTGGGGGTCGTGGCATGTGGGATGCTGTGCGCCATTCTCTGTGGCGGACATCGAGGATTTATTCATATTTAGTCATATGGTAGCAGGGCTGGCACTTTCTGGCTTATGTGCTGTCCTGATCCACCGGAAAATTGGTAAGACGGCAGCAACAAGAACCACGGCCCCTCGCTTGTCCGTCATGATTAACGACCTGGGCAAAGCAATGCATTCTCAGACTGCGATGACTCTTGAACTCAGACGCAAATTGGATGACATCTTGGAGCAGACGCGTGCTTTGCAGGTGAAGATGAAGATGAAGATTTCGGAGGTTGTGTAATATTCTTAATTCAAAATTGGGAATATTTTTAATTCAAAATTGGGATTCGGTTGTTCAATGAAGCTGTAAAAAGTGTTTTTCACTGCTCAAACCACAACACGGCAGGCTTAGCAGCCTGAAGGACAAATTGCCCGACTGTTTACCTCCAGAGGATTGTCTTTGGTCTTGGTGAACATTTGGCTGTTATCTCAACTCACAAAGACAATAAACTGTCTCACAGGACTGAAGCATGTTCCATCCCATCCCCCCCCCCTTACTGTCATCAGGTCAAACTCATCACTGATACTTTATTTTAATGAGTGTTGTTCGAACATTTATTGTTAATTTGTTTCTTTGCAGACATGCAGCCGTTGTTGGTGATTAAAGAAGAAACTCTCCCTGAACACCAGGAATGGAATCTGAGTGTTGACCAGGAGGACATTAAAGAAGAAGAGAAGCTGTGGATAAGTCAGCAGGGAGAGCAGCTTCAGCAGCTGGAGGAGGCAGATCTCACCAAGTTTGGTTTCACTGCCGTCCCTGTGAAGAGTGAAAATGATGATGAAAAACCAGAGTCATCACAGCTTCATCAAAGCCGAATTGATGACAGCACAGAGGGTGAGCCTGTAGCAAGCAGCTCATCTGTACACAGAACACTGACAGCAGAAGCTGATGGAGAGGACGATGGAGGACCACAACCAGCCAACAACTCAGGTCCAAACAATCATTTACAACCAGATACCAGTGGCAGGAGTTCAGACAGTTCTGGAACTGAGACTGATGACAGTGATGACTGGAAACAGACCAGAGAACTTCAGTCAAGTTTTAACTGTCGGAAAAATACCAATATTGTTCGTTCAGGCAACACTGATGAAAAACAATTTGAAGGCTCTAAATATGGAAAAGCATCTGGTCACATGAACAACTCAGAGCAACAAAAGGGGAGGAAAGCAAGAAGAAAACCATTTATCTGTTCTGATCAGAGTAAAAGACAGAAACAGAAGAGCACTCAGAACAAACACATTAGAATTCAGACAGGACAGAAAACATTTGACTGTTCTGAGTGTGGTCAAAGATTTCGACCAAAGAGCACCCTGAACAGACACATGATAATTCATACAGGACAAAAAGCATTTGTCTGTTCTGAGTGTGGTCACAGGTTTGGACAAAAGAGCACCCTGAACAAACACATGATAATTCATACAGGAGAAAAAGCATTCGTCTGTTCTGAGTGTGGTCAAAGGTTTGGAGAAAAGGGCCACCTGAACAGACACATGATAATTCATACAGGACAAAAAGCATTTGTCTGTTCTGAGTGTGGTCAAAGGTTTGGACGAACAGACACCCTGAACAGACACATGATAATTCATACAGGACAAAAAGCATTTGTCTGTTCTGAGTGTGGTCAAAGGTTTGGACAAAAGGGCCACCTGAACAGACACATGATAATTCATACAGGACCCACTTAGCCCCACAAGACTTGGAGAGAAACGGACCCACAAATAAGAAAAAGAATACCATGCCATGATGGAAAAAGAAATTGCAACAAAAAAAAAATCAGCCGCCTAAAAGCAGAGATCTCCCAAATGGCCACATTTTTAGGAAACAAGAACCACAAAACGAATCTTATTAAAAAAAGTAAATCGCATTAAAAGAAAATAAAATGTTGAAGACAAACAGCTAGGTGGAAGGCTGGCTGAACATCAAGCCTTAGTAAAAGCTTTCGCAGCACAAATTAGGAACAAAGACAAGAAAATACAAGCAAAACAGATAAACAAAATTTGCAAAAAATCCCAGACTAGTGTACAGAAAGCTGGCAAAGGACACAATAGAAGTACAACAGCCATTCTACTCTTACAAACCCTAGGAACTACAAGTAAGCCTGCAGTCAGAGTGAAGCGCTCTATTGGGGTGATATGTACGATGAGGTCCCTAAGATAAGATGGGACCTGATTATTCAAAACCTTGTAAGTAAGAAGAATTTTAAATTCTATTCTAGAATTAACAGGAAGCCAATGAAGAGAGGCCAATATGGGTGAAATATGCTCTCTCCTTCTAGTCTCCATCAGTACTCTAGCTGCAGCATTTTGAATTAACTGAAGGCTTTTCAGGGAACTTTTAGTACAACCTGATAATAATGAATTACAATAGTCCAGCCTAGAGGAAATAAATGCATGAATTAATTAGTTTTTCAGCATCACTCTGAGACAAGACCTTTCTAATTTTAGAGATATTGCGCAAATGTAAAAAAGCAGTCCTACATATTTGCTTGATATGCGCATTGAAGGACATATCCTGATCAAAAATGACTCCAAGATTTCTCACAGTATTAGTAGAGGTCAGCGTAATGCCATCCAGAGTAAGGATCTGGTTAGACACCATGTTTCTAAGATTTGTGGAGCCAAGTACAATAACTTCAGTTTTATCTGAATTTAAAAGCAGGAAATTAAAGGTCATCCATGTCTTTATGTCTGTAAGGCATTCCTGCAGTTTAACTAATTGGTGTGTGTGTTCTGCTTCATGGATAAATAGAGCTGGGTATCATCTGTGTAACAATGAAAATTTAAGCAATGCTTTCTAATAATACTGCCTAAGAGAAGCATGTATAAAGTGAATAAAATTGGTCCTAGCACAGAACCTTGTGGAACTCCATAATTAACCTTAGTCTGTGAAGAAGACTCCCCAGTTACATGAACAAATTGTAATCTATTAGATAAATATGATTCAAACCACTGCAGCGCAGTGCCTATGGCATGCTCTAATCTCTGTAATAAAATTTTATGGTTAACAGTATCAAAAGCAGCACTGAGGTCTAACAGGACAAGCACAGAGATGAGTCCACTGTCTGAGGCCATAAGAAGATCATTTGTAACCCTCACTAATGCTGTTTCTGTACTATGATGAATTCTAAAACCTGACTGAAACTCTTCAAATAGACCATTCCTCTGCAGATGATCAGTTAGCTGTTTTACAACTACCCTTTCAAGAATCTGTGAGAGAAAAGGAAGGTTGAAGATTGGCCTATAATAAGCTAAGATAGCTGGGTCAAGTGATGGCTTTTTAAGTAATGGTTTAATTACTGCCACCTTAAAAGCCTGTGGTACATAGCCAACTAACAAAGATAGATTGATCATATATAAGATCGAAGCATTAATTAATGGTAGGGCTTCCTTGAGCAGCCTGGTAGGAATGGGGTCTAATAGACATGTTGATTGTTTGGAGGAAGTAACCAATGAAAATAACTCAGACAGAACAACCGGAGAGAAAGCGTCTAACCAAATACCAGCATTACTGAAAGCAGCCAAAGAGAATGATATGTCTTTGGGATGGTTATGAGTAATTTTTTCTCTAATAGTTAAAATTTTATTAGCAAAGAAAGTCATGAAATCATTATTAGTTAAAGTTAAAGGAATACTCGGCTCAATAGAGCTCTGACTCTTTGTCAGCCTGGCTACAGTGCTGAAAAGAAACCTGGGGCTGTTCTTATTTTCTTCAATTAGTGATGAGTAGTAAGATGTCCTAGCTTTACGGGCGGCTTTTTTATAGAGCAGCAGACTCTTTTTCCAGGCTAAGTGAAGATCTTCTAAATTAGTGAGATGCCATTTCCTCTCCAACTTAAGGGTTATCTGCTTTAAGCTGCAAGTTATACCACGGAGTCAGGCACTTCTGATTTAAGGCTCTCTTTTTCAGAGGAGCTACAGCATCCAAAGTTGTGCTCAATGAGGATGTATAACTATTGACGAGATAATCTATCTCACTCACAGAGTTTAGGTAGCTACTCTGCACTGTGTTGGTATATGGCATTGGAGAACATAAAGAAGGAATGCATGTCCTTAAACCTAGTTACAGCACTTTCAGAAAGACTTCTACTAAAATGAAACTTATTCCCCACTGCTGGGTTGTCCATTAAAGTAAATGTTATTAAGAAATGATCAGACAGAAGGGGGTTTTCAGGGAATACTGTTAAGTCTTCAATTTCCATACCATAAGTAAGAACAAGATCTAAAGTATGGTTAAAGTGGTGGGTGGACTCATTTGCATTTTGAGCGAAGCCAGTTGAGTCTAATAATAGATTAAATGCAGTGTTGAGGCTGTCCTTCTCAGCATCTATGTGGATGTTAAAATTGCCCACAATAATTATCTGAGCTAAGCACTAAGTCAGACAAAAGGTCTGAAAATTCACAGAGAAACTCACAGTACCGACCAGGGGCTTGTACTACGAAGCGGGGTTAACTTACTCACATGTAACCCAGGGTCAACCTCTCAAACCGGGGTTGACAAAACCTGGTTTTCTCAAGTGGTGTTAATCGGTACTACGATGCTGATTTTGATTTGTTGAACCTGTGTTAACCTAATTGGAGGTCACCATTTTTCAATGATGGCGAGGTCACCTTACTGTACCGGAGAAGAATGCACGATTATTATGCGGAGCTACAAGGAATTTAAATTAATGTTAAGGGGGAACTCGAACAAATCGTCTGCCAATAAAGCAAGACAGGTTACAGGTTAACCTGTGGAATGTCTAACGTGTAAAAAAAAAAAAAAAAGACTTAATTGCGCCCAGATGCAACACGATTCAGAAGTGGGCATAGGCCTACTAATAGATGTTAGGTTAATTTAATGTTTCCTAAATAGGCTACCTTGACTGTATGAATGCTATTCCTAATCCTGTCAGTATTTCAGATGCAATAGCAGCAGGTGAAGATGAAATATAAAAACATCCTTTAGAACGGTAGGTTTATATTCATAGTTTGATAAGCCCCACTTCGCCTAATTAATGGACATGCATTAGACCTATTTTGATATTAGTAATTACCCGCGATTGCATAAAACCCTTCTTTGATTTGCATTGCGGATAAATGGCCAGGGAAAACGACAGATGCATCCAACAGTTTAGATAGAGCAAGTACTACCTTGCAAATCATACGACATACAGTATTCTTGCTCAGATGTTCAGCATCACCGATGGGATACACAAATTGTCCACTGGCAAAATAGGCACAAAGCACATTATCTGCTTGATCGTTGAGGCATTGCTACACTTTAAAAAATGACTTGTTTTTACAGGAAAACGCTGGCAGCTGTGGTTACCACGGAATTCCTGTAAAACATACAGCAGCGCAGTAGATAACATTACAGACATAATATGTATATGGATTTACAGTGAATGAACCACGGCTGACTCACATTAAAGGAACTGTTAAATCTACAAACAAGAGCTCTCTTTTTTTGTACATTTAACTGCTGTATTTTTTACAGGAATTCCCTGGTAACCACAGCTGCCAGTGTTTTCCTGTAAAAACAGCCATTTTTTTTACAGTGTACGATGGGTGATGTTATAGACTTGTGGCCCGATCAGCTGACAAAGATAACGAATTCCCTCAGCTGAGAATCTATATCTTTCATAGAGAATATCATCCGGGTATGTCAGTGGATTCTGGCGGTCTTTAAAAACCCTCGCCCTGCGAAGAGAGCCCCTCACAGTTTGTGCCCCAATATCAAACGGATCATCCAGGTAGGCCGGCATTGTCTTTGGAGTGATGCAGGTGGATGGACGGTATTTATAAAGGGGGTGGTTAAGCGAAAACCTCAAGCTAACCTCGAACATAACCTGCTCGGAGCAGGTTTGGCGCACAGCATAAATTGCCATGGCAGCATACCTCAATCAAAACCTATCCACCTTTCGTAGTACAGATTAACCGGGAAGTTACTCCACACATCATCAACTTACTCCCGAAGTTACCCTGATAAGCCACTAACCCCGCTTTGTAGTACAGGCCCCAGGTGGACGATAGATAACAAATAAAACTGGTTTTTGGGACTTCCGATTTGGATGGACAAGACAAAGAGTCAAGCTTTCAAATGAATTAAAGCTCTGTCTGGGTTTTTGATTAATTAATAAGTTGGAGTGGAAGATTGCTGCTAATCCTCCCCCTCGGCCCGTGCTACGAGCGTTCTGACAGTTAGTGTGACTCGGGGGTGTTGACTCATTTAAACTAACATTCATCCTGCTGTAACCAGGTTTCTGTAAGGCAGAATAAATCAATATGTTGATCAATTATTATATCATTTACTAACAGGGACTTAGAGAAGAGAGACCTAATGTTTAATAGACCACATTTAACTGTTTTAGTCTGTGGTGCAGTTGAAGGTGCTATATTATTTTTTCTTTTTGAATTTTTATGCTTAAATAAATTTTTACTGGTTGTTGGTGGTCTGGGAGCAGGCACCGTCTCTACAGGGATGGGGTGATGAGGGGATGGCAGGGGGAGAGAAGCTGCAGAGAGGTGTGTAAGACTACAACTCTGCTTCCTCATCCCAACCCTGGATAGTCACGGTTTGGAGGTGTTGACATTTGTATCTTAGTGCTCCCATTTGTCATTTTATCATTGTTTTATGTTGGTTTGCTGTGCAGCCAGTCATGGCTTGTTGTTGATGTGACGTGTCTAATTTGACATACGTGTATCTCACACGTGAAACAAATAAAGTGTGGGTGTGCCGCTTCCTGTGGGCACGACACGAAAAGAAGCTGGACGCTGTGTTGCATATTTTGTCATTAAACGCTGTGCATAGCTATGCTCTGCTAACAGGTTATGGGCCCAGGGTCATGCGGACAGAATCATGACACAGGTTTGATGAAAAGCGAACTTTGATGAAGAGCGGACAGGTGAATCACTGCGTGCACCCGAGCTTGAGTAAGTAGGCCTGCTACCTGCTACCATGAGTGCTAACACGAGCAGAAGAGAGAAGGAAGCAGCGACAAGCAGCCGCTGGTCATGACTTCTTTTTGATGGAGACGAGAAAAATTATGAATTATTGGAGACAAAGTTTTTGGGCCACCTTTGGTTGCATGGCTTGAAAAAGACTATTTTATCCGAGCCCACCGACGATGAGGCGAATGAGGACGAGGCGAAAAATGCCGAGGCCTATGCGGAGCTCATACAGTTCCTGGATGATAAGAGTTTGTCGCTTGTTATGCGAGAGGCAGCAGACGACGAACGAGGAGCGCTGAAGATCCTGCGTAAATATTACGCCGGCAAAGGAAAGCCCAGAATAATCAGCTTGTATACTGAGCTGACTTCACTGCAAAAGTCATCAACTGAGTCGGTCACTGAATACGTCATAAGAGCTGAGACTGCAATAACCGCTTTAAGAGGTGCAGGTGAGGCTCTGAGTGACAGACTATTGATAGTGATGGTTCTAAAAGGGCTACCAGAGACATTTAAACAATTTGCTATACATATTACTCAGAGCGATGATGCTGATAAACTGACATTTGCAGAGTTCAAAACTAAACTTAGAAGTTATGAGGACATTGAAAATATGCGCTTGAATGTATCTGAGGACAATGTAATGAAAGCAAAAGTGCAATTTGGTACAAAATACGCACCTAGAAGTGCAAATAATTCTGGGGCGAGTACTGACATGGTGTGTTACAAGTGTGGGACGAGAGGTCACATAGCTAAAACATGTCAGAGAAAATAGTGGTGCAGTCACTGTAAGAGTACCACGCACAGCAGCGGGACCTGCAGACGGAGAAAGTAGCGGGACAACGTACGGAAAGCGGCCGAGGAGACCGGTGATGACGGTGAATATGCTTTTCGAGTGAGTGACGCTGAGATGCGGGAGGACAACGTCAAACGGAGAGGCCTGATGGTGGACGCTGGTGCAACGTCGCACATCATCACGGACATCGCAAAGTTCCGGAGATTTGACGACAGCTTCCGACCGGAGACGCATTGCGTGGGCTTGGCAGATGGTTCCAGGTGCACCGGGGTCGCTAAACAATGAGGGGATGCGGAGGTGTGTTTGGTCGACAGCAGAGGGCGACATCTTCAGACAATGCTGAAGAACGCACTGTTCATCCCCACATATCCGCAGGACATTTTTTCTCTGTGAAAGCAGCTACCTCAAACAGAGCAACTGTGATCTTGAAAGAGAGGAAGAATGTTCTTCTACACAAAGACGGTACGAGGTTCCCCATACACGTACATGATAAACTATATTACTTACCCACAAGAGACGAGTGTGGTGACAGGTGTAAAAAAATGCTATGACTTGCAGAGTTGGCATGAGATCTTAGGCCATTGCAATTATGGTGATATACTGAAATTGGAAAATGTGGTTTGTGGCATGAAAATTAAGAGAAGAAATGAACCTATGCCACCATGTGAAGTCTGCATTCAAGGAAAGTTTGTTCAAACTAGGAACAGAGGACCAGATGCAAGAGCGAAAACACCTCTGGAAATGGTCCATACAGACTTAGCAGGACCTATAGACCCAATGTCCAGAGATGGTCATAAATGTGCCTTATCTTTTACAGATGATTATTCTAGTGCTGTCTTTATGTATTTCTTGAAAAACAAAAGTGAGACAGCACAAGCTACCGAAACGTTCATTGCTGACATGGCTCCATATGGGGAAAATTAAATGTATCCAGTCAGACAATGGTACAGAGTTTACAGGAAGAGAGTACCAGGCATTACTAAGTAAAAACTGTGTCAGACATGAAACCTCTGCTCCATACTCTCCACACCAGAATGGCACTGCTGAACGAAATTGGAGGACATTATTTGACATGGGCAGGTGCATGTTAATAGAAAGTGGACTACCAAAGATGTTATGGACCTACGCAGTCCAGACAGCAGTTGTAGTAGGAAATAGGTGTTTCAACAACCGCACTAAGCAGATACCCTACTTCATGCTAACAGGCAGACAGCCAAACATGTCAAGAATGGAGAAGTTTGGATGTGTATGTTACACTTACAAAGGGAAATTGGACTCAAGGTGTGAGAAAGGTATTTTTGTTGGCTATGATAAGAACAGTCCAGCCTATCTGGTATACTATCCTAGCAGCAAGAAAATACAGAAACACAGACTTGTGAAATTTGTATCTCAAATGAAAACTGAGACAAATGTGATTCTAGATGATGATTTTATTGTTAGAACTAATCCCAGAACAGACAATGTGCCAGATGTAAATTCAGAAAGCACTCCTGGTGATTCAGATCATGAACTACCCACAAGAAATGACCCAGCGGTGTGTAGTAGTCACACACAAAAAGATGAACCTGAACAGGCACGATATCCTGACAGAGAGAGCGAAAAAGACCGGCTTATCTAGACTATGTTTGTGGCATTGATGATGATGTAACTAACATTGACTATTGTTACAGACTGATGTGTAATGTGCCCCAAACTTATAAAGAAGCTGTAACATCAGAGAATGCAAATGAATGGATTACGAGGTTTATTAGAAAACTAACCGGCAGTTTTATAAAAAAAAAAATAAAAAAAACTATATGGATTTGAATCACGTGCGATTACACCAGACATGCTTGAACCCTCGTGCGCATGCGTGAGTTTTTTCACGCGTCGGTGACGTCATCCGCCTGTGGGCAGGCTGTGAGTGAGCACTGGTCCAGATCTCTCGGCTGAAATCCTTTGTCTGAGACGCTGCTGGAAACGGTGCGCGTTGCTTTATCAAAAATTTTTCAGGGCCTGTGAGGGATATCCGAGTGGACACTATTCGAGAAATTCTGCTGGTTTTCGGTGAAAAGTTTAACGGCTGATGAGAGGTTGTGGAGTTTCTTTCGCTTTAAGGACAGCTCACAAAGCGGATCGGCGCGGCGCGGTCGGAGGTGGCGTCCGTCTGGCTGTTTCGAGCTGAAAACTTCCTAATTTAAGGCTCTGTTCACCCAGGTCATCGTCAGAGAACAGAGAAGTTTCAGAAGAAGTCGGCATGAGGAGTTTATGCGGACATTCCACTGTTAAAGGAGATTTTGTAATGAAAGAACGTGCAGGCAAATTCGCCAAGTCGGTTCCGTGACGATGCCGCAAATCCGTCTGCGCCGCGACAGGAAAAACATCTCTGTGTTGAAAACCATTTGTAAAATTCAGGTGGCTTTTGATGGCTTTCAGCAAGTGAGTAGCTGAGAAATTGTTTAACAGCTGGGCATGTTCCAACTTATCCGTTAAGGTTTCCAACGGAGGTGTTTTTCCTGTCGCGACCCCCCGCGGTCGGGTCCGGCCCGACATGCGAATCTGCCCGCACGTTCTTTCATTACAAAGTCTCCTTTAACAGTGGAATGTCCGAATAAACTCCTCATGCCGACTTCTTCTGAAACTTCTCTGTTCTCTGACGACGACCTGGGTGAACAGAGCCTGAAATGTGGAAGTTTTCAGCTTGAAACAGCAAGACGCCGCCGCCTCGGAGCGCAGATCGCCATCAGGCGCCGTGGGCCGTCATTAAAGCGACACTTACAGACCAAAATCTCTCATCAGCCGTTAAAATTTTTACCGAAAACCAGCTGAATTTATCGAATGGTGTCCACTCAGTTGTGCCTTACAGTTTTGAAAAAATTTTGATCAAACAAAGCAGCAGTCTCTGAGCCATTCCTAAACAATGAAAAAAACGACGAGAGGGTGGGTGACTCCTCACTCAAAGACTGCCCACAGGTGAATAACGTAACCGACAGGCGTGAAAAAACTCTTGCATGCCCACGAGGGTTCAAGCATATCTGATGTAATCACACGTGATTCAAATCCATATGGTTTTTGAAAAAAATAATAAGGTCGGATACTTTTCTAATAGACCTCGTACAGCGATGGATGAGGAAATGCATTTGTTAAAAGAGAACATGACCTTTTACCCTGACTGACCTATCTGCAAGCAAAGATGTAGTGGGGGGTAAATGGGTCTATGCAATGAAAAAGAATAATGATGGATCAGACAAATATAAGGCGCAATATGTTGCCAAAAGTTACAGTCAAAAGAAAGGTGTGAACTACGATGAAACTTTTTCACCAACTGCTAACATGACAAGCATAAGAGTATTATTGCAAAAAGTGGCACAAGAAAATTTGATTGTTCACCAGATGGATGTAAAAAACGCATATTTACATGCGCCAACAGAGTGTGAACTATACATTGAACAACCAGAAGGTTATGAGGTGAAATCTCAGAGAGATGAAAGACTCGTGTATAGACTGGAAAAATCTTTATACGGACTTAAACAGTCTGGCAGAAATTGGAACAAAATGTTACATGAATATCTGTGAAAATGTGTGTTCAAAACCCTGCAGATTATTGTGTATACGCAAATGTTACTGACACTAAAAAGGTGTTTATAATCATATGGGTTGATGATTTGATTATGGCTGCCAGTGATGAGAATACTCTCAAGGATGTGAAAGAGATGCTCACATCAAAATTTAGGATGGAAGATTTAGGACAACTAAAACATTTTCTTGGTATTGATTTCGAGCAAGATGTTGACCATATTAAGATGTCACAATGCAAATATGTTGAAAAAATATTAGAGAGGTTTGACATGCAAAATTGTAAGCCAAGAGCTACTCCTTGTGAGCAAAAACTTAATTATACTGACAATGCTGAAGCTATGAGTGATGTTAAAATGTACAGAGAGGCAGTAGGTAGCTTAATCTACTTAGCAACATGTACAAGACCAGATTTAAGCTTTGTTGTAAGCAAGCTAGCACAGTATTTTACCAATCCAACTGTACAACAGTGGAATACAGTCAAACATATTTTTAGGTATTTGAAAGGAACACAAAACAAAACATTATACTTTAAGAAATGTGCTAAAGAGAATGTGATACATGCATATAGCGATGCAAATTGGGGGTGATTCTTAGACTACGGGCACTTATGTCCTTTGATCATATTGTATGAAAAACAGAAAAAAGGGGAAATTTCACACTTTTATAGTTATCTTTACAATGAAAGTGTGTTAAGAAATTTGTTCTAGTAGTCTATGATGACTTTTTCACCTTTTTTCAGCATCATTCAGGTATTAAAGGCACTGCGCTGCGGTGGTTTGAATCATATTTGTCTAATAGATTACAGTTTGTTCATGTAAATGGGGAATCTTCTTCACAGACTAAAGTTAATTATGGAGTTCCACAAGGTTCTGTGCTAGGACCAATTTTATTCACTTTATACATGCTTCCCTTAGGCAGTATTATTAGACGGTATTGCTTAAATTTTCATTGTTACGCAGATGATACCCAGCTTTATCTATCCATGAAGCCAGAGGATACACACCAATTAGCTAAACTGCAGGATTGTCTTACAGACATAAAGACATGGATGACCTCTAATTTCCTGCTTTTAAACTCAGATAAAACTGAAGTTATTGTACTTGGCCCCACAAATCTTAGAAGCATGGTGTCTAACCAGATCGTTACTCTGGATGGCATTTCCCTGATCTCTAGTAATACTGTGAGAAATCTTGGAGTCATTTTTGATCAGGATATGTCATTCAAAGCGCATATTAAACAAATATGTAGGACTGCCTTTTTGCATTTACGCAATATCTCTAAAATCAGAAAGGTCTTGTCTCAGAGTGATGCTGAAAAACTAATTCATGCATTTATTTCCTCTAGGCTGGACTATTGTAATTCATTATTATCAGGTTGTCCTAAAAGTTCCCTAAAAAGCCTTCAGTTGGTTCAGAATGCTGCAGCTAGAGTACTGACGGGGACTAGCAGGAGAGAGCATATCTCACCCGTGTTGGCCTCTCTTCATTGGCTTCCTGTTAATTCTAGAATAGAATTTAAAATTCTTCTTCTTACTTATAAGGTTTTGAATAATCAGGTCCCATCTTATCTTAGGGGCCTCGTAGTACCATATTACCCCATTAGAGCGCTTCGCTGTCAGACTGCGGGCTTACTTGTAGTTCCTAGGGTTTGTAAGAGTAGAATGGGAGGCAGAGCCTTCAGCTTTCAGGCTCCTCTCCTGTGGAACCAGCTCCCAATTCAGATCAGGGAGACAGATACCCTCTCTACTTTTAAGATTAGGCTTAAAACTTTCCTTTTCGCTAAGGCTTATAGTTAGGGCTGGATCGGGTGACCCTGGACCATCCCTTGGTTATGCTGCTTTAGACGTAGATTGTGGGGGGGTTCCCATGATGCACTGTTTCTTTCTCTTTTTGCTCCGTATGCATCACTCTGCATTTAATCATTAGTGATCGATCTCTGCCCCCCTTCACGGCATGTCTTTTTCCTGGTTTTTTCCCTCAGCCCCAACCAGTCTCAGCAGAAGACTGCCCCTCCCTGAGCCTGGTTCTGCTGGAGGTTTCTTCCTGTTAAAAGGGAGTTTTTCCTTCCCACTGTTGCCAAGTGCTTGCTCATAGGGGGTCGTTTTGACCGTTGGGGTTTTTTATAATTATTGTATGGCCTTGCCTTACAATATGGAGCACCTTGGGGCAACTGTTTGTTGTGATTTGGCGCTATATAAGAAAAAAGCTGATTGATTGATCATTATATGCAAATATTGCCGTTTTGTGCTTGTCCCACACCCAGACATTTGATCTTCAATGATAAAAATGAATGGTAAAGAAACATTTTTTCTAATGTTTTAAAATATCTCTGAATAAAATATCAGTAAAATAATCATAACATAATTGGGGTATTCAATGTCATACAACTGTTGTGGTTTTTTTTTTTAAACAAAATGTAGTTGTCCCACACTATTGCCGTAATTTCCACCACAACACTGTAATGTCCCTAAACAGTTTGTATGAAAGATTGCTTTGGTAGTTTCTATGGAGATAAACAGTGACATCAGAGCACATGTATATAGCGCCAAATCACAACAAACAGTTGCCCCAAGGCGCTTTATATTGTAAGGCAATGGTGTGGTGGAAATTACATTTACAAGGCCAATAGTGCCCGTAGTTAAAGAATCACCCAACAGATCGGCGAAGTACTACAGGATACTGCATTAGTTTGAATGAAAATGGTCCTTTAGTCGCATGGAAGACGAAAAGACAGCCTACTGTAGCATTATCCACGTGTGAAGCAGAATACATGGCTTCAGCCGCTACTATACAGGAATGTTTGTATTTGGAACAGTTTTTATTTAACACTGATGGTGTCAAATACGTATCTAAGGTCTATGAAGACAATCAAGGTGCCATAGCCTTAGCCAAAAATCCTGTGTACAGGCAAAGGTGTAAACATGTGGACATTAAATATCATTTTGTGAGATCTGTGGTAAATGAAGGCAAAATTAGCCTGGAATATTGTCCGACTGATGATATGGTTGCAGACATACTGACCAAACCAGCGACGAAACTGAAGTTGAAAAAATATGAAATGTTTATGTTTGGTGTATGAACTGTTTATGTCATATCCATGAAAAGAGACTAATTCAAATGTGAGCAAGTGGGGGTGTTGACATTTGTATTTTAGTGCTCCCATTTGTCATTTTATCATTGTTTTATGTTGGTTTGTTGTGCAGCCAATCACGGCTTGTTGTTGATGTGACGTGTCTAATTTGACACACGTGTATCTCACACGCGAAACAAAGTGTGGGTGTGCCGCTTCCTGTGGGCACGACACGAAAAGAAGCCGAACACTGTGTTGCATGTTTTGACGTTAAACGCTGTGCATAACTGTGCTATGCATAACTAATAAAATTGGCCAGATTTCTAGACATGAGATCTGCTCCATCCAAAGTGGGATGGATGCCGTCTCTCCTAAAAGTAAAAAGTAATAATAATGTAAATAACATGCTGTTGTCGTGTGGCATGCATTTTCTGCGTTCCTCCATTCACTGCCAGTCGCCCAAAATGACAGCTATTCACTCTCGTCTAACTCGGGTGAATAGCTGTCATTTTGGGCGACTGGGCGTGAACGTCGGGCCTATGAAAATGCATACCGCCCTCCAAAAGCATGTTATTGTATTATTATCACTTTACCGGGGCATCGTAGATTTACATCGACGCTACCTGGCTATACCCGCCCGCTGTGCGCAAACAAATGATGTCATAGCGCGCAGCCCAAGAACTGTCTGCAGAAGGGGGGGAAAAAAACTCTGCAGAGGAAAAGATGAAATGTGAGAAGTGTGTTTTGGTCCCAATATGGATATTCCGGATGATTTTCTCATGGATATACAATGAACAGCAGCTAAAGCAGCCAGCTTGATGAGGACACACTGGCTAAATTGGAGAGCAGCGCGCGCCAGCTAGCCGACACGACAAAAGTTTTTTTGTGTACACGTTACGTGTCGTGCATCTCAGTAAAAAAGTGATCATAATGCAAATAACGTTGTCGTGCGGCATGCATTTTCTGAAAATGAATACCGCCCTCCAAAAGCATGTTATTGTATTATGATTAGTTATTATTACTACTATTATTGTTGTTTCTATTATTATTATTGATATATAAATAAAAATGAATAAAATAATACAATTTGTAATACATTTAACTCTTTTTACGACAACAAACGCTGAGCCATGAATTATTATACAGAGAACAAATGTGCTGACAGCTGCAACAGCTTAATGCTAACTTTAACATTGAGAACGCCATAGGCATATGCTCTTTGTGGTTTTAGTGGGGAAAAATTAAGATTAAACGAAATTGAATTGAAAAGCCTTTATTCATGCCTCAATGGGGAAATTTCAGATTTACACACTCACATTCCACAGACAAACCACAATTAATCCACAATTATTACTTGTTTACCGTAATAATGGCACACATCAGAAATTAAGACAACACACATGGGTGATTCTTTAACTACAGGCACTATTGGCCTTGTAAATGTAATTTCCACCACACCATTGCCTTACAATATAAAGCGCCTTGGGGCAACTGTTTGTTGTGATTTGGCGCTATATACATGTGCTCTGATGTCACTGTTTATCTCCATAGAAACTACCCAAACAATCTTTCAAACTGTTTAGGGACATTACAGTGTTGTGGTGGAAATTACGGCAATAGTGTGGGACAACTACATTTTGTTTAATAAAATCACAACAGTTGTATGACATTGAATACCCCAATTATGTTATGATTATTTTACTGATATTTTATTCAGAGATATTTTAAAACATTAGAAAAAATGTTTCTTTACCATTCATTTTTATCATTGAAGATCAAATGTCTGGGTGTGGGACAAGCACAAAACGGCAATATTTGCATATAATGATGCTGAAAAAAGGTGAAAAAGTCATCATAGACTACTAGAACAAATTGCTTAACACACTTTCATTGTAAAGATAACTATAAAAGTGTGAAATTTCCCCTTTTTTCTGTTTTTTTTCTGTCAGAGACGTCATGTTCCTACTAGAAATCTGTGTCTCTCTGTCTTTCACTTTGGTTCTTGGGTTTGAGGTGGAGGTTTAGCTGAGAAATTTGAGGATTCAAACACAGACACACACGCACTCAGATACAGACAGACAGGCGCGCGCGCGCACACACACACACACACACACACACACACACACAGTTTGTGTGGAGAAACCATGTTTCTACTCTGCTTCTGAAAAAAGTTCAATTTTCAAAACAGAAAAAGAAACCATTTAGCTGTTACCCTCTTTGAAAAATATTGCCATGAAAGAGAAATTTGAGGATTCAAACACAAGTGCACATGCAAACACAGACACACATGCACGCATGCACACTGATACAGACAGACACACAGTTTTTGTGGAGGAACCATGTTTCTGCTCTGCTCCCGAAAAAAATTACAATTGTCAAAACAGAAAAGAAACCATCTGGCTGTTTTTATTATGAAAGAGTAATGTAAAGATACCAACACACCCTGTTTATGTTTTTATTATGAAAGCGTAATGTAAAGATACCAACACACACACCCTGTTTATGTTGAGAATCCATGTTTCTGCTCCGCTCCCGAAAAAAATTCAGACAGCTGTCAAAACAGAAAAAGAAACCATTTGGCTGTTTGCCTCTTTGAAAAATATTGCCATGAAAGAGAAATCTGAGGATTCACACACAAGTGCACTTGCAACCACACACACACACAGTTTTTGTGGAGAAACCATGTTTCTCCTGTCCTCCTGAAAAAAGTTGAGGCATTTCTCAACACAGAGAAAGAAACCATCTGGCTGTTTTTATTATGAAAGAGTAATGTAAAGATACCCACCCACACACACACACACTTTTGTGGAGGAACCACGTTTCTGCTCTGCTCCCGAAAAAAAAATTGCAACAATTGTCAAAACAGAAAAGAAACCATCTGGCTGTTACCCTCTTTGAAAACTATTGCCATGAAAGAGAAATTTGAGGATTCAAACACAAGTGCACATGCAAACAGACACAAATGCACGCATGCACACTGATACAGACAGACAGACACACGCACACGCCCTGTTTATGTTGAGAAACCATGTCTATCAATCCGTTATCTTAAAAATACTGCTATTGACAATCATGCTAATAATAATAACCATGATGATGATGATGATCATAATAATAATACCAACAACAATAATAACACTAATATGCTGCGTATTACTACACAATTAGGTAACAGCTCAAAAACGGTTTCCGTTGGGGTTTTACATAATTATTGTATGGCCTTGCCTTACAATATAAAGCGCCTTGGGGCAACTGTTTGTTGTGATTTGGCGCTATATAAAAAAATTGATTGATTGATTGATTGAATAATACGAACCCAAACCGTTACTGGATCAAATCAAATCAAAATAATTGTTTCTGAATCTGAATCAGGCCCAATTCATTCCCAGGCTGGTGTCGTGCCAAAGTAGTTCTCCTCGTCAGAATGTGTATTGCCTGGCGCGGGAGTGCGCACTCACTCAGGGCAGCGCTGACAGATTCTGGCAGGTCGACAGATGGTGGCTGCCACAAAATGTATCCCCTATGCAAGTGGACTAAATAAAGACAAAACTTCCTCATATTTACTGTAGGAATTGGGTATGAGCTAAAGTATATACAAATATGAAACACCTGATGGTAGGGTGTAATACCAGCTATAAAGACAGAGGATACAAATTCTGGCAATCTGACAGATGGTGGCTGCCAGAAAATGTATCCCCTATGCAACTCTACTAAATAAAGACAAAACTACCTCAAATTTACTATAGTAACTGGGAATGAGCGAAGGTATATATGAAGTGGAAATATCTGATGGTCTTGTGTAATTTTAATTTAACCTTTATTTAACCAGGTTAGTCCCACTGAGATCAAGATCTGTTTTGCAAGGGAGACCTGGGCATTTATAAATGTTCCAATTCACCTAACTTGCATGTCTTTAAATGTGGGAGGAACCCGGAGCACCCAGAGGAAACCCACACAAACATGGGGAGAACATGCAAACTCCACACAGAAAGACCACAGGTGGAAATCGATCCCATGACCTTCTTGCTATGAGGCAACTGTGCGAACCACGAATCCAGCGTGCTTATTCATCTGAAAGATACAGACAGATATCAGGGGTGGTGGCCAAGTGTTTTGTGCACTTGGTTTCACTGCTGAAGGTTCGTGGTTTGAACTTCACCCCTGCCACATTTCACTGTGTAACGTGATGTTGCAGCAGGAAGGGCATCTGGTGTACAGCTTGTGCCAAATCAACATGCAGGCCCTCCTTGCATCTGCTGTGGTGACCCTGAGTAAAATCAAGGGAGCAGCCAAAAGGACTTAATATATTTGAAAATTTTAGCAAAACAACAAGGTTTAATATCAGCATGGCCATGCTAATTCAACATGAAAAAGACCATCAAAATTACAGGTTTAAACTGTAAAATTTACATAAATATGTATGTGCAAACCATTTACATATTCATTGTAATTTTGACAGAATTCCCCTGGAAACCACAGCTGACAGATTTTTTTCTGTAAAAACTGGATTTTTTTTACAGTGTAAAAGTTGAATTTTATTTCTTGGAAACCCAAACAACCATCACCCACATCACGTTTGTCTGCTTATCTTTTATTTAAAACAGAAAAAGTCACAAACAAGTACAAGAGTGTGCAGTTTATAATGGTTCATATTTTAATCTCGAATGAATGAAATGAACCAAAGAAAGTGTAAATCATTGAATTATCTTGACAGTAGTGCAATCGTAAACGTCTTAAAGCGTGTTTTTATATATAAACAAACGTCTTACGGAGTGTTGTTGGACACCGTTTCTGTGTCTGTGCGTGTAATCGACGTGAAGACACGCGTGCATTAAACGTCGCCTAAAAAATATGAAACTTATTTTTTGATGTCACGTATTGAACAACCAACATGCTGTTATTTTTGTCTGGAAAAGGAGGAAATCATTTAAAGCACTGCACTGAGTCAGTGCGCGCTCCCGCGCCAGGGGATAACATTCTGACGGGGATAAGTACTTTGGCACGACACCTGTCGTCGGGCTGCCTAAGTGATCCGCCGCCTGACCAATCAACAGTCTGTGCGTCTGATGCGTGTTGGTCACGTGATTTCTAGAAAACAAGACGAGCTTCGAATCAGGGCTTCAGTCACTGCAGGACTCGACATGTGGTTCAGAGTTTCGACACAGTTTACAGCCTGCGCACGCGGCGCTACAAGTTAAAGCGTTTTAACCAGAGTTGCGAGATGTACGATAATTATCGTATTTGTACGATAGTTTTGCCCTCTGTACGATGAATAATGGGGAAAAAAATCCAAAATGTACGATAATTTCAGTTGGTTGCCCAAACACGCATCTCTCTCTGACACCCAAGAATCATTTTGCAGGCGTTGCACTCAGGCGGCATCAAAGACACACCACACACAGGGCTGCTGCTGGCTTTGGGCGACCGGGACAAAGTCATTTGAAAGCCCGCCCCCTCTCCATACAAAGTAATGAGTTCCCATCCAATCTGTGCCGTGACAGGAAGATTCCCCAACCAACAACATCTTTTTTTTTTGAAATTTTATTTCAACAAATGCATTAACAAACTAACAAAACACAAGAGCAAAGAGATACAAGAAAAATAAAAAAAAGTTCAAGTTCCTTATGGATGTGTCAACATTTTTCTGTGTTCAACAAAATCTGCACAAGTGGCATCAGATGACGACAGCGACCTCGAGGATGAATTCGACTCTTTCTAGTCTGGTAATTAACACGTTTGTGTCCCTTCACAGAAAAAAAAAAAAATCTCTAGTCTGGTAGTGCATTTGCGTTCTTTTTGTACCATAGTTTCCCCATTACTATAGGGATATTGTGAATTACTGTTTAAAAATGTGACATAAAATTCTTTGGGAAAAAAACGCTAAAATAGCTACGTTGTATGCGTTTTGTTTGTGTACGATAATTTCTCCCAAAATACGATAATTTTGAGGTTTTGGTATGATACTTGCATATTTCATATCTGGCAACACTGGTTTTAACTCTGAGTCAACATTACGGCGTTTTTTCCACAAACAAACATGTTTGTTGGACTAATTTGCCGTCACACGAACAACCAGAGGGGAAAAAAAAGAGATAACAAACCAAACACTTCAGTAAAGTTAGAAAGATATTCACAGATTCTAAGTTCACGGCTCAGTAATTCGTAAGATAAATGTAGAAAACAAACCAACATTTTAACACATTAACGTCATCCACAGCTTTAAAAAAAAAAAAAAAAACACTTACCTGATCACCGACGGCCAACAGACAAAAAGACGCAGACGACCGTCCAAAAGACAAAAGTCCACCAGATGTGTCCAGACTCAGCATTAGCAGCAGTTAGCCGCTGTTTCAACAACCTTCTCAGCTCTTCCACCTTTTCACACTAACTTCACCTTTTCTTCTTCTTCCAGGTTACTGTCGACCTTTGTGCTGCTGGAGCGCTTCAAAAAACATATTCGAGGATCACAGAGTGAAGTTTGATCTGTTCAGAGAACAGTTTCCAGCGTCTCCAGCTAACTAGCTTTAGCTTTTGGCGCCGACGGGAAAGTTCTTCTTCGTTGCATTAAACGAACTTATGTTGCATTACCGCCACCTACTGGACCTGGACAGCAGAGACGAGGGAAAGAAAGGGAAAAAAGCTAAATTCTCTCCATCACCCTGTAATTCAAAGATGTTGAACGGTTGGGTTCTTCAATGTGCTCTTCACTCTGCTGTCATTGTCAGAATGCAGCAGATAATCAATAAATGACTGTGACTTTGCTCCTGTGAGCAGTTTTCCTGCCAGTCAAACTGAAGTGTGTGTGAGTTTGTTCCTCCATTATGTTAAGACACAGTATTACAGTCCATTTATGATGACAACATCAACAGGTTATGGACTCAAAAAGGAGTTTGGAAGCCGATGGAACCGATTATGTTTCGATGGAGATGAGAAAAACAGTTATGGGAGACTAAGTTTCTCACAAACCTGCTTCTGTTCAGTCTAAAGAGGACCAAACTGCAAGAGCCAGATGAAGGCACTGAAAGAAATGAAGAGGTGTTTGTTGAACTGATTCAAGTGTTGGATGATAAAAGTCTGTCTCTTGCGATGAGAGATGCAGCGGACGACGGCAAGAAGGTGCTTCAGATTCTCAGAGACCATGATGCTGGTCAGATGAAGCCACGTGTGATCAGCCTGGTTACGGAGCTGACATCCCTTCAAAAAGCTGTTCATGAGAACATCACAGATTATATTATTCACTGATCACTATTCAGGAGCTACTTTAGTGTATTTTTGAAAACAGAGTGACACAGTTAAAGCTACACAGAAGTTCATTGATGAGAAAAATCAAGTGCATCAGATACCAGCACAGAGTTTACATCTCCAGAGTTTCAGTCATTGCTTTGTCTAAACACCATTCAGCAGGAGACCTCAGCTCCTTATTGTCCCCATCAAAATGGAACAGAGAAGAAGTCTGACCTTTCAAGGATGAGAACATTTGGGTCGGTGTGTTGTGTCCACAAACAGAACAAGAAAAATCTGGACTCACAATGTGAAAAAGGGTTTTTCTTTTTCTTTTTGTGGGTTATGACAAAAACAGCTCTTCATATCTTGTCTTTTATCCAGACACAGGAAGAGAACTCAAAAACAGGTTGGTGAAGTTCATCACCAAATGTGTAAATGAGTGTCAGACTCAGACAGATCTGGACATGAGAGAAAAGATTCTGTACAAGGAGACGACTGAAAACCACCAACCAAAAACTGACATCATCAAACCAATCAGACAGGAGCCTAAAGCAGAGATTAGAGACACGGATACAACTACAGGGGAGGATGAGAGTCCACATAGTCCACGTTATCCAAGAAGGGAGAGGAGAAGTTATATCTGATATACACCGAACTCTGAAGGAGGCCACGAGGTCATCAAATTCAGAGTTGTTAGTCAGAACTATGAAGGAGGAACTCGATTCTCTGACAGTGAGTCCAAGGACTTCATCCTGATACCTGATATCAGTCAGGGTGCTGTTGTTTAGTCTGTAGATGTCTGTGTCCTTCCAGGGAGATGCCTCCTCAGACCATCACTGACCCACCAAACCGGTCATGCTGAGTGATGTTGCAGGCAGCATAACATTCTCCACAGCTTCTCCAGAACCTTTCACGTCTGTCACATGTGCTCAGGTTGAACCTGCTCTCATCTGAGAAAAAGCAGGATCCTGCTGTCTGGTGGCAAAGTCCACTTAGGACACAGCACAGAACCAGAACTCTGCACCCAGAACAGGCGTTTAAAACTGAACAGACACAGTGTAAGAACGGGTTTGAATTACACCAGAGAGGACAAACTGCCCACTCGTGGAATAGTTTGCAGGAGAGCCTGCTTATTGAGGGTTTAGAAATTGAGCTGCGTTCACATTATGAGCTGAAGTGACTTGAATCTGACCTTTTCGGTGTCTGCGTGATGCAGTGTACAATTTAACAAGTTACAACATATATGTATGTACTTGTAATCTATTTTTTTGTTTACCCTCACCACATAACCTGGTTGTTTAACAAAATATACGAGGGCAGGCTGAAAGGTTCTAAGGCTCACCATAAAGGAGTAATGCCAGTTCAGTGAAACTTGGCATGCATCAAGTTAAACTCTTCTGATGACTAACTGTGTTGTTTGTTTGCAGGTTATATACTACTTTATGGTTCATAGCTGAGTTGGAAAGTTCGTGGTAGCGGGTTGCAGTGAAAATGGACAAAATCTGGCATCGTGGTGTCAGAAAGTACCTGCAGAAGAAGGTGTTAACACCCAAAGACATTCATGCCAATATGGTTGCGACATTAGGGGATAATGCTCCCTCCATATCTACAGTGCAGAAGTGGGCAGCTGAATATAAGAGGGGTAGAGAGTCTTGAAGACGACCCAAGGTCTGGACGACCTGTAACAGCTACAACGCAGAAAAACATTGACCTTGTTCATGAAATGGTGATGGATGACAGGCGATTGATGATAAATCAGCTAGTAGAAGCTTTTTGCAGGCTAGCTGTTTTTTTTTTTTATTCTCCTTTAATTTAATCAGTTTTGGATGCACTTTCATGTCCATTTTTCTTGAGTGAACACAAAGTGTTTGATTTTGGAGTTCAGTAACATTCACACGTGGCTGAGTTTGGCTCTGATTCAAACCGGATCAGATTTTCATCAGTCTGAACTGAGACTGAGATGAGGACTGAAGGTCACTTGAGTGGCGTCTCTGGCCTGTTTAAGCGCACACTTTGATCTCATCCCTGATTTTGCTGCCGACTGTCTCACAAAGCCGACAAACAACTTGACCTCATGATGACTCAGTTGTTTTACCGACGACACAGCGGTCGCTCTATTTTTAGACTGTTTCCTTTAATTCAGTTTCTCTGCGGGAAAATCTACAAAATCTTCTTGAAACAATCACTTTGGACACGACCTTCAGTCCATCACCTGCTCACTTCTCTCAGCTGTGACGTCTCCTCACAGCACTTTGTCCTGGTTGACCTCCGACCTTGATAAGCTCCGCCCTCTTATCTCCAACATCCAGCTGACTGAAGCTGTCAGAAACCTGATCAGAGCAGCTGAACAGCAGCGTTGTAAATCTGGACACCCTGTTGTCCTCAGTTCATGTCTGTCTCTTCTGTCATGTTGATCTTCCAGCATTTCTGCTGCCAAATTGTCTCCATGACAGAATCAGAAACGCCGCTGATTCAGGAAAAATGTTGTTCCCCTTTAAGACACTCCTCGTTCCACCTCCACCATCGACCTCTGACCTTACAGGTACAGCAGCAGACATCATGAACCGCTTCTAGTTAATAACCAGAGCTCACCTGGGTTTATTCTCCTAATTATTTCCCTGCACTATGCAGGTGAGGAAAATGATGACACACCCCAAATAAAATTCTTTACCAACAGCTGTAAATTCTGTAAGAATCATTTTAGTGTTTACACTATTGTGTAAATAGACTTGTGAATAAAACCTGAAGTAGCAGCTGAAATGTTGACAGCAGTGTGTCGACTGGATCAGAAGACAGAAATTTAATGGAAAAATTTTTGCTGGAAGTTGAGATTCTCCTCCAAAAATTCAATGACTGTTTAAAATTCCTTGAATACCATCTTGTGGTGATTTTTTTTCCTCTCTTGTGCAATTTGGGAACTTGTACAACTGCAGGTGAATTTATCAGAAACTGGAGGGAAGGTAGCAGTTTGGTGAATTTTGTGTTCTAAACACACAGTATTTGTTTTCAACAAATTTATAAGTTTTGCGAAGAACTGAGAACCGTTTTTAAATTATTCAACCTAATATAAAACAAAATGAAAATTTTGCATGAATTTTACCTTAATTAAATTCATAATTTTACTAAAATTATTTCCTATATATCCACAGGGATGAATTATGAACAGAGTTACTTTAGAAGAATACCAACAGAATTAAAATCTATCAAAAACTGAAAGAAAAAAAAAAGTGTTTTGGTGAATTTCACTATTTTCACCATAAAAAATTTCTACAATTTCCAAAACAATTCAAAAGTTCAATATTGTGTGAGGAAGGATTGTAAATCAGTGTTTAGATGAAACAAACAAAAACGAATCATCAAAATCCATCAAGAACTGAAGGAAAAAAATTGGGTGAATGTCAGTTTTCTCCCTAACAAGTCTATATTTTCCTTAAAAATTACAATTCCAACAATAAGACATTATTACACTCAGAGAAACAGATATGGGGTCAGATCAGTGCCAAAACGACTCGTTAAAAAAAAAAAAAAAAAACACACTCAGGCATATAATTATTTCACACACGTAGATATTAATTGCGTGCAAAGATGTCATGCCAAAAACAAAAAGTATCCCAATGTATCTCCCTTCATCCAACTGCATGTTTTCTGTTTTTGTCTTTTTACTTTTGTGATTGTGCATTTTGAGCATTTATCCAGTCCAAATTCCATATCAATATCTTTGGAGAACTTATGAACAGTTTCCACGAGCTGACTGTGTCCCTTTTTTGTGTTGGCAGAGATTTTCAAATCATCCATGAACAGCAGATGGTTCACACGTTTTTGATTTTTCTTTCCTCTGTCTCTACTTAAGTCATACCTGATGTCATGCTCCTTCAGGATCTTGCTGAGTGGGTTTATGATTAAACAGAATAAAAGTGGTGAGAGTCTGTCTCCCTGAAATATTCCTCTCTGAACTCGTATGTCTGGGATTGTTATTTGTCCCTCTGTGTGATTGAGGGTGATGGTGGTGTTCCACTTGTTCATTTGTGCTCTCAGGAAAGATCTTATTTCCCCATTGATGTTGTAGAGTTCTAAGCACCTCATGATCCAGGAGTGTGGCACGCTGTCAAATGCCTTTTTGTAGTCAATCCAAGCCATGCTGAGGTTCCTCCTCCTTTTTTTTGCAGTCCTCCAGGATAGATTTGTCAATCAGTAACTAGTCTTTAGCTCCTAATCTTCTTCTGGAACAACCTTTCTGTTCATTTTCCAGGTAGCCACCAGTGTCCAGATGTTCATAAATGTCATCAGTTATGATTCCTGTCAGTCATTTGTACGTTGTTGTTAGGCAGCAGATGGGTCTGTACTTGTTGGGAAGCTGTGTTTTCTTGGTCTTTGGTAGTTGGCTTGTGTTCCCAGTCGTTAGCCAGTCTGGTGTGTCCTCTTCTCTGTTCAATATTTTTGTGAAAGCCACAGCATAATGGTGGTGCAATGTTGTCAGTCTTTTCAGCCAAAATTTGTGATTTTGTTGATGCCAGGTTCCTTGAAGTTACTGTATTCACTCATTTTCTTTCTGATCTCCATTTGTTTTTGTTTATCTGTTTTGCTTGTGGGTGATTCTTTAACTATGGGCACTATTGGCCTTGTAAATGTAATTTCCACCACACCATTGCCTTACAATATAAAGCGCCTTGGCGCAACTGTTTGCTGTGATTTGGTGCTATATACATGTGCTCTGATGTCACTGTTTATCTCCATAGAAACTACCCAAACAATCTTTCATACAAACTGTTTAAAAGGGACATTACAGTGTTGTGGTGGAAATTACGGCAATAGTGTGGGACAACTACATTTTGTTTAAAAAAAAATCACAAGTTGTATGACACTGAATACCACAATTATGTTTTGATTATTTTACTGATATTTTATTCAGAGATATTTTAAAACATTAGAAAAAATGTTTTTTTTACCATTCACTTTCGTTGTAAAGATAAGTATAAAAGTGTGAAAGTTCCCATTTTTTCTGTTTTTCATACAATATGATCAAAGGACATAAGTGCCCGTAGTCTAAGAATCACCCTTGTATTTTCTTGTCACTAAGGATTGATGTTCAGCCTCCCACCCAGCTGTTTATCTTCAACACTGCATTTTCTTTTAATGCGATTTACTTTTTGAAGGAGATTGCTTTAATGGTTTTGGCCTCCCAAAAATGTGGCCATTTGGGAGATCTCTGCTCTTTGGCACTTATTTTTTGTTTAATTTCTTTTCCATTGTGGCACAGTATTCTTCTTGTAAATTGTTTTTCCTTTTCTCTCCAAATCTTGTGGGGCTAATTTACGTTGTATGTACCATGCTGCTCCATAATTTACAGTTTAACTCTGTCAATGTGGTTCCTTCTGGGACGAGTTTAGCCAGTCGGAGGTTAACTTTTTGCAGGATAGTTTTGAATTTTTTATTCTCCTTTAATTTAGTCAGTTTTAGATGCTCTTTCATGTCCATGTTTCTTCTTTCTTCAATCTTATTTGCCAGTTTCTCCTCTAATTCCTGTTGTTCTGGATCTGTGTGCACCTGCTTAGTGTTTTGTAGATGAGCTGATGAATGGCTCTTTTTTTTGGGGGGGGGGGGGGGGGGGCAGTGAATGACTGTGAATTATTGTGTTTGTTCAGAGTGCCCTTCTGTTTGTGTCTTTTACTCTGATCAGAACAGCTAAATGGTGTGTCTGGTATTAATTATGTGTCTGTTCAAGTTGCTCTTTAGTCCAAACCTTTTACCACACTTAGAACAGACAAATGCTTTTTGTCCTGTATGAATTATCATGTGTGTGTTCAGACTGCTCTTGTGTCCAAATCTTTGACCACACTCAGAACAGACAAATGCTTTTTGTCCTGTATGAATTATCATGTGTTTTTTCAGGTTGCCCTTTTCTCCAAATCTTTTACCACACTCAGAACAGACAAATGCTTTTTGTCCTGTATGAATTATCATGTGTGTTTTCAGGGTGTCCTTTCGTCCAAATCTTTTACCACACTGAAAACAGACAAATGCTTTTTGTCCTGTATGAATTATCATGTGTGTTTTCAGGGTGCTCTCATGTCTAAACCTTTGACCACACTCAGAACAGACAAATGCTTTTTGTCCTGTATGAATTATCATGTGTGTGTTCATGTTGCCCTTTTGTCCAAACCTTTTACCACACTCAGAACAGACAAACGCTTTTTGTCCTGTATGAATTATCATGTGTGTGGTCAGGGTGCTCTTGTGTCCAAATCTTTGACCACACTCAGAACAGACAAACGCTTTTTGTCCTGTATGAATTATCATGTGTGTGTTCAGACTGCTCTTGTGTCCAAATCTTTGACCACACTCAGAACAGACAAATGCTTTTTGGCCTGTATGAATTATCATGTGTGTTTTCAGGGTGCTCTCATGTCTAAACCTTTGACCACACTCAGAACAGACAAATGCTTTTTGTCCTGTATGAATTATCATGTGTGTGGTCAGGGTGCTCTTGTGTCCAAATCTTTGACCACACTCAGAACAGACAAACGCTTTTTGGCCTGTATGAATTATCATGTGTGTGTTCAGACTGCTCTTGTGTCCAAATCTTTGACCACACTCAGAACAGACAAATGCTTTTTGGCCTGTATGAATTATCATGTGTGCTTTCAGGTTGCCCTTTTGTCCAAATCTTTGACCACACTCAGAACAGACAAACGCTTTTTGTCCTGTCTGAATTCTAATGTCTTTGTTCAGAGTGCACTTCTGTTTCTGTCTTTTAAATGGTTTTCCGCTTGCTTGCCTCTCCTTTTGTTGCTCTGAGTTGTTCATGTGACCAGATGCTTTTCCATATTTAGAGCATTTACATTGTTTTTTCATCAGTGTTACCTGAATGAACAATATTGGTATTTTTCTGACAGTTAAAATGTGACTGAAGTTTTCTGGTCTGTTTCCAGTCATCACTGTCATCAGTCTCAGTTCCAGAACTGTCTGAACTCCTGCCACTGATATCTGGATGTAAATGACTGTTTGGACCTGAGTTGCTGGCTGGTTGTGGTCCTCCATCATCCTCTCCATCATCTTCTGCTGTCAGTGTTCTGTGTACAGATGAGCTGCTGGCTACAGGCTCAGCCTCTGTGCTCTCATCACTTCGGCTTTGATGAAGCTGTGATGACTCTGGTTTTTCATCATCATTTTCACTCTTCACAGGGACGGCAGTGAAACCAAACTTGGTGAGATCTGCCTCCTCCAGCTGCTGAAGCTGATCTCCCTGCTGACTTATCCACAGCTTCTCTTCTTCTTTAATGTCCTCCTGGTCAACACTCAGATTCCATTCCTGGTGTTCAGGGAGAGTTTCTTCTTTAATCACCAACAACGGCTGCATGTCTGCAGAGAAAACAAATTAACAATAAATGTTAGAACAACACTCACTAAAATAAAGTATCAGTGGTGAGTTTGACCTGATAACAGCAAGTTATTGCACTGATGGAACTGATAAAGTAGAAATGTACATCAGCATTTGTTTTAAATTTCACAAATTGTAATTCACGTCCTTGTCTTCCACAATTGACTATTGCAGTGTTTTATTTTTTGGATTGCTATAAAACAGTGTAGGATGTCTAGAGATGGTACAGAATTACTCTTGCTCGAGTTTTGATGAAAACCAGGAGGTTTGATCACAGACATTCTGGCTTCCCTTCCCTGAATTCGGGACTAGGTTTCAAGATTTTGTTAGACATTTCAGGCTCTAAACGGTCATGAACTCAACTATCTTGCTGAACTTGTTCAGCCTTATGTGCCTCCTCGTGCCCTGTGGTCCTTGGATGCAGACTTGCTCTGTGTCTCAAGGGTTAAAAAGAAGTCAGCAGGCTTCAGAGCCTTTTTTTGCCGTGGTCGTATCTTGTGGAACAGGCTGCCTGTTGGCATTTGAAATGTGACTTTAAGACTATTTTTATAACATATTTGTTTATAACATGTTTTTCATCTTTTTTCATCATTTTTTTTTGTTGTATTTAATTTTTTTTGTTTGTTTTTATTTTGGGATATGGGGATCTTTGTTTCTTGTTCGTCTGCAGCTTTGTTCAGCACTTTGTTGAGTTTTTTTTCCTTTATTTAAAATGCTTCACAAATGTATTATTATTACTTAGGGCAGCACGGTGGATTAGTGGTTCACACTGCTACAAGTTAAAGCGTTTTAACCAGTGGTGCCAGATGCACGATAATTATCGTATTTGTACGATAGTTTTGCCCTCTGTACGATGAATAATGGGGAAAAAAAATCCAAAATGTACGATAATTTCAGTTGGTTGCCCAAACACGCATCTCTCTGTGACACCCAAGAATCATTTTGCAGGCGTTGCACTCAGGCGGCATCAAAGACACACCACACACAGGGCTGCTGCTGGCTTTGGGCGACCGGGACAAAGTCATTTGAAAGCCCGCCCCCTCTCCATACAAAGTAATGAGTTCCCATCCAATCTCTGCCGTGACAGGAAGATTCCACAACCAACATCATCTTTTTATTTTTTCGAAATTATTTCAACAAATGCAATAACAAACGAACAAAACACAAGAGCAAAGAGATACAAGAAAAATAAAAGTTCAAGTTCCTTATGGAGGTGTCAACATTTTTTCTGTGTTCAACAAATCTGCACAAGTGGCATCAGATGACGACAGCGACCTCGAGGTTGAATTCGACTCTTTCTAGTCTGGTAATTAACACGTTTGTGTCCCTTCACAGAAAAAAAAAAAATGTTTCTAGTCTGGTAGTGCATTTGCGTTCTTTTTGTACCATAGTTTCCCCATTACTATAGGGATATTGTGAATTACTGTTTAAACATGTGACATAAAATTCTTTGGAAATAAAATAAAACAAAATGCTAAAATAGCTATGTTGTATGAGTTTTGTTTGTGTACGATCATTTCTCCCAAAATACGATAATTTTGAGGTTTTGGTATGATACTTGCATATTTCATATCTGGCAACACTGGTTTTAACTCTGAGTCAACATTACGGCGTTTTTTCCACAAACAAAAGTGTTTGTTGGACTAATTTGCCGTCACACGAACAACCAGAGGGGAAAAAAAAGAGATAACAAACCAAACACTTCAGTAAAGTTAGAAAGATATTCACAGATTCTAAGTTCACGGCTCAGTAATTCGTAAGATAAATGTTGTAGAAAACAAACCAACATTTTAACACATTAACGTCATCCACAGCTTTAAAAAAAAAAAAAACACTTACCTGATCACCGACGGCCAACAGACAAAAAGACGCAGACGACCGTCCAAAAGACAAAAGTCCACCAGATGTGTCCAGACTCAGCATTAGCAGCAGTTAGCCGCTGTTTCAACAACCTTCTCAGCTCTTCCACCTTTTCACACTAACTTCACCTTTTCTTCTTCTTCCTGTTTACTGTCGACCTTTGTGCTGCTGGAGCTGTTCAAAAACATATTCGAGGATCACAGAGTGAAGTTGATCTCTTCAGAGAACAGTTTCCAGCTAACTAGCTTTAGCTTTTGGCGCCGACGGGAAAGTTCTTCTTCGTTGCATTAAACGAACTTATGTTGCATTACCGCCACCTACTGGACCTGGACAGCAGAGACGAGGGAAAGAGGGAAAAAAGCTAAATTCTCTCCATCACCCTGTAATTCAAAGATGTTGAACGGTTGGGTTCTTCAATGTGTTCTTCACTCTGCTGTCATTGTCAGAATGCAGCAGATAATCAATAAATGACTGTGACTTTGCTCCTGTGAGCAGTTTTCCTGCCAGTCAAACTGAAGTGTGTGTGTTTGTTCCTCCATTATGTTAAGACACAGTATTACAGTCCATTTATGATGACAACATCAACAGCTTATGGACTCAAAAAGGAGTTTGGAAGCCGATGGAACCGATTATGTTTCGATGGAGATGAGAAAAACAGTTATGGGAGACTAAGTTTCTCACAAACCTGCTTCTGTTCAGTCTAAAGTAGGACCAACTGCAAGAGCAGATGAAGGCACTGAAAGAAATGAAGAGGTGTTTGTTGAACTGATCAAGTGTTGGATGATAAAAGTCTGTCTCTTGCGATAAGAGATGCAGCGGACAACGGCAAGAAGGTGCTTCAGATTCTCAGAGACATGATGCTGGTCAGATGAAGCCACGTGTGATCAGCTGGATACGGAGCTGACATCCCTTCAAAAAGCTGTTCATGAGAACATCACAGATTATATTATTCACTGATCACTATTCAGGAGCTACTTTAGTGTATTTTTGAAAACTGAGAGTGACACAGTTAAAGCTACAGAGAAGTTCATTGATGAGAAAAATCAAGAGCATCAGATCAAATAACAGCACAGAGTTTACATCTCCAGAGTTTCAGTCATGCTTTGTCTAAACACCATTCAGCAGGAGACTCAGCTCCTTATGTCCCCATCAAAATGGAACAGAGAAGAAGTCTGACCTTTCAAGGATGAGAACATTTTGGGTCGGTGTGTTGTGTCCACAAACAGAACAGAAAAATCTGGACTCACAATGTGAAAAGGGTTTTTCTTTTTATTTTTTTGTGGGTTATTGTTGGGTATTTACTCCTCCAAACATTCTTAAACCTTGATAAGACAGAGTCAAGAAACACCAGTGAGACAGGAAGTCAATTTAGCTCGCGAGTGCAGACAGTCCGTACACGTAGTACCACTGAGAGCACTGTGGACTGCTGCACGCCCACTCTTTTTATTAGGAGACGCCCTACCCCACATTGTGAAACTTGTCCTAAGGTGGGGGGAACTTCGCATGACAAGTTTCCTCCCGTAATACAAAACATCTTATGGCACGTATACTAATGATTGCAGCTGCGTGGAGAAACAGTTTCGCTTCCTTTTATTTAGTCTATCATTGAAGGTCAGCACATCCTGTTCTTGCAGGCTCGTCTGTTTGCACTTATCATCTGTTCTGCAAAAGCTTGGAGTGTCCTGTTTTGCACAGACTTTGCACAGCATAAGGTCATAAAGGTCACAACAGTCAAAATAACCTCCAGCTCTTCACTCCCAGTTCAGACTGACCCCAGTATGCTAAAACAAGTTGAACAACAAGTACATTCTCAGGGTTACTTTAAAAACAGGTGCAAAACAGCACAATAACATTTTATCAGAACAAAGACAAAGGTACAAATGTTTACACAGTGATAAACATATATACAAAATCTTTAACAGTTATGACAAAAACAGCTCTTCATATCTTGTCTTTATGTATAATGCGATTTACTTTTTGAAGGAGATTGCTTTAATGGTTTTGGCCTCCCAAAAATGTGGCCATTTGGGAGATCTTGCTCTTTGGCACTTATTTTTGTTTAATTTCTTTTCCATTGTGGCACAGTATCTTTTTGTAAATTGTGGTTCCTTTTCTCTCCAAATCTTGTGGGATAATTTACGTTGTATGTACCATGCTGCTCCATAATTTACAGTTTAAATCTGTCAATGTGGTTCCTTCTGGGACGAGTTTAGCCAGTCGGAGGTTAACTTTTGCAGGATAGTTTTGAATTTTTATTCTCCTTTAATTTAGTCAGTTTTAGATGCTCTTTCATGTCATTTTTCTTGTTTCTTCAATCTATTTGCCAGTTTCTCCTCTAATTCCTGTTGTTCTGGATTCTGTGTGCACCTGCTTATTGTTTTGTAGATGAGCTGATGAATGGCTCTCTTTTTTTTGGGGGGGGGGGGGGGCAGTGAATGACTGTGAATTATTGTGTTTGTTCAGAGTGCCCTTCTGTTTGTGTCTTTTACTCTGATCAGAACAGCTAAATGGTTGTGTCTGGTATTAATTATGGTCTGTTCAAGTTGCTCTTTTAGTCCAAACCTTTTACCACACTTAGAACAGACAAATGCTTTTGTCCTGTATGAATTATCATGTGTGTTTTCAGGGTGTCCTTTCGTCCAAATCTTTTACCACACTTAGAACAGACAAATGCTTTTTGTCCTGTATGAATTATCATTGTGTGTGTTCAGCCTGCTCTTGTGTCAAATCTTGACCACACTCAGAACAGACAAATGCTTTTTGGCCCTGTATGAATTATCATGTGTGTGTTCAGCCTGCTCTGTGTCCAAATCTTTGACCACACTCAGAACAGACAAATGCTTTTTGCCCTGTAGAATTATCATGTGTGTGTTTCAGCTGCTCTTGTGTCCAAATCTTTGACCACATCAGAACAGACAAATGCTTTTTGTCCTGTATGAATTATCATGTGTTTTTTCAGGTTGCCCTTTTCTCCAAATCTTTTACCACACTCAGAACACGACAATGCTTTTTGTCCTGTATGAATTATCATGTGTGTTTTCAGGGTGTCCTTTCGTCCAAATCTTTTACCACACTGAAACAGACAAATGCTTTTTGTCCTGTATGAATTATCATGTGTGTTTTCAGGTTGCCCTTTTCTCCCAAATCTTTTACCAAACTCAGAACAGACAAATGCTTTTTGTCCTGTATGAATTATCATGTGTGTTTTCAGGGTGTCCTTTCGTCCAAATCTTTTACCACACTGAAAACAGACAAATGCTTTTTGTCCTGTATGAATTATCATGTGTGTTTTCAGGGTGCTCTCATGTCTAAACCTTTGACCACACTCAGAACAGACAAATGCTTTTTGTCCTGTATGAATTATCATGTGTGTGGTCAGGGTGCTCTTGTGTCCAAATCTTTGACCACACTCAGAACAGACAAACGCTTTTTGGCCTGTATGAATTATCATGTGTGTGTTCAGACTGCTCTTGTGTCCAAATCTTTGACCACACTCAGAACAGACAAATGCTTTTTGGCCTGTATGAATTATCATGTGTGTGTTCAGGTTGCCCTTTTCTCCAAATCTTTGGCCACATTCAGAACAGACAAATGGTTTTTGTCCTGTCTGAATTCTAATGTCTTTGTTCAGAGTGCACTTCTGTTTCTGTCTTTTAAATGGTTTTCCGCTTGCTTGCCTCTCCTTTTGTTGCTCTGAGTTGTTCATGTGACCAGATGCTTTCCATATTTAGAGCATTTACATTGTTTTTCATCAGTGTTACTTGAATGAACAATATTGGTATTTTTCTGACAGTTAAAATGTGACTGAAGTTTTCTGGTCTGTTTCCAGTCATCACTGTCATCAGTCTCAGTTCCAGAACTGTCTGAACTCCTGCCACTGATATCTGGATGTAAATGACTGTTTGGACCTGAGTTGCTGGCTGGTGTGGTCCTCCATCATCCTCTCCATCATCTTCTGCTGTCAGTGTTCTGTGTACAGATGAGCTGCTGGCTACAGGCTCAGCCTCTGTGCTCTCATCACTTCGGCTTTGATGAAGCTGTGATGACTCTGGTTTTTCATCATCATTTTCACTCTTCACAGGGACGGCAGTGAAACCAACTTGGTGAGATCTGCCTCCTCCAGCTGCTGAAGCTGCTCTCCCTGCTGACTTATCCACAGCTTCTCTTCTTCTTTAATGTCCTCCTGGTCAACACTCAGATTCCATTCCTGGTGTTCAGGGAGAGTTTCTTCTTTAATCACCAACAACGGCTGCATGTCTGCAGAGAAACAAATTAACAATAAATGTTAGAACAACACTCACTAAAATAAGTATCAGTGGTGAGTTGACCTGATAACAGCAAGTTATTGCACTGATGGAACTGATAAAGTAGAAATGTACATCAGCATTTGTTTTAAATTTCACAATTGTAATTCACGTCCTTGTCTTCCACAATTGACTATTGCAGTGTTTTATTTTCTGGATTGCTATAAAACAGTGTAGGATGTCTAGAGATGGTACAGAATTACTCTTGCTCGAGTTTTGATGAAAACCAGGAGGTTTGATCACAGACATTCTGGCTTCCCTTCCCTGAATTCAGGACTAGGTTTCAAGATTTTGTTAGACATTTCAGGCTCTAAACGGTCATGAACTCAACTATCTTGCTGAACTTGTTCAGCCTTATGTGCCTCCTCGTGCCCTGTGGTCCTTGGATGCAGACTTGCTCTGTGTCTCAAGGGTTAAAAAGAAGTCAGCAGGCTTCAGAGCCTTTTTTTGCCGTGGTCGTATCTTGTGGAACAGGCTGCCTGTTGGCATTTGAAATGTGACTTTAAGACTATTTTTATAACATATTTTTCTGCCGAATGTAATTAAGGTTTTTCATCTTTTTTTCATCATTTTTTTTGTTGTATTTAATTTTTTTGTTTGTTTTTATTTGGGATATGGGGATCTTTGTTTCTTGTTCGTCTGCAGCTTTGTTCAGCACTTTGTTGAGTTTTTTTCCTTTATTTAAAATGCTTCACAAATGTATTATTATTACTTAGGGCAGCACGGTGGATTAGTGGTTCACACTGCTACAAGTTAAAGCGTTTTAACCAGTGGTGCCAGATGCACGATAATTATCGTATTTGTACGATAGTTTTGCCCTCTGTACGATGAATAATGGGGAAAAAAAAATCCAAAATGTACGATAATTTCAGTTGGTTGCCCAAACACGCATCTCTCTGTGACACCCAAGAATCATTTTGCAGGCGTTGCACTCAGGCGGCATCAAAGACACACCACACACAGGGCTGCTGCTGGCTTTGGGCGACCGGCACAAAGTCATTTGAAAGCCCGCCCCCTCTCCATACAAAGTAATGAGTTCCCATCCAATCTCTGCCGTGACAGGAAGATTCCACAACCAACATCATCTTTTTTTTTTTTTTGAAATTATTTCAACAAATGCAATAACAAACGAACAAAACACAAGAGCAAAGAGATACAAGAAAAATAAAAGTTCAAGTTCCTTATGGAGGTGGTCAAACATTTTTTTCTGTGTTCAACAAAATCTGCACAAGTGGCATCAGATGACGACAGCGACCTCGAGGTTGAATTCGACTCTTTCTAGTCTGGTAATTAACACGTTTGTGTCCTTCACAGAAAAAAAAAATGTTTCTAGTCTGGTAGTGCATTTGCGTTCTTTTTGTACCATAGTTTCCCCATTACTATAGGGATATTGTGAATTACTGTTTAAACATGTGACATAAAATTCCTTTGGAAATAAAATAAAAAAAAATGCTAAAATAGCTATGTTGTATGAGTTTTGTTTGTGTACGATCATTTCTCCCAAAATACGATAATTTTGAGGTTTTGGTATGATACTTGCATATTTCATATCTGGCAACACTGGTTTTAACTCTGAGTCAACATTACGGCGTTTTTTCCACAAACAAACGTGTTTGTTGGACTAATTTGCCGTCACACGAACAACCAGAGGGAAAAAAAAAGAGATAACAAACCAAACACTTCAGTAAAGTTAGAAAGATATTCACAGATTCTAAGTTCACGGCTCAGTAATTCGTAAGATAAATGTTGTAGAAAACAAACCACATTTTAACACATTAACGTCATCCACAGCTTTAAAAAAAAAAAAAAACACTTACCTGATCACCGACGGCCAACAGACAAAAAGACGCAGACGACCGTCCAAAGACAAAAGTCCACCAGATGTGTCCAGACTCAGCATAGCAGCAGTTAGCCGCTGTTTCAACAACCTTCTCAGCTCTTCCACCTTTTCACACTAACTTCACCTTTTCTTCTTCTTCCTGTTTACTGTCGACCTTTGTGCTGCTGGAGCTCTTCAAAAAACATATTCGAGGATCACAGAGTGAAGTTTGATCTGTTCAGAGAAGAGTTTCCAGCGTCTCCAGCTAACTAGCTTTAGCTTTTGGCGCCGACGGGAAAGTTCTTCTTCGTTGCATTAAACGAACTTATGTTGCATTACCGCCACCTACTGGACCTGGACAGCAGAGACGAGGGAAAGAAATGGAAAAAAAGCTAAATTCTCTCCATCACCCTGTAATTCAAAGATGTTGAACTGTTGTGTTCTTCAATGTGCTCTTCACTCTGCTGTCATTGTCAGAATGCAGCAGATAATCAATAAATAACTGTGACTTTGCTCCTGTGAGCAGTTTTCATGCCAGTCAAACTGAAGTGTGTGTGAGTTGTTCCTCCATTATGTTAAGACACAGTATACACGTCCATTTATGATGACAACACTCAACAGGTTATGGACTCAAAAAGGAGTTTGGAAGCCGATGGAACCGATATGTTTCGATGGCGATGAGAAAACAGTTATGGGGACTAAGTTTCTCACAAACCTGCTTCTGTTCGGTCTAAAGAAGACCAAACTGCAAGAGCCAGATGAAGGCGCTGAAAGAAATGAAGAGGTGTTGTTGAACTGATTCAAGTGTTGGCTGATAAAGTCTGTTCTTGCGATGAGAGATGCAGCGGACGACGGCAAGAAGGTGCTTAGATTCCAGAGACCATGATGCTGGTCAGATGAAGCCACGTGTGATCAGCCTGGATACGGAGCTGACATCCCTTCAAAAAGCTGTTCATGAGAACATCACAGATTATATTATTCACTGATCACTATTCAGGAGCTACTTTAATGTATTTTTGAAAACAGAGGTGACACAGTTAAAGCTACACAGAAGTTCATTGATGAGAAAATCAAGAGCATCAGATAACAGCACAGAGTTTACATCTCCAGAGTTTCAGTCATGGCTTGTCTAAACACCATTCAGCAGGAGACCTCAGCTCCTTATTGTCCCCATAAAATGGAACAGAGAAGAAGTCTGACCTTTCAAGGATGAGAAACATTTGGGTCGGTGTGTGTGTCCACAAACAGAACAAGAAAAATCTGACTCACAATGTGAAAAAGGGTTTTTTCTTTTGTGGGGTTATGACAAAAACAGCTCTTCATATCTTGTCTTTTATCCAGACACAGGAGAGAACTCAAAAACAGGTTGGTGAAGTTCATCACCAAATGTGTAAATGAGTGTCAGACTCAGACAGATCTGGACATGAGAGAAAAGATTCTGTACAAGGAGACGACTGAAAGCCACCAACCAAAACTGACATCATCAAACCAATCAGACAGGAGCCTAAAGCAGAGATTAGAGACACGGATACAACTACAGGGAGGATGAGAGTCCACATAGTCCACGTTATCCAAGAAGGGAGAGGAGAAGTATATCTGATATACACCGAACTCTGAAGGAGGCCATGAAGTCATCAAATTCAGATTTGTGGGTCAGAAGTATGAAGGAGGAAATCGATTCTCTGACAGTGAGTCCAAGGACTTCATCCTGATACCTGATATCAGTCAGGGTGCTGTTGTTAGTCTGTAGATGTCTGTGTGTCCTTCCAGGGAGATGCCTCCTCAGACCATCACTGACCCACCAAACCGGTCGTGCTGAGTGATGTTGCAGGCAGCATAACATTCTCCACAGCTTCTCCAAAACCTTTCACGATCTGTCACATGTGCTCAGGTTGAACCTGCTCTCATCTGAGAAAAAGCAGGATCCTGCTGTCTGGTGGCAAAGTCCACTTAGGACACAGCACAGAACCAGAACTCTGCACCAGAACAGGCGTTTTAAAACTGAACAGACACAGTGTAAGAACGGGTTTGAATACACCAGAGAGGACAACACTGCCCACTCGTGGAATAAAGTTGCAGGAGAGCTGCTTATTGGGGTTTAGAAATTGAGCTGCGTTAACATTATAGCTGATTGACTGAATCTGACCTTTTCGGTGTCTGCGTGATGCAGTGTACACTTTAAACAGTTACAAACATATATGTATGTACTTGTAATCTATTTTTTTTGTTTACCCCTCACAACATAACCTGGTTGTTTAACAAAATATACGAGGGCAGGCTGAAAGTTTCTAAGGCTCACATAAAGGAGTAATGCCAGTTCAGTGAAACTTGGCAGCATCAAGTTTAAACTCTTCTGATGACTAACTGTGTGTTGTGTTTGCAGGTTATATACTACTTTATGGTTCATAGCTGAGTGGAAAGTTCGTGGTAGCGGGTTGTTGCAGGTGAAAATGGACAAAATCTGGATCGTTGGGTCAGAAAGTACCTGCAGAAGAAGGTGTTAACACCCAAAGACCTTCATGCCAATATGGTTGCGACATTAGGGGATAATGCTCCCTCCATATCTACAGTGCAGAAGCTGGGCAGCTTGAATATAAGAGGGGTAGAGAGTCTTGAAGACGACCCAAGGTCTGGACGACCTGTCAACAGCTACAACGCAGAAAAACATGATCTTGTTCATGAAATGGTGATGGATGACAGGCGATTGATGATAAATCAGCTAGTAGAAGCTTTTTGCAGGATAGTTAGATTTTTTTTTTATTTCTCCTTTAATTAATCAGTTTTGGATGCACTTTCATGTCCATTTTTCTTGAGTGAACACAAAGTGTTGATTTTGGAGTTCAGTAACATTCACACGTGGCTGAGTTTGGCTCTGATTCAAACCGGATCAGATTTTCATCAGTCTGAACTGAGACTGAGATGAGGACTGAAGGTCACTTGAGTGGCGTCTCTGGCCTGTTTAAGTGCCACACTTTGATCTCATCCGCTGATTTTGCTGCCGCTGTCTCACAAAGCAGACAACAACTTGACCTCATGATGACTCAGTTGTTTTAACCGACACCAGCGGTCGCTCTATTTTTAGAACTGTTTCCTTTAATTCAGTTTCTCTGCGGGAAAATCTACAAAATCTTCTTGAAACAATCACTTTGGACACGACCTTCAGTCCATCACCTGCTCACTTCTCTCAGCTGTGACGTCTCCTCACAGCACTTTGTCCTGGTTGACCTCCGACCTTGATAAGCTCCGCCCTCTTACCTCCAACATCCAGCTGACTGAAGCTGTCAGAAACCTGATCAGAGCAGCTGAACAGCAGCGTTGTAAATCTGGACACCCTGTTGTCCTCAGTTCATGTCCGTCTCTTCTGTCATGTTGATCTTCCAGCATTTCTGCTGCCAAATTGTCCATGACAGAATCAGAAACGCCGCTGATTCAGGAAAAATGTTGTTCCCCTTTAAGACACTCCTCGTTCCACCTCCACCATCGACCTCTGACCTTACAGGTAGCAGCAGCAGACATCATGAACCGTTCTAGTTAATAACCAGAGCTCACCGGGTTTATTCTCCTAATTATTTCCCTGCACTATGCAGGTGAGGAAAATGATGACACACCCCAAATAAAATTCTTTACCAACAGCTGTAAATTCTGTAAGAATCACTTTAGTGTTTACACTATTGTGTAAATAGACTTGTGAATAAAACCTGAAGTAGCAGCTGAAATGTTGACAGCAGTGTGTCGACTGGATCAGAAGACAGAAATTTAATGGAAAAATTTTTGCTGGAAGTTGAGATTCTCCTCCAAAAATTCAATGACTGTTTAAAATTCCTTGAATACCATCTTGTGGTGATTTTTTTCTCTCTTGTGCAATTTGGGAACTTGTACAACTGCAGGTGAATTTATCAGAAACTGGAGGGAAGGTAGCAGTTTGGTGAATTTTGTTTTCTAAACACACAGTATTTGTTTTCAACAAATTTATAAGTTTTGCAAAGAACTGAGAACCGTTTTTAAATTATTCAACCTAATATAAAACAAAATGAAAATTTTGCATGAATTTTACCTTAATTAAATTCATAATTTTACTAAAATTATTTCCTATATATCCACAGGGATGAATTATGAACAGAGTTACTTTAGAAGAATACCAACAGAATTAAAATCTATCAAAAACTGAAAAAAAAAAAAGTGTTTTGGTGAATTTCACTATTTTCACCATAAAAAATTTCTACAATTTCCAAAACAATTCAAAAGTTCAATATTGTGTGAGGAAGGATTGTAAATCAGTGTTTAGATGAAACAAACAAAACGAATCATCAAAATCCATCAAGAACTGAAGGAAAAAAATTGGTGAATGTCAGTTTTCTCCCTAACAAGTCTATATTTCCTTAAAAATTACAATTCCAACATTAAGACATTATTACACTCAGAGAAACAGATATGGGGTCAGATGGTGTATGAACTGTTTATGTCATATCCATGAAAAGAGACTAATTCAAATGTGAGCAAGTGGGGTGTTGACATTTGTATTTTAGTGCTCCCATTTGTCATTTTATCATTGTTTTATGGTTGGTTTGTTGTGCAGCCAATCACGGCTTGTTGTTGATGTGACGTGTCTATTTGACCACGCTGTAGCCACACGCGAAACAAAGTGTGGGGTGTGCCGCTTCCTGTGGGCAGACGACGAAAAGAAGCGCGAACACTGTGTTGCATGTTTTGACGTTTAAACGCTGTGCATAACTGTGCTATGGCATAACTAATAAAATTGGCCAGATTTAGACATGAGATCTGCTCCATCCAAAGTGGGATGGATGCCGTCTCTCCTAAAAGTAAAAAGTAATAATAATGTAAATAACATGCTGTTGTCGTGTGGCATGCATTTTCTGCGTTCCTCCATTCACTGCCAGTCGCCCAAAATGACAGCTATTCACTCTCGTCTAACTCGGGTGAATAGCTGTCATTTTGGGCGACTGGGGTGAACGTCGGGCCTATGAAAATGCATACCGCCCTCCAAAAGCATGTTATTGTATTATCACTTTACCGGGGCATCGTAGATTTACATCGACGCTACCTGGCTATACCCGCCCGCTGTGCGCAAACAAATGATGTCATAGCGCGCAGCCCAAGAACTGTCTGCAGAAGGGGGGAAAAAAACTCTGCAGAGGAAAAGATGAAATGTGAGAAGTGTGTTTTGGTCCCAATATGGATATTCCGGATGATTTTCTCATGGATATACAATGAACAGCAGCTAAAGCAGCCAGCTTGATGAGGACACACTGGCTAAATTGGAGAGCAGCGCGCGCCAGCTAGCCGACACGACAAAAGTTTTTTTGTGTACACGTTACGTGTCGTGCATCTCAGTAAAAAGTGATCATAATGCAAATAACGTTGTCGTGCGGCATGCATTTTCTGAAAATGAATACCGCCCTCCAAAAGCATGTTATTGTATTATGATTAGTTATTATTACTACTATTATTGTTGTTTCTATTATTATTATTGATATATAAATAAAAATGAATAAAATAATACAATTTGTAATACATTTAACTCTTTTTACGACAACAAACGCTGAGCCATGAATTATTATACAGAGAACAAATGTGCTGACAGCTGCAACAGCTTAATGCTAACTTTAACATTGAGAACGCCATAGGCATATGCTCTTTGTGGTTTTAGTGGGGAAAAATTAAGATTAAACGAAATTGAATTGAAAAGCCTTTATTCATGCCTCAATGGGGAAATTTCAGATTTACACACTCACATTCCACAGACAAACCACAATTAATCCACAATTATTACTTGTTTACCGTAATAATGGCACACATCAGAAATTAAGACAACACACATGGGTGATTCTTTAACTACAGGCACTATTGGCCTTGTAAATGTAATTTCCACCACACCATTGCCTTACAATATAAAGCGCCTTGGGGCAACTGTTTGTTGTGATTTGGCGCTATATACATGTGCTCTGATGTCACTGTTTATCTCCATAGAAACTACCCAAACAATCTTTCAAACTGTTTAGGGACATTACAGTGTTGTGGTGGAAATTACGGCAATAGTGTGGGACAACTACATTTTGTTAATAAAATCACAACAGTTGTATGACATTGAATACCCCAATTATGTTATGATTATTTTACTGATTTTATTCAGAGATATTTTAAAACATTAGAAAAAATGTTTCTTTACCATTCATTTTTATCATTGAAGATCAAATGTCTGTGGTGGGACAAGCACAAAACGGCAATATTTGCATATAATGATGCTGAAAAAAGGTGAAAAAGTCAATAGACTACTAGAACAAATTGCTTAACACACTTTCATTGTAAAGATAACTATAAAAGTGTGAAATTTCCCCTTTTTTCTGTTTTTTTTCTGTCAGAGACGTCATGTTCCTACTAGAAATCTGTGTCTCTCTGTCTTTCACTTTGGTTCTTGGGTTTGAGGTGGAGGTTTAGCTGAGAAATTTGAGGATTCAAACACAGACACACGCACTCAGATACAGACAGACAGGCGCGCGGCACACACACACACACACACACACACACACAGTTTGTGTGGAGAAACCATGTTTCTACTCTGCTTCTGAAAAAAGTTCAATTTTCAAAACAGAAAAAGAAACCATTTAGCTGTTACCCTCTTTGAAAAAAATTGTCATGAAAGAGAAATTTGAGGATTCAAACACAAGTGCACATGCAAACACAGACACACATGCACGCATGCACACTGATACAGACAGACACACAGTTTTTGTGGAGGAACCATGTTTCTGCTCTGCTCCCGAAAAAAATTACAATTGTCAAAACAGAAAAGAAACCATCTGGCTGTTTTTATTATGAAAGAGTAATGTAAAGATACCAACACACCCTGTTTATGTTTTTATTATGAAAGCGTAATGTAAAGATACCAACACACACACCTGTTTATGTTGAGAATCCATGTTTCTGCTCCGCTCCCGAAAAAAATTCAGACAGCTGTCAAAACAGAAAAAGAAACCATTTGGCTGTTTGCCTCTTTGAAAAATATTGCCATGAAAGAGAAATCTGAGGATTCACACACAAGTGCACTTGCAACCACACACACACACAGTTTTTGTGGAGAAACCATGTTTCTCCTGTCCTCCTGAAAAAAGTTGAGGCATTTCTCAACACAGAGAAAGAAACCATCTGGCTGTTTTTATTATGAAAGAGTAATGTAAAGATACCCACCCACACACACACACACTTTTTGTGGAGGAACCACGTTTCTGCTCTGCTCCCGAAAAAAAATTGCAACAATTGTCAAAACAGAAAAGAAACCATCTGGCTGTTACCCTCTTTGAAAACTATTGCCATGAAAGAGAAATTTGAGGATTCAAACACAAGTGCACATGCAAACAGACACAAATGCACGCATGCACACTGATACAGACAGACAGACACACGCACACGCCCTGTTTATGTTGAGAAACCATGTCTATCAATCCGTTATCTTAAAAATACTGCTATTGACAATCATGCTAATAATAATAACCATGATGATGATGATGATCATAATAATAATACCAACAACAATAATAACACTAATATGCTGCGTATTACTACACAATTAGGTAACAGCTCAAAAACGGTTTCCGTTGGGGTTTTACATAATTATTGTATGGCCTTGCCTTACAATATAAAGCGCCTTGGGGCAACTGTTTGTTGTGATTTGGCGCTATATAAAAAAATTGATTGATTGATTGATTGAATAATACGAACCCAAACCGTTACTGGATCAAATCAAATCAAAATAATTGTTTCTGAATCTGAATCAGGCCCAATTCATTCCCAGGCTGGTGTCGTGCCAAAGTAGTTCTCCTCGTCAGAATGTGTATTGCCTGGCGCGGGAGTGCGCACTCACTCAGGGCAGCGCTGACAGATTCTGGCAGGTCGACAGATGGTGGCTGCCACAAAATGTATCCCCTATGCAAGTGGACTAAATAAAGACAAAAACTTCTCATATTTACTGTAGGAATTGGGTATGAGCTAAAGTATATACAATATGAAACACGTGATGGTAGGGTGTAATACCAGGTATAAAGACAGAGGATACAAATTCTGGCAATCTGACAGATGGTGGCTGCCAGAAAATGTATCCCCTATGCACTCTACAAATAAAGATAAACTACCTCAAATTTACTGTAGTAATTGGGAATGAGCGAAGGTATATATGAAGTGGAATTATCTGATGGTCTTGTGTAGCACCCAGAGAACCCACACAAACTGGGGAGTAGAACATGCAAACGCCACAGGGTGGAAATCGATCCCAATGACCTTCTTGTTATGAGGCAACTGTGCGAACCACGAACCACCGTGCTTATTCATCTGAAAGATACAGACAGATATCAGGGGTGGTGGCCAAGTGTTTTGTGCACTTGGTTTCACTGCTGAAGGTTCGTGGTTTGAACTTCACCCCTGCCACATTTCACTGTGTAACGTGATGTTGCAGCAGGAAGGGCATCTGGTGTACAGCTTGTGCCAAATCAACATGCAGGCCCTCCTTGCATCTGCTGTGGTGACCCTGAGTAAAATCAAGGGAGCAGCCAAAAGGACTTAATATATTTGAAAATTTTAGCAAAACAACAAGGTTTAATATCAGCATGGCCATGCTAATTCAACATGAAAAAGACCATCAAAATTACAGGTTTAAACTGTAAAATTTACATAAATATGTATGTGCAAACCATTTACATATTCATTGTAATTTTGACAGAATTCCCCTGGAAACCACAGCTGACAGATTTTTTTCTGTAAAAACTGGATTTTTTTTACAGTGTAAAAGTTGAATTTTATTTCTTGGAAACCCAAACAACCATCACCCACATCACGTTTGTCTGCTTATCTTTTATTTAAAACAGAAAAAGTCACAAACAAGTACAAGAGTGGTACAGTTTATAATGGTTCATATTTAATCTCGAATGAATGAAATGAACCGAAAAGAAAGTGAAATCATTGAATTATCTTGACAGTAGTGCAATCATAAACGTCTTAAAGCGTGTTTTTATATATAAACAAACGTCGTCGATTTGTTGGACACCGTTTCTGTGTCTGTGCGTGTAATCGACGTGAAGACACTGCGTGCATTAAATGTCGCCTAAAAATATGAAACTTATTTTTTAATGTCATGTATTGAACAACCAACATGCTGTTATTTTTGTCTGGAAAGGAGGAAATCATTTAAAGCGCTGCAATGAGGCAGTGCACGCTCCCGCGCCAGGGGATAACATTCTGACGGGGATAAGTACTTTGGCACGACACCTGTCGTCGGCTGCCTGAGTGATCCGCCGCCTGACCAATCAACAGTCTGTGCATCTGATGCGTGTCGGTCACGTGATTTCTAGAAAACGATGAGCTTCGAATCAGGGCTTCAGTCATTGCAGGACTCGACATGTGGTTCAGAGTTTGACACAGTTCACAGCCTGCGCACGCGGCGCTACAAGTTAAAGCGTTTAACCAGAGTTGCCAGATGTACGATAATTATCGTATTTGTACGATAGTTTTGCCCTCTGTATGATGAATAATGGGAAAAAAATCCAAATGTACTATAATTTCAGTTGGTTGCCAAAACACGCATCTCTCTGTGACACCCAAGAATCATTTTGCAGGCGTTGCACTCAGGCGGCATCAAAGACAAACCACACACAGGGCTGCTGCTGGCTTTGGCCACCTGGGACAAAGTCATTTGAAAGCCCGCCCCCTCTCCATACAAAGTAATGAGTTCCATCCAATCTGTGCCGTGACAGGAAGATTCCCCAACCAACATCTTTTTTTTTTCGAAACTTTATTTCAACAAATGCATTAACAAACGAACAAAACACAAGAGCAAAGAGATACACAAGAAAAATAAAAAAAGTTCAAGTTCCTATTGAAGGTGTCAACATTTTTCTGTGTTCAACAAAATCTGCACAAGTGGCATCGGATGGCGACAGCGACCTCGAGGTTGAATTTGACTCTTTCTAGTCTGGTAATTAACACGTTTGTGTCCCTTCACAGAAAAAAAAAAATCTCTAGTCTGGTAGTGCATTTGCGTTCTTTTTGTACCATAGTTTCCCCATTACTATAGGGATATTGTGAATTACTGTTTAAAAATGTGACATAAAATCCTTTGGAAATAAAAAAAAACGCTAAAATAGCTACGTTGTATGCGTTTTGTTTGTGTACGATAATTTCTCCCAAAATATGATAATTTTGAGGTTTTGGTACGATAGTTGCATATTTCATATCTGGCAACACTGGTTTTAACTACGAGTCAACATTACGGCGTTTTTTCCACAAACGAACGTGTTTGTTGGACTAATTTGCCGTCACACGAACAACCAGAGGGGAAAAAAAAACGAGATAACAAACCAAACACTTCAGCAAAGTTAGAAAGATATTCACAGATTCTAAGTTCACGGCTCAGAAATTCGTAAGAGAAATGTTGTAGAAAAACAAACCAACATTTTAACACATTAACGTCATCCACAGCTTAAAAAACAACAAAAAGAAACACTTACCTGATCACCGACGGCCAACAGACAAAAAGACGCAGACGACCGTCCAAAAGACAAAAGTCCACCAGATGTGTCCAGACTCAGCATTAGCAGCAGTTAGCCGCTGTTTCAACAACCTTCTCAGCTCTTCCACCTTTTCACACTAACTTCACCTTTTCTTCTTCTTCCAGTTTACTGTCGACCTTTGTGCTTCTGGAGCTCTTCAAAAAACATATTCGAGGATCACAGAGTGAAGTTTGATCTGTTCAGAGAAGAGTTTCCAGCGTCTCCAGCTAACTAGCTTTAGCTTTTGGCGCCGACAGGAAAGTTCTTCTTCGTTGCATTAAACGAACTTATGTTGCATTACCGCCACCTACTGGACCTGGACAGCAGAGACGAGGGAAAGAAAGGAAAAAAGCTAAATTCTCTCCATCACCCTGTAATTCAAAGATGTTGAACTGTTGTGTTCTTCAATGTGTTCTTCACTCTGCTGTCATTGTCAGAGTGCAGCAGATAATCAATAAATGACTGTGACTTTGCTCCTGTGAGCAGTTTTCCTGTCAGTCAAACAACTGAAGTGTGTGAGTTTGTTCCTCCATTATGTTAAGACACAGTATTACAGTCCATTTATGATGACGACATCAACAGCTTATGGACCCAGGAAGGAGTTTGGAAGCCGAAGGAACCAATTATGTTTCGATGGAGATGAGAAAAACAGAGTTATGGGAGACTAAGTTTCTCACAAACCTGCTTCTGTTCAGTCTAAAGAGGACCAAACTGCAAGAGCCAGATGAAGACACTGAAAGAAGTGAAGAGGTGTTTGTTGAACTGATTCAAGTGTTGGATGATAAAAGTCTGTCTCTTGCGATGAGAGATGCAGCGGACGACGGCAAGAAGGTGCTTCAGATTCTCAGAGATCATGATGCTGGTCAGATGAAGCCACGTGTGATCAGCCTGGATACGGAGCTGACATCCCTTCAAAAAGCTGTTCATGAGAACATCACAGATTATATTATTCACTGATCACTATTCAGGAGCTACTTTAGTGTATTTTTGAAAACTGAGAGTGACACAGTTAAAGCTACAGAGAAGTTCCTTGATGATGGAGCATCTTATGGAAAAATCAAGAGCATCAGATCAAATAACAGCACAGAGTTTACATCTCCAGAGTTTCAGTCATTGCTTTGTCAAAACACCATTCAGCAGGAGACCTCAGCTCCTTATTGTCCCCATCAAAATGGAACAGAGAAGAAGTCTGACCTTTCAAGGATGAGAACATTTGGGTCGGTGTGTTGTGTCCACAAACAGAACAAGAAAAATCTGGACTCACAATGTGAAAAAGGGTTTTTCTTTTTTTTTGTGGGTTATGACAAAAACAGCTCTTCATATCTTGTCTTTTATCCAGACACAGGAAGAGAACTCAAAAACAGGTTGGTGAAGTTCATCACCAAATGTGTAAATGAGTGTCAGACTCAGACAGATCTGGACATGAGAGAAAAGATTCTGTACAAGGAGACGACTGAAAGCCACCAACCAAAACTGACATCATCAAACCAATCAGACAGGAGCCTAAAGCAGAGATTAGAGACACGGATACAACTACAGGGGAGGATGAGAGTCCACACAGTCCACGTTATCCAAGAAGGGAGAGGAGAAGTTATATCTGATATACACCGAACTCTGAAGGAGGCCATGAAGTCATCAAATTCAGATTTGTGGGTCAGAAGTATGAAGGAGGAAATCGATTCTCTGACAGTGAGTCCAAGGACTTCATCCTGATACCTGATATCAGTCAGGGTGCTGTTGTTTAGTCTGTAGATGTCTGTGTGTCCTTCCAGGGAGATGCCTCCTCAGACCATCACTGACCCACCAAACCGGTCGTGCTGAGTGATGTTGCAGGCAGCATAACATTCTCCACAGCTTCTCCAAAACCTTTCACGTCTGTCACATGTGCTCAGGTTGAACCTGCTCTCATCTGAGAAAAAGCAGGATCCTGCTGTCTGGTGGCAAAGTCCACTTAGGACACAGCACAGAACCAGAACTCTGCACCCAGAACAGGCGTTTAAAACTGAACAGACACAGTGTAAGAACGGTTTGAATTACACCAGAGAGGACAAACTGCCCACTCGTGGAATAAAGTTTGCAGAAGGAGAGCCTGCTTATTGAGCCTTTAGAAATTGAGCTGCGTTCACATTACAAGCTGAAGTGACTTGAATCTGACCTTTTTTTGTGTCTCTGTGATGCAGTGTACAATTTAACAAATTACAACATATATGTATGTACTTGTAATCTATTTTTTTGTTTACCCTCACCACATAACCTGGTTGTTTAATAAAATATACAGTTAATTTAATAAAATATACGGGGGTATGCTGAAAGGTTCTAAGGCTCACTATAAAGGAGTAATGCCAGTTCAGTGAAACTTGGCATGCATCAAGTTAAACTCTTCTGATGACTAACTGTGTTGTTTGTTTGCAGGTTATATACTACTTTATGGTTCATAGCTGAGTTTGAAAGTTCGTGGTAGAAGGGTTTCAGCGAAAATGGACAAAATCTGGCATTATATTGTCATTAAGTACCTGCAGAAGAAGAGGTTAACACCCAAGGACATTCATGCCGATATGGTTGCAACATTAGGGGATAATGCTCCCTCCATATCTACAGTGCAGAAGCGAGCAGCTGAATATAAGAGGGGTAGAGAGTCTTGAAGACGACCCAAGGTCTGGACGACCTGTAACAGCCAGAACCCAGAAAAACATTGACCTTGTTCATGAAATGGTGATGGAGGACAGGCGATGATGATAAATCAGCTAGTAGAAGCTTTTTGAAGGAATAGTTCAGAATTTTTTATTCTCCTTAATTAATCAGTTTTGGATGCACTTTCATGTCCATTTTTCTTGAGTGAACACAAAGTGTTTGATTTTGGAGTTCAGTAACATTCACACGTGGCTGAGTTTGGCTCTGATTCAAACCAGATCAGATTTTCATCAGTCTGAACTGAGACTGAGATGAGGACTGAAGGTCACTCGAGTGGCGTCTCTGGACTCTTTAAGCGCACACTTTGATCTCATCCCTGATTTTGCTGCCGACTGTCTCACAAAGACGACAAACAACTTGACCTCATGATGACTCAGTTGTTTTACCGACGACACAGCGGTCGCTCTATTTTTCAGACTGTTTCCTTTAATTCAGTTTCTCTGCAGGAAAATCTACAAAATCTTCTTGAAACAATCACTTTGGACACGACCTTCAGTCCATCACCTGCTCACTTCTCTCAGCTGTGACGTCTCCTCACAGCACTTTGTCCTGGTTGACCTCCAGCCTTGATAAGCTCCGCCCTCTTACCTCCAACATCCAGCTGACTGAAGCTGTCAGAAACCTGATCAGAGCAGCTGAACAGCAGCGTTGTAAATCTGGACACCCTGTTGTCCTCAGTTCATGTCCGTCTCTTCTGTCATGTTGATCTTCCAGCATTTCTGCTGCCAAATTGTCTTCATGACAGAATCAGAAACGCCGCTGATTCAGGAAAAATGTTGTTCCCCTTTAAGACACTCCTCGTTCCACCTCCACCATCGACCTCTAACCTTACAGGTACAGCAGCAGACATCATGAACCAGTTCTAGTTAATAACCAGAGCTCACCCGGGTTTATTCTCCTAATTATTTCCCTGCACTATGCAGGTGAGGAAATGATGACACACCCCAAATAAAATTCTTTACCAACAGCTGTAAATTCTGTAAGAGTCATTTTAGTGTTTAAACTATTGAGTAAATAGACTTTTGAATAAAACCTGAAGTAGCAGCTGAAATGTTGACAGCAGTGTGTCGACTGGATCAGAGGACAGAAATTTACTGGAAATATTTTGCTGGAAGTTGAGATTCTCCTCCAAAAATTCAATGACTGTTTAAAATTCCTTGAATACCATCTTGTGGTGATTTTTCTCTCTCTCATACAATTTGGGAATTTGTACAACTGTGGGTGAATTTCATGGTTTTTCATGACCAATCAACAGGGAAGAACAGAACTTCAAACAAAACCAAATTCACCAGTTTGGTGAATTTTATTATTTTCCAAACACACAATATTTGTTTTCAACAAAAATCATAATTTTGTGAAAAGAACTGAGAACAGTGTTTAAATAAATCAAACCTAATATGAATCAAAATGAAAACTTTTGCATGAATTTCACCTTAATGAAATCCATTTTTTACTAAATTTATTATTTCATATATCCACAAGGATGAATTATGAACAGTGTTTAGAAGAAACAACAAACCACCAGAATTAAAATATATCAGAAACTGAAAGAGGAAAAAAGTGTTTTGGTGAATTTCACTATTTCACCATAAAATTTCTACCAATTTTCCAAAACAATTCAAAAGTTCAATATTATGAGAGGAAGGATTGTAAATCAGTGTTTAGATGAAACAAAGCAAAAACAATCAAATCCATCAAGAAGTGAAGGAAAAAATTTGGTGAATTTCAGTTTTCACCCTAAAAAGTCCATATTTTTCCTTAAAAATGTATAATTCCAAACAATAAGACATTATTACACTCAGAGAAACAGATATGGGGTCAGATCGTGCCAAAACGACTCGTTAAAAAAAAAAAAAAAAAAACACACTCAGGCATATAATATATTTCACACACGTAGATATTAATTGCGTGCAAAGATGTCATGCCAAAAACAAAAAGTATCCCAATGTATCTCCCTTCATCCAACTTGCATGTTTTCTGTTTTTGTCTTTTTACTTTTGTGATTGTGCATTTGAGCATTTATCCAGTCCAATTCCATATCAATATCTTTGGAGAACTTATGAACAGTTTCCACGAGCTGACTGTGTCCCTTTTTTGTGTTGGCAGAGATTTTCAAATCATCCATGAACAGCAGATGGGTCACACGTTTTTGATTTTCTTTCCTCTGTCTCTACTTAAGTCATACCTGATGTCATTGCTCCTTCAGGATCTTGCTGAGTGGGTTTATGATTAAACAGAATAAAGTGGTGAGAGTCTGTCTCCCTGAAATATTCCTCTCTGAACTCGTATGTCTGGGATTGTTATTTGTCCCTCTGTGTGATTGAGGGTGATGGTGGTGTTCCACTTGTTCATTTGTGCTCTCAGGAAAGATCTATTTCCTCATTGATGTTGTAGAGTTCTAAGCACCTCATGATCCAGGAGTGTGGTCACGCTGTCAAATGCCTTTTGTAGTCAATCCAAGCCATGCTGAGGTTCCTCCTCCTTTTTTGCAGTCCTCCAGGATAGATTTGTCTATCAGTAACTAGTCTTTAGCTCCTAATCTTCTTCTGGAACAACCTTTCTGTTCATTTTCCAGGTAGCCACCAGTGTCCAGATGTTCATAAATGTCATCAGTTATGATTCCTGTCAGTCATTGTACGTTGTTGTTAGGCAGCAGATGGGTCTGTACTTGTTGGGAAGCTGTGTTTTCCTTGGTCTTTGGTAGTAGGCTTGTGTTCCCAGTCGTTAGCCAGTCTGGTGTGTCCTCTTCTCGTTCAATATTTTTGTGAAAGTCACAGCATAATGGTGGTGCAATGTTGTCAGTCTTTTCAGCCAAAAATTTGTGATTTTGTTGATGCCAGGTTCCTTGAAGTTACTGTATTCACTCATTTTCTTCTGATCTCCATTTGTTTTTGTTTATCTGTTTTGCTTGTGGGTGATTCTTTAACTATGGGCACTATTGGCCTTGTAAATGTAATTTCCACCACACCATTGCCTTACAATATAAAGCGCCTTGGCGCAACTGTTTGCTGTGATTTGGTGCTATATACATGTGCTCTGATGTCACTGTTTATCTCCATAGAAACTACCCAAACAATCTTTCATACAAACTGTTTAAAAGGGACATTACAGTGTTGTGGTGGAAATTACGGCAATAGTGTGGGACAACTACATTTTGTTTAAAAAAAATCACAAGTTGTATGACACTGAATACCACAATTATGTTTTGATTATTTTACTGATATTTTATTCAGAGATATTTTAAAACATTAGAAAAAATGTTTTTTTACCATTCACTTTCGTTGTAAAGATAAGTATAAAAGTGTGAAAGTTCCCATTTTTTCTGTTTTTCATACAATATGATCAAAGGACATAAGTGCCCGTAGTCTAAGAATCACCCTTGTATTTTCTTGTCACTAAGGATTGATGTTCAGCCTCCCATCCAGCTGTTTATCTTCAACACTGCATTTTCTTTTAATGCGATTTACTTTTGAAGGAGATTGCTTTAATGGTTTTGGCCTCCCAAAAATGTGGCCATTTGGGAGATCTCTGCTCTTTGGCACTTATTTTTGTTTAATTTCTTTTCCATTGTGGCACAGTATTCTTCTTGTAAATTGTTTTTCCTTTTCTCTCCAAATCTTGTGGGGCTAATTTACGTTGTATGTACCATGCTGCTCCATAATTTACAGTTTAACTCTGTCAATGTGGTTCCTTCTGGGACGAGTTTAACCAGTCGGAGGTTAACTTTTTGCAGGATAGTTTTGAATTTTTTATTCTCCTTTAATTTAGTCAGTTTTAGATGCTCTTTCATGTCCATGTTTCTTCTTTCTTCAATCTTATTTGCCAGTTTCTCCTCTAATTCCTGTTGTTCTGGATCTGTGTGCACCTGCTTAGTGTTTTGTAGATGAGCTGATGAATGGCTCTTTTTTTTGGGGGGGGGGGGGGCAGTGAATGACTGTGAATTATTGTGTTTGTTCAGAGTGCCCTTCTGTTTGTGTCTTTTACTCTGATCAGAACAGCTAAATGGTGTGTCTGGTATTAATTATGTGTCTGTTCAAGTTGCTCTTTAGTCCAAACCTTTTACCACACTTAGAACAGACAAATGCTTTTTGTCCTGTATGAATTATCATGTGTGTGTTCAGACTGCTCTTGTGTCCAAATCTTTGACCACACTCAGAACAGACAAATGCTTTTTGTCCTGTATGAATTATCATGTGTTTTTTCAGGTTGCCCTTTTCTCCAAATCTTTTACCACACTCAGAACAGACAAATGCTTTTTGTCCTGTATGAATTATCATGTGTGTTTTCAGGGTGTCCTTTCGTCCAAATCTTTTACCACACTGAAAACAGACAAATGCTTTTTGTCCTGTATGAATTATCATGTGTGTTTTCAGGGTGCTCTCATGTCTAAACCTTTGACCACACTCAGAACAGACAAATGCTTTTTGTCCTGTATGAATTATCATGTGTGTGTTCATGTTGCCCTTTTGTCCAAACCTTTTACCACACTCAGAACAGACAAACGCTTTTTGTCCTGTATGAATTATCATGTGTGTGGTCAGGGTGCTCTTGTGTCCAAATCTTTGACCACACTCAGAACAGACAAACGCTTTTTGTCCTGTATGAATTATCATGTGTGTGTTCAGACTGCTCTTGTGTCCAAATCTTTGGACCACACTCAGAACAGACAAATGCTTTTTGGCCTGTATGAATTATCATGTGTGTTTTCAGGGTGCTCTCATGTCTAAACCTTTGACCACACTCAGAACGACAAATGCTTTTTGTCCTGTATGAATTATCATGTGTGTGGTCAGGGTGCCTTGTGTCCAAATCTTTGACCACACTCAGAACAGACAACGCTTTTTGGCCTGTATGAATTATCATGTGTGTGTTCAGACTGCTCTTGGTCCAAATCTTTGACCACACTCAGAACAGACAAATGCTTTTTGGCCTGTATGAATTATCATGTGTGCTTTCAGGTTGCCCTTTTGTCCAAATCTTTGACCACACTCAGAACAGACAAACGCTTTTTGTCCTGTCTGAATTCTAATGTCTTTGTTCAGAGTGCACTTCTGTTTCTGTCTTTTAAATGGTTTTCCGCTTCGCTTGCCTCTCCTTTTGTTGCTCTGAGTTGTTCATGTGACCAGATGCTTTTCCATATTTAGAGCATTACATGTTTTTCATCAGTGTTACCTGAATGAACAATATGGTATTTTTCTGACAGTTAAAATGTGACTGAAGTTTTCTGGTCTGTTTCCCGTCATCACTGTCATCAGTCTCAGTTCCAGAACTGTCTGAACTCCTGCCACTGATATCTGGATGTAAATACTGTTTGGACCTGAGTTGCTGGCTGGTTGTGGTCCTCCATCATCCTCTCCATCATCTTCTGCTGTCAGTGTTCTGTGTACAGATGAGCTGCTGGCTACAGGCTCAGCCTCTGTGCTCTCATCACTTCGGCTTGATGAAGCTGTGATGACTCTGGTTTTCATCATCATTTTCACTCTTCACGGGACGGCAGTGAAACCAAACTTGGTGAGATCTGCCTCCTCCAGCTGCTGAAGCTGATCTCCCTGCTGACTTATCCACAGCTTCTCTTCTTCTTTAATGTCCTCCTGGTCAACACTCAGATTCCATTCCTGGTGTTCAGGGAGAGTTTCTTCTTTAAATCACCAACAACGGCTGCATGTCTGCAGAGAAACAAATTAACAATAAATGTTAAGAACAACACTCACTAAAATAAAGTATCAGTGGTGAGTTTGACCCTGATAACAGCAAGTTATTGCACTGATGGAACTGATAAGTAGAAATGTACATTCAGCATTTGTTTTAAATTTCACAAATTGTAATTCACGTCCTTGTCTTCCACAATTGACTATTGCAGTGTTTTATTTTTTGGATTGCTATAAAACAGTGTAGGATGTCTAGAGATGGTACAGAATTACTCTTGCTCGAGTTTTGATGAAAACCAGGAGTTTGATCACAGACTTCTGGCTTCCCTTCCCTGAATTCGGGACTAGGTTTCAAGATTTTGTTAGACATTTCAGGCTCTAAACGGTCATGAACTCAACTATCTTGCTGAACCTTGTTCAGCTTATGTTGCCTCCTCGTGCCCTGTGGTCCCGTGGATGTCAGACTTGCTCTGTGTCTCAAGGGTTAAAAAGAAGTCAGCAGGCTTCAGAGCCTTTTTTTTGCCGTGGTCGTATCTTGTGGAACAGGCTGCCTGTTGCATTTGAAATGTGACTTTAAGACTATTTTTATAACATATTGTTTATAAACATGTTTTTCATCTTTTTTCATCATTTTTTTTTTGTATTTAATTTTTTTTGTTTGTTTTTATTTTGGGATAGGGGATCTTGTTTCTTGTTCGTCTGCAGCTTTGTTCAGCACTTTGTTGAGTTTTTTTTCCTTTATTTAAAATGCTTCACAAATGTATTATTATTACTTAGGGCAGCACGGGTGGATTAGTGTTTCACACATGCTACAAGTTAAAGCGTTTTAAACCAGTGGTGCCAGATGCACGATAATTATCGTATTTGTACGATAGTTTTTGCCCTCTGTACGATGAATAATGGGGAAAAAAAAAATCCAAAATGTACTATAATTTCAGTTGGTTGCCCAAACACGCATCTCTCTGTGACACCCAAGAATCATTTTGAGGCGTGCACTCAGGCGGCATCAAAGACACACACCACCCAGGGCTGCTGCTGGCTTTGGGCGACCGGGACAAAGTCATTTGAAAGCCCGCCCCCTCTCCATACAAAGTAATGAGTTCCCATCCATCTCTGCCGTGACAGGAAGATTCACAACCAACGATCATCTTTTTATTTTTTCGAAATTATTTCAACAAATGCAATAACAACGAACAAAACACAAGAGCAAAGAGATACAAGAAAAATAAAAGTTCAAGTTCCTTATGGAGGTGTCAACATTTTTCTGTGTTCAACAAAATCTGCACAAGTGGCATCAGATGACGACAGCGACCTCGAGGTTGAATTCGACTCTTTCTAGTCTGGTAATAACACGTTTGTGTCCCTTCACAGAAAAAAAAAAAAAAATGTTTCTAGTCGTGGTAGTGCATTTGCGTTCTTTTTGTACCATAGTTTCCCCATTACTATAGGGATATTGTGAATTACTGTTTAAACATGTGACATAAAATTCTTTGGAAATAAAATAAAACAAAATGCTAAAATAGCTATGTTGTATGAGTTTTGTTGTGTGTACGATCATTTCTCCCAAAATACGATAATTTTGAGGTTTTGGTAATGATACTTGCATATTTCCTATCTGGCAACACTGGTTTAACTCTGAGTCAACATTACGGACCGCGTTTTTTTCCACAAACAAAAGTGTTTGTTGGACTAATTTGCCGTCCACGAACAACCAGAGGGGAAAAAAAAGAGATAACAAACCAAACACTTCAGTAAAGTTAGAAAGATATTCACAGATTCTAAGTTCACGGCTCAGTAATTCGTAAGATAAATGTTGTAGAAAACAAACCAACATTTTAACACATTAACGTCATCCACAGCTTTAAAAAAAAAAAAAAAAACACTTACCTGATCACCGACGGCCAACAGACAAAAAGACGCAGACGACCGTCCAAAAGACAAAAGTCCACCAGATGTGTCCAGACTCAGCATTAGCAGCAGTTAGCCGCTGTTTCAACAACCTTCTCAGCTCTTCCACCTTTTCACACTAACTTCACCTTTTCTTCTTCTTCCTGTTTACTGTCGACCTTTGTGCTGCTGGAGCTGTTCAAAAAACATATTCGAGGATCACAGAGTGAAGTTTGATCTCTTCAGAGAACAGTTTCCAGCTAACTAGCTTTAGCTTTTGGCGCCGACGGGAAAGTTCTTCTTCGTTGCATTAAACGAACTTATGTTGCATTACCGCCACCTACTGGACCTGGACAGCAGAGACGAGGGAAAGAGGGAAAAAAGCTAAATTCTCTCCATCACCCTGTAATTCAAAGATGTTGAACGGTTGGGTTCTTCAATGTGTTCTTCACTCTGCTGTCATTGTCAGAATGCAGCAGATAATCAATAAATGACTGTGACTTTGCTCCTGTGAGCAGTTTTCCTGCCAGTCAAACTGAAGTGTGTGTGTTTGTTCCTCCATTATGTTAAGACACAGTATTACAGGTCCATTATGATGACAACATCAACAGCTTATGGACTCAAAAAGGAGTTTGGAAGCCGATGGAACCGATTATGTTCGATGGAGATGAGAAAAACAGTTATGGGAGACTAAGTTTCTCACAAACCTGCTTCTGTTCAGTCTAAAGAGGACCAAACTGCAAGAGCCAGATGAAGGCACTGAAAGAAATGAAGAGGTGTTTGTTGAACTGATTCAAGTGTTGGATGATAAAAGTCTGTCTCTTGCGATAAGAGATGCAGCGGACAACGGCAAGAAGGTGCTTCAGATTCTCAGAGACCATGATGCTGGTCAGATGAAGCCACGTGTGATCAGCCTGGATACGGAGCTGACATCCCTTCAAAAAAGCTGTTCATGAGAACATCACAGATTATATTATTCACTGATCACTATTCAGGAGCTACTTTAGTGTATTTTTGAAAACTGAGAGGTGACACAGTTAAAGCTACAGAGAAGTTCATTGATGAGAAAAATCAAGAGCATCAGATCAAATAACAGCACAGAGTTTACATCTCCAGAGTTTCAGTCATTGCTTTGTCTAAACACCATTCAGCAGGAGACCTCAGCTCCTTATTGTCGCCCATCAAAATGGAACAGAGAAGAAGTCTGACCTTTCAAGGATGAGAACATTTGGGTCGGTGTGTTGTGTCCACAAACAGAACAAGAAAAATCTGGACTCACAATGTGAAAAAGGGTTTTTCTTTTTATTTTTGTGGTTATTGTTGGGTATTTACTCCTCCAACATTCTTAAAAAAACCTTGATAAGACAGAGTCAAGAAACACCAGTGAGACAGGAAGTCAAATTAGCTCGCGAGTGCAGACAGTCCGTACACGTAGTACCACTGAGAGCACTGTGGACTGCTGCACGCCCACTCTTTTTATTAGGAGACGCCCTACCCACATTGTGAAACTTGTCCTAAAGGTGGGGGGAACTTCGCATGACAAGTTTCCTCCCGTAATACAAAACATCTTATGGCACGTATACTAATGATTGCAGCTGCGTGGAGAAACAGTTTCGCTTCCTTTATTAGTCTTATCATTGAAGGTCAGCACATCCTGTTCTTGCAGGCTCGTCTGTTTGCACTTATCATCTGTTCTGCAAAAGCTTGGAGTGTCCTGTTTTGCACAGCACTTGCACAGCATAAGGTCATAAAGGTCACAACAGTCAAAATAACCTCCAGCTCTTCACTCCCAGTTCAGACTGACCCCAGTATGCTAAAACAAAGTTGAACAACAAGTACATTCTCAGGGTTACTTTAAAACAGGTGCAAAACAGCACAATAACATTTTATCAGAACAAAGACAAAGGTACAAATGTTTAACAGTGATAAACATATATACAAAATCTTAACAGTTATGACAAAAACAGCTCTTCATATCTTGTCTTTTATGTATATGCGATTTACTTTTTGAAGGAGATTGCTTTAATGGTTTTGGCCTCCCAAAAATGTGGCCATTTGGGAGATCTCTGCTCTTTGGCACTTATTTTTTGTTTAATTTCTTTTCCATTGTGGCACAGTATTCTTTTTGTAAATTGTGGTTCCTTTCTCTCCAAATCTTGTGGGGGATAATTTACGTTGTATGTACCATGCTGCTCCATAATTTCAGTTTAATCTGTCAATGTGGTTCCTTCTGGGACGAGTTTAGCCAGTCGGAGGTTAACTTTTTGCAGGATAGGTTTTGAATTTTTATTCTCCTTTAATTTAGTCAGTTTTAGATGCTCTTTCATGTCCATTTTTCTTGTTTCTTCAATCTTATTTGCCAGTTTCTCCTCTAATTCCTGTTGTTCTGGATCTGTGTGCACCTGCTTATTGTTTTGTAGATGAGCTGATGAATGGCTCTTTTTTTTGGGGGGGGGGGGGGGGGGGGCAGTGAATGACTGTGAATTATTGTGTTTGTTCAGAGTGCCCTTCTGTTTGTGTCTTTTACTCTGATTCAGAAACAGCTAAATGGTGTGTCTGGTATTAATTATGGTCTGTTCAAGTTGCTCTTTAGTCCAAACCTTTTACCACACTTAGAACAGACAAATGCTTTTTGTCCTGTATGAATTATCATGTGTGTTTTCAGGGTGTCCTTTCGTCCAAATCTTTTACCACACTTAGAACAGACAAATGCTTTTTGTCCTGTATGAATTATCATGTGTGTGTTCAGCCTGCTCTTGTGTCCAAATCTTTGACCACACTCAGAACAGACAAATGCTTTTTGCCCTGTATGAATTATCATGTGTGTGTTCAGCCTGCTCTTGTGTCCAAATCTTTGACCACACTCAGAACAGACAAAGCTTTTTGCCCTGTATGAATTATCATGTGTGTGTTCAGCCTGCTCTTGTGTCCAAATCTTTGACCACACTCAGAACAGACAAATGCTTTTTGTCCTGTATGAATTATCATGTGTTTTTTCAGGTTGCCCTCTTTCTCCAAATCTTTTACCACACTCAGAACAGACAAATGCTTTTTGTCCTGTATGAATTATCATGTGTGTTTTCAGGGTGTCCTTTCGTCCAAATCTTTTACCACACTGAAAACAGACAAAATGCTTTTGTCCTGTATGAATTATCATGTGTGTTTTCAGGTTGCCTTTTCTCCAAATCTTTTACCACACTCAGAACAGACAAATGCTTTTTGTCCTGTATGAATTATCATGTGTGTTTCAGGGTGTCCTTTCGTCCAAATCTTTACCACACTGAAACAGACAATGCTTTTGTCCTGTATGAATTATCATGTGTGTTTTCAGGGTGCTCTCATGTCTAAAACCTTTGACCACACTCAGAACAGACAAATGCTTTTTGTCCTGTATGAATTATCATGTGTGTGGTCAGGGTGCTCTTGTGTCCAAATCTTTGACCACACTCAGAACAGACAAACGCTTTTTGGCCTGTATGAATTATCATGTGTGTGTTCAGACTGCTCTTGTGTCCAAATCTTTGACCACACTCAGAACAGACAAATGCTTTTTGGCCTGTATGAATTATCATGTGTGTGTTCAGGTTGCCCTTTCTCCAAATCTTTGGCCACATTCAGAACAGACAAATGGTTTTTGTCCTGTCTGAATTCTAATGTCTTTGTTCAGAGTGCACTTCTGTTTCTGTCTTTTAAATGGTTTTCCGCTTGCTTGCCTCTCCTTTTGTTGCTCTGAGTTGTTCATGTGACCAGATGCTTTTCCATATTTAGAGCATTTACATTGTTTTTCATCAGTGTTACTTGAATGAACAATATTGGTATTTTTCTGACAGTTAAAATGTGACTGAAGTTTTCTGGTCTGTTTCCAGTCATCACTGTCATCAGTCTCAGTTCCAGAACTGTCTGAACTCCTGCCACTGATATCTGGATGTAAATGACTGTTTGGACCTGAGTTGCTGGCTGGTTGTGGTCCTCCATCATCCTCTCCATCATCTTCTGCTGTCAGTGTTCTGTGTACAGATGAGCTGCTGGCTACAGGCTCAGCCTCTGTGCTCTCATCACTTCGGCTTTGATGAAGCTGTGATGACTCTGGTTTTTCATCATCATTTTCACTCTTCACAGGGACGGCAGTGAAACCAAACTTGGTGAGATCTGCCTCCTCCAGCTGCTGAAGCTGCTCTCCCTGCTGACTTATCCACAGCTTCTCTTCTTCTTTAATGTCCTCCTGGTCAACACTCAGATTCCATTCCTGGTGTTCAGGGAGAGTTTCTTCTTTAATCACCAACAACGGCTGCATGTCTGCAGAGAAACAAATTAACAATAAATGTTAGAACAACACTCACTAAAATAAAGTATCAGTGGTGAGTTTGACCTGATAACAGCAAGTTATTGCACTGATGGAACTGATAAAGTAGAAATGTACATCAGCATTTGTTTTAAATTTCACAAATTGTAATTCACGTCCTTGTCTTCCACAATTGACTATTGCAGTGTTTTATTTTCTGGATTGCTATAAAACAGTGTAGGATGTCTAGAGATGGTACAGAATTACTCTTGCTCGAGTTTTGATGAAAACCAGGAGGTTTGATCACAGACATTCTGGCTTCCCTTCCCTGAATTCAGGACTAGGTTTCAGATTTTGTTAGACATTTCAGGCTCTAAACGGTCATGAACTCAACTATCTTGCTGAACTTGTTCAGCCTTATGTGCCTCCTCGTGCCCTGTGGTCCTTGGATGCAGACTTGCTCTGTGTCTCAAGGGTTAAAAAGAAGTCAGCAGGCTTCAGAGCCTTTTTTTGCCGTGGTCGTATCTTGTGGAACAGGCTGCCTGTTGGCATTTGAAATGTGACTTTAAGACTATTTTTATAACATATTTTCTGCCGAATGTAATTAAGGTTTTTCATCTTTTTTTCATCATTTTTTTTGTTGTATTTAATTTTTTTGTTTGTTTTTATTTTGGGATATGGGGATCTTTGTTTCTTGTTCGTCTGCAGCTTTGTTCAGCACTTTGTTGAGTTTTTTTTCCTTTATTTAAAATGCTTCACAAATGTATTATTATTACTTAGGGCAGCACGGTGGATTAGTGGTTCACACTGCTACAAGTTAAAGCGTTTAACCAGTGGTGCCAGATGCACGATAATTATCGTATTGTACGATAGTTTTGCCCTCTGTACGATGAATAATGGGGAAAAAAAAATCCAAAATGTACGATAATTTCAGTTGGTTGCCCAAACACGCATCTCTCTGTGACACCCAAGAATCATTTTGCAGGCGTTGCACTCAGGCGGCATCAAAGACACACCACACACAGGGCTGCTGCTGGCTTTGGGCGACCGGCACAAAGTCATTTGAAAGCCCGCCCCCTCTCCATACAAAGTAATGAGTTCCCATCCAATCTCTGCCGTGACAGGAAGATTCCACAACCAACATCATCTTTTTTTTTTTTCGAAATTATTTCAACAAATGCAATAACAAACGAACAAAACACAAGAGCAAAGAGATACAAGAAAAATAAAAGTTCAAGTTCCTTATGGAGGTGTCAACATTTTTTCTGGTTCAACAAAATCTGCACAGTGGCATCAGATGACGACAGCGACCTCGAGGTTGAATTCGACTCTTTCTAGTCTGGTAATTAACACGTTTGTGTCCCTTCACAGAAAAAAAAAATGTTTCTAGTCTGGTAGTGCATTTGCGTTCTTTTTGTACCATAGTTTCCCCATTACTATAGGGATATTGTGAATTACTGTTTAAACATGTGACATAAATTCTTTGGAAATAAAATAAAAAAAAATGCTAAAATAGCTATGTTGTATGAGTTTTGTTGTGTACGATCATTTCTCCCAAAATACGATAATTTGAGGTTTTGGTATGATACTTGCATATTTCATATCTGGCAACACTGGTTTTAACTCTGAGTCAACATTACGCGTTTTTTTCCACAAACAAACGGTTTGTTGGACTAATTTGCCGTCACACGAACAACCAGAGGGAAAAAAAAGAGATAACAACCAAACACTTCAGTAAAGTTAGAAAGATATTCACAGATTCTAAGTTCACGGCTCAGTAATTCGTAAGATAAATGTTGTAGAAAACAACCACATTTTAACACATTAACGTCATCCACAGCTTTAAAAAAAAAAAAAAAAAAAAACACTTACCTGATCACCGACGGCACCAGACAAAAAGACGCAGACGACCGTCCAAAAGACAAAAGTCCACCAGATGTGTCCAGACTCAGCATTAGCAGCAGTTAGCCGCTGTTTCAACAACCTTCTCAGCTCTTCCACCTTTTCACTCTAACTTCACCTTTTCTTCTTCTTCCTGTTTACTGTCGACCTTTGTGCTGCTGGAGCTGTTCAAAAAACATATTCGAGGATCACAGAGTGAAGTTTGATCTGTTCAGAGAAGAGTTCCAGCGTCTCCAGCTAACTAGCTTTAGCTTTTGGCGCCGACGGGAAAGTTCTTCTTCGTTGCATTAAACGAACTTATGTTGCATTACCGCCACCTACTGACCCTGGACAGCAGAGACGAGGGAAAGAAAGGGAAAAAAGCTAAATTCTCTCCATCACCCTGTAATTCAAAGATGTTGAACTGTGTGTTCTTCAATGTGCTCTTCACTCTGCTGTCATTGTCAGAATGCAGCAGATAATCAATAAATAACTGTGACTTTGCTCCTGTGAGCAGTTTTCCTGCCAGTCAAACTGAAGTGTGTGTGAGTTTGTTCCTCCATTATGTTAAGACACTAGTATTACAGTCCATTTATGATGACAACATCAACAGTTATGGACTCAAAAAGGAGTTTGGAAGCCGATGGAACCGATTATGTTTCGATGGAGATGAGAAAAACAGTTATGGGAGACTAAGTTTCTCACAAACCTGCTTCTGTTCGGTCTAAAGACGACCAAACTGCAAGAGCCAGATGAAGGCGCTGAAAGAAATGAAGAGGTGTTTGTTGAACTGATTCAAGTGTTGGATGATAAAAGTCTGTCTCTTGCGATGAGAGATGCAGCGGACGACGGCAAGAAGGTGCTTCAGATTCTCAGAGACCATGATGCTGGTCAGATGAAGCCACGTGTGATCAGCCTGGATACGGAGCTGACATCCCTTCAAAAAGCTGTTCATGAGAACATCACAGATTATATTATTCACTGATCACTATTCAGGAGCTACTTTAATGTATTTTTGAAAACAGAGTGACACAGTTAAAGCTACACAGAAGTTCATTGATGAGAAAAATCAAGAGCATCAGATAACAGCACAGAGTTTACATCTCCAGAGTTTCAGTCATTGCTTTGTCTAAACACCATTCAGCAGGAGACCTCAGCTCCTTATTGTCCCCATTAAAATGGAACAGAGAAGAAGTCTGACCTTTCAAGGATGAGAACATTTGGGTCGGTGTGTTGTGTCCACAAACAGAACAAGAAAAATCTGGACTCACAATGTGAAAAAGGGTTTTTCTTTTTGTGGGTTATGACAAAAACAGCTCTTCATATCTTGTCTTTTATCCAGACACAGGAAGAGAACTCAAAAACAGGTTGGTGAAGTTCATCACCAAATGTGTAAATGAGTGTCAGACTCAGACAGATCTGGACATGAGAGAAAGATTCTGTACAAGGAGACGACTGAAAGCCACCAACCAAAACTGACATCATCAAACCAATCAGACAGGAGCCTAAAGCAGAGATTAGAGACACGGATACAACTACAGGGGAGGATGAGAGTCCACATAGTCCACGTTATCCAAGAAGGGAGAGGAGAAGTTATATCTGATATACACCGAACTCTGAAGGAGGCCATGAAGTCATCAAATTCAGATTTGTGGGTCAGAAGTATGAAGGAGGAAATCGATTCTCTGACAGTGAGTCCAAGGACTTCATCCTGATACCTGATATCAGTCAGGGTGCTGTTGTTTAGTCTGTAGATGTCTGTGTGTCCTTCCAGGGAGATGCCTCCTCAGACCATCACTGACCACCAAACCGGTCGTGCTGAGTGATGTTGCAGGCAGCATAACATTCTCCACAGCTTCTCCAAAACCTTTCACGTCTGTCACATGTGCTCAGGTTGAACCTGCTCTCATCTGAGAAAAAGCAGGATCCTGCTGTCTGGTGGCAAAGTCCACTTAGGACACAGCACAGAACCAGAACTCTGCACCCAGAAACAGGCGTTTAAACTGAACAGACACAGTGTAAGAACGGGTTTGAATTACACCAGAGAGGACAAACTGCCCACTCGTGGAATAAAGTTTGCAGGAGAGCCTGCTTATTGAGGGTTTAGAAATTGAGCTGCGTTCACATTATGAGCTGAAGTGACTTGAATCTGACCTTTTCGGTGTCTGCGTGATGCAGTGTACAATTTAACAAGTTACAACATATATGTATGTACTTGTAATCTATTTTTTTTGTTTACCCTCACCACATAACCTGGTGTTTACAAAATATACGAGGGCAGGCTGGAAAGGTTCTTAAGGCTCACCATAAAGGAGTAATGCCAGTTCAGTGAAACTTGGCATGCATCAAGTTAAACTCTTCTGATGACTAACTGTGTTGTTTGTTTGCAGGTTATATACTACTTTATGGTTCATAGCTGAGTTGGAAAGTTCGTGGTAGCGGGTTGCAGTGAAAATGGACAAAATCTGGCATCGTGGTGTCAGAAAGTACCTGCAGAAGAAGGTGTTAACACCCAAAGACATTCATGCCAATATGGTTGCGACATTAGGGGATAATGCTCCCTCCATATCTACAGTGCAGAAGTGGGCAGCTGAATATAAGAGGGGTAGAGAGTCTTGAAGACGACCCAAGGTCTGGACGACCTGCAACAGCTACAACGCAGAAAAACATTGATCTTGTTCATGAAATGGTGATGGATGACAGGCGATTGATGATAAATCAGCTAGTAGAAGCTTTTTGCAGGATAGTTGTTTTTTTTTTTATTCTCCTTTAATTTAATCAGTTTTGGATGCACTTTCATGTCCATTTTTCTTGAGTGAACACAAAGTGTTTGATTTTGGAGTTCAGTAACATTCACACGTGGCTGAGTTTGGCTCTGATTCAAACCGGATCAGATTTTCATCAGTCTGAACTGAGACTGAGATGAGGACTGAAGGTCACTTGAGTGGCGTCTCTGGACTGTTTAAGTGCACACTTTGATCTCATCCCTGATTTTGCTGCCGACTGTCTCACAAAGCAGACAAACAACTTGACCTCATGATGACTCAGTTGTTTTACCGACGACACAGCGGTCGCTCTATTTTTAGACTGTTTCCTTAATTCAGTTCTTCTCTGCGGGAAAATCTACAAAATCGTCTTGAAACAATCACTTTGGACACGACCTTCAGTCCATCACCTGCTCACTTCTCTCAGCTGTGACGTCTCCTCACAGCACTTTGTCCTGGTTGACCTCCGACCTTGATAAGCTCCGCCCTCTTATCTCCAACATCCAGCTGACTGAAGCTGTCAGAAACCTGATCAGAGCAGCTGAACGGCAGCGTTGTAAATCTGGACACCCTGTTGTCCTCAGTTCATGTCCGTCTCTTCTGTCATGTTGATCTTCCAGCATTTCTGCTGCCAAATTGTCTCCATGACAGAATCAGAAACGCCGCTGATTCAGGAAAAATGTTGTTCCCCTTTAAGACACTCCTCGTTCCACCTCCACCATCGACCTCTGACCTTACAGGTACCGCAGCAGACATCATGAACCGCTTCTAGTTAATAACCAGAGCTCACCTGGGTTTATTCTCCTAATTAGTTCCCTGCACTATGCAGGTGAGGAAAAATGATGACACACCCAAATAAAATTCTTTACCAACAGCTGTAAATTCTGTAAGAATCACTTTAGTGTTTACACTATTGTGTAAATAGACTTGTGAATAAAACCTGAAGTAGCCGCTGAAAGTTGACGCAGGTGTGTCGACTGGATCAGAAACAGAAATTGAATGGAAAAATTTTTGCTGGAGTTGAGATTCTCCTCCAAAAATTCAATGACTGTTTAAAATTCCTTGAATACCATCTTGTGGTGATTGTTTTCCTCTCTTGTGCAATTTGGAACTTGTACAACTGCAGGTGAATTTATCAGGAAACTGGAGGGAAGGTAGCAGTTTGGTGAATTTTGTTTTCTAAACACAGTATTTTGTTTTCAACAAATTTATAAGTTTGCAAAGAACTGAGAACCGTTTTAAATTATTCAACCTAATATAAAACAAAATGAAAATTTTGCATGATTTTACCTTAATTAAATTCATAATTTACTAAAATTATTTCCTCTATATCACAGGGATGAATTATGAACAGAGTTACTTAGAAGAATACCAACAGAATTAAAATCTATCAAAAACTGAAAGAAAAAAAAAAGTGTTTTGGTGAATTTCACTATTTTCACCATAAAAATTTCTACAATTTCCAAAACAATTCAAAAGTTCAATATTGTGTGAGGAAGGATTGTAAATCAGTGTTTAGATGAAACAAACAAAAACGAATCATCAAAAATCCATCAAGAACTGAAGGAAAAAAATTGGGTGAATGTCAGTTTTCTCCCTAACAAGTCTATATTTTCCTTAAAAATTACAATTCAACATTAAGACATTATTACACTCAGAGAAACAGATATGGGGTCGATCAGTGCAAAACGACTCATGAAAAAAAAAAGAAAAAAAAAAACACATTCAGGCATATAATTATTTCACACACGTAGATATTATTGCGTGCAAAGATGTCATGCCAAAAACAAAAAGTATCCCAATGTATCTTCAATGTAGCTCCCTCATCCACTGCATGTTTTCTGTTTTTGTCTTTTTACTTTTGTGATTGTGCATTTTGAGCATTTATCCAGTCCAAATTCCATATCAATATCTTTGGAGAACTTATGGACAGTTTCCACGAGCTGACTGTGTCCCTTTTTTGTGTTGGCAGAGATTTTCAAATCATCCATGAACAGCAGATGGTTCACACGTTTTTGATTTTTCTTTCCTCTGTCTCTACTTAAGTCCTACCTGATGTCTTGCTCCTTCAGGATCTTGCTGAGCGGGTTTATGATTAATCAGAATAAAAGTGGTGAGAGTCTGTCTCCCTGAAATATTCCTCTCTGAACTCATATGTCTGGGATTGTTATTTGTCCCTCTGTGTGATTGAGGGTGATGGTGGTGTTCCACTTGTTCATTTGTGCTCTCAGGAAAGATCTTATTTCCCCATTGATGTTGTAGAGTTCTAAGCACCTCATGATCCAGGAGTGTGGCACGCTGTCAAATGCCTTTTTGTAGTCAATCCAAGCCATGCTGAGGTTCCTCCTCCTTTTTTGCAGTCCTCCAGGATAGATTTGTCAATCAGTAACTAGTCTTTAGCTCCTAATCTTCTTCTGGAACAACCTTTCTGTTCATTTTCCAGGTAGCCACCAGTGTCCAGATGTTCATAAATGTCATCAGTTATGATTCCTGTCAGTCATTTGTACGTTGTTGTTAGGCAGCAGATGGGTCTGTACTTGTTGGGAAGCTGTGTTTTCTTGGTCTTTGGTAGTTGGCTTGTGTTCCCAGTCGTTAGCCAGTCTGGTGTGTCCTCTTCTCTGTTCAATATTTTTGTGAAAGCCACAGCATAATGGTGGTGCAATGCTGTCAGTCTTTTCAGCCAAAAATTTGTGATTTTGTTGATGCCAGGTTCCTTGAAGTTACTGTATTCACTCATTTTCTTTCTGATCTCCATTTGTTTTTCTGTTTATCTGTTTTGCTTGTGGGTGATTCTTTAACTATGGGCACTATTGGCCTTGTAAATGTAATTTCCACCACACCATTGCCTTACAATATAAAGCGCCTTGGTGCAACTGTTTGCTGTGATTTGGTGCTATATACATGTGCTCTGATGTCACTGTTTATCTCCATAGAAACTACCCAAACAATCTTTCATACAAACTGTTTAAAAGGGACATTACAGTGTTGTGGTGGAAATTACGGCAATAGTGTGGGACAACTACATTTTGTTTAAAAAAAATCACAACAGTTGTATGACACTGAATACCACAATTATGTTTTGATTATTTTACTGATATTTTATTCAGAGATATTTTAAAACATTAGAAAAAATGTTTTTTTACCATTCACTTTCGTTGTAAAGATAAGTATAAAAGTGTGAAAGTTCCCATTTTTCTGTTTTTCATACAATAGATCAAAGGACATAAGTGCCCGTAGTCTAAGAATCACCCTTGTATTTTCTTGTCACTAAGGATTGATGTTCAGCCTCCCATCCAGCTGTTTATCTTCAACACTGCATTTTCTTTTAATGCGATTACTTTTTGAAGGAGATTGCTTTAATGGTTTTGGCCTCCCAAAAATGTGGCCATTTGGGAGATCTCTGCTCTTTGGCACTTATTTTTGTTTAATTTCTTTTCCATTGTGGCACAGTATTCTTCTTGTAAATTGTTTTTCCTTTTCTCTCCAAATCTTGTGGGGCTAATTTACGTTGTATGTACCATGCTGCTCCATAATTTACAGTTTAACTCTGTCAATGTGGTTCCTTCTGGGACGAGTTTAGCCAGTCGGAGGTTAACTTTTTGCAGGATAGTTTTGAATTTTTTATTCTCCTTTAATTTAGACAGTTTAGATGCTCTTTCATGTCCATTTTTCTTGTTTCTTCAATCTTATTTGCCAGTTTCTCCTCTAATTCCTGTTGTTCTGGATCTGTGTGCACCTGCTTAGTGTTTTGTAGATGAGCTGATGAATGGCTGTGAATTATTGTGTTTGTTCAGAGTGCCCTTCTGTTTGTGTCTTTTACTCTGATCAGAACAGCTAAATGGTGTGTCTGGTATTAATTATGTGTCTGTTCAAGTTGCTCTTTAGTCCAAACCTTTTACCACACTTAGAACAGACAAATGCTTTTTGTCCTGTATGAATTATCATGTGTGTGTTCAGACTGCTCTTGTGTCCAAATCTTTGACCACACTCAGAACAGACAAATGCTTTTTGTCCTGTATGAATTATCATGTGTTTTTTCAGGTTGCCCTTTTCTCCAAATCTTTTACCACACTCAGAACAGACAAATGCTTTTTTGTCCTGTATGAATTATCATGTGTGTTTTCAGGGTGTCCTTTCGTCCAATCTTTTACCACACTGAAAACAGACAATGCTTTTTGTCCTGTAGGAATTATCATGTGTGTTTTCAGGGTGCTCTCATGTCTAAACCTTTGACCACACTCAGAACAGACAAATGCTTTTTGTCCTGTATGAATTATCATGTGTCTGTTCATGTTGCCCTTTTGTCCAAACCTTTTACCACACTTAGAACAGACAAATGCTTTTTGTCCTGTATGAATTATCATGTGTGTGGTCAGGGTGCTCTTGTGTCCAAATCTTTGACCACACTCAGAACAGACAAACGCTTTTTGGCCTGTATGAATTATCATGTGTGTGTTCAGACTGCTCTTGTGTCCAAATCTTTGACCACACTCAGAACAGACAAATGCTTTTTGGCCTGTATGAATTATCATGTGTGTGTTCAGGTTGCCCTTTTCTCCAAATCTTTGGCCACACTCAGAACAGACAAATGGTTTTTGTCCCGTCTGAATTCTAATGTCTTTGTTCAGAGTGCACTTCTGTTTCTGTCTTTTAAATGGTTTTCCGCTTGCTTGCCTCTCCTTTTGTTGCTCTGAGTTGTTCATGTGACCAGATGCTTTTCCATATTTAGAGCATTTACATTGTTTTTCATCAGTGTTACCTGAATGAACAATATTGGTATTTTTCTGACAGTTAAAATGTGACTGAAGTTTTCTGGTCTGTTTCCAGTCATCACTGTCATCAGTCTCAGTTCCAGAACTGTCTGAACTCCTGCCACTGATATCTGGATGTAAATGACTGTTTGGACCTGAGTTGCTGGCTGGTTGTGGTCCTCCATCGTCCTCTCCATCATCTTCTGCTGTCAGTGTTCTGTGTACAGATGAGCTGCTGGCTACAGGCTCAGCCTCTGTGCTCTCATCACTTCGGCTTTGATGAAGCTGTGATGACTCTGGTTTTTCATCATTTTCACTCTTCACAGGGACGGCAGTGAAACCAAACTTGGTGAGATCTGCCTCCTCCAGCTGCCCTCCCTGCTGACTTATCCACAGCTTCTCTTCTTCTTTAATGTCCTCCTGGTCAACACTCAGATTCCATTCCTGGTGTTCAGGGAGAGTTTCTTCTTTAATCACCAACAACGGCTGCATGTCTGCAGAGAAACAAATTAACAATAAATGTTAGAACAACACTCACTAAAATAAAGTATCAGTGGTGAGTTTGACCTGATAACAGCAAGTTATTGCACTGATGGAACTGATAAAGTAGAAATGTACATCAGCATTTGTTTTAAATTTCACAAATTGTAATTCACGTCCTTGTCTTCCACAATTGACTATTGCAGTGTTTTATTTTCTGGATTGCTATAAAACAGTGTAGGATGTCTAGAGATGGTACAGAATTACTCTTGCTCGAGTTTGATGAAAACCAGGAGGTTTGATCACAGACATTCTGGCTTCCCTTCCCTGAATTCAGGACTAGGTTTCAAGATTTTGTTAGACATTTCAGGCTCTAAACGGTCATGAACTCAACTATCTTGCTGAACTTGTTCAGCCTTATGTGCCTCCTCGTGCCCTGTGGTCCTTGGATGCAGACTTGCTCTGTGTCTCAAGGGTTAAAAAGAAGTCAGCAGGCTTCAGAGCCTTTTTTTGCCGTGGTCGTATCTTGTGGAACAGGCTGCCTGTTGGCATTTGAAATGTGACTTTAAGACTATTTTTATAACATATTTTCTGCCGAATGTAATTAAGGTTTTTCATCTTTTTTTTGTTGTATTTAATTTTTTTGTTTGTTTTTATTTTGGGATATGGGGATCTTTGTTTCTTGAATTACTGTTTAAACATGTGACATAAAATTCTTTGGAAATAAATAAAAAAAAATGCTAAAATAGCTACGTTGTATGAGTTTTGTTTGTGTACGATCATTTCTCCCAAAATACGATAATTTTGAGGTTTTGGTATGATACTTGCATATTTCATATCTGGCAACACTGGTTTTAACTCTGAGTCAACATTACGGCGTTTTTTCCACAAACAAACGTGTTTGTTGGACTAATTTGCCGTCACACGAACAACCAGAGGGGAAAAAAAAGAGATAACAAACCAAACACTTCAGTAAAGTTAGAAAGATATTCACAGATTCTAAGTTCACGGCTCAGTAATTCGTAAGATAAATGTTGTAGAAAACAAACCAACATTTTAACACATTAACGTCATCCACAGCTTTAAAAAAAAAAAAAAAACACTTACCTTATCACCGACGGCCAACAGACAAAAGACGCAGACGACCGTCCAAAAGACAAAAGTCCACCAGATGTGTCCAGACTCAGCATTAGCAGCAGTTAGCCGCTGTTTCAACAACCTTCTCAGCTCTTCCACCTTTTCACACTAACTTCACCTTTTCTTCTTCTTCCAGGTTACTGTCGACCTTTGTGCTGCTGGAGCGCTTCAAAAAACATATTCGAGGATCACAGAGTGAAGTTTGATCTCTTCAGAGAACAGTTTCCAGCGTCTCCAGCTAACTAGCTTTAGCTTTTGGCGCCGACGGGAAAGTTCTTCTTCGTTGCATTAAACGAACTTATGTTGCATTACCGCCACCTACTGGACCTGGACAGCAGAGACGAGGGAAAGAGGGAAAAAAGCTAAATTCTCTCCATCACCCTGTAATTCAAAGATGTTGAACGGTTGGGTTCTTCAATGTGTTCTTCACTCTGCTGTCATTGTCAGAATGCAGCAGATAATCAATAAATGACTGTGACTTTGCTCCTGTGAGCAGTTTTCCTGCCAGTCAAACTGAAGTGTGTGTGAGTTTGTTCCTCCATTATGTTAAGACACAGTATTACAGTCCATTTATGATGACATCAACAGCTTATGGACTCAAAAAGGAGTTTGGAAGCCGATGGAACCGATTATGTTTCGATGGAGATGAGAAAAACAGTTATGGGAGACTAAGTTTCTCACAACCTGCTTCTGTTCAGTCTAAAGAGGACCAAACTGCAAGAGCTAGATGAAGGCACTGAAAGAAATGAAGAGGTGTTTGTTGAACTGATTCAAGTGTTGGATGATAAAAGTCTGTCTCTTGCGATAAGAGATGCAGCGGACAACGGCAAGAAGGTGCTTCAGATTCTCAGAGACCATGATGCTGGTCAGATGAAGCCACGTGTGATCAGCCTGGATACGGAGCTGACATCCCTTCAAAAGCTGTTCATGAGAACATCACAGATTATATTATTCACTGAATCACTATTCAGGAGCTACTTTAATGTATTTTTGAAAACAGAGTGACACAGTTAAAGCTACAGAGAAGTTCATTGATGAGAAAAATCAAGAGCATCAGATCAAATAACAGCACAGAGTTTACATCTCCAGAGTTTCAGTCATTGCTTTGTCTAAACACCATTCAGCAGGAGACCTCAGCTCCTTATTGTCCCCATCAAAATGGAACAGAGAAGAAGTCTGACCTTTCAAGGATGAGAACATTTGGGTCGGTGTGTTGTGTCCACAAACAGAACAAGAAAAATCTGGACTCACAATGTGAAAAAGGGTTTTTCTTTTATTTTTTGTGGGTTATTGTTGGGTATTTACTCCTCCAACATTCTTAAAACCTTGATAAGACAGAGTCAAGAAACACCAGTGAGACAGGAAGTCAAATTTAGCTCGCGAGGAGTGCAGACAGTCCGTACACGTAGTACCACTGAGAGCACTGTGGACTGCTGCACGCCCCCACTCTTTTTATTAGGAGACGCCCTACCACATTGTGAAACTTGTCCTAAAGGTGGGGGGAACTTCGCATGACAAGTTTCCTCCCGTAATACAAAACATCTTATGGCACGTATACTAATGATTGCAGCTGCGTGGAGAAACAGTTTCGCTTCCTTTTATTTAGTCTTATCATTGAAGGTCAGCACATCCTGTTCTTGCAGGCTCGTCTGTTTGCACTTATCATCTGTTCTGCAAAAGCTTGGAGTGTCCTGTTTTGCACAGCACTTGCACAGCATAAGGTCATAAAGGTCACAACAGTCAAAATAACCTCCAGCTCTTCACTCCCAGTTCAGACTGACCCCAGTATGCTAAAACAAAGTTGAATAACAAGTACATTCTCAGGGTTACTTTAAAACAGGTGCAAAACAGCACAATAACATTTTATCAGAACAAAGACAAAGGTACAAATGTTTAACAGTGATAAACATATATACAAAATCTTTAACAGTTATGACAAAAACAGCTCTTCATATCTTGTCTTTTATGTATAATGCGATTTACTTTTTGAAGGAGATTGCTTTAATGGTTTTGGCCTCCCAAAATGTGGCCATTTGGGAGATCTCTGCTCTTTGGCACTTATTTTTGTTTAATTTCTTTTCCATTGTGGCACAGTATTCTTTTTGTAAATTGTGGTTCCTTTTCTCTCCAAATCTTGTGGGGCTAATTTACGTTGTATGTACCATGCTGCTCCATAATTTACAGTATAAATCTGTCAATGTGGTTCCTTCTGGGACGAGTTTAGCCAGTCGGAGGTTAACTTTTTGCAGGATAGTTTTGAATTTTTTATTCTCCTTTAATTTAGTCAGTTTTAGATGCTCTTTCATGTCCATTTTTCTTGTTTCTTCAATCTTATTTGCCAGTTTCTCCTCTAATTCCTGTTGTTCTGGATCTGTGTGCACCTGCTTATTGTTTTGTAGATGAGCTGATGAATGGCTTTTTTTTGGGGGGGGGGGGGGGGCAGTGAATGACTGTGAATTATTGTGTTTGTTCAGAGTGCCCTTCTGTTTGTGTCTTTTACTCTGATCAGAACAGCTAAATGGTGTGTCTGGTATTAATTATGTGTCTGTTCAAGTTGCTCTTTAGTCCAAACCTTTTACCACACTTAGAACAGACAAATGCTTTTTGTCCTGTATGAATTATCATGTGTGTTTTCAGGGTGTCCTTTCGTCCAAATCTTTTACCACACTCAGAACAGACAAATGCTTTTTGCCCTGTATGAATTATCATGTGTGTGTTCAGCCTGCTCTTGTGTCCAAATCTTTGACCACACTCAGAACAGACAAATGCTTTTTGCCCTGTATGAATTATCATGTGTGTGTTCAGCCTGCTCTTGTGTCCAAATCTTTGACCACACTCAGAACAGACAAATGCTTTTTGTCCTGTATGAATTATCATGTGTTTTTTCAGGTTGCCCTTTTCTCCAAATCTTTTACCACACTCAGAACAGACAAATGCTTTTTGTCCTGTATGAATTATCATGTGTGTTTTCAGGGTGTCCTTTCGTCCAAATCTTTTACCACACTGAAAACAGACAAATGCTTTTTGTCCTGTATGAATTATCATGTGTGTTTTCAGGTTGCCCTTTTCTCCAAATCTTTTACCACACTCAGAACAGACAAATGCTTTTTGTCCTGTATGAATTATCATGTGTGTTTTCAGGGTGTCCTTTCGTCCAAATCTTTTACCACACTGAAAACAGACAAATGCTTTTTGTCCTGTATGAATTATCATGTGTGTTTTCAGGGTGCTCTCATGTCTAAACCTTTGACCACACTCAGAACAGACAAATGCTTTTTGTCCTGTATGAATTATCATGTGTGTGGTCAGGGTGCTCTTGTGTCCAAATCTTTGACCACACTCAGAACAGACAAATGCTTTTTGGCCTGTATGAATTATCATGTGTGTGTTCAGACTGCTCTTGTGTCCAAATCTTGACCACACTCAGAACAGACAAATGCTTTTGTCCTGTATGAATTATCATGTGTGTTTTCAGGGTGCTCTCATGTCTAAACCTTTGACCACACTCAGAACAGACAAATGCTTTTTGTCCTGTATGAATTATCATGTGTGTGGTCAGGGTGGTCTTGTGTCCAATCTTTGACCACACTCAGAACAGACAAATGCTTTTGGCCTGTATGAATTATCATGTGTGTGTTCAGACTGCTCTTGTGTCCAAATCTTTGACCACACTCAGAACAGACAAATGCTTTTTGGCCTGTATGAATTATCATGTGTGTGATCAGGGTGCTCTTGTGTCCAAATCTTTGACCACACTCAGAACAGACAAATGCTTTTTGGCCTGTATGAATTATCATGTGTGTGTTCAGGTTGCCCTTTTCTCCAAATCTTTGGCCACACTCAGAACAGACAAATGGTTTTTGTCCTGTCTGAATTCTAATGTCTTTGTTCAGAGTGCACTTCTGTTTCTGTCTTTTAAATGGTTTTCCGCTTGCTTGCCTCTCCTTTTGTTGCTCTGAGTTGTTCATGTGACCAGATGCTTTCCATATTTAGAGCATTTACATTGTTTTTCATCAGTGTTACCTGAATGAACAATATTGGTATTTTTCTGACAGTTAAAATGTGACTGAAGTTTTCTGGTCTGTTTCCAGTCATCACTGTCATCAGTCTCAGTTCCAGAACTGTCTGAACTCCTGCCACTGATATCTGGATGTAAATGACTGTTTGGACCTGAGTTGCTGGCTGGTTGTGGTCCTCCATCATCCTCTCCATCATCTTCTGCTGTCAGTGTTCTGTGTACAGATGAGCTGCTGGCTACAGGCTCAGCCTCTGTGCTCTCATCACTTCGGCTTTGATGAAGCTGTGATGACTCTGGTTTTTCATCATCATTTTCACTCTTCACAGGGACGGCAGTGAAACCAAACTTGGTGAGATCTGCCTCCTCCAGCTGCTGAAGCTGCTCTCCCTGCTGACTTATCCACAGCTTCTCTTCTTCTTTAATGTCCTCCTGGTCAACACTCAGATTCCATTCCTGGTGTTCAGGGAGAGTTTCTTCTTTAATCACCAACAACGGCTGCATGTCTGCAGAGAAACAAATTAACAATAAATGTTAGAACAACACTCACTAAAATAAGTATCAGTGGTGAGTTTGACCTGATAACAGCAAGTTATTGCACTGATGGAACTGATAAAGTAGAAATGTACATCAGCATTTGTTTTAAATTTCACAAATTGTAATTCACGTCCTTGTCTTCCACAATTGACTATTGCAGTGTTTTATTTTCTGGATTGCTATAAAACAGTGTAGGATGTCTAGAGATGGTACAGAATTACTCTTGCTCGAGTTTTGATGAAAACCAGGAGGTTTGATCACAGACATTCTGGCTTCCCTTCCCTGAATTCAGGACTAGGTTTCAAGATTTGTTAGACATTTCAGGCTCTAAACGGTCATGAACTCAACTATCTTTCTGAACTTGTTCAGCCTTATGTGCCTCCTCGTGCCCTGTGGTCCTTGGATGCAGACTTGCTCTGTGTCTCAAGGGTTAAAAAGAAGTCAGCAGGCTTCAGAGCTTTTTTTTGCCGTGGTCGTATCTTGTGGAACAGGCTGCCTGTTGGCATTTGAAATGTGACTTTAAGACTATTTTTATAACATATTTTCTGCCGAATGTAATTAGGTTTTTTCATCTTTTTCATCATTTTTTTTGTTGTATTTAATTTTTTGTTTGTTTTATTTTGGGATATGGGATCTTTGTTTCTTGTTCGTCTGCAGCTTTGTTCAGCACTTTGTTGAGTTTTTTTCCTTTATTTAAAATGCTTCACAAATGTATTATTATTACTTAGGGCAGCACGGTGGATTAGTGGTTCACACTGCTACAAGTTAAAGCGTTTTAACCAGTGGTGCCAGATGCACGATAATTATCGTATTTGTACGATAGTTTTGCCCTCTGTACGATGAATAATGGGGAAAAAAAAATCCAAATGTACGATAATTTCAGTTGGTTGCCCAAACACGCATCTCTCTGTGACACCCAAGAATCATTTTGCAGGCGTTGCACTCAGGCGGCATCAAAGACACACCACACACAGGGCTGCTGCTGGCTTTGGGCGACCGGCACAAAGTCATTTGAAAGCCCGCCCCCTCTCCATACAAAGTAATGAGTTCCCATCCAATCTCTGCCGTGACAGGAAGATTCCACAACCAACATCATCTTTTTTTTTTTTCGAAATTATTTCAACAAATGCAATAACAAACGAACAAAACACAAGAGCAAAGAGATACAAGAAAAATAAAAGTTCAAGTTCCTTATGGAGGTATCAACATTTTTTCTGTGTTCAACAAAATCTGCACAAGTGGCATCAGATGACGACAGCGACCTCGAGGTTGAATTCGACTCTTTCTAGTCTGGTAATTAACACGTTTGTGTCCCTTCACAGAAAAAAAAAAATGTTTCTAGTCTGGTAGTGCATTTGCGTTCTTTTTGTACCATAGTTTCCCCATTACTATAGGGATATTGTGAATTACTGTTTAAACATGTGACATAAATTCTTTGGAAATAAAATAAAAAAAAAAATGCTAAAATAGCTACGTTGTATGAGTTTTGTTTGTGTACGATCATTTCTCCCAAAATACGATAATTTTGAGGTTTTGGTATGATACTTGCGTATTCATATCTGGCAACACTGGTTTTAACTCTGAGTCAACATTACGGCGTTTTTTCCACAAACAAACGTGTTTGTTGGACTAATTTGCCGTCACACGAACAACCAGAGGGGAAAAAAAAGAGATAACAAACCAACACTTCAGTAAAGTTAGAAAGATATTCACAGATTCTAAGTCACGGCTCAGTAATTCGTAAGATAAATGTTGTAGAAAACAAACCAACATTTTAACACATTAACGTCATCCACAGCTTTAAAAAAAAAAAAAAAAAACACTTACCTTATCACCGACGGCCAACAGACAAAAAGACGCAGACGACCGTCCAAAAGACAAAAGTCCACCAGATGTGTCCAGACTCAGCATTAGCAGCAGTTAGCCGCTGTTTCAACAACCTTCTCAGCTCTTCCACTTTTTCACACTAACTTCACCTTTTCTTCTTCTTCCAGGTTACTGTCGACCTTTGTGCTGCTGGAGCGCTTCAAAAAACATATTCGAGGATCACAGAGTGAAGTTTGATCTCTTCAGAGAACAGTTTCCAGCGTCTCCAGCTAACTAGCTTTAGCTTTTGGCGCCGACGGAAAAGTTCTTCTTCGTTGCATTAAACGAACTTATGTTGCATTACCGCCACCTACTGGACCTGGACAGCAGAGACGAGGGAAAGAGGGAAAAAGCTAAATCTCTCCATCACCCTGTAATTCAAAGATGTTGAACGGTTGGGTTCTTCAATGTGTTCTTCACTCTGCTGTCATTGTCAGAATGCAGCAGATAATCAATAAATGACTGACTTTGCTCCTGTGAGCAGTTTTCCTGCCAGTCAAACTGAAGTGTGTGTGAGTTTGTTCCTCCATTATGTTAAGACACAGTATTACAGTCCATTTATGATGACAACATCAACAGCTTATGGACTCAAAAAGGAGTTTGGAAGCCGATGGAACCGATTATGTTTCGATGGAGATGAGAAAAACAGTTATGGGAGACTAAGTTTCTCACAAACCTGCTTCTGTTCAGTCTAAAGAGGACCAAACTGCAAGAGCCAGATGAAGGCACTGAAGAATGAAGAGGTGTTTGTTGAACTGATTCAAGTGTTGGATGATAAAAGTCTGTCTCTTGCGATAAGAGATGCAGCGGACAACGGCAAGAAGGTGCTTCAGATTCTCAGAGACCATGATGCTGGTCAGATGAAGCCACGTGTGATCAGCCTGGATACGGAGCTGACATCCCTTCAAAAAGCTGTTCATGAGAACATCACAGATTATATTATTCACTGATCACTATTCAGGAGCTACTTTAGTGTATTTTTGAAAACTGAGAGTGACACAGTTAAAGCTACAGAGAAGTTCATTGATGAGAAAAATCAAGAGCATCAGATCAAATAACAGCACAGAGTTTACATCTCCAGAGTTTCAGTCATTGCTTTGTCTAAACACCATTCAGCAGGAGACCTCAGCTCCTTATTGTCCCCATCAAAATGGAACAGAGAAGAAGTCTGACCTTTCAAGGATGAGAACATTTGGGTCGGTGTGTTGTGTCCACAAACAGAACAAGAAAAATCTGGACTCACAATGTGAAAAAGGGTTTTTCTTTTTATTTTTTGTGGGTTATTGTTGGGTATTTACTCCTCCAAACATTCTTAAAACCTTGATAAGACAGAGTCAAGAAACACCAGTGAGACAGGAAGTCAAATTTAGCTTGCGAGGAGTGCAGACAGTCCGTACACGTAGTACCACTGAGAGCACTGTGGACTGCTGCACGCCCACTCTTTTTATTAGGAGACGCCCTACCCACATTGTGAAACTTGTCCTAAAGGTGGGGGGAACTTCGCATGACAAGTTTCCTCCCGTAATACAAAACATCTTATGGCACGTATACTAATGATTGCAGCTGCGTGGAGAAACAGTTTCGCTTCCTTTTATTTAGTCTTATCATTGAAGGTCAGCACATCCTGTTCTTGCAGGCTCGTCTGTTTGCACTTATCATCTGTTCTGCAAAAGCTTGGAGTGTCCTGTTTGCACAGCACTTGCACAGCAATAAGGTCATAAAGGTCACAACAGTCAAAATACCTCCAGCTTTCACTCCCAGTTCAGACTGACCCCAGTATGCTAAAACAAAGTTGAATAACAGTACATTCTCAGGGTTACTTTAAAACAGGTGCAAAACAGCAACAATAACATTTTATCAGAACAAAGACAAAGGTACAAATGTTTAACAGTGATAAACATATAGACAAAATCTTTAACAGTTATGACAAAAAACAGCTCTTCATATCTTGTCTTTTATGTATAGATGCGATTTACTTTTGAAGGAGATGGCTTTAATGGTTTTGGCCTCCCAAAAATGTGGGCCATTGGGAGATCTCTGCTCTTTGGCACTTATTTTTTGTTTAATTTCTTTTCCATTGTGGCACAGTATTCTTTTTGTAAATTGTGGTTCCTTTTCTCTCCAAATCTTGTGGGGCTAATTTACGTGTATGTACCATGCTGCTCCATAATTTACAGTTTAAAAATCTGTCAATGTGGTTCCTTCTGGGACGAGGTTTAGCCAGTCGGAGGTTAACTTTTTGCAGGATAGTTTTGAATTTTTTATTCTCCTTTAATTTAGTCAGTTTTAGATGCTCTTTCATGTCCATTTTCTTGGTTCTTCAATCTTATTTGCCAGTTTCTCCTCTAATTCCTGTTGTTCTGGATCTGTGTGCACCTGCTTATGTTTGTAGATGAGCTGATGAATGGCTCTTTTTTGGGGTGGGGGGGGGGGGGGGCAGTGAATGACTGCGAATTATTGTGTTTGTTCAGAGTGCCCTTCTGTTTGTGTCTTTTACTCTGATCAGAACAGCTAAATGGGTGTGTCTGGTATTAATTATGTGTCTGTTCAAGTTGCTCTTTAGTCCAAACCTTTTACCACACTTAGAACAGACAAATGCTTTTTGTCCTGTATGAATTATCATGTGTGTTTTCAGGGTGTCCTTTCGTCCAAATCTTTACCACACTTAGAACAGACAAATGCTTTTTGTCCTGTATGAATATCATGTGTGTGGTCAGAGTGCTCTTGTGTCCAAATCTTTGACCACATCAGAACAGACAAATGCTTTTTGCCCTGTAGAATGATCATGTGTGTGTTCAGTAGCTCTTTTGTCCAAATCTTGACCACACTCAGAACAGACAAACGCTTTTTGGCCTGTATGAATTATCATGTGGCTTTCAGGTTGCCCTTTTGTCCAATCTTTGACCACACTCAGAACAGACAAACGCTTTTTGTCCTGTCTGAAGTTCTAATGTCTTTGTTCAGAGTGCACTTCTGTTTCTGTCTTTTAAATGGTTTTCCGCTTGCTTGCCTCTCCTTTTGTTGCTCTGAGTTGTTCATGTGACCAGATGCTTTTCCATATTAGAGCATTTACATTTTTTTCATCAGTGTTACCTGAATGAACAATATTGGTATTTTCTGACAGTTAAAATGTGACTGAAGTTTTCTGGTCTGTTTCAGTCATCACTGTCATCAGTCTCAGTTCCAGAACTGTCTGAACTCCTGCCACTGATATCTGGATGTAAATGACTGTTTGGGACCTGAGTTGCTGGCTGGTTGTGGTCCTCCATCGTCCTCTCCATCATCTTCTGCTGTCAGTGTTCTGTGTACAGATGAGCTGCTGGCTACAGGCTCAGCCTCTGTGCTCTCATCACTTCGGCTTTGATGAAGCTGTGATGACTCTGGTTTTTCATCATCATTTTCACTCTTCACAGGGACGGCAGTGAAACCAAACTTGGTGAGATCTGCCTCCTCCAGCTGCTGAAGCTGCTCTCCCTGCTGACTTATCCACAGCTTCTCTTCTTCTTTAATGTCCTCCTGGTCAACACTCAGATTCCATTCCTGGTGTTCAGGGAGAGTTTCTTCTTTAATCAACAACAACGGCTGCATGTCTGCAAAAAACAATACAATTCATTTAACAATAAATGTGAGAACAACACTCACTAAAATAAAGTATCAGTGGTGAGTTTGACCTGATGACAGTAAGTTATTGCACTGATGGAACTGATAAAGTGGAAATGTACATCAGCATTTGTTTTAAATTTCACAAATTGTAATTCACGTCCTTGTCTTCCACAACTGATAATTGCTGTGTTTTATTTTCTGGATTGCTATAAAATAGTGTAGGATGTCTACAGATGGTACAGAATTACTGTTGCTCGAGTTTTGATGAAAACCAGGAGGCTTGATCACAGACATTCTGGCTTCCCTTCCCTGAATTCAGGACTAGGTTTCAAGATTTTGTTAGACATTTCAGGCTCTAAACAGTCATGAACTCAACTATCTTGCTGAACTTGTTCAGCCTTATGTGCCTCCTCGTGCCCTGTGGTCCTTGGATGCAGACTTGCTCTGTGTCTCAAGGGTTAAAAAGAAGTCAGCAGGCTTCAGAGCCTTTTTTTGCCGTGGTCATATCTTGTGGAACAGGCTGTCTGTTGGCATTTGAAATGTGACTTTAAGACTATTTTTATAACATATTTTCTGCCGAATGTAAGTAGTTAAGGTTTTTCATCTTTTTTCATCATTTTTTTTATTTTGAAGGTTTTTCTTCTTTTCATTATTTTTTTCTTGTTGTATTTAATTCTTTTCTGTTTTTATTTTGGGATATGCGGATCTTTGTTTCGTGTTCGTCTGCAGCTATGTTCAGCACTTTGTTGAGTTTTTTTCTTAATTTAAAATGCTTTACAAATGTATTATTATTACTTGGGGCAACATGGTGGATCAGGGGTTCGCACTGTTGCCTCACAGCAAGAAGGCCATGGGATCCATTCCCACCTGTGGCCTTTGTGTGTGGAGTTTGCATGTTCTCCCTGTGTTTGTGTGGGTTCTCTCTGGGTGCTGCAGCTTCCTCTCGCATCTAAAGACCTGCATGTTAGGTGAACTGAAAATTTTAAATTGACCCTTGGTGTGTGTGTTTGTCTATATGTGGCCCTGTGACAGATCGTCGTCCTGTCCATGGTGCACCCCGCGTCACGCTCCATGACAGCTGGAATGGGCTCCGGCCCCTGGTGACCCTTAAATGGAGTAAGCGGGTATCGAAGATGGATGATTATTACTACTTACATGGCACTCGAACAAGATGTCAGAAGTCAAATGGATGGATGTATGAGATTTATTGTCATTGTCATTATAAGTGCAACACCAACATTACGTCCACACTCACATTTCCACAGGATACAGCAATTTATCCACAATTATTACTTGTTTACCGTAATAATGACACACATTCAGAATTAAGACAACACATATACATTTGACATTGTTTATGTGCACCAAACTTGAAACAGTCAGTTTTCCAAATTGAGGCGATGTGAGTATGTGGTAGCCGCTGCAACAGGAGTCGCGCCACCGCTAGCTTGGTGGGGACAGGGACCAGCCACAGCTAAAACCGCGCAGCCCCTTGAGAGGAAAAGGGATGGCGTGAGCAGAAGCCGGAGTGGGGGGTGGAACATGCTTCAGTCCTGTGAGACAGTTTATTGTCTTTATGAGTTGAGATAAGAAACAGCCAAATGTTCACCAAGACCAAAGACATTCCTCTGGAGGAAAACAGTCGGGCAATTTGTCCTTCAGGCTGGTAAGTCTGCCGTGTTGTGGTTTGAGCAGTGAAAAACACTTTTTACAGCTTCACTGAACAACCGAATCCCAATTATGAATTAAGAATATTTCCAATTTTGAATTAAGAATATTCCACAGCCTCCGAAATCTTCATCTTCACCTGCAAAGCACGCGTCTGCTCCAAGATGTCATCCAATTTGCGTCCGAGTTCAAGAGTCATCGCAGTCTGAGAATGCATTGCTTTGCCCAGCTCGTTAATCATGACGGACAAGCGAGGGGCCGTGGTTCTTGATGCTGCCGTCTTACCAATTTTCAATCAATTAGATCAGTGCAGCACATAAGTCAGAAAGTGCCAGCCCTGCTACCATATGACCAAATATGAATAAATCCTCGATGTGCTCCACAGAGAATGGCACAAAGCATCCCACATGCCACGACCCCCAGGAGTCGAGAACATAGCCTGCAGGATACGTTCCATCTGGACAGGTAGGATCCCCCGGTCCTGACCTTCTTAGCATTCAGAGACCAGCTGATCAATTCCATGGTTAATCCAATAGTAGTCCAATAGATCTAGTATCCAATATAATTTGAGGAATTCACAGTCTGGTGAAGTAGAGACTTGAAGGTTAAAGCAGAGAGATAAGGGAGAGTGGAGGAGATGCGACCGCCCTCATCAGAGTTCCAGGCTGTTATATATACAGTGAGGAAAATAGGTTTTTGAACACCCTGCGATTTTGCAAGTTCTCCCACTTAGAAATCAATGAGGGGTCTGAAATTTTCATCTTAGGTGCATGTCTACTGTGAGAGACATAATCTTAAAAAAAAAAAAAAAAAAATCTGGAAATCACAATGTATGATTTTTTTTAATAATTTATTTGTATGTTACTGCTGCAAATAAGTATTTGATCCCCAACCGACCAGCAAGAATTCTGGCTCACACAGACTTGTTAATTTTTCTTTAAGAAGCCCTCTTATTCTGCACACCTGTATTAATTGCACCTGTTTGAACTTGTTATCTGTATAAAAGACACCTGTTCACACAATCAATCACACTCCAACCTGTCCACCATAGCCAAGACCAAAGAGCTGTCTAAGGACACCAGGGACAAAAGTGTAGACTTGCACAAGGCATATTTAAGCATACAAATTCAAAAAGAAAAAATAATATAGCACCTTCAACTGTACCACAGACTAAAACAGTTAAATGTGGTCTATTAAACATTAGGTCTCTCTCTTCTAAGTCCCTGTTGGTAAATGATATAATAATTGATCAACGTATTGATTTATTCTGCCTAACAGAAACCTGGTTACAGCAGGATGAATATGTTAGTTTAAATGAGTCAACACCCCCGAGTCACACTAACTGTCAGAATGCTCGTAGCACGGGCCGGGGCGGAGGATTAGCAGCAATCTTCCATTCCAGCTTATTAATTAATCAAAAACCTAGACAGAGCTTTAATTCATTTGAAGGCTTGTCTCTTAGTCTTGTCCATCCAAATTGGAAGTCCCAAAAAACAGTTTTATTTATTATTATCTATCGTCCACCTGGTCGTTACTGTGAGTTTCTCTGTGAATTTTCAGACCTTTTGTCTGACTTAGTGCTTAGCTCAGATAAGATAATTATAGTGGGCGATTTTAACATCCACACAGATGCTGAGAATGACAGCCTCAACACTGCATTTAATCTATTATTAGACTCTATTGGCTTTGCTCAAAAAGTAAATGAGTCCACCCACCACTTTAATCATATCTTAGATCTTGTTCTGACTTATGGTATGGAAATAGAAGACTTAACAGTATTCCCTGAAAACTCCCTTCTGTCTGATCACTTCTTAATAACATTTACATTTACCCTGATGGACTACCCTGCAGTGGGGAATAAGTTTCATTACACTAGAAGTCTCTCAGAAAGCGCTGTAACTAGGTTTAAGGATATGATTCCTTCTTTATGTTCTCTAATGTCATATACCAACACAGAGCAGAGTAGCTACCTAAACTCTGTAAGGGAGTTAGAGTATCTCGTCAATAGTTTTACATCCTCATTGAAGACAACTTTGGATGCTGTAGCTCCTCTGAAAAAGAGAGCTTTAAATCAGAAGTGTCTGACTCCGTGGTATAACTCACAAACTCGTAGCTTAAAGCAGATAACCCGTAAGTTGGAGAGGAAATGGCGTCTCACTAATTTAGAAGATCTTCACTTAGCCTGGAAAAAGAGTTTGTTGCTCTATAAAAAAAGCCCTCCGTAAAGCTAGGACATCTTTTTACTCATCACTAATTGAAGAAAATAAGAACAACCCCAGGTTTCTTTTCAGCACTGTAGCCAGGCTGACAAAGAGTCAGAGCTCTATTGAGCTGAGTATTCCATTATCTTTAACTAGTAATGACTTCATGACTTTCTTTGCTAACAAAATTTTGACTATTAGAGAAAAAATTACTCATAACCATCCCAAAGATGTATCGTTATCTTTGGCTGCTCTCAGTGATGCCGGTATTTGGTTAGACTCTTTCTCTCCGATTGTTCTGTCTGAGTTATTTTCATTAGTTACTTCATCCAAACCATCAACATGTTTATTAGACCCCATTCCTGCCAGGCTGCTCAAGGAAGCCCTACCATTATTTAATGCTTCAATCTTAAATATGATCAATCTATCTTTGTTAGTTGGCTATGTACCACAGGCTTTTAAGGTGGCAGTAATTAAACCATTACTTAAAAAGCCATCACTTGACCCAGCTATCTTAGCTAATAATAGGCCAATCTCCAACCTTCCGTTTCTCTCAAAGATTCTTGAGAGGGTAGTTGTAAAACAGCTAACTGATCATCTGCAGAGGAATGGTCTATTTGAAGAGTTTCAGTCAGGTTTTAGAATTCATCATAGTACAGAAACAGCATTAGTGAAGGTTACAAATGATCTTCTTATGGCTTCGGACAGTGGACTCATCTCTGTGCTTGTTCTGTTGGACCTCAGTGCTGCTTTTGATACTGTTGACCATAAAATTTTATTACAGAGATTAGAGCATGTCATAGGTATTAAAGGCACTGCGCTGCGGTGGTTTGAATCATATTTGTCTAATAGATTACAGTTTGTTCATGTAAATGGGGAATCTTCTTCACAGACTAAAGTTAATTATGGAGTTCCACAAGGTTCTGTGCTAGGACCAATTTTATTCACTTTATACATGCTTCCCTTAGGCAGTATTATTAGACGGTATTGCTTAAGTTTTCATTGTTATGCAGATGATACCCAGCTTTATCTATCCATGAAGCCAGAGGACACACACCAATTAGCTAAACTGCAGGATTGTCTTACAGACATAAAGACATGGATGACCTCTAATTTCCTGCTTTTAAACTCAGATAAAACTGAAGTTATTGTACTTGGCCCCACAAATCTTAGAAACATGGTGTCTAACCAGATCCTTACTCTGGATGGCATTACCCCGACCTCTAGTAATACTGTGAGAAATCTTGGAGTCATTTTTGATCAGGATATGTCATTCAAGGCGCATATTAAACAAATATGTAGGACTGCCTTTTTGCATTTACGCAATATCTCTAAAATCAGAAAGGTCTTGTCTCAGAGTGATGCTGAAAAACTAATTCATGCATTTATTTCCTCTAGGCTGGACTATTGTAATTCATTATTATCAGGTTGTCCTAAAAGTTCCCTAAAAAGCCTTCAGTTAATTCAAAATGCTGCAGCTAGAGTACTGACGGGGACTAGCAGGAGAGAGCATATCTCACCCGTGTTGGCCTCTCTTCATTGGCTTCCTGTTAATTCTAGAATAGAATTTAAAATTCTTCTTCTTACTTATAAGGTTTTGAATAATCAGGTCCCATCTTATCTTATGGACCCATCGTAGTACCATATTACCCCATTAGAGCGCTTCGCTCTCAGACTGCAGGCTTACTCGTAGTTCCTAGGGTTGCAAGAGTAGAATGGGTAGGCAGAGCCTTCAGCTTCAGGCTCCTCTCCTGTGGGAACCAGCTCCCAATTCAGATCAGGGAGACAGATACCCTCTCTACTTTTAAGATTAGGCTTAAAACTTTCCTTTTTGCTAAGGCTTATAGTTAGGGCTGGATCAGGTGACCCTGGACCATCCCTTGGTTATGCTGCTTTAGACGTAGACTGTGGGGGGGTTCCCATGATGCACTGTTTCTTTCTCTTTTTGCTTTGTATGCATCACTCTGCATTTAATCATTAGTGATCGATTCTCTGCCCCCTCCACAGCATGTCTTTTCCTGTTCTCCTCCCTCACCCCAACCAGTCTCACAGAAGACTGTCCCCTCCCTGAGCCTGGTTCTGCTGGAGGTTTCTTCCTGTTAAAGGGAGTTTTTCCTTCCCACTTGTAGCCAAGTGCTTGCTCAAGGGGGTCGTTTTGAACCGTTGGGGTTTTTTCATAAGTATTGTATGGCCTCGCCTTACAATATAGAGCGCCTTGGGGCAACTGTCTGTTGTGATCTGGCGCTATAAAAAAAAAAGTTGATTGATTGATTGATTGAAGGCTGGGATGGACTACAGGACAACAGGCAAGCAGCTTGGTAGAAGACAACAACTGTCAATCTCCCCGGTCTGGGATTCCATGCAAGATCTCACTTTGTGGGTAAGGATGATTCTGAGAAAGCTCAGAACTACACAGGAGGATTGGTCAATGACCTGAAGAGAGCTGGAACCACAGTCACAAGATTACATTAGTAACACATGATGCTGTCATGGTTTAAAATCCTGCAGGGCAGCAAGGTCTCCCTGCTCAAGCCAGCACATGCCCAGGCCCATTTGAAGTTCACCAGTAGCCATCTGGATGATCCAGAGGAGACATGGGAGAAGATCATGTGGTCAGATGAGACCAGAATAGAACTTTTGGAATCAACTCCACTTACCATGTTTAGAGGATGAGAACAACCCCAAGAAAACCATCCCAACCGTGAAGCATGGGGGTGGAAACATCATACTCTGGGGGTGCTCTTCTGCAAAGGGGACAGGACGACTGCACCGTATTGAAGGGAGGATGGATGGGGTCATGTATTGTGAGATTTTGGCAAACAACCTCCTTCCCTCATTAAGAGCATTGAAGATGGGTCATGGCTGGGTCTTCCAGCATGACAGTGACCCCAAGCACACAGCCAGGGCAACTAAGGAGGGGCTCCATAAGAAGCATTTTAAGGTCCTCGAGTGGCCTGCCAGTCTCCAGACCTGAACTCAATAGAAAATCTTTGGTGGGAGCTGAAAATCCAAACCTGAAAGATCTAGAGAGATCTGTATGGAGGAATGGACCAAAATCGCTGCTGCAGGTGTGAGAAAACCTGGTGAAAAACTACAGGAAACGTTTGACCTCTCTAATCGCAAACAAATGCTAGTGTACCAAATATTAACATTGATGTTCAAATACTTATTTGCAGCAGTAACATACAAATAAATTATTAAAAAAAAAAAAAAAATCATACATTGCGATTTCCGGATTTTTTTTTTTTTTTAGATTATGTCTTTCACAGTGGACATGCACCTAAGATGAAATTTCAGACCCCTCCATGATTTCTAAGTGGAGAACTTGCAAAATCGCAGGGTGTTCAAATACTTACATTCCTCACTGTATATACATTTTTACACAGTTACCCTAACCTGTGCAAGTCAGCATGCAGATTTACCTTGGATTTGTTGTGGCGACCCGAGTGCAAACAAGTGAGCAGCCGAAGGGACTTACTTATCCTTTATTGACCGAGTTTCATTCATGAAGTCAGTGGTGTGTGTACATTTCAGTGTGTGGGTGTGACTGTAAGTGGCACAGTCATTATAATATAACGAGCAGCGGCTCATTATTTTAAGGTGCAAAAAAAATAAATAAATAAATAAATAAATAAATCGTCGGTCTTGTCAAACAATTTTAATCACCAACGACAAGTATTTTAACTAGACACTGGTCTAGCAGGAGAAAATGTCAACTACAAATGGACCTTGCCTGGTCCAAGGCACAGAAAACTAAAACAGAGCTTGATTGGATATCTTTTCATCAAATCTGTAACAAATGCACCTTCCTAATTCAGAAGGCTCAATTCAATTTTTTTTTATCCAAACTCTCTGAACATTTAAAAGACCCCCCAACTAGAGACATTCATCATGAAATGCCCCACGCGCAGTACTATTTTCCATGTAAAGTGCAGTAATATGTACATGTTTGGGGTCGGTATTTGGTTGAACCCTTATGTGTTTGATGTAAACTGAGATACACAGTGGAAAAACTGGAGATTGACATTTATTTCAAAGATGTGGCCAACAGTGACCATAAAAAGTCGGTAGCCTTCGAACAAACTATATATGTACTATATATGTAGTTTCTGCGAGCAATAGGTACCGAGCTACATTGTGCGAAGGATTGGACAGTTTGTGACCACTGGTGAACTTGAAAAGTAGGTCAAGGTCACCGACCTTCGCAGCCCATGCAACGTACGCCTCCAAGGCATATACCCACCAAATATGGAAGTTTCTGTGAGCAATAGGTGCCGAGCTACGTTGCGGCAAACAAATTTCAGGTGAAAGGATTTGACAGTTGACAGACAATTTCAGACGGACAAACCGAAGGATGGACAACCTGGATGCTATATGCCCCGCCTCGCAATGCAAGCGCTGCACAGGGCATAAAAAAAAAATTCTGGAAGGTTGTGAGAACTGCTTCTGGTGTCACATCTACTAGTAAGCTGCCTAATTTCCTTGTCAACGATTCCATAAACTTGACTGATAAATGTACCATGTGAGATCACTTTAATGAACATTTCATTAAAGCAGGACATTTGTTTGATTCCCTCAACACTGGTCTAAAAACTGCTGTAAATTGTGAACCTGCTGGAGTAAGACATCCTCTTATTGATTGTCCATTTCAGTTCAAACCTGTGTGCACCTCTGAGGTCAGTAGTGCAATGAAGATGCTGGATAAAAAAAAAAAAAAAAAAAGTCAGCTGGTCCTGATGGCTTGGATCCATTTTTTCTGGAATCGGCTGTAGACCTGATTGCCGAGCCTAACTGCCATCTTCAATATGAGCCGAATCTCAAAATTATGCATTTTGGCAAAATTATTTGAAAAGTTGGTCTGAATTGAAGGACTTTATAGAATCAAATAATATTTTAAACCCTTTCCGTTCTGGTTTTAGGAAGCAACATAATACCATAACTGCTATCCTAAAAGTTTTAAATGATGTATTTGCGGCACTGGATTCTAAAAGGTTTTGTGTTACACCATTTCTTGATCCTGAGATTTCTTGATCTTGAGATTATTGTCCTTCAGTGTGTTGTAACATTGAATCAGAGCTTTTACATAATAACATTTTTACTTTTTTTTGTTTTTTCATAAAATAATTGTCATCCTACAGCACAAGTATTCACAAAATTACCTGGTAAAAGTAACACGTTTAGTGAACAAACCTGCTTTGTACAAGTAAACTTGAGGATTAAAAGCAGCTTCCAGAACTTTCCGTCCTTTGGTCTCTTCTTTTAAATGATGAATTTCTTCTTCATAATCTGCGATCAATCCTTCTAACAACTCAAATGCTTCATCAGCAGCTGTTGGCAGTTCTTTCAGCCTGTCCCTCAGCTGTTGGACTTTAGACATGTTTGTAGAAAGCCTTTAAAAAGACACAAAAAAAGTTATTGACCAAGTGAATTGATGAATCAGTGAGCTATCAGGGGGAGAACAAGTGCAGAGACTGAGTGACATGGTTCTCCCAAGACAGTGGAACAATGGCATCACGCCATTATACTGCCATCTAGCCCCACTATGCTAAGTAGCATCATCTCATGATGTTTACCACAAAACTTGGTGGGAATTTGACTGCACGTAAACCCATTTTTGTGGGGAAATTTCACATAAACAACTCTCTATTTTAACCAGTTTACATCCAGATGACACAAACCATGACAAAACGCAACCGTTACACAAAGTCATATGATCAGGGGACAATCTTTGGATTTTTTGTTTCATCTTGCTGGGCACCACAGCCTGTGTGGGGCTGGGGTAGTTCCTAGGGTTTTTAAGAGTAGAATGGGAGGCAGAGCCTTCAGCTTTCAGGCTCCTCTCCTGTGGAACCAGCTCCCAATTCGGATTAAGGAGACAGGCACCCTCTCTACTTTTAAGATTAGGCTTAAAACTTTCCTTTTTGCTAAAGCTTATAGTTAGGGCTGGATCAGGTGACCCTGAACCATCCCTTAGTTATGCTGCTATAGACTTAGACTGCTGGGGGGTTCCCATAATGCACTGTTTCTTTCTCTTTTTGCTCTGTATGCACCACTCTGCATTTAATCATTAGTGATTGATCTCTGCTCCCCTCCACAGCATGTCTTTTTCCTGATTCTCTCCCCTCAGCCCCAACCAGTCCCAGCAGAAGACTGCCCCTCCCTGAGCCTGGTTCTGCTGGAGGTTTCTTCCTGTTAAAAGGGAGTTTTTCCTTCCCACTGTCACCAAGTGCTTGCTCACAGGGGGTCGTTTTGACCGTTGGGGTTTTTCTGTAATTATTGTATGGCTTTTGCCTTACAATATAAAGCGCCTTGGGGCAACTGTTTGTTGTGATTTTGCGCTATATAAATAAAATTGATTTGATTTTATCAGCAGTCATTATGAGGCTATAAATAGAGAGACATATATGTTTATATAGATTATATAAAGCTCTGTCTTCATTATTTTGCATGTTTTTAACTACAAAGGACTACTCTCAAACAGCGGGTCCAAAATCAACCTACAGAAATGACTCACTTGACTCACTTTTCTGCTGATTAAAGTCACTTCCAAACTATTGTTTGTTATTGGGGGCAAGAAAAGAAAATCGTCCACCATTTCACACCAGTTTTTTTTTTCTCGTTCCTCATGATGTGCGTTTTCCATGGGACCGTGCACAAAGGTCCTCTGTTGTGGATCATTGCGCGTATGGGAAAAGTTCTTGGGGGAAGTTCTCGTACAGCTACTAAGTTCTTCTGCAGTGTACATCGCACCGAGTGCTGAAGGGAAGTTCTCTTACAGCCGCTAAAGTTCTCCTGCAATGTGCATCGCACTGAGCGCTGAGGTGAAAGTTCTCTTTCAGCCGCTAAAGTTCTCCTCACAGCGAGCCATGAGCCGAGTGCTGCAGGATAGGGGAGACCGGGGCCAGCTTCCCCCGCTAGATTTTTTAATTTTTTCTTACATTAAATAACTTATAATTAAAATAGTTTTAAGTAATAAAAAGATTCTTTAGAAATCTTTGATGTTTGTAAATTAAAACCATGATGATTGATTCCTTCATTTAATATTAAAATAATGAAAAGTGTTATTTAAAATAATAAAATAGTTAATGTGTTAATTTCTTCAGTGATTTCCTCCAGAACTATCTGCCAAACTAGAAAACTGTTGCATCCTAGTAAGAGCAGAATACTACTGGAATGAATTTAAATAAGGAAAGTTGTTTTGTTTTTTCTCACTAAATGGATGCTGCACTCACTCCAGTTTAATAGTCCCAGATTGCATTTCAGAGCTTCTAGAATTCAAACATTTTCGTGCAGGTGGTGTTGGGGGGTAATTTTGGGTTTCAGCTTTTTTTGTTTTTCACCACTTTCATCCCTGAATATGTCAATCGTGAGTCACGTTTGTGCGTATTAAAGTTACTAACTGGGACTTCTGTCTTGTTGCGAGAAAGAAACGAGAATCGTCCTCCGTTCTGTTCACACAGCTCCAAACGCTGCGCGGCTCTCTGATAAGTCAAGTTAGAATGATAGAGTCCAGTCTGAATTAATAACTTCAAAGTGAAACACAGTTTTGTTTATTTTTGTTTTTGCTTTCCTCTGTGATGTAAACTCATTTTGACTTCTGATATGAGCTGGACGGACAAGGAGAGCAGTTGCCATCATCTAATGTAGTCCATGTCCGTCCAGCTCATATCAGAAGTCAAAATGAGTCAAATGGCTCAGAGATCTAAATAGACTGCTGTGTAATGAATGGAACCACACTGCCATCTAGTGGATATCCAGTGTGCGTGAGTGTGTATTTGTCAATCAGTAGGCATTTGTTTGTGGATCTGTGGATTTCGCGAAAAGAATGTCTCAAAATTACATCACAGAGGAAAGCGATGAATGCGTGTAATTGGTGATCCACAAATGCTGAAACTCAATTCACAAATACAATTTCCAGTTTTACAAATGTAAATTTTTTTTTTTTTTTTTTTTTTTTTTTTTTACAAATTAAGTTTTATATTTGCAAATACAACATTATTTGCAAAGACCAATTTACAAGTTACAAATATGAAATTTGCATTTGTGGATATCTGAACACATTTGCAAATCAATGATTATTTGTAGATCACCCTGTGTGCATTTACAATATTAATGAGACAATTTTAACCCCATAGAATGAGGGCTGTATTTTACATTCTCAACGTTCTGTAGGCTGTAACCTGAGCAACATGAAACATGGAAAAAAAAAAACTTGCTGGTAGAACAAAGTCAGTGTAATAAAACAAAAGTTGGCAGTTTATTCTAGTGTCTTTATTTGAATGCATATTTTTTGTTTTCATCATTAAGTTTTAATGCAAAAATAGTCCTATACATTAGACCTATATTCTTATTTTGGGCATGATCCAAATATGTACTTGATTGGTATCGGCCGATCAAAATTTCAGTGATCAGTGATCGGCCTAAAAAATCCTGATCGGTGCACCTCCAGAACGGTACATTCCACTGTTACAGGAGCTTTTGTCATGGAAAGAGGAGCGGAGGAATTCTGCGCGTCGCGGAAGAGGACAAGTTGGACATGCCCAGCTCTCCACAATTTCTCTTATACTCACTCGACTGGTAAGCCACTGAAAGCCGAGATAGGCATGACCCAACTTGTCCTCTGACACTCCAATACGGAGGTGTTCTTTGTCTCGCTCCATCAGCGAATCCATCGTGACGCGCGAAACCTCCGCGCGGCTTTCCATGACAAAATCTCTTGTTAAAAGCGAAATCTGCTGGAAAATGGCTGATGTCCAGCTCTTGTGATAACCAGATAAATTGCACACGATGGTCCCGGATCCATACAGCCATCCGTTTAGAAATGAAATGGTCGTTTCAGCCTGTCGATCGCAGCTTGGAGCGCGGCGCACCGTGCGCCATTGTGGACCGTCCTTAAAGCGGTAGTAACACTCAATCTCTGTGAAGCCCATAAAATTTTCACCGAAAGCATCTGAATTTTCCGAATGGTTTCCAGCTGCCTGTCTCTAACAGTTTCTGAAAAAATTCTGATGGAACAAAGCCCAAATCATTCCGCCATTTCCTCGAGAGGGGTGGACCAGTGCTCACTCAAAGCCTGCACACAGGTGAATGACGCTACCGACAGGCGTGAAAAAAACTCACGCATGCGCACGAAGGTTCAAGCTTGGCTGACGTAAAAACATATGAATCAAATCCATATATTTTTTGCATAAAATAAAAAGGTCGGATACTTTTCTAACAGACCTCGTATATATACATACATACATACACATATATATATATATATATATATATATATATATATATATATATATACACACACACACACACAATTTTTACCTCATTTCTTAAGTCTTGTACTGTTACAAGTATTATTATTATTGTTTATCCTTGCACACGCTGTTCGATGAACATTTTCCTCTACTTGCACCCACCTTGTGTGTTGTCTTAAGAGCTGATATAACATATGAATTTGACCTCTGTGAGATCAATAAAGTTTATCTATCTATCTAGATAACCACCTCAAGCTTTGATCTGGATGGGAAAAAAAAAAGAAAAAAAAAAACGGCAGCTGACTTAGGTCGCCCAAATATAGGGGAATTGCTTTTTGGTGCCAAAACATGAAAGTCTCTCCATACAATGGAGAAAAGAGACTTTCATGCCAACAATGTCTGAAATGCTTTTGACAAAAACTACAGATTTTGTTTATTTCTATTTATGTCCAGAGATCAAGGATCCAGCGACCAATTTCATATTTACTTGACTCAATAAAATGCTGTTGACATAAAAAACCTGAAAAGCCTACTTTTAATACACAGAAAATTAACAGGAGGTATCGATAAGGAATCGGATAGATAATAATATCAATAACATCAAAATCAAATCAATTTTATTTATATAGCGCCAAACCACAACAAACAGTTGCCCCAAGGCGCTTTATATTGTAAGGCAAAGCCATACAATAATTACGGAAAAACCCCAACGGTCAAAACGACCCCCTGTGAGCAAGCACTTGGCAACAGTGGGAAGGAAAAACTCCCTTTTAACAGTCTAATAATAGATTAAATGCAGTGTTGAGGCTGTCATTCTCAGCATCTGTGTGGATGTTAAAATCGCCCACTATAATTATCTTATCTGAGCTAAGCACTAAGTCAGACAAAAGTTCTGAAAATTCACAGAGAAACTCACAGTAACGACCAGGTGGACGATAGATAACAACAAATAAAACTGGTTTTTGGGACTTCCAATTTGGATGGACAAGACAGAGTCAAGCTTTCAAATGAATTAAAGCTCTGTCTGGGTTTTTGATTAATTAATAAGCTGGAATGGAAGATTGCTGCTAACCCTCCGCCTCGGCCCGTGCTACGAGCGTTCTGGCAGTTAGTGTGACTCGGGGGTGTTGACTCATTTAAACTAACATAATCATCCTGCTGTAACCAGGTTTCTGTAAGGCAGAATAAATCAATATGTTGATCAATTATTATATCATTTACTAACAGGGACTTAGAAGAGAGAGACCTAATGTTTAATAGACCACATTTAACTGTTTTAGTCTGTGGTGCAGTTGAAGGTGCTATATTATTTTTCTTTTTGAATTTTTATGCTTAAATAGATTTTTGCTGGTTATTGGTAGTCTGGGAGCAGGCACCGTCTCTACGGGGATGGGGTAATGAGGGGATGGCAGGGGGAGAGAAGCTGCAGAGAGGTGTGTAAGACTACAACTCTGCTTCCTGATCCCAACCCTGGATAGTCACGGTTTGGAGGATTTAAGAAAATTGGCCAGATTTCTAGAAATGAGAGCTGCTCCATCCAAAGTGGGATGGATGCCGTCTCTCCTAACAAGACCAGGTTTTCCCCAGAAGCTTTGCCAATTATCTATGAAGCCCACCTCATTTTTGGACACCACTCAGACAGCCAGCAATTCAAGGAGAACATGCGGCTAAACATGTCACTCCCGGTCCGATTGGGGAGGGGCCCAGAGAAAACTACAGAGTCCGACATTGTTTTTGCAAAGTTACACACTGATTCAATGTTAATTTTAGTGACCTCCGATTGGCGTAACCGGGTGTCATTACTGCCGACGTGAATTACAATCTTACCAAATTTACGCTTAGCCTTAGCCAGCAGTTTCAAATTTCCTTCAATGTCGCCTGCTCTGGCCCCCGGAAGACAATTGACTATGGTTGCTGGTGTCGCTAACTTCACATTTCTCAAAACAGAGTCGCCAATAACCAGAGTTTGTTCCTCGGCGGGTGTGTCGCCGAGTGGGGAAAAACGGTTAGAAATGTGAACGGGTTGGCGGTGTACACGGGGCTTCTGTTTAGAACTACGCTTCGTCCTCACAATCACCCAGTCGGCCTGCTTTCCCGGCTGCTCGGGATCTGCCAGAGGGTAACTAACGTCGGCTAAGCTACCTTGGTCCGCACCGACTACAGGGGCCTGGCTAGCTGTAGAATTTTCCACGGTGCGGAGCCGAGTCTCCAATTCGCCCAGCCTGGCCTCCAAAGCTACGAATAAGCTGCACTTATTACAAGTACCATTACTGCTAAAGGAGGCCGAGGAATAACTAAACATTTCACACCCAGAGCAGAAAAGTGCGGGAGAGACAGGAGAAGCCGCCATGCTAAACCGGCTAAGAGCTAGTAGCTGCGCTAAGCTAGCGGATTCCTAAAAACACACAGTGAATAATGTGTAAATAATTTAGAGGTGATTCAGCAGAGGGAGTGCTTAAAGTTAAGGCACGTGAAGATTACACTGTGAAACAAATCGTTATCTAGGTAACTAGATCAATCTAACTGCACAGATTAAACAGCTAACAGATACAGAAAAACACCGCTGTGCTCCGGAACAGGAAGTGATACAATACTGCAGTGAGAGCCAACCACCAGTAGAGGCAAAGAGTTTAGTGAATCCAACATCTTATCAATATCCATCCCTACAAGTGCATTTGTCGCTTTATGTGTGCTACCCTGTATTTTCATGTTTTTACATTATTATAGAACTCAAATGGAATCCCCTCTCACTATCGCACGGCGTTCTGGCTGGAGATCGGGGTAGAAGTTCCCCGCGGCCTCGGAGGACGAAGCTCAGGACTGAAAGCTTCGTCTTTAGGCGGCGGAGCTAAACTAATGCTAACAGGCCCGCTAGCCGACCAGACACTAAGCTGGTCTGGAGTGTCCGTGATATCTAACTCCACTGAACTCAGAAGCTGCTCTACCTTACGGACACGGCTCTCTCAGAGGGCCACCCTGTCTGACAACATCACACAAGTTATTTTAAAGTGTTGAGCACCAAGAAAAGAACAAGCGAGGAGCGATAGCTAGCACAAGCTAAGTGCTAACGAGAAGCTAACCACTGCTAGGACTCACACAGCAGCAAATTAATGAGCTAAACTCCGTAGCTGTTGTATTTAAAGACTAACAAAAGTAATGTACAATTAATTAAGATAAACGATTCTCACCTTGTAGCCAGTAGAAGAGCGAAGTCCAGGCGCCGAGGAGTCAGTCCATTCACAGGGGCGGGAGCCTGCTCTTCCTGCAATCTGATTGGCCACCCTGTGTGCTTCTTCAATTGTTATTGGCTGCTGGTCATGTCAATCATTGTGCTCGATGTAAGACACCGTTGGTATGATCAAACGGAAACAAAACTGAAACCTAGTATAAGACTGCACCGTGTATGCAACACTACTGAGCTTTATTTTGACAAATTTAGTAAGTGGTTCTGCAGCTGCGCCGATTAAATGCTGCAGCTTCACCGATCACGTTTAAGTCCGCGCGCGCGCGATATCCCGTAGAACACTGTATTTCCATAATCTCTATAAATATTCCTGAGAATTGTCAAATTGAAAAGCGTGGACATGCTTTTCACTGTTGCAGCACAAGTAATGTGTTGCTTTCGGTGTGTTTGTTGACTGACTGATTGATTGATTGAGTTTATTTTGTAAAATCAATATAAGTACACAGAGGTGAATATATCAATGACAAACAATAAACGATTATTTCCATTGTGGTCTTCGTGAAACTATCACGTGACAAAATAGAGGGGCTTGATTGAACATGTACAACTTGTAAATAAGACAATAGGACCTTAATAATTAATGTAAATAACTATATACAAGTATACAGTTTACGGGTGATTCTTAGACTACGGGCACTTTTATGTCCCTTGATCATATTTTATGAAAAAAAGAAAAAAGGAGAAATTTCACACTTTTATAGTTATCTTTACAATGAAAGTGTTTTAAGAAATTTGTTCTAGTAGTCTATGATGACTTTTTCACCTTTTTTCAGCATCATTATATGCAAATATTGCCGTTTTGTGTTTGTCCCACACCCAGACTTATGATCTTCAATGATGAAAATGAATAGTAAAAAAAACGTTTTTTCTAATGTTTTAAAATATCTCTGAATAAAATATCAGTAAAATAATCAAAACATAATTGGGGTATTCAATGTCATACAACTGTTGTGATTTTTTTTTAACTAAATGTAGTTGTCCCACAGTATTGCCATAATTTCCACCACAACAATAATGTCCCTTTAAAAAGTTTGTATGAAAGATTGTGTGGGTAGTTTCTATGGAGATAAACAGTGACATCAGAGCACATGTATATAGCGCCAAATCACAACAAACAGTTGCCCCAAGGCGCTTTATATTGTAAGGCAATGGTGTGGTGGAAATTACATTTACAAGGCCAATAGTGCCCGTAGTTAAAGAATCACCCTTGCACTGGAATACCAATAAAAGAAGTCCAAATTGTTCTTAAAGCCCTGGTCTTCGGTCACTGTGGCATTTTGTTTAAAAAAAAAAAAAAAATTCCACTTACCTGCAGAAAGTATTTGAATCAGATGGGGGAAAAAACAAAGTTATTTCTTAAAATTTAAAACAACAGTGAAACACACATCGTAATAAAGTTATAAAAGTGCTTTTCTTTTATGTACATTTTATTTATATTTTATTTATATAAAAACAATCATAAACTATATATTTTTTGATGGTTCATGTTGGCAGGGAGGTGTGGCGTTTGAAATATCCCGCGCCATTGACGTAACTGTCTACGAGCTGTGAGGAGACAGAAGGACAACAAAGCTTCACATGAACAATCAGGTGCAGTAAAAAGCGCTGGTTCCACCACATCTGTCACATCTGATCTGCTCAGGCTGCATGAAGTGACTCAGTGTGCACGCTGACAAACTGGAATCACTGTCAGTGTGACTGAGCAGCTTCAGCAAACTCCTGCATCTTATTAATGATCATTTATTCAAGAGAAATTAAGACCATTAATGCTGCATTTACACATAACGACAACGAGTCACAAATGTCACGAAGTAAACATTCTTGGCTGCTGATCACGAATGTGGTGATCTGAGGCGTCAAGTGTCCTCAGGAACTGCTGCAACCTGTTACCACGTGTTCCGATTAATGGCACATGTTGCTGGTGAATTATCAGGAACCGTTACGCACAGTCAAAAACGCTGATACAAATAAAAATGTTTCTAAATGGGAAGCCATGAGCGTTCGATAAAATCCATTGGTCAGTTTAATGATCTTATATAAACCAATATAAAAAATATATAAAGATCCTAAACCTCGAGCCACATGGCCAAATCAGAGGACAAAATTTGCCAATTTTAGAATGCTTCAAAGGGTGGTACTACTTTAAAACTTCTTTAATTTGTTATCAGACTGTGTTACCATGGCAATCTGTGTACCTGTGAGTACATAATATCTCTATAATTGCTGAGTTATGATGAGAAAGTTCTAAATTGTTTGATATTTTCAGGAGAGCTCCGACAGATACACCAGATTTCCCCATTTTGGCCAAAAAGCCATTTTTAGCCTCATAAAGTTCAAATCAAATCAAATCAATTTTATTTATATAGCGCCAAATCACAACAAACAGTTGCCCCAAGGCACTTTATATTGTAAGGCAAAAGCCATACAATAATTACAGAAAAACCCCAACGGTCAAAACGATCCCCTTTCACAAAGTTTTAATCCCAGAGAATAACTGATGCAAAAAATATGGATACCAATTTTAGTAAATATGTGCAAGACGAACTTCCTAGGTGGTTCCATTATAAAATTATAAGCCCCTGAAGTTGGGAAAAAGCAATTTTTTTACATCCAGCATTTGTAGGGTCAAATTTTTAAAGTCTTTATAACCTAAACTAAGAGTAATTAAAAGGTCATCTTTAGCACGATGAGTAATATCATATAGACCTACATGTAAGAATGATTCTTACAAAACCTGAGGGGGTGACAGAGGGAAGTTCCTGAAATTTAATTAAGTTGGCACCAAATGACCCTCATACTGAAGAGGAAAGTATTGGGAGCCAAGAAACAACTTATCATATATCCATCATTTGTTCTTCAAGAAAGCTTGAGGTCCAAAAGAGAACATTGATGCCTACGTGACTGACTTAAAGAAAAAAGTGAAAGACTGTGAATTTGGCCGTCTCCACGATTGGTTGATACGGGACAGGATTGGTGTTCGAGAGGACCAGGTGCGTGCAAGATTATGAGAAACATTGAAAAGGGCCATAACACTAAAGAAATGACATCCAATCACGTAAAAGTGCTCAAGGAAGAAGTGTCAAGGATTGGAAAAAGACAGACAGAACCAAGGCAAAGATGAGTAAAATAGAACACAAATCAAAAATGAGTGTAAATGATCAGAAAGCTGACATACCCTGTTCTAGATGCGGCTACAAACATGGTCAGAAGCAACATCCAGCTCATGGTCAGACATGCAATACATGCAACAAAAAGAGTCACTTTGCTAAAACATGCAGAATGACTAAGAGTCTGTGATTTGTAGTCAGTCTGGAAAAAGGTTCTGCACCTACGGACAATTTAAAGTCTCCAATCCACCTAAAACCTGCATGTCTTTGGATGTGGGAGGAAGCCGGAGTACCTGGAGGGAACCCACACACACATGGGGAGAACATGCAAACTCCACACAGAACAAAGGTGGAAATCAAACCCATGACCTTCTTGGTGTGAGGCAACAGTGCAAACCACTCATCCACTGTGTTGTCCCCTATTCATAAATTATTATTATTATTATTATTATTATTCATCCATCCATCCATTTTCTACCACTTTATCCAGAGTCGGGTCACGGGGGCAGCAGCTCAAGCAAAGCCGCCCAGATCTCCCAATCCACACACACCTCCTCCAGCTCCTCCGGGGGAACCCCAAGGCGTTCCCAAGCCAGCCGAGAGACGTAGTCCCTCCAGCATGTCTTGGGTCTTCCCCGGGGCCTCCTCCCAATGGGACGTGCCCGGAACACCTCTCCAGCAAGGCGTCCAGGGGGCATCCGGAAGAGATGCCCGAGCCACCTCAACTGACTCCTTTCGACGTGGAGGAGCAGCGGCTCGACTCCAAGCTCCTCCTGAGTGACCGCGCTCCTCACCCTATCATTATTTAAATCACATGTACAACTTTGTGACTCACTTATGTTTATTTTGTTTATTTTTTTCTTTTGTGGGTCAGTGAAGTATTTAAATGGAAATTTTTTTTTTTCCTCCCATTTCAAATAAATTAAATAAAAACTGCTTTTCTACCTGCTATTCATCCAACAGTTTGTATTGTATTATTTAGAGCACTTTTTATCCAAATTTGATAATCCTGAAAAGTCTGTATCCAGAAAAAAAGGTCAGACAAATTACCTGATTCTAGATAGCAAATAATAATATTAACGAATCTGGATCACTTTAATCCAGATTAAATCTTTTGAGTAACTGACCTCTGAACTGCAGAAACGGAGTGAACTATCATGTAGTTTTCACTCTGAACACTAGGGGCGCCGTTTCTCTCTTTTCCTGCTTACATAACCTGAGGTGGTTTGTTCAGATGGGTTGTGTCAGTGTGGTCAGTTGGAAAGTGTTCATCATGTTTTAATGTGCTGTCCTATGTATTCTAGTGATAGGCGGAAATTGTTTAAAGATTTGTCAGACTGTGGATTGACTGAGTTTTCTTTTAGGTCAATTTTTTCTGAGGGCAGTTACTCGCATTTAGTGGACAAAGCTGTGATTAAGTTCCTCCATTCCACCAACCTCTATTTGAGAGTCTAACATGAGATAAAGTATTTACCTATTACCTGTGGGGGGGCAGCATTATGCTACGCCAGCGTATAGCTTGCCGGAATCTATTGGAAGAAGAAGAAGAAGAAGAAGGTGGTGGTTGTTGTTTGTTTCGTTTCACTTTCACTTTTTTTTCCTGCCGTCTGCGTCTTTTCGTCTCTGTTGCTGTTGGTGATCAGGTAAATGATTGTTTTTTAAGTTTTGGATGTCGTTATTAAGTGCTAAATGTTGGTTTGTCGTTTGTTTCCTCGGTTTGTTTCGTGTGTTGGTGGAGAGTTTTTCGCTGTCGGACCGTAGACAAACACATTTACTCAAAGAGCAAATTACTCCAACAAACTTACATTTATGTGTGAAGGAAACGCCCTGATGACGATTCGGGGTTAAAACGCTTTGGTGTGTTCTTGTATGAACTAATCTTTATTTGTGGTTCTGTGGGCGCAGTTTGAACTGTGTGTCGAAATTCTGAAGCTTGTCTCGAGTCCTGCAGTGACTGAAGCTTGTGTTTCTCAGAAATCACGTGACCGATACGCATCAGGGGCATGACTTTTTTAAAGATCTTAATTTGAGATTTCGATATACAAAAATGAAGAAGCAAAAAATGCAGGTAACAGAACATAAACATCAATGTGACGGAGGATATATCAAGTCTTATCAGTGAAAAAAGAAAGAAATGTCAAAGTGTGTAAGACACAGTAAACTCCTCTGAGGTCTCTGAATGATAAATCACTACTGCAGTGTGTATAGTCACTTTTCTTATGTGTTAGCTCCAAAGTATTTAAGCTCCAAAGTAAATAAACCTGCCAGAAATATTTGAAAACTCAGAAGGGATTTGGAGATTCACATTTTGCATAAGTAAAACTTGCCAATTAGCAACATTTACAAAGGAAAGTCTTATCATTACATACAAATATTGTAATGACATCCTTCAGACTAACTGCGATGGTGTGTTCAGGTTTTTCATAGATATATTTTTGAAAATCTCTCCAAAACTTTGACGACACAGCAAAATAAACAAAATAAATGTGAAATCGTCTCTGATTCAATCCCACAAAAGGTGCATTTATCATCCAAGTTGGTGAACCTGGAAATTATGTTATTACAAGGATAAATATTGTGTAGTATTTTGAACTGAAGTTCTCTTATTTCATTTGAAAGGCAAAAACTGGAAGGGGCACAGCCATGTTTTACACCAATTTATATCACCTAATTGTGAATTAGAGAAGAATTTTCCTTTGTGGGAGCACTTGTTATAACTATTCCGTTCAAAGGTCTTTTTATTTGAAAAAGAAAAAAAATAGGAAGGAAAAGTATGAGTTTGGTTATACAAAGACAAATTTTCCCTCATATATGACAATTATCATGAACATGAAAAAAGAAACAAAATGGCAAAATGTAGTAATAACTGAAGACCTTCTGGAGCAGCTGAGAAAAAAGATAGTATGACGATTGCCTTCGACAGACTCAGGTAGACCAACAATACGGATATTCTGTCTCCTGCTCCGTCCCTCCAAATCTGAAGTTTAGATTTCATCCACTTGTTTTCCTCCTTCAGTTAGGCGCACGTAGCTTTGATTAGCTCGAGACATTGACTCACTTCCTTCGCGTTAGACTCGAGGTCCACGATGCATTGTCCGTGGCACGAGATTAAGGCCTGAATCTGGTCGTGTTTTTTGACCACCATGGCAAAAGTGGACTTGAGGTCCACGGCCAGTGCTGCTCTGGGCTGCTTCAGGAGGTCTGAAATGTGCGCCGCTTTGAGCCTAGCCTCGTTGTTAGCAGTAGCTGTGGAGTTTTCTGCAGAAGCATCCTTTCTTGTTCATTTGCCAGCTTTAGACATATTTCTGTCATGTGTTTCGGCTGCTTCCAATACAAGTTAGAACGTGGACCATCTTTGAAGACAAAAAGAGTGTTTTTTGATAAAAGAATAGAAAAAAGTTGTGGTAACGAGAGAACTGCACACTTACTCCACCTGCAGCCAACCAGAAATCTGAAGCGTATTCTTAACATGTTTGTAATTTTTTATCAAGTACATCAATCCCCCCAATCGTAAGAGAAAGTGTTTGAACCTCAATCCTGTCATTGCCACCCTTATTAGCACAATATCTCAATGGCTCTTGTTAATCTTGTTAAGATTTTCATCAAATTGGATTCCAGTTTAAACTGAAACTGTTAAATGTGCCTGAAGATTAGCAGGAAGATTTTTTTCAAAGCAAAACTGAGTATGTGGATTTATCTTTAAAGTTCATTATAAATCCTCTTGCTCATGATGGAGGCACTCAATTAGCTCATGCTAATGCTAACCTGTTATAGCATTAGCATTATGCCATGCTGAGGAGTATGAGACCCGGAACACCCTATGTGATGCCCGTGTCTGGGTGTCACCATGTTGATGGCCCCTTCCACACTGATTCACGTTGAACTCATTAATGCATAAAGGGGCGGAATCTGGGTGGCTCAGTGTGTGATGAACACGCCCCTCTCTTTGCGTCCAGACCAGCTAAGCTAACAGGTTAACCTGGGTTTGTTAAATCATGTTTTTGGACTGTGCTGTGGTTCTCCTCACAGTTTACTTTGTTGTGGACGTTTAAAGTTATGAGCCACATATTTTCTCAGTAATGACGCATTAAGTGGAGCAAATGGTTGAAGCTAACAACTGTTGCTAAAGGAGCTAAAATGCTCCAAACGACAGACACAACACTAGAGCTAGCAGACGCAGCCAGCAGACACTGAGCTAAAGACGCTGTGAGAGACGGAGCTGCTCAGTCAAAGAGACCACACCTCTAAAATTTACAGACCTTTTATGGTTTAAAATCTTAAACTAAGAAGTGAGAACAAAGTTCACCCGTCCATGTATAGTGCCCAAAACAGTTTTTGTTCCAGGCTGTGGCTGGATGTTTGTTTCTGCTCTAAAGTTGGACATTTTAACATGGACTTGAAGGGGAAGCTGCTCTCTTCTGGAGCCTCAAGTGGACAGTGGAGGAACTGTTAGGAGGGTAAGACAGTGAGGGTCAGTGTCTCTGCTCGGATCAAAGCTCCGTGCTCGGATCAAAGCTCTGTCCTCCTCCTCCTGCTGCACGGAGCAGACTATAGAGACAAACACTGTGACGTGCACGAGGTTATTCTGTGGTTCTGCTGCCAGAAATCTGACAAAAATTAACAACTTCCTGCAGATTAAATTTTTTTTCTTGTTTTCAAAGTTTTTCTGTCAGCATAGTTTGTCATGAGACACAGAGGAATGCTGGGAAATCCTGTGAGATCACGTTGTGTCTGTGTGAAGGTGTGGACTCTGCTATGGATCAGTGTGAGGACACCGAGGACGGACCCTTGAAAACCGGTCTGTGTGGGTACCATGAGATCCAGATCAAAGCTCAGAGGTGAGACCAGGATCTGAAACTGTGACTGTTGACCAGGTCAGAGGTCACCGCTCGCATCACTGCACCATAATTATTCACGCTCAGAGCTCATATGTTCAATATGTCGTCACTGGATGTGGCAAGCTGTTAGTCTGCTGATTTTGCAGCAGCTTGAAGTTGAAAATACAGTTTGTCTCACAGCGCGGTGGAGACACAGCGAACAACATTCACACATTTTTCCTCTGACTGTGTTAGCGCAGCTAAAAATAAAGAACAGTGCCACACCCGCAGTGAGATTAATTTCACACTGACAGACTCTAACTGAACAAACCAGACTTATTTCTAATTCATTAATTATGTTGTAGATTTTCTTTAACCCAGTATGTTGAGGGGTGGTACCATTGCGCCCTCTAGTGACCAGCTGTCACTGCTTTTAAACATTACACTGGTCAACAAACAACAAAAACCTTCTTGCATCGACTTGGAGAACTGATTTAGGGTAACTTTGGGTGCTGAATCTGAGCTCAGATTTCCTCGATCACATCACATTTTTTGCAATCTGCATGTTCCATAGTGATGAATTACGCAAATGTTGCTCATTCACTCACTAGTTTGATGCCACTAATCACACAAAAGCAGCTTCAAAAGTATAGCTTTAAACCAGGTTCGCAAAATGTGAACAAGAGCCGTAATATTGTTTATGGTTCTGAAGACATGTGTAAGACTGCAGCTTCTGCTTCAGTGTTTGACACGAGAAATATGTCTTCATATTTCAAAAGCATGATTGGCAAAAAAAACTAACACCAGATTTGGATTTAGTGCCCTAAATTACCCAAAATCTGTTGAAAAGCTCTGCAAGAAAACACGTTGACCAGTGTCATTGATGATCCTGTTTTCTGATCTTTAATTGTGTTTGTGCTGTTTTTTCTGTCAGGATCCATCAGAGTCCCGACTTGTCTGGACCTGAACCCAGCTGTCTGTCCCTGAAGAGTGACAACTCAAAAGACATTTGGACTGATTTTAAACAGAGGTATTTATATGATTGACATTAAACTGTAACCTGTTGTAAAAATATTTAAACCTGGGTCCCACCAAATAATGAGCCAGGCGTGGGTGTGTCAGCGATTATTCGAAGAATGACCCACGTTTTCACCTATCGCATATCCTCTACTAAGGTACCTCACATGTGCCACGTAGCAGCCTCTAGTGAGCCACGACCGACCTGTCATTAGAGCCTCGAATGGCTCGTGTCAGCCATGCTAAGCCACGTAGTGCCATGATAGCACCATGAATAACGCAGTGTTGGCACATGTTTAGGTATGGGTTTGGTCCAAACCTCCAGCCATCCAACACCTGGTCCCTTTAAAGTGTGGGATTTCAGTTCACAGCATCATTTAAGGATTTCACATTTTTTAAAGGCACTCCAAAAGTAGACGCTCAGTACAGTCCTGTGGTTGTGCGCTGTGCGCCAGGTTGCTGTCCACCTGTAATGCACCAGACCAGCTAGAACCAAACCAAGGGTTCCTGGACAGCCGCCTCTGTGCTCCTCGCTGGCTTGCTGGCTTTATTTTTTTTACCTGGCTTTAAACACAGCCATTTTCACACCGTGATTCCACTTTTAACATTGTGTTCATCCGATTATTTCTGCAAAATCGGTCTTTTGTGTGCGCGCTGCGGCCGCTTTAATTATATACGCCTGCTGCCGCAACTCATGTGGTTCACTTTAAAAAAAAATTCTTTATTTCTTCCACATCTTACAAGCCACAGTGATACAGCTTTTAACTTTGTGTTATGTCTTCAAAATCAGTCTTTTGCGTGCCCTCCTTCTGTGTTGCTGCACAGCTCTGCGCTGTTTTTTGCGACTTCACTGGAGTTATTTCTTCCGCAGCTTTAAACACACATCCACTTTTAGACAGTCATCCAAATTTTTCTTTTGTGAGCTGGCGTTCTGCCTAAATGCTCCTTTGGGGTGTGATGAGTCACTGCCTCAGCACACAGTGCACACACACAGTGGAGCTCATGTGATCCATTAACAAGATATTAAATCAACCTTAGACATACTTTTACAGCTAGTAACTGTTTTATCAAGCGATAAAAACATTAAAAATAGTTACCTTAAGCTGTTCAGAAAACATTCCACATGGAGCAGGAAAGAGAGGAAAAAAGCATCCAGATGAAACAGTCTTCTGTGATTCTAGAAGCCATTAGGTGTTTTCCTGATCCAAGGTTTGGCAGAAAATGATAATAATCCACTACAAAAAAATGATTTTATATGCAGCATCCAGCACACAAAGCAGGTGGAATTGTGTGTGCAAGAGGGCAGCCGCTCCAAAAACAGCCTCTCAAGTCCTGCGTAGCAGGCAGGCGCACGGATAATGAGCTTTTAGCAGCCCCGTAAGCACCACGCACATGCCTCTAATGGCGCTTTTCTACTTCACAAAAGTAGCACTACTCGGCTCGACTCTACTCGTTTTTTTTGTTTTTTTCTTTTGCTTTTCCATTAGGGTTAATACCTGGTACTGGGTGCTTTTTTGGTACCTGCTCAGAAGTGGTGCCAAGTGAGCCAAGCCACTACTAAAATGTGATGTCAACAGGCTGCTGGCCACTAATTGGTCAGAGAATGCCGTCACTTTTAAAATGCCGTCACATTTGTAAATAATCACGGTGGTGTTACAGAAACCGGGTTTATGTTTTGTTTCACTGCAATTTTTTTTTTTTTTTTTTTTTACTCCCATAAAACCACACCGTGGTCCGTGGATACATTGTGGACGTTTCTGTGTTTGGTGGCGGAGGAGAGAATACAGAGAGGTGGATGAAGCGATCCGAAATGAGACAGTTTTCCAGTCTTTGGCCGCTCACGGGTACCGGACATTACAGCAACGCAGAGAACAGCTGAAAAAGTTTAAAAGTGATTACAGGACCACAACGACCAGAGTAGGTCGGACCGTAAGGGCTGGAAACGGTTCAGCCACAGCAACGCTGTTTATGGACACCGACCGGCGAGCAACGGGAGGCAGGATGACCGCATCTTGGTCGCAGCTTTGTTGGAAGCGGTAAGTGTTTTTGTGACTCTGTCTGTTGTCTGCTTGAAAGCACCGTTTAACATTACTTATCCCATTGGTGGGAAGCACACTTTAATAAACGAAGACCGTTGTCTCATGTATACAGATACAGTGAGCTAGCTAACTCTGTGCTCCGCTTTAAGGTATTAACTTCTGACAGAAAAACACCTAAAGTCAGTATGACGACAAACGTTTACTTCTAATTTAGTGCCATCATGTTGTTGATGAATCCAGTTCCATAACCGAGGGTTCGACCACCAGTTTCAACATCTGTATCAACTGACTGGAAAATCACTAAAGGCCCTTGGGCAAGGCCTTTAATCCCCTATTGCTCCCGGTGTGTAGTGATGGCAGCACCCTGACATTGGGGTGAATGTGAGGCATAATTGTAAAGCGCTTTGAGTGTCTGATTCAGATGGAAAAGCGCGATATAAATGCAGTCCATTTACCATTAGAAAGTGGAAGAAACACAAGATGACTGTCAGTCTCTCTCAGTCTGGGATTCCATGCAAGATCTCACTTTGTGGGATAAGGATGATTCTGAAAAAGCTCAGAACTACACAGGAGGACCTGGTCAATGACCTGAAGAGAGCTGGGACCACAGTCACAAGGATTACATTAGTAACACATGATACTGTCATGGTTTAAAATCCTGCAGGGCAGGAAGGTCCTCCTGCTCAAGCCAGCACATGTCCAGTCCCGTTTGAATTCACCAGTGACCATCTGGATGATCCAGGGGAGACATGGGAGAAGGTCATGTAGTCAGAAGAGACCAAAATATAGCTTTTTGGAACCAGCTCCACATACCATGTTTAGAGGATGAGAACAACCCCAAGAAAACCATCCCAACTGTGAAGCATGGGGGTGGAAACATCATACTCTGGGGGTGCTCTTCTGCAAAGGGAACAGGACGACTGCACCGTATTGAAGGGAGGATGGATGGGGTCATGTATTGTGAGATTTTGGCAAACAACCTCCTTCCCTCATTAAGAGCATTGAAGATGGGTCATGGCTGGGTCTTCCAGCATGACAATGACCCCAAACACACAGCCAGGGCAACTAAGGAGGGGCTCCATAAGAAGCATTTCAAGGTCCTGGAGTGGCCTGGCCAGTCTCCAGACCTGAACTCAATAGAAAATCTTTGGAGGGAGCTGAAACGCCAAACCTGAAAGATTTGGAGAAGATCTGTATGGAGGAGTGGACCAAAATCCCTGCTGCAGTGTGTGCAAACCTAGTGAAAAACTACAAGAAACATCTGAGCTCTGTACTTGCAAACAAAGGCTACTGTACCAAATATTAACATTTATTTTCACAGGTGTTCAAATACTTATTTGCAGCAGTAACATACAAATAAATTCTTAAAAAATCATACATTGTGATTTCTAGAATTTTTTTTTAAGATTATGTCCCCCCTACCCAAAAAAAAAAAGAAAAGAAAGCCATAAACATATTGTAAAAAAACAAATCCCACAAAGGTCCAGCAAATTTTGCTGGACCTTCCCCAAAGATTCAGTTATCTTAGTTGCTTTGCATAAAAGTGATGTTCTTTCAAATTATACTCCAAATGGTCTGATTTGTTGGAGCATAATTTTGAAAACATAACTTTTATGCAAAGTGACCAAGATAACTGAAACTCTGGTGAATGATCATACAGAAATTGAAATGTGTTTTTTGATTTATTACAAATCTTGATTTTGCGGGGGGGGGGTCACTCTGTATTTACGTGTATATATAATTTTTTTTTTTTGTAAACTTGCTTTTGTTAATCACTTCCCATCTCTACCTTCATTATTGTCCAGGTAAGAGTAAAAGGAGCCTGTTCCAACAGGAGAGTCTTTCCATCCAGCGATGTTGAAGCTGAACTGGGTTCAGTGTGATCAACACATCCGACTGATCCTCAAAGAAGCAACGGAGGTGGAAGCTGCGTTTAATCAGGCATTCCTTGGCATGCTGGGCGAGCTTATCCACGTGATGCGTGACCGGGGCGTGTGTCCTGCGCCCCCACCCCAGGATTATAGACACATGGAACTTTTGTATAGTTTATGTTGCACAGATTTTTTTTTTGTTTTTGTATTTGCTCTTCTTTTAGTTACAATAAACAATTTGACTTATGTGATTGTATCATAATTTGTCATTTCTGGCTGAGTCAACAGTAAAAAAACATTTTGTCATTGTTTTGGTTTGATGATGGTTCATTTCTAAGAATTTTAATTTGGGAATTGCTGCTCCAGAAGACACTGCACACTACACCTGGCTAAATCTGTACAAAGATGCTGGAGTAAGCATGTCTAAACTGAGATTTTAGCAAATGGTATTTAACATTAAAAGGTTTAGTCTCTTCAGTGATAGCACCGTTACATCAAAGATTTCTGGCTATACGAGGTTCAGGGTTTGATGAGATGTAACATTTTAACACAAACTATTGTACTGTGGTGTATAATTCTGCCGGATAACTTATACCAAAACGGAAGTAATTTATTCAGATATTTTGAACAACCAATTTTACTGTCTGTTTAATGTAAAGTTTATTTTACTACTGGATTTTGCTTAAACAGCTTTTCAAACTGTTAGCATTCAGTTTAAATCAGTAAACCTTGGTAACTTTGACAAATCAAATTGATGTTACACACAATTGGAGACATTTTATCAAAAAGTACAAAAGTTTATTCAAAACTCACAGTGAAATTTAACTGGTATATAACGTTTAGGCAAATGATGACAAAGGTGTCCCATTCCGTGGCATGAGCTTTTGCAGCGGTGACTCTGAGAAAACCATCTGAAACACACACAGCATACATATTTTAATTAGCGCTGTCAGGTTAGTAAAAAATAATGTAATTGATTACAGGGTTTGTAATTCAGCCATATGGGGTGTGCAGCCAGTACATTCTGAGTGCCAGTCCCAAGTCTGGATAAATGAAGAGGGTTGCGTCAGGAAGGGCATCTGGCGTAAAACAAACCAACCCAACTATGCAGACTAAGAATCGAATTTCCATACCGGAACGGTCACGGCCCAAGTTAACAATGTCCATGTACTGTTGCCCAACAGGGTGCCGATGGAAATTGGGCTACTGCTGGGCAATGACGGCGAAGAAGAGGAGGAGAATGTTTCAACAAACAGTGGGAGAATAAAAAAACGAGAAGGGTGGAAATGAGAGTGGGGACTTTGAATGTTGGTAGTATGACTGGTAAAGGGAGAGGAGAAAGGTAGATATATTGTGTGTGCAAGAGACCAAGTGGAAGGGAAGTAATAGGAGGAGCATCGGCGGTGGGTACAAGTTGTTGTACCATGGTGAGGTCAGGAAGAGAAATGGTGTTGGCGTCATTTTAAAGGAAGAGTACGTTAAAAGTGTGTCGGAGGGTAAGCGAGTGTCTGACAGGGTGATGAGTGTGAAGCTGGAAATTGAAGTGGTGGTGATGATCTGCGTAGTTAGATTGAACTAGATAGCAATTTATTTCACAGTGTAATCTTTATGTGCCTTAACTAAAGCACTCCCTCTGCTGAATCACCTCTAAATTATTTACACATTATTCACTTTGTGTTTTTAGGAATCCGCTAGCTTAGCGCAGCTACTAGCTCTTAGCCGGTTTAGCATGGCGGCTTCTCCTGTCTCTCCCGCACTTCTCTGCTCTGGGTGTGAAATGTTTAGTTATTCCTCGGCCTCCTTTAGCAGTAATGGTACTTGTAACAAGTGTAGCTTATTCGTAGCTTTGGAGGCCAGGCCAGGCTGGGCGAATTGGAGACTCGGCTCCGCACCTTAGAAAATCCTACAGCTAGCCAGGCCCCTGTAGTCGGTGCGGACCAAGGTAGCTTAGCCGCCGTTAGCTGCCCCCCAGCGGATCCCGAGCAGCTGGGAAAGCAGCCCGGCTGGGTGACTGTGAGGAGGAAGCGTAGTCCTAAACACAAGCCCCCTGTACACCACCAACCCGTTCACATTGCTAACCGTTTTGTCCCACTCGGCAACACACCCGCCGAGGAACAAACTCTGGTTATTGGCGACTCCGTTTTGAGAAATGTGAAGTTAGCGACACCAGCAACCATAGTCAATTGTCTTCCGGGGGCCAGAGCAGGCGACATTGAAGGAAATTTGAAACTGCTGGCTAAGGCTAAGCGTAAATTTGGTAAGATTGTAATTCACGTCGGCAGTAATGACAATTTACTCGGAGGTCACTAAAACTAATTGAATCGGTGTGTAACGTTGCAAAAACAATGTCGGGCTCTGGAGTTTTCTCTGGGCCCCTCCCCAATCGGACCGGGAGTGACATGTTTAGCCGCATGCTCTCCTTGAATTGCTGGCTGTCTGAGTGGTGTCCAAAAAATGAGGTGGGCTTCATAGATAATTGGCAAAGCTTCTGGGGAAAACCTGGTCTTGTTAGGAGAGATGGCATCCATCCCACTTTGGATGGAGCAGCTCTCATTTCTAGAAATCTGGCCAATTTTCTTAAACCCTCCAAACTGTGACTACCCAGGGTTGGGACTAGGAAGCAGAGTTGTAGTCTTACACACCTCTCTGCAGCTTCTCTCCCCTGCCATCCCCCCAATACCCCATCCCCGTAGAGACGGTGCCTGCTCCCAGACCACCAACAACCAGTAAAAATCTACTTAAGCATAAAAATTCAAAAAGAAAAAATAATATAGCACCTTCAACTGCACCACAGACTAAAACAGTTAAATGTGGTTTATTAAACATTAGGTCTCTCTCTTCTAAGTCCCTGTTAGTAAATTATATAATAATTGATCAACATATTGATTTATTCTGCCTTACAGAAACCTGGTTACAGCAGGATGAATATGCTAGTTTAAATGAGTCAACACCCCCGAGTCACACTAACTGCCAGAATGCTCGTAGCACCGGCCGAGGGGGAGGATTAGCAGCAGTCTTCCACTCCAGCTTATTAATTAATCAAAAACCCAGACAGCGCTTTAATTCATTTGAAAGCTTGACTCTTAGTCTTGTCCATCCAAATTGGAAGTCCCAAAAAACAGTTTTATTTGTTGTTATCTATCGTCCACCTGGTCATTACTGTGAGTTTCTCTGTGAATTGTCAGACATTTTGTCTGACTTAGTGCTTAGCTCAGATAAGATAATTATAGTGGGCAATTTTAACATCCACACAGATGCTGAGAATGACAGCCTCAACACTGCATTTAATCTATTATTAGACTCAATTGGCTTTGCTTAAAATGTAAATGAGTCCACCCACCACTTTAATCATACTTTAGATCTTGTTTTGACTTATGGTATGGAAATTGAATACTTAACAGTATTCCCTGAAAACCCCCTTCTGTCTGATCATTTCTTAATAACATTTACATTTACTTTAATGGACTACCCAGCAGTGGGGAATAAGTTTCATGACAGTACAAGTCTTTCGGAAAGCGCTGTAACTAGGTTTAAGGATATGATTCCTTCTTGGTTATGTTCTCCAATGCCATATACCAACACAGTGCAGAGTAGCTACCTATACTCTGTGAGTGAGATAGATTATCTCGTCAATAGTTTTACATCCTTATTGAGCACAACTTTGGATGCTGTAGCTCCTCTGAAAAAGAGAGCCTTAAATCAGAAGTGCCTGACTCCGTGGTATAACTCTCAAACTCGCAGCTTAAAGCAGATAACCCGTAAGTTGGAGAGGAAATGGCGTCTCACTAATTTAGAAGATCTTCACGTAGCCTGGAAAAAGAGTCTGTTGCTCTATAAAAAAGCCCTCCGTAAAGCTAGGACATCTTACTACTCATCACTAATTGAAGAAAATAAGAACCCCCCCAGGTTTCTTTTCAGCACTGTAGCCAGGCTGACAGTCAGAGCTCTATTGAGCTGAGTATTCCTTTAACTTTAACTTTAGTAATGACTTCATGACTTTCTTTGCTAATAAAATTTTAACTATTAGAGAAAAAAATTACTCATAACCATCCCAAAGACATATCGTTATCTTTGGCTGCTTTCAGTAATGCTGGTATTTGGTTAGACTCTTTCTCTCCGATTGTTCTGTCTGAGTTATTTTCATTAGTCACTTCCTCCAAACCATCGTGTCTATTAGACCCCATTCCTACCAGGCTGCTCAAGGAAGCCCTACCATTAATTAATGCTTCAATCTTAAATATGATCAATCTATGTACCACAGGCTTTTAAGGTGGCAGTAATTAAACCATTACTTAAAAAGCCATCACTTGACCCAGCTATCTTAACTAATTATAGGCCAATCGCCAACCTTCCTTTTCTCTCAAAAATTCTTGAAAGGGTAGTTGTAAAACAGCTAACTGATCACCTGCAGAAGAATGCTCTATTTGAAGAGTTTCAATCAGGTTTCAGAATTCATCATAGTACAGAAACAGCATTAGTGAAGGTTACAAATGATCTTCTTATGGCCTCAAGACAGTGGACTCATCTCTGTGCTTGTCCTGTTAGACCTTAGTGCTGCTTTTGATACTGTTGACCATAAAATTTTATTACAAATTAGAGCATGCCATATGTATTAAAGGCACTGCACTGCGGTGGTTTGAATCATATTTATCTAATAGATTACAATTTGTTCATGTAAATGGAGAGTCGTCTTCTTTCTTTCTTTCTTTCTTTTTAATATTTATTTCATTCATTTAAAAGAAAAACAGAAAAGCAAAAAACAAAAGCACCACAATACCAGAATGAAAAGGAGCAGAAAGAAGAACAAGTCTTATGATTTCTGCCCCTTTTAACAATACAATCTTTCAATATACAGCATCATAGTCAACATTATTTAACAGATTGCATTTCTTTAACTTGTCACATACCACTGACCCATTTCATAATTATGACCATTAATTAATAGATTACATCACTGACAGGTTACATTTAAACTTAAGACACTCCAAACATTATTAACAGTTTACTTTTTTTTTTTGACTTTCTTGCAGCCCACTGACTTACTTCATAGTTTCATACTTACTTAATACATCTAATTTAATATGTTTTTTAAATAATTTAAGCGACCTTAATTCTTTAATTTCTTTATTAAGATTGTTCCATAATTTGACACCATTTACTGCAATACTCCTTTCCTTTACTTTGGTTCTAAATCTTGGTTTTTTAAAGACTTCTATTCCTTTCAATTTATAACTACTTACTCTTTTTTCAAACATATTTTGAATGTTTGTTGGTAAAGTATTTTTATTAACTTGGTACATCGTTTGTAATATTTTCAAATCAACTAAATCATGAAATTTAAGTACCCTATACTTAATAAACAATGGATTAGATGGATCTCTAAAACCACTGTTACTAATCACTTTTAAAGCTCTTTTCTGCAAAATAAATAAAGGTTGTATATAGGTTGTATATGTTGATCCCCAGATTTCTACACAGTAAGTTAAATATGGGACAATCAATGAATTGTACAATGTTAATAAACCATAACTATTTAATGAATATTTTACTTTATGCTAAACAGCAATGGCTTTCGCTATTTTTCCTTTTATGTAATTTATGTGTGACTTCCATGTAAGATCTTCATCAATCATGACTCCTAAAAATTTCATTTCTTTTACCCTTTGTATATCCATTCCATCTATTTGTAATGACACATTATTTTCTTTCGCTCTATCATTAAACAATATGAAATTTGTCTCATTAATATTTAGTGACAATCTGTTTATATCAAACCAATGTTTAACTTTTTCCAACTCTGTATTTATCACTTGTGCTATTTCCTGTATATCTGATCCAGAGTAAAACAGCATTGTATCATCAGCAAATAAAATGCTGCCAAGCACATTGGATACATTCACAAAATCATTGATATACAAAATAAACAGTTTGGGTCCAAGTACCGATCCTTGTGGTACTCCATAAATAATGTTACACAATTCTGATTTGGTATTATTTATCTGAACAAACTGTTTTCTATTTTCTAAGTAGCTTTTTACCCACTGATGTGCAACACCTCTTATTCCATATTGTTGTAACTTGTGGAGCAATCTTGAGTGGTCTATAACATCAAAAGCCTTTTTCAGGTCAATAAAAATACTTACAAAATAATCCTTATTATCTATTGTTGTTGATATTTTCTCTATTAGTTCCATAATTGCCATAGCTGTCGAATGTTTTGTTCTGAATCCATACTGAGCATTATTTAAAATATGATGTTTCTCAATAAATTTATCCAATCTTGTTACAAAAACTTTTTCCATAATTTTAGAAAACTGTGGAAGCAATGATACTGGCCTGTAATTAGAAAAATTATGTTTGTCTCCATTTTTATATAATGGGACTACCTTAGCAATTTTCATTTCATCTGGAAAAACCCCAGTTGACAGAGACAGATTACAAATATAAGTAAATGGTTCAATAACAATTTCTATTATACTTTTTACAGTCATCATGTCTAAATCTTCATGGTCAGTTGATCTTTTGCTTACACAGTTTTTTACAATATTTCTTATTTCATCTTTTTCCACATTGTCCAGGAAAATACTATTGACCGTATTTACCAGTGTACATAATTTATCTTCTATTATTGGTTTATTTCCCACCAGACTTGACCCTACATTTGAAAAATAATCATTAAACCCATTTGCAACTTCTTTTATATCATATATCTCTTTATTTTCCTTAACAAAGTAATTTGGAATAGTTTTTCATTCCATCACTATCAATCACACTTTTTATAATTCCCCATGTTACCCTCATATTATCTTTACTCTTATTTAGTTTTTCACTGTAATAATCTTTGTTTTGTTTCCTAATTATTGTTAATAGTTTATTTTTATATTTTTTGTATTTATGTTCTGATTCCTTTGTTTGCAATTTTAAAAAGCACCTGTATAAATAGTTTTTCTTTGCACAAGCATTTTTTATTCCCTTTGTCAGCCATGGTTTATTTACTCTTTTCTTACTAATTTCAATTAATTTACAATTTTTATTGTATGATTTCATCAATATTTTCATAAATGAGTTATATGCTACATTAACATCACTGACATAAACTTCTTCCCAGTTTTGATTTTTAAGGTCATATTTTAATGCCTCTAAGGCTTTTACTGACTTATCTCTTTTAAAGTTTATATCAGTTTTTTTGTTGTACCTATTTTTATATTTAAATATTGAAAAAATTGGTAAATGGTCGCTAATATCTGTCATGAAGATCCCATTCTTGATAATTTCATCTGTTCTGTTTGTAAATATATTATCAATTACCGTTGCACTTTGCAATGTAATTCTGGTTGGTTTTGTTATCAAGGGGAATAACCCCAAACTATACATTGTATTCACAAAATCACTTAATCTTTGGCAGCTGGAGCTTTCTATGTTAATATTAAAATCCCCACACATAAAAAGCGTTTTGTTTTTAATTTGATGGAATAATTCAATTATTTTATCTGTAAATTTCACAACACAAGAATCTGGTGCTCTGTATACACAACTAACTAAAATATTCTTAGATGTTTCATGTACAAGTTCCACTGTTACAATTTCTATGACATCATTCATAATTGTCATTTCTTCAACAATTGTACACATCAGATCTGTTTTTGTATACAGAGCAATACCACCGCCTTTTTTATATCCTCTGTTTACAAAATACAGCTCATATCCCTCTATTTGAACTTCATCCATGAGATCATCTTTAAGCCAAGATTCAGTGATTGCAACAATACTAAATCTATTTTTAAACTGATTTAAATAATCTTTTATTTGTGACATTTTACAATACAAGCTTCGACTGTTTATATGTATGAGTGACAGGGTATCTTCTGCAATTTTTTCACTATTCAGCTGTTCTACTGTATAATACTCACAACCAATCGTTTTTAAGTCAAATATACTTTCATCAATATTAGTGTCTGTCATATATTTTATCCTCTGTTTCCATGTTTGATCTGATTTTTTGTTGGTCCAATTACCAACAGATGTTATATTTGATTGTCTATTCAGGTCTGTATTTCGTAAGGTCCTCCATGTTTTTGATTTGTATACCGTTTGTTCCTTCTTTCACTCTAATCCACACCCTACAATTCCAGACCCATGTAGCAACAATATGTTTCTGTTTTCTTAGTAGTCTTGCTTCCCTAGCAATATCTGCATTTTTTTTTGTTAGATGCTCATTTATATAGACACTCGTTCCTTTCAAATTCTTTGCCTGTCTTAATAACTCATTTTTATATTTTCTGCTTGTAAATCGTATAACAATGTTAGATAGTTTATTTTTTCTATCTTTAGTTGGAATAGTATAACAGTCTGATATTGTATCTTGATGGATGACAACACCTTTTTGATATAAAGAGTTTGTAACTTGTTGTTCCAATGATTGTCTTTCTTCAGGTGGTGCATCCTCCCCACTGGCTCCACCAGAATCCACCACCCTTGCATATGTCCGATGCCTTGTTTCTAGTCCAGATATTATAACGTCATCTTTTCTAGTAAATTGTTCAAGTTCATCTACACGTTGCTCAAGTTTCTTAATGATCTTGTCCTTCTCTTTAACCAGATTTTGGAGTTCTTTAATTTCCACCATCAGTTTGTCTAGATTAGACATGTCTTTTGATATATGGTTTAATGAGGTCTTTATCTCCTCTATATCTTCCTCGAGTTTATCTGTTTTCCTGGGTGGTGCCATGCCGACTGTCGTGGCTCAGTATGGCCACTATTGATTACAAAAACAATTCTCACCAGTAGCCTCCACCACCACAGGTCCGGTAGCCGCACCCCAACCCTCCCCGTTGCTAACCTCGTTCACAGCCGCCCCAGCCACGGTCGTAGCCTTCACAGACTAAAGTTAATTATGGAGTTCCACAAGGTTCTGTGCTAGGACCAATTTTATTCACTTTATACATGCTTCCCTTAGGCAGTATTATTAGACGTCATTGCTTAAATTTTCATTGTTACGCAGATGATAACCAGCTTTATCTATCCACGAAGCCAGAGGACACACACCAATTAGTTAAACTGCAGGAATGTCTTACAGACATAAAGACATGGATGGCCTCTAATTTCCTGCTTTTAAATTCAGATAAAACTGAGGTTATTGTACTTGGCCCCACAAATCTTAGAAACATGGTGTCTAACCAGATCCTTACTCTGGATGGTATTACCCCGACCTCTAGTAATACTGTGAGAAATTTTGGAGTCATTTTTGATAGGATATGTCCTTCAATGCGTATATTAAGCAAATATGTAGGACTGCTTTTTTACATTTGCGCAATATCTCTAAAATTAGAAAGGTCTTGTCTCAGAGTGATGCTGAAAAACTAATTCATGCATTTATTTCCTCTAGGCTGGACTATTGTAATTCATTGTTATCAGGTTGTCCTAAAAGTTCCCTGAAAAGCCTTCAGTTAATTCAAAATGCTGCAGCTAGAGTACTGACAGGGACTAGAAGGAGAGAGCATATTTCACCCATATTGGCCTCTCTTCATTGGCTTCCTGTTAATTCTAGAATAGAATTTAAAATTCTTCTTCTTACTTATAAGGTTTTGAATAATCAGGTCCCATCTTATCTTAGGGACCTCTTAGTACCATATCATCCCAATAGAGCGCTTCGCTCTCAGACTGCAGGCTTACTTGTAGTTCCTAGGGTTTGTAAGAGTAGAATGGGAGGCAGAGCCTTCAGCTTTCAGGCTCCTCTCCTGTGGAACCAGCTCCCAATTCGGATCAGGGAGACAGACACCCTCTCTACTTTTAAGATTAGGCTTAAAACTTTCCTTTTTGCTAAAGCTTATAGTTAGGGCTGGATCAGGTGACCCTGAACAATCCCATAGTTATGCTGCTATAGACTTAGACTGCTGGGGGGTTCCCATGATGCACTGAGTGTTTCTTTCTCTTTTTGCTCTGTATGCACCACTCTGCATTTAATCATTAGTGATTGATCTCTGCTCCCCTCCACAGCATGTCTTTTTCCTGATTCTCTCCCCTCAGCTCCAACCAGTCCCAGCAGAAGACTGCCCCTCCCTGAGCCTGGTTCTGCTGGAGGTTTCTTCCTGTTAAAAGGGAGTTTTTCCTTCCCACTGTCACCAAGTGCTTGCTCACAGGGGGTCGTTTTGACCATTGGGGTTTTTCTGTAATTATTGTATGGCTTTTGCCTTGCAATATAAAGCACCTTGGGGCAACTGTTGTTGTGATTTGGCGCTATATAAATAAAATTGATTTGATTTGAATATCATCAGTGCATATGCCCCACAGGTAGGTTGTGAGATGAAGGAGAAAGAAGATTTCTGGAGTGTGTTAGATGAGGTGGTGGAGAGTGTGCCCAAGCATGAAAGAGTGGTGATAGGAGCGGACTTCAATGGGCATGTTGGTGAAGGGAACAGAGGTGATGAAGTAATGGGTAGATATGGTATCAAGGAAAGGAATGGGGAAAGACAGATGGTAGTTGATTTTGCAAAAAGGATGTAAATGGCTGTGGTGAATACCTACTTTAAGAAAAGGGAGGAGCACAGGGTAACATAAGAGTGGAGGAAGGTGCACACAGGTGGACTACATTCTTTATAGGAGATGCAAGCTAAAAGAAATCAGAGACTGTAAGGTGGTGGCAGGAGAGAGTGTCGTTAGACAGTATAGGATGGTTGTTTGTAGGATGACTTTAGAGGTAAAGAAAAGAAGAGAGTGAGAGCTCAACAAAGGATCAGATGGTGGAAGCTGAAGGAGGAAGACTGTTGTGTGAAATTTAGCAAGCAGCTGAGAAAAGCACTGGTTGGAATGGAAGCAGTTTTGGACAACTGGAAAAGTACTGCAGATGTGGTGAGGGAGACACCTAGGACAGTACTGGGTATGACATCTGGACAGTGGAAGGAACACAAGGAGACTTGGTGGTGGAATGAAGAGGTCCAGGAAAGCATAAGGAGAAAGAGGTCGGTGAAAAAGTTTGGGATAGTCGGAAAAACTCACAGAGCAGCAAACACACGGAGTCCGGCACTGTTTATGTCGCATATAAAACAACGTCACTGCAGTTTGCTCTACTGACCCCGCAAACGGTGAGGAGGTTCTATTTGTAGTAGAAAAAGACGAACCTGGAACCAAACCGAGTAGAGCCGAGCCGAGTACTGCTGGCTCTGTGAAGTAGAAAAGCGCCATAAGTCGTTAGTAACTCGTACACAAACTGCCCAACATTGTTGTTGCTAAATTTTGAACATCTTGAAATTAGCGCCACGCTCAGAGAGGAGCCTCGTTAGCTGCAGATAATGTCTCTGAAAGCCTCTAAGAGCCAAGAAACTCCCACGGTAGTTGAAGAAACCCTCTTGTAGCAAAGAAAACATGCTGTGTGGCTCATTATTCATCCTTCATTATTCGGTGGGAACAGAGCTTTACAGTTATTTGTCCTTTCAAACATTACTGATGATCCTGTTTTCTGATCTTTAATTGTTTGTGCTGTTTGTCTTTCAGTGTCCATCAGAGTCCAGACTTGTCCTTACCTGAACCCAGCTGTGTGTCCCTGAAGAGTGACAACTCAAAAGACATTTTGATTGATTTTAAACGGAGGTATTTATATGATGGACATTAAACTGTAAGCTGTTGTAAATATATTTGCAGTTATTTGTCCTTTCAAATGTTATTTATGATCATGTTTTCTGACTTTGAGTAAATTGTTGGTGCTGTTTGTCTTTCAGTGTCCATCAAAGTCCAGACTTGTCTGGACCTGGACCCAGCTGTGTGTCCCTGAAGAGTGACAACTCAAAAGACATTTTGATTGATTTTAAACGGAGGTATTTATATGATGGACAGTAAAGGAAACTGGAACCTGTCGTAAAGATATTTGCAGTTATTTGTCCTTTCAAACATTATTTATGATCATGTTTTCTGATCTATAGTAAATTGTTGGTGCTGTTTGTCTTTCAGTGTCCATCAGAGTCTTGACTCGTCTGGACCTGGACCTGAACCCAACTGTGTGTCCCTGAACAGTGACTGGTTCATGGATAATCCTCCTCTTTTTAAAGGACAGTGTCCCTCTGCTGGACAGACGTGAGCTCTGACTGACACTAACATGTTTCTGTCTTTGACGTCTCTGTGATCTGGTGAATCTCGGTCTGTGGTGCGGCTCCATATTGTTTCTCAGTGTGTATCATTGGACGTCCGATAATCAATACATATCATGATGTCAGTACATTTATGTGCTCATGGGTGCTCGTCTTCGTTTTTACGACTATTTTCCATAAATGTCAAAGTTAATATTCCGTTATTTCTGTTTTTCAAATATATATATATATATAGAAAACAGGTGAAAATGAAAGGGATGAGCACCATTTCCTGAATGAAACCGAAGCGGACAAACTAATTACACGAGTCGTGATTAGTCAGAAATTGAAGCTCAGCTCTAATGAAGCAGTTTGACATGTGTGGTTCGAGCACAGATTCGATACATCAGCTTCATGTGCCACACGCATTTCAGTACCGAATTTGGAATTTATTTTCTCAGCTGTAATCAAAGGTAAACACACTACAATTGATATAATGAATAAGACATTGTTTCATAATGAAAGTGGAATGGCGACAGTAAAAAAAAAAAAAAAACAACTTTGTGATCGACGTGAAGCCGAACACATTTCGGTTTCTGGTTAAGAAATGATTTGATCCACCGACATCAAGAGCCTTTTTGCTTAACGATTCCCTTATCAGTCCTTCAGTTTGCTCCCCTCAAAGCCTTTAAAGTTGTCAATCGTGAGTCAACTTTGTGCAGATTAAAGTCACTTACTGACACTCTTATCTTCTTGTGAGAATCGTCCTCTGTTCCACACCAGAGTTTTACGCAATGGTTCTCTGGCGTGAGCTGCAATGACGAAAGTACATGAAATGGTAATAATAATACTGATAGCCTCTGTTTTGTGGGACTGCACAGTTCCAAACACGGTGCGGCTCTCTGACGAGTAAAGTTGGAAAGATACATTTTGATCAGAATTAGTGACTTCAAAGCAAATCACTGTTTAAATCAAATGGCACCTCTTTGCAAATGTTGTAATACAAACAACAACAACTGACCAAAACCATTTTTTCTCCCAAAAACGAGACGTCCTCCGTTCTTTATGAATTACGTTGATGTTGCCGGCTGCAAGAGCTCAGCTCAGAGGCTATGGAGTTAAATTTCTATCATTAATACCTGAAAGGAAATGATTTTGACAAAAACTACACATTTTGTTTATTTCTATTTCTGTCCAGAGATCAAGGATCCAGTGACCAATTTCATATTTAACTATTCAATCAGAGAAAGTCTGCATTGTTGGCAGAAAAAGGAAAATATGTACAAGTCAAAGTTAACTTATAATTGATCTCATATTTTGATGTAGAGAATGAGCATTGATCTGAAGCTTTAATTATTACATAGAAAATTAAACAGACTATTTGGATGTCTTAATACGTGGTCTGTTAGAAAAGTATCGGACCTTTTTATTTTTTTCAAAAACCTGATGGATTTGAATCACGTGTGCTTGCATGAGCCAACCTTGAACCTTCGTGCGCATGCGTGAATTTTTTCACGCCTGTCGATTGCGTCATTTGCCTGTAAGCAGCCTTTGTGTGAGGATGGGTGGAGTCTCTCGTCGTTTTTTCTTTGCAAGGAAATGGCGGAACGACTGGAGCAGTGTGACTGCATCAAATTTTGCCAGAAACTGGGCGACAGCCAGGTGGAAACCATTCGGATTATTCAGACGGCTTTCGGTGACAATGCTATGGGCATCACACAGATTAAGGAGCGGTACAACCGGTTTAAAGACGTCTGCACAACGGTGGAGAGCGAGCCACGCTCCGGGCGGCCATCAACATGCTGAAATGACCAGATCATTCCAAAGTGAACGCTGTGGTGATGCGGGACCGTCGTGTGACTATCCGAGAAATTGCGGAAGAAGTGGACATCAGCACTTTTTCGGCACATTCCACTGTGACAGAAGATTTTGCCATGAAAAGAGTTACAGCGAAATTCATGCCGATGGCTTTGGCACGAAGCTGATGGCGGAGCAAAAGCGCCACCGTGTTGAAGCCTCACAGGACATGTTGTGACATGCCCACCTCTTCCACAATTTCTCAGATAGTCACATGACTGAAAAGCCACCAAAAGCCGTCTGAATTTTCCAAATGTGGTGGTGGTGGTGGTGTTGTTTTTTTTGGTGCACATTTTCACCTTTTTTCTTTCTTTGCCTTTATCCCAAATTGACATCATAAACATAACATAACCTCAAAACCTTTGTTGGCGGAGGTTATGTTTTCACTCCTGTTTGTTTTTTTTTGTTTGTTTGTGAACAGCCTGCCGTCCACAATTTTTCATATATCATTATGAAATTGTTACTGAAGATTAATATCCTGATAGAAGAACGGATTCAGTTTTCAAGGTCAAAGTCAGGAAAAATCTTGGAAAATTCCCTATCCTTTAACATTGAACGAATATTCAAGAATTCAGTTTATTTTCATATTTGACAAACTTTGATCTGAATCTGATGTAGATTATGGATTTTGTGGGCATTTGAATTCAATATTGAAAAACCCATTTTGGGTATATTTTGCATTATAACACAATCAAAGTGTAATTTGTGACAATGAGGTGCAAACGGACACTCTCAATAAGACAATGAGCTAGTTGTCACAGGCTGATCCTCCTCCTGGGACGTTACATAGTTCTGGCACCAGGGTTCTTAAAGCTGATTGTCCAGTCAGTTGTGAACCACCAGATCTTGTTGAGATCTCAAAGGCCATGATAGCAGGGAAGGATCTGGGCGTCTGTGGGACTGGAGCTGAGCTCCTCCAGGTGGCTGAACTTGCTGTGCTTCTATTGCACTTTTTTCCTATCTGGGAGGTAAGTGTCATACCTACAGACTGTAAGAAAGGAGGATTTGACCCTCGGCCTGAAAGAATGGACCTCTGACTGACACTAGAATGTTTGACTTTATGATGTCACGACCGTCCACAGAACAGCAGAGGGCGCCATTGTTGTTTTAACTGGAACAGCATCAACAGTTCCTGTTGTTGTGGTTGTTGATCTTTGATCTGCTCCTGGATGTTCAGGGTCACCACAGCTGATCCAGTTATGATCTGCTCTGGGATTTGGCACAAGTTTTACACTGGATGCCCTTCTTGATGCAACTCCAGTGTGACCTGGAGAAACACACACGTACACCCTTGTCTTCATCCAAGTCCCAATCTTTACCCGCTCTGCTTGGCGTCTGAGATCTGACCGGATCAGGCACAGAGCAGCTCAACTGTTCTTGTCTCAACAGTTCTTGTCACAGATTAAATTTTTTCGGATGCTTCAAAATCCGTGATGGTGTTGGACATGAAATCTGAAAACTCTTCCTGATCTGTGACCTGACAAACTAATGGTCTTTGGAACTTGGACAAATCTGCACATATCTGATGGTGAGTCCAGCTTGATTCAGTCCAGCGTGATGAAAAACCACAAAATCTTGGAGGCTGATGGGTGTGTTAGGATTGTTTTTGTTTATTTGGCTCCATCTGCTGGCTGAAAGTGGACTCGTTAATGAACGGGGTCCATTATTCACAAGAACTAAAATGAATTCCACAAAAGGATGACGTGTGACAGAAAAGAGACCTTTGATGAAGTGATGACGACAAACGTGCTCCTTTGTGCTTCCCAGTGTTTTCCCGTGACTCGAGTATCTCCTGTTGGTCCTCTGAACCACCGTTTTCTCCTCTCACAATCCTCTGGAAGTCTGTGAAACGTTTGGCCCGTCAGTGTCCCCTGTTGCGTCTCCATAAATGATGAATTCCTTCCCGTTGTCTGTTTCAATCTTGATTGCTAAAATATCGTGTAAACATGATGGAGTATTTCGGTCGCAAGTTAGCTGTGCTGACGTCCAGGCTGGTCCTTGGGAAGGACTTGTCCTCCACCTAGTGCAGTGTTCACAGTGATGGATGTCCAAAAGGACAACCAGGAGGTGAAGTCCAGAGTCCCAACTGAACAGATCGCATGAGTCAAATCCAGATCAGACACTGAAATAGGACTTACCTCAGTTGTCCCCTGAACCTTGAGGACTGAGATGGTTGTTCCTGACCCTGTCAGACAAAGCCGTCTCTAATGATGAGTTCTCATCATCTCTGGGTGATCGTGGAATTCATCATCATGAAAGAGTGAAAAACCTTAGTGTAATTTTAGGTCCAACATTGTCTTTGGACCTGCATATTCAAGGGGCAACCAAGACAGACTGTCTTCATGTCCACAGTATTTAAAGGACTTGACCAATCCTGGTGATGTCCAATGGTCCCACACTGATTCATGACTGTAATGTTATTTTGTGGTCTGATTATTAAAGGTAGAAGATGTTCAGAAGACTACAGCCAGGTTTGAACCAGCCTGAGGATGTTTTGTCAAGTCTCTCCCCCAGTCCTCTTCTTGTAACTACAGGAATACAACCCCAATTCCAGTGAAGTTGGGACATTGTGTGAAATGTAAATAAAAACAGAATACAATGATTTGCAAATCTATACTACTGAACCTATATTCAATTGAATACACCAAAAAGACAAGATATTTAATCAATCAATTTTATTTATATAGCTCCAAATCACAACAAACAGTTGCCCCAAGGCGCTTTATATTGTAAGGCAAGGCCATACAATAATTACGTAAAAACCCCAACGGTCAAAACGACCCCCTGTGAGCAAGCACTTGGCGACAGTGGGAAGGAAAAACTCCCTTTTAACAGGAAGAAACCTCCAGCAGAACCAGGCTCAGGGAGGGGCAGTCTTCTGCTGGGACTGGTTGGGGCTGAGGGAGAGAACCAGGAAAAAGACATGCTGTGGAGGGGAGCAGAGATCAATCACTAATGATTAAATGCAGAGTGGTGCATACAGAGCAAAAAGAGAAAGAAACAGTGCATTATGGGAACCCCCCAGCAGTCTAAGTCTATAGCAGCATAACTAAGGGATGGTTCAGGGTCACCTGATCCAGCCCTAACTATAAGCTTTAGCAAAAAGGAAAGTTTTAAGCCTAATCTTAAAAGTAGAGAGGGTGTCTGTCTCCCTGATCCGAATTGGGAGCTGGTTCCACAGGAGAGGAGCCTGAAAGCTGAAGGCTCTGCCTCCCATTCTACTCTTACAAACCCTAGGAACTACAAGTAAGCCTGCAGTCTGAGAGCGAAGCGCTCTATTGGGGTGATATGGTACTATGAGGTCCCTAAGATAAGAAGGGACCTGATTATTCAAAACCTTATAAGTAAGAAGAAGAATTTTAAATTCTATTCTAGAATTAACAGGAAGCCAATGAAGAGAGGCCAATATGGGTGAAATATGCTCTCTCCTTCTAGTCCCCGTCAGTACTCTAGCTGCAGCATTTTGAATTAACTGAAGGCTTTTCAGGGAACTTTTAGGACAACCTGATAATAATGAATTACAATAGTCCAGCCTAGAGGAAATAAATGCATGAATTAGTTTTTCAGCATCACTCTGAGACAAGACCTTTCTAATTTTAGAGATATTGCGTAAATGCAAAAAAGCAGTCTTACATATTTGTTTAATATGTTGTGTGTTGGGGGGTGTGGCTGGACATTTTGGTGTTCTTTTCTTTTCTTTGCTCTCCAGGTGGTATGAAAACTGATTTGTCTGTGGAAAAGGTGCTGGCTGAAGAGTCCTTCACCCTCATCAATGTTATGTGCAGCACCTGTGGATGGTGCTCACATGCAACCTTAAAGACTTTCAGCTGAAGCAGATAATTAGATGGCGTTCTGCATTTAAGCCATGTGTGATTCAAGCAGAATTGCCGGGAACTCGACCTTGTGATGTTCGTTTGTGAGACGCTGAGGACTGCGCCTGGGTTTGACACATCGTGCCTGAGAAGGAAGAAGGGTGAGGGACACATGCTGTCAGCACACATCAGAGGTGATTAATTGTTTGACTAATTGTTGATAGTAACTTGGTATTTTGTTACGCAGTATATTTGAATTGTGATGAGAATTGTGCAGCTCGCTTCTCACTGCCGTGGCGTGCGGACCGGTGATCCTCCACCTGTTGTGAGAAGCTGCTCATTTGCATAAAGCTTAAATACAGACCTGAATGTGTTGCTGATGGTGTGTGCCTTTTGAAGGATATTGGTTGTAACTGCTGACTTACCTCACCTCTTCTATCCTTCGCAGAGAGTCGGTTTGTCGTGTCCACCTGGGGGGTGTTTGGCGGTAACAGTGAGTCCAGAAGCGCCGGGCTTCAATCCTTTTAGGCGCTGGAGAGCGTGCCAGCCTTCACTCCACCAGACTGACGCTGTTTTAGTTTGTACACATTGTTATGCACCAAAGGGTGGAAGAAATAATTTGTTTTGTTATTGGAACCGCTTTCTGGTTATTTTAGCGCTGGGGTCCGTCAGACGCAGGTCCGCTCCTCAACCCGCGTCGACTCATAACATAATGTGCGCTTTGAATGACATATCCTGATCAAAAATGACTCCAAGATTTCTCACAGTATTACTAGAGGTCAGGGTAATGCCATCCAGAGTAAGGATCTGGTTAGACACCATGTTTCTAAGATTTGTGGGGCCAAGTACAATAACTTCAGTTTTATCTGAGTTTAAAAGCAGGAAATTAGAGGTCATCCATGTCCTTATGTCTGTAAGACAATCCTACAGTTTAGCTAATTGGTGTGTGTCCTCTGGCTTCATGGATAGATAAAGCTGGGTATCATAAGAAGAAGAATTTTAAATTCTGTTCTAGAATTAACAGGAAGCCAATATTTAATGTTCTAACTGATAAACTTTATTGTTTTTGTGCATATCTTTGCTCATTTTGAAATGGATGCCTGCAACACGTTTCAAAAAAAGCTGGGACATTGGTATGTTTACCACTGTGTTACATCACATTTCCTTCTAACAACACTCAATAAGCATTTGGGAACTGAGGACACTAAATGTGAGTGTCATGATTGGGTATAAAAGGAGCATCCCCAAAAGTATCAGCCATTCACAAGCAAAGATGGGGCGAGGATTACCACTTTGTGAACTGCATGAAAAAATAGTCCAACAGTTTAAGAACAATGTTTCTCAGTGTTCAATTGCAAGGAATCTAGGGATTCAATCATCTACAGTCCATAATATAATATTCAGAGAATCTGGAGAACTTGCTACACTTAAGCGACAAGGCCGAAAACCAACATTGAATGCCTGTGACCTTTGATCACTCAGGCAGCACTGCATTAAAAACTGACATCATTGTGTTAAGGATCTTACCGCATGGGCTCAGGAACACTTCAGAAAACGATTGTCAGTTGACACAGTTTGTCCCTTCATTTACTAGTGCAAGTTAAAACTCTACCATGCAAAGTGAAAGCCATACATCAACAACATCCAGAAACGCTGGCGCCTTATCTGGGCCCGAACTCATTTGAAATGAACAGATGCAAAGTGGAAAAGTGTGCTGTGGTCTGATGAGTCCACATTTCAAATTGTTTTTGGAAATCATAGATGTTGTGTCCTCCGGACAAAAGAGGAAAAAGACCATCCAGATTGTTAACAGCACTAAGTTCAAAACCCAACATCTGTGAAGGGTATGGGGGTGTGTTAGTGCCCATGGCATGGGCAACTTACACAGCTGTGATGGCACCATCAATGCTGAAAGGTACATCCAGGTTTTGGAGCAACATATGCTGCCATCCAAGCACGTCTTTTTCAGGGACGTCCCTGCTTATTTCAGCAAGACGATGCCAAGCCACATTCTGCACGTGTGAGAACAGCGTGGCTTCGTAGTAAGAGTGCGGGTACTAGACTGGCCTGCCTGAAGTCCAGACTTGTCACCCATTGAAAATGTGTGGCGCATTATGAAGCGCAAAATACGACAACGGAGACCCCGGACTGTTGAACAACTGAAGTCGTACATCAAGCACTTATTGAGTGTTGTTAGAAGGAAAGTTGATGTAACACAGTGGTAAACATACCACTGTCCCAGCTTTTATGAAACGTGTTGCAGGCATCCATTTCAAAATAAATATCTTGTATTTGTGGTGTGTTCCATTGGACTTCATTGGAACTGGGGTTATAGATTCTCAGTTTTTGTTTGACATCAGATTGTGAGTTAGAGACAGAACTTGTTAAACCTTGTGACCCTCAAGTCTTTTCTCAGGATACTTTAATTTAACTTGTTTAAATGGGTAGAAGACAAACTTGACTTATTGACATTTTGAGAAAAGCTTCCAGTTGGAAAGAATATATCAGTTTCTACAGAAAAGACAGAATTTTCATCTGGAAGCTGAGCGGAAACTTTCTAGTCTTGGTATGGAAAAGCCACAGTTTAGACTATGGGATTCTTGGATCCAGTGGTTGTCAAAGTCCACAACTGATTTGCTGCTTTCGGGACCATCTGATCTGGACAGAAAGAGACGACTTTGAGGAAATCGTGTTTCTGTTTACGGCGTGCAGAGATTTCCTGACCTGCTAGAGAACGGACTCAGTGAGAGTGACTTAGAATCCTGTAGAGGGAGGACGTTCATTGGTACCAGCGAGCTGTGAGGAGACGGAACAGGACGTGGTCATCTGTCAAATAACAGCAGCTGCATGAACGGATCCTGAGTTCCTGATCATTCAGTTTGATCCTCACTGCAGACACCAGAAACACAGACAGGAAGTCAACATTTAACATCTTCAGTCAGGATCAAAGCTCTTCATTTAGTGGTGCTGATGGAGGAGCCGTCACTGTTTCTGGCACCGCGGGCCATCCTGCCAAGACTGTGGAAGGGAAACACAACCAACAAGGTCAGTGTGAGGTCCTGTGTGGACGGACAGTCAAGTCCGCTGTGTGACTCTCAGGGGGACCAACAAGAAGACCATGAAAACCAGTTTGAGTGTTCAGACCAACGATGCAGGTTGATGTGAACTTGAAGCTGTTTGTGTTCAGACATCATGTGAGTAAACTGTTTCTGATTGATCCACAGAGTGAAGCAGCAGAGCTCAGAGGTTCTCAGGGTTCCATCTGCTCAGCAGCATCAAAGACGCCTGAACCACATGTTTACGGTCTGTTGACATCCATCTGATGTCCTCATTGGACAGTTTGTTCATAATGTCTCCATGCTGCAGAACAAACACTTTGATGATGTTTATTCTCTCATTCATGTTCATCAGTGCATCATTCATGGATTCATCAACACTGACACACTGACTGTTATTATTATTGTTGTTTTAAAGTGAGTTTCTTTTTTATGATTTTTTTCATATAAATTCAGAAAAATGATGATCTCAAGAGTTGAACTTTTCAGTCTGTTTTTAATTGAACTGGATTTTCTGAACAAAATCCAGAGAATCTCACACAGTGAAAATTACAATGTGGAGACAAAATCCACATTTGTAACAAAGTGATGAGTTTCTTCGTTCATGTTGATGTTCTGCTGCAGAACATTGAGGAGAACATGGGGATGTTTATGAAAGATGAGCTGAAGATGATACAGAAGGTTCTCCTTACAAATGATGCAGAATACTTGGAGAGTCAGTGTGAGGATGAGAAGCAGAGTAACATCCGACTGGTTTTCCTGGACCTCACAGTGGCCTTCATGAGGAGCATGAATTATGATGCGCTGGCTGACTGTCTGCAGAGCAGTAAGAGGACTTCTGTCCACATTTAACACAGACGCTAAATGACACGTGATGTTTGTCCGTTTGAAATATATTCATGTGTGAATTCTGTCAGGGAAACAGGAAGTGATGTCATCATTCAGTAACTGATCTGTGCTCTTTGTTCTTTCAGGAACTTGTGTTGAAGTTTGTCGTTGTAAATTCAAATCTAAGGTGAAGCAGAAGTTTGAGCGTGTGTTTGAGGGGATCTCTAAAGCAGGAAAGACGACTCTTCTGAAGGAGATCTACACAGAGCTCTACATCACAGAGGGCGGGGCTTCAGAGGTCAACCAGGAGCATGAAGTCAGACAGATTGAAGCAGCATCCAGGAAAACAGACTCACCACAAAGAACCATCACATGTGAAGACATCTTTAAAGCCTCAGCTGACACTCAGCCACCAATCAGAACAGTGCTGACAAAGGGCGTGGCCGGCATCGGGAAAACAGTCTTAACACAGAAGTGGACTCTGGACTGGGCTGAAGGACGAACCAACCAGGACTTCCACTTCATATTTCCATTCACTTTCAGAGAGCTGAATGTGCTGAAAGAGAAGACGTTCAGCTTGGTGGAACTTGTTCATCACTTCTTTCCTGAAACCAAAGAAGCAGGAATCTGCAGCTTCCAGCACTTCCAGGTCTTGATCATCTTGGACGGTCTGGATGAGTGTCGCCTCCCTCTGGACTTCCACAGCAATGACATCCTGACTGATGTCACAGAGTCAAGCTCAGTGGATGTTCTGCTGACAAACCTCATCAGGAGGAACCTGTTTCCCTCTGCTCGCCTCTGGATCACCACACGACCTGCAGCAGCCAATCAGATCCCTCCTGAGTGTGTGGACATGGTGACAGAGGTCAGAGGCTTCACTGACCCTCAGAAGGAGGAGTACTTCAGGAAGAGATTCAGAGATGAGGAGCAGTCCAGAAGAATCATCTCCCACGTGAAGACATCACGAAGCCTCCACATCATGTGTCACATCCCAGTCTTCTGCTGGATCACTGCTACAGTTCTGGAGGACGTGTTGGACACCGAAGACAGACCAGAGCTGCCAGAGACCCTGACTGAGATGTACATCTACTTCCTGGTGGTTCAGTCCAGAGTGAAGAAGGTCAAGTATGATGGAGGAGCTGAGACAGATCCACTGTGGAATCCAGAGAACAGGGAGATGATTGTGTCTCTGGGAAAACTGGCTTTTGAGCAGCTGCAGAAAGGGAACCTGATCTTCTATGAAGAGGACCTGACAGAGTGTGGCATCGATATCAGAGCAGCCTCAGTGTACTCAGGAGTCTTCACACAGATCTTTAAAGAGGAGAGAGGACTCTACCAGGACAAGGTCTTCTGCTTCATCCATCTGAGTCTTCAGGAGTTTCTAGCTGCTCTTTATGTCCATCTGACCTTCATCCAGTCTGGAGTCAATCTGCTGTCCAAAGAACAAACAACATCCAGACAGTCTGAGACGTCTGAAGATAAACTTGAACTAACATGTCTCCATCAGAGTGCTGTGGACAAGGCCTTACAGAGTTCAAATGGACACCTGGACTTGTTCCTGCGCTTCCTTCTGGGTCTTTCCCTGCAGACCAATCAGACTCTCCTACGAGGTCTGATGACACAAACAGACAGAATCTCAGAGACCAATCATGAAACAGTTTATTACATCGAGAAGAACCTCAATGAGAATCTGTCTGCAGAGAGAAACATCAATCTGATCCACTGTCTGAATGAACTGAAGGATCGTTCTCTACTGGATCAGATCCAAGAGCTCCTGAACTCTGAACGTCTCTCTGGAAGTCTGTCTGGTTCTTATTTATCAGCTCTGGCCTTCATCTTACTGTCCTCAGATCAACATCTGGATGTGTTTGACCTGAAAAAATATCAACCTTCACATGAGGCTCTTCTGTTGCTGCTGCCAGTGATCAAAGAATCTAATAAAGTTTTGTAAGTACAGAGACACTTCGACATTTGAACTCTGGGTATAACAGATCACAGTAGTACAACCCCTTTTTGGGGGTCTATTTTTTTTCATGGTGCTTAGGTCCCATAGTATCCCTGTGCAAAGTTTCATGCTTTCTTCAAAAACTGAATGATTCTTGTGAAAAGTTGGCCTTAACCACTCTACAACCCCTGGCAATAATTATGGAATCACCGGCCTCGGAGGATGTTCATTCAGTTGTTTAATTTTGTAGAAAAAAAGCAGATCACAGGCATGACACAAAACTAAAGTAATTTCAAATGGCAACTTTCTGGCTTTAAGAAACACTAAGAAATCAGGAAAAAAATTTGTGGCAGTCAGTAACGGTTACTTTTTGAGACCAAGCAGAGGGAAAAAAAATATGGAATCACTCAATTCTGAGGAAAAAATTATGGAATCATGAAAAACAAAAGAACGCTCCAACACATCACTAGTATTTTGTTGCACCACCTCTGGCTTTTATAACAGCTTGCAGTCTCTGAGGCATGGACTTAATGAGTGACAAACAGTACTCTTCATCAATCTGGCTCCAACTTTCTCTGATTGCTGTTGCCAGATCAGCTTTGCAGGTTCGAGCCTTGTCATGGACCATTTTCTTCAACTTCCACCAAAGATTTTCAGTTGGATTAAGATCCGGACTATTTGCAGGCCATGACATTGACCCTATGTGTCTTTTTGCAAGGAATGTTTTCACAGTTTTTGCTCTATGGCAAGATGCATTATCATCTTGAAAAATGATTTCATCATCCCCAAACATCCCTTCAATTGATGGGATAAGAAAAGTGTCCGAAATATCAACGTAAACTTGTGCATTTATTGATGATGTAATGACAGCCATCTCCCCAGTGCCTTTACCTGACATGCAGCCCCATATCATCAATGACTGTGGAAATTTACATGTTCTCTTCAGGCAGTCATCTTTATAAATCTCATTGGAACAGCACCAAACAAAAGTTCCAGCATCATCACCTTGCCCAATGCAGATTCGAGACTCATCACTGAATATGACTTTCATCCAGTCATCCACAGTCCACGATTGCTTTTCCTTAGCCCATTGTAACCTTGTTTTTTTCTGTTTAGGTGTTAATGATGGCTTTCGTTTAGCTTTTCTGTATGTAAATCCCATTTCCTGTAGGCGATTTTTTACAGTTCGGTCACAGACGTTGACTCCAGTTTCCTCCCATTCGTTCCTCATTTGTTTTGTTGTGCATTTTCGGTTTTTGAGACATATTGCTTTAAGTTTTCTGTCTTGACGCTTTGATGTCTTCCTTGGTCTACCAGTATGTTTGCCTTTAACAACCTTCCCATGTTTGTATTTGGTCCAGAATTTAGACACAGCTGACTGTGAACAACCAACATCTTTTGCAACATTGCGTGATGATTTACCCTCTTTTAAGAGTTTGATAATCCTCTCCTTTGTTTCAATTGACTCTCGTGTTGGAGCCATGATTCATGTCAGTCCACTTGGTGCAACAGCTCTCCAAGGTGTGATCACTCCTTTTTAGATGCAGACTAACAAGCAGATCTGATTTGATGCAGGTGTTAGTTTTGGGGATGAGAATTTACAGGGTGATTCCATAATTTATTCCTCAGAATTGAGTGAGTCCATATTTTTTTCCCTCTGCTTGGTCTAAAAAAGTAACAGTTACTGACTGCCACACTATTTTTTCCTGATTTCTTATAGTGTTTCTTAAAGCCAGAAAGTTGCCATTTGAAATTTCTTTAGTTTTGTGTCATGTCTGTGATCTGCTTTTTTTCTACAAAATTAAACAACTGAATGAACATCCTCCGAGGCCGGTGATTCCATAATTATTGCCAGGGGTTGTAGAGCGGTTAAGGCCAACTTTTCACAAGAATCATTCAGTTTTTGAAGAAAGCATGAAACTTTGCACAGGGATACTATGGGACCTAAGGACCATGGAAAAAAAAATAGACCCCCCAAAAAGTGCGCCCCCTGGTGGCTGCCATATTGAATTTTAAAATGGCCACTGAAATTGACCAATTTTTAATATTTCAATTTTTGATATGCAAAGGACAGTAATTACAGCATCTATCACTGTTTTCAATATCAGGGTATATTTCAATGAAGTTCTGAATCTAGTCATATGGCAGCCATATTGGATTTCAAGATGGCTGCCTTGTTTTTTTTACTATTCTTTGCTTTTCTTAAAAATGACAGTAATGCAGGGAAAGAAGTTGATCAAAGTTTAGTATTTTTGGTTCTAAAATCAGTAAAATCAATGAAAGTCAACCTCAAAGGGTCTTGACGTTCTTATACCAGTGTTATGTAATAATAAAAACACCTATATGGATGCTATGGCACTATTTTATGCTGCCAAGCTGCCCAATACATCAGAGATTACAGTTAAGACAGTGTTAAATTTCCAAAGCAAAAGTGCAACTTAAAATCCTATTTAAATTCTTTATCTCTTGTTTGCTTAATAATGCTTATCTTTAATGCATTTCACGATGTTTGGCAAGCGGCTTCATGGTATATGGGGTGCCATATGAGCCAAATTCAGCCAGTATGGTGTTTGTCATCTATCACATGTGATGTTATAATTTTGAATGTTTTTCTGGCTTTTTGAAAGAATTACCTAGTATAATTTTCTGGGTATTCATGTTTTCTCTGTGGTGCATGGACATTGTTTGAACTAGATTTCTGTCTCCAGGATTTAAACATAGATCTTTATTACCAGTTACTTAATTTGAAAGGTAATTCTCTGATGTATACTCAACATATATGGCACTGTATGCTAAGTAGGATGCATGGAAAAATAGAAGAAAAATATTTTAACAATAGAGTGAAATATGACAACCATCTTGAAATCCAGTATGACATACATCTAGTAGATGAATTGTGAATGAAACTATTGCAATCACTACCTCATAAATAAAAAGGCCTGAGGCTTGAATTTTGAATTTGTCACTAAAATAGCAGAGATAATCAATACTTAATTTTAATTGCAGCCATTTTGGAATCCAATATGGCCGGCATCAGGCAATTAATGTAATAGGTTAATTGGACTCCTCATTACTTATGGGTAACTTTTACAATTACGCTTCCATCTTTACAGAGGACTGATATTTTTCATAATCTTCATTTTAATGGTGGCCATCTTGGAATCCAATATGGCCTCCATCTCACAAAGTTGAAAATGAGTCCATTGGATTCCCTGACCCCAAAAACATGGGTAAATATTTTGGAATTGTGCTTTTATCTGCCTTAATTTGAAAGTAAATGGCAAAAATATGTTGAAAATAATGGCCATTTTTAATTCAATATTGCAGCCACCAGGGGGCGTTATTTTTTGGGGTCTATTTTTTTCGTAATCCCTGGGTCCTATAGTATCACTGTGCCAAATTTCATGCTTTCTTCAAAAACTGAACATTTCTGCCTTAACCGCTCCACTACAGAACTCACAGATCAGATCAAGACTTAGTCACGGTTCTGATCGAGATTTCAAGTCGGGGTTTGGATCATTTTCATATCACAAGAAAAAAGATTATGGGGAGACAAAAATAACTGAGTTCTAACTGAAATAACCATGAAACCAAAGAAGACCATTAACCATTTGTAAAGAAGAATTTGAAACCGTTTGTTACATTAAATTACAACATGAACAGTGATGGTGAATAAAAATCACCTTTGACAACATCATAAAAAACAGACCAGAGTTTGTAACTTCAAATTCTTTTTCAACATGAGGACATCTCCATCATCTGGTTAGAAGGTAAACATCAGAATAACTTTATTTCTGTTGCTCTTTCAGGATAAACACCACTCAGCAACGGTCAGGAACAGTTTTTTTTTTTTTTTTTTGCTGATGATGTCACGGCTCACACTCACTGATCTGAACCATCTCAGTCAGATCAGCGCTCACCTTCCATCCTCTTCTTCCTGATGGTTGTGTTTTTGTCACGTTTAGAGCTTCAGTCTGTCTGCTGTCGACCACAAGGGGGCAGACTCTGTCTGTTTTGAACTTGCTCCGTGCACATGAACGCACAAAGCTTTTTCTGCTCACACTTTGATTTCACTGAAACTCTGCATTGAGATTTACTCAGTTATTCCTTTAAAAAAAACTTACAAGGACAATAAATATGTATTTCACACAGCAGGGGTGGTGGCCAAGTGGTTAATGCGCTTGGTTTCAGTTCGGAAGGTTCTGGGTTCAAATCCCACCCCTGCCACATTTCTCCATGTAATGTGGAGTTGCGTCAGGAAGGGCATCTGGCATAAAACCTGTGCCAAATCAACATGCAGATCCACCTTGGATTTGCTGTGGTGACCCCGAGTGCAAACAAGGGAGCAGCCGAAGGGACTTAACTGTGATGGAAACTTTGGAGTTAAATCACAGTTCATATGTGAGCTGAACGGGGGGGTCATCTGTGATCTGTTCCATCACTAATTTGAACAGAGACTTAATTTCTCTGATTTTAAAGTGGAAAATCTTTCTTGTTTTGAATCGTCTCTGCAGGTTATCTGGCTGTAATCTGTCAGAGAGAAGCTGTGAAGTTCTGTCTTCAGTTCTCAGCTCTCAGTTCTCCAGTCTGACAGAACTGGACCTGAGTCAGAACCAGCTGCAGGATTCAGGAGTGAAGCTGCTGTCTGCTGGACTGGAGAGTCCACACTGTCACCTGGAGACTCTCAGGTCAGGATTTAGTTTCTGCTTCAAACGGTTCAAAACGTCTCTGAATTCTAAACTGTTTCATCAGATTCAGTTTCACATCAATGCTCGTCTGAACCAGAACTAAAGGATTTGAGTCTCTGCTGGAAAGACGCCAGGGTGGTGCCATGGGTATCATTTATCTCACAGCAAGAAGGACTTAGGTTCAATTCCTACCAAAGTCCAGGTCCAGTCTGTGTGGAGTTTCCATGTTCTCTCCGTGTCTGTGAGTTTATTCCTGACATTAAAACAGGTTGGTTATCTTCAGGCTCCTCCCACTGCCCTTGAACAAGGTAGTGTGTTTAAACCCACCCTGAGCCTGAATACTGAGTATGTAGTCAGTTAGTAGATACGACCCAACCACTACTGCAGTACTAACTAGAAGTAAGCAAGTGGTTTTTCCTCTTCTGGAGACCAGATGACTGACCCTCATTATTATCCACATTGATTGATAGATAGATTGATTGATTGACTGTTCAACTAACTCCTTCTGATGCACACATGGATCAGGAATTGAGTCCACGTCACTCCAGACAGCTCAGTCCACTCAGTTAGCTAAGCTAACATTAGTTTCTTCATCAGGACCCTGGAATCTGAATGAGAAAGAATCAAGGTTGTATCATCTGCAAAAGTTTTGACAAATTATTCACATCAATAAAGGCCCCTTCACACACAACACAAAGTTGGGTGAATCAGGTCAAACCAGGCCGAATGGGTGAAACCCAAAAAATTCTAGCTACAGTCGGAGGGACAGACGGTCAGACAGCCGTGTATGGATGCCGTACGATCGCAGCGACGAACACAGTTTGAGCGAATTTAATGAAAGTCCACGAATGAGATCAAATACAATGAAATAAAGACACCCTGTCTCCCGATCACACACAGTGACCAGAGGTCAGGACAGCGAATTTCACGGCGGCTGAGGGCCACCTGCCTGGAGCAGCTGATCCACACGGACGTGTTTTGTACGGTCAAGGTTGGGTAGGATTACTTTGAAAGAATACATGTGGATTACATGTACACTCAACAAAAATATAAACGCAACACTTTTGGTTTTGCTCCCATTTTGTATGAGATGAACTCAAAGATCTAAAACTTTTTCCACTTACACAATATTACCATTTCCCTCAAATATTGTTCACAAACCAGTCTAAATCTGTGATAGTGAGCACTTCTCCTTTGCTGAGATAATCCATCCCACCTCTCAGGTGTGCCATACTAAGATGCTGATTAGACACCATGATTAGTGCACAGGTGTGCCTTAGACTGCCCACAATAAAAGGCCACTCTGAAAGGTGCAGTTTTATCACACAGCACAATGCCACAGATGTCGCAAGATTTGAGGGAACGTGCAATTGGCATGCTGACAGCAGGAATGTCAACCAGAGCTGTTGCTCGTGTATTGAATGTTCATTTCTCTACCATAAGCCGTCTCCAAAGGCGTTTCAGAGAATTTGGCAGTACATCCAACCAGCCTCACAACCGCAGACCACGTGTAACCACACCAGCCCAGGACCTCCACATCCAGCATGTTCACCTCCAAGATCGTCTGAGACCAGCCACTTGGACAGCTGCAGAAACAATCGGTTTGCATAACTAAAGAATTTCTGCACAAACTGTCAGAAACCGTCTCAGGGAAGCTCATCTGCATGCTCGTTGTCCTCATCGGGGTCTCGACCTGACTTCAGTTTGTCGTCGTAACCGACTTGAGTGGGCAAATGCTCACATTTGCTGGTGTTTGGCACGTTGGCGAGGTGTTCTCTTCACGGATGAATCCCGGTTCACACTGTTCAGGGCAGATGGCAGCATGTGTGGCATCGTGTGGATGAGCAGTTTTCTGATGTCAATGTTGTGGATCGAGTGGCCCATGGTGGCGGTGGGGTTATGGTATGGGTAGGCGTCTGTTATGGACGAAGAACACAGGTGCATTTTATTGATGACATTTTGAATGCACAGAGATACCGTGACGAGATCCTGAGGCCCATTGTTGTGCCATACATCCAAGAACATAACCTCATGTTTGCAGCAGGATAATGCACGGCCCCATGTTGCAAGGATCTGTACACAATTCTTGGAAGCTGAAAATGTCCCAGTTCTTGCATGGCCGGCATACTCACCGGACATGTCACCCATTGAGCATGTTTGGGATGCTCTGGACCGGCGTATACGACAGCGTGTACCAGTTCCTGCCAATATCCAGCAACTTCGCACAGCCATTGAAGAGGAGTGGACCAACATTCCACAGGCCACAATTGACAACCTGATCAACTCTATGTGAAGGAGATGTGTTACACTGCATGAGGCAAATGGTGGTCACACCAGATACTGACTGGTATCCCCCCCAATAAAACAAAACTGCACCTTTCAGGGTGGCCTTTTACAACCCCTGGCAAAAATTATGGAATCACCGGCCTCGGAGGATGTTCATTCAGTTGTTTAATTTTGTAGAAAAAAAGCAGATCACAGACATGACACAAAACTAAAGTCATTTCAAATGGCAACTTTCTGGCTTTAAGAAACACTATAAGAAATCAAGAAAAAATATTGTGGCAGTCAGTAATGGTTACTTTTTAGACCAAGCAGAGGAAAAAAATATGGAATCACTCAATTCTGAGGAAAAAATTATGGAATCACCCTGTAAATTTTCATCCCCAAAACTAACACCTGCATCATATCAGATCTGCTCATTAGTCTGCATGTAAAAAGGAGTGAACACACCTTGGAGAGCTGTTGCACCAAGTGGACTGACATGAATCATGGCTCCAACACGAGAGATGTCAATTGAAACAAAGGAGAGGATTATCAAACTCTTAAGAGTAAATCATCACGCAATGTTGCAAAAGATGTTGGTTGTTCACAGTCAGCTGTGTCTAAACTCTGGACCAAATACAAACAACATGGGAAGGTTGTTAAAGGCAAACATACTGGTAGACCAAGGAAGACATCAAAGCGTCAAGACAGAAAATTTAAAGAAATTTTGTCTCAAAAATCGAAAAATGTACAACAAAACAAATGAGGAACGAATGGGAGGAAACTGGAGTCGTCTGTGACCGAACTGTAAGAAACCGCCTAAAGGAAATGGGATTTACATACAGAAAAGCTAAACGAAAGGCATCATTAACACCTAAACAGAAAAAAAAAGGTTACAATGGGCTAAGGAAAAGCAATTGTGGACTGTGGATGACTGGATGAAAGTCATATTCAGTGATGAATCTCGAATCTGCATTGGGCAAGGTGATGATGCTGGAACTTTGTTTGGTGCCTTTCCAATGAGATTTATAAAGATGACTGCCTGAAGAGAACATGTAAATTTCCACAGTCATTGATGATATGGGGCTGCATGTCAGGTAAAGGCACTGGGGAGATGGCTGTCATTACATCATCAATAAATGCACAAGTTTATGTTGATATTTTGGACAATTGAAAGGATGTTTGGGGATGGTGAAATCATTTTTCAAGATGATAATGCATCTTGCCATAGAGCAAAACTGCAAAAACATTCCTTGCAAAAAGACACATAGGGTCAATGTCATGGCATAGGGTCAATGTCAATGAGCAGATCTGATTTGATGCAGGTGTTAATTTGGGGGATGAAAATTTACAGGGTGATTCCATAATTTTTTCCTCAGAATTGAGTGATTCCATATTTTTTTCCTCTGCTTGGTCTAAAAAAGTAACCGTTACTGACTGCCACAATCCTTTTTTTCTTGATTTCTTATAGTGTTTCTTAAAGCCAGAAAGTTGCCATTTGAAATGACTTTAGTTTTGTGTCATGTCCTGTGATCTGCTTTTTTCTACAAAATTAAACAACTGAATGAACATCCTCTGAGGCCGGTGATTCCATAATTTTTGCCAGGGGTTGTATTGTGGACAGTCTAAGGCACACCTGTGCACTAATCATGGTGTCTAATCAGCATCTTGATATGGCACACCTGTGAGGTAGGATGGATTATCTCAGCAAAGAAGTGCTCACTATTACAGATTTAGACTGGTTTGTGAATAATATTTGAGGGAAATGGTGATA